>NC_057806.1:516233573-516908752 GCF_018294505.1 Triticum aestivum | reverse complement strand
CATGGGTGTTTCCGGTTGGGACCGAGAGGGGGGCACCCCTTAGAGCGCGCGTATATAAATTTGATCCCATGCTATTCGAGATTGTGATCTCCCCGTCTCAAAAGTTTTTCTTGGACGATGACTAGGGTGATTCCTAGCATCGAGAGGTAGGATGGGTGTGTACCGGTTAGCTGTGTTTTCTTCTGAAATACCGTAAACGGAACTAGTCCTTCGTGACTACGGAAATCCGTTGACTGTGGGAAAAATTTTGTACAAACTCTGCAGAGTCATATATTCCTCCAAATCATCTCTTCCATGTCAAGTTTCGTTCCTTCTTATCCTAATCAATTATCAGCTTTGATGACAGAGACTCCGGTGAATCGCATGAGTGCTAAGTCCGGTTAAATGATCACTCCTGTGGATGGACTAACCCGTTTGTTTTCATGAATTGAATGTTTATTATGAGTATTATTTACTTGTGAATAAAAGCCCTTTATGCGATGTCGCTCAGACGTCCGACTGTGGCATTTCTTTTAAAGCCCTTTTTGCGATGTCGCTTAGACGTCCGACTGTGGCATTTCTTTTAAAGCCCTTTCTGCGATGTCGCTCAGACGTCCGACTGTGGCATTTCTTTTAAAGGCCTTTCTGCGATGTCGCTCAGACGTCCGACTGTGGCATTTCTTTTAAAGCCCTTTCTGCGATGTCGCTCAGACGTCCGACTGTGGCATTTCTTTTAAAGCCCTTTCTGCGATGTCGCTCAGACGTCCGACCGTGGCATTTCTTTTAAAAGCCCTTTATGTGGTGTCGCTAAGATGTCCGACTGTGGCATCATTTCCTTATTTTTATTTGTTCACCCTTCGAGGCGTCTCTTCAGACACCCGATCGATCCTTATTTATGTTCTGTGGAATTTCAGGCGGACTGCCGCCGTTTTTCCCTTTTTACTCACCCGTTATGCCAATTTTATTTATTGTGCATTAATGAATTAATCATGTTGCATCCATGCATGTATTTGTTATATATTACGTCCGAACTGTCTTGCGAGTACTTTCAAAGTACTCACTGGCTTGTTGATTTGGCCAGATGCTGACGAAGGCGATCTCATGGATGAAGAGTTCGATAGCGAGTCCGACACTTAGAGGAGTCCCAGTCAGTCTCGTGCGACCCTGGATTTGGCCACTGTTTTATATCCGCTTCCGCTACCAAATAAATTCATCGAGCCTCTCCTCGACGCTCGATGAGATGACAGAGTAGAGTCTTGTATTTCTCTCCCCGCTGTGTTTTTCCACCACCAGCCTATCCTTGAGTCAGTAGTATGTCTCCACACCACTATGTTCTGTCCGCCATTATGTATGATTATTGGCGTGCTTGTAATAATTTGGTTGAGCAACCGTAGTTCGACCCTGTAATATATTTTATGCTACTGGCTTATTGTATCAAGAATTTGTCTGCCAGTGTGGAGGATTTCTCTCATACTGGACTCAAAAGACTGGTTTATCAATAAATATTTTTATTGGAAAACCGGTCGTGACAAGCTTGGTACCAGAGCCAGGCTGACTGTAGGAAGCCACTAGGTGCGATCGCTAATTGGTTATTAGCCTGATAGAGCTAATTTATATTTTTGCAATGGTAGTCATTTTCTGTCAGTCAGCATAAATTTATGATCTGACCCTGCAGAATTTTGCCTACTTTTGTAGATGGCTGACATTAGCTGCGAGTCTCAGACCTTCGCCAACGTGCCCGATGGGTTCGTCAAGCTTCTTTCTTCCATCGTTCAGGTCGCGATGGGGCCATCCGTGCGCCCAGTCTTCACACTCTACCAGCACCGAGTCAACGACAGTCTGACCATGCACCAGGCCGCGGTGCAGTTCAGGGGAGGGCGTGGTGAGTTATGCCGCTTCCGGTTCGTGGGAAGAGCCATGCCTACGGAGAGGCATGCTATGCAGATGGCAGCCCGCGAGGCGATAGCTCGTCTCAGGGATGTCCTTCCCGTGATGAAGACTCGTCGTTACCGTTATCTTCCGTGCCATGTGCCTTACACCTGTCACTACGCATACTCCTGCCCCAGAGGAGAACGAGATGAAGCTTTTGAGATGCTCATTGAGTATCTCCGGGCCCTGGAGGCAGCCTTCGACAACCTGGTGGACGACTTCGTAGCTACCCGCATGGACTCAGTCCATGGCTATGCTGCTAACAGGAGGGAGCTCCTACCCATCGCTCCGCCACCGACTTTTGTCTCGTCATCAGCATCTTTTACGCCTACTCGTCGCCTGCCTTCTACCGAAGAATTTAACCAAGTCATTGCACCCACTCCAGCGCGTACTACACCAACCTTCGCGCCCACTCCTGTACGTGTTGCTCCGCCCCTGGCAACCGCTCCGCCCGCTCTGCGCAACACTACACGTATGGAGCCC
The DNA here is from genome assembly GCF_018294505.1 of Triticum aestivum. Lineage (NCBI taxonomy): Eukaryota > Viridiplantae > Streptophyta > Magnoliopsida > Poales > Poaceae > Triticum > Triticum aestivum. The sequence goes on along the minus strand of NC_057806.1, from coordinate 516,906,361 downwards.
ATTAGCGAGGAGGAGGTCGAGTCCCCAACCTCGCTACGCCTCGCCCTCGGCAGGGCAAGGGAGCTCGTCAACATTTCTGCCTGAGTACGCTTAGCTGCCGTGTGTTGTACCGCTTTGTAAGATATGTGCATAGGCTGGGAGAAGTAGCCTGTTTGCGCATCATGTAGGATTTGGAGAAGTGCACTAGCCTTAATAACATGTCAGGATTATGTACGCATATCCTGAGTGATGTATTGTATAATTACCACCCGCGTGTAAGATATGTAATGAGCAGTCCTTCTCCGTGCGCAAGTCGTTTTATTTTTCTTAAGTAAGCTGAGTTATTTAATTCTATTTGCCAGCTTTATGCATTTTATGGATTTGTTTTTGCAACTCTTTCCGCTTTTCTTATGGGTTTTACAAAATATATCCCCAGAGTGAAAAATGTCTCGTCCTTGGACTCGCTCCATGCCAATTCCATCAGAGGAAAATTATGATGCACAACCCAGCAACGAGTTCACTCAGGGACAGTCAAGCCAACCGGGAAATGAGTCGGCACTTTCACAAATGTGCCGCCTTTATGAACAGAGTCAGCAACAACATCGTGAAATAATGAACCAAGTCATCAACATGGGAAATCACCATGGACAGTATCAGCAACATTCCAAGTTATCTGAGCTACAGAAGACATGTCCTCAAACATTTTCTCACACTGACAAGCCTCTTGAAGCCGAGGACTGGCTTCGAGATATGGAGAGGAAATTAATTATTGCAAAGTGTTCAGATCTCGAGAAAGTGCTATATGCTCCACACTATCTCACAGGAGGAGCCGCATCGTGGTGGGAGAATTTTCTGCACATGCATCCCAACGAAAATGACATAACCTGGGATGATTTCAAGGAAGGTTTCCGTGGTGCACATATTCCTAAGATTATTATGAAAATCAAGAAGAGAGAATTTGATGACCTCAAACAAAGGAACATGACAGTGTCAGATTACAACAGTCAATTTACCCTATTATCCCGCTACGCCAATGAGGAGCGTATGACTGAAATCAAGAAGATGCAGAAATTCCTTGACGGTCTGGCGCCCGCACTTAAATGCCAACTGGTCGTGCACACTTTTCCTGATTTTAAAACGCTGGTGGACAAGGCCATTACTCTGGAAAATGAGAGACGCAGTCTGGAAGATATCCGCAAGCGAAAAAGGGACCAGACTAACCACACTCGCAATCACCGAAGCAAGATAGATTTTAAAAAGGGTGGGACACCCAAATTCTCATCCAATGTCTCACGCCCAATCAAGAATTTTCATGGAAGGGACAAGGAAATCACCTATCGCCCCGGCGTTACTTGTTACGCTTGTGGAGAAGAAGGGCACTATGCCAAACAGTGCCCCAAGCCAAGGAATTCAACCCCAAAGCCGAACAACGGCGGCAATAATTCAGCACCCAAACGAAACAATTTCAATCCCAACAATAACCACAGGAAGGGTCATCTGAACCACGTAACCAAAGAGGAGGCACAAAATGCTTCGGATATCGTACTCGGTACGTTTCCTGTCAACACAATACCTGCAATGGTTTTGTTTGATTCTGGAGCTTCTCACTCTTTCATCTCGAAAAGTTTTGCTTTGCAAAATAATTTTTCGATGCTTCCTTTGGAGAAATCCATAATAATCAAGTCCCCCGGGATTCAGCAAGTTTCTCAGAATTACTGTCAGAATGTGGTCATTGAGTTTGAAGGATTGGAGTTTTACGCAAATCTTATTGTATTGGAAAATAAAGGACTAGATGTCATCCTAGGGATGGATTGGCTAACCACCAATAAAGGTTTTATAGACTGTTTCAACAGGACCGTGATTCTCACACACCACCAAGGGAAGACAATAAGAGTATCAGCCAAGGAAGGAAAAAGACCCCGGCAACCGAGATTAAATAAGGTGGACATTTCTGAGCTAAACAAGGTTCCAGTAGTGTGTGAATTTCCAGATGTATTCCCTGAAGAGCTGCCAAGCATGCCACCAGATCGAGAAATAGAATTCCGCATTGAGCTAGCACCAGGAACCACCCCCATATACAAGAAACCATACAGATGGCACCATCCGAGTTGATCGAATTGAAGAAGCAAATAAAGGAATTACTGGATAAAGGATACATTCGGGCCAGCTCCTCACCTTGGGGATCACCAATTTTATTTGCCAAGAAGAAGGATGGACGCTGAGATTGTGTATCGACTATCGAGCACTTAACATGGTCACAGTCAAAAACAAATACCCGATGCCAAGGATAAACGATTTGTTTGATCAACTTGCTCAGGCCAAGGTATTCTCAAAAATTGACTTAAGGTCAGGATACCATCAATTGAAGGTACGAACGGAAGATATCCCCAAAACAGCCTTCACCTCCAGATATGGACTGTACAAGTTCACAGTGATGCCATTTGGATTAACTAACGCCCCGGCATATTTTGTTCACCTCATGAACAAAGTATTTATGAAGTTTATGGACAAATTCGTCGTAGTATTCATCAACGATATTCTGGTATACTCCAAAATACCAGAAGAGCACGCAGAACATCTCAGGATTGTACTAGGAGAGCTAAGGAAACACCAATTGTATGCCAAGTTCAGCAAGTAAGACAAGTAGGTTTTCTAGGCCACGTGCTGACTCAAGACGGTATAGCAGTGGACCCAGAGAAAGTCAAGGCCGTACTTGACTGGAAGTCACCAGCCAGCGTAACAGACATACGAAGTTTCTTGGGAATGGCAGGGTATTACCGCAGATTTATTGAAGGATTTTCCACCATATCCAAGCCTATGACACAGTTACTCAAGAAAGATAAGAAGTTTGAATGGACAGAAGCCTGCGAGAAAAGTTTCCAAGAGCTAAAGCGGAAATTAACAACATCACCAGTATTAATTGTACCCGATATACACAAGAATTTTGAAGTATTTTGTGACGCATCCAGAAAGGGTCTCGGATGCGTGTTGATGCAAGAAGGCAAGGTTGTCGCCTACGCTTCAAGGCAACTTCGCAAACACGAGGAAAATTATCCCACTCATGATTTAGAAATGGCAGCAGTTATTCATGCACTCAAGGAATGGAGGCATTTTCTACTTGGGAATCGATGTGAGATATATACGGATCACAAGAGCCTCAAATACATTTTTACGCAGCCAGAACTAAATTTACGGCAACGCCGCTGGTTAGAATTGGTAAAGGATTACGATGTTGGTATCCATTACCATCCAGGGAAAGCAAACGTAGTGGCCGATGCCCTGAGTCGGAACCCCAGCTCCGACAGGAACTATCTGCACAGCTTGAGGCCCGAATTCCATCAAGAATTTGTCAAGCTCAACTTGATAATGGTAGCAGAAGGCACCATATCAAACTTGGAAATACAACCACACCTTGTGGAGAAAATTAAAGAGGCTTAGTCCGGTCACCCCAGCATTGAAGGAATTAAAAGGAAGTTGAGTATGGGCAAGGCCTCGGAATTCGTCATAGACAATGAAGGAATATTACGGTACGGAGAAAGGATATGCGTGCCAAACATAGAAGACCTTAAACAGCAAGTTTTAACTGAAGCACACACCACTCCATATTCGATCCACCCTAGAGGAACCAAAATGTATAAGGATATTCAGGAAAGATTTTGGTGGCACGGTATGAAGAGGGACATAGCCGCTTTCATTGCATGTTGTGACTCATGTCAACGCATAAAAGCTGAACATCAGAGACCAGCCGGATTACTGCAACCTAACAAAATACCTGAGTGGAAATGGGATGAAATAGGGATGGATTTTATTGTCGGATTACCTCGGTCACGACACGGGAATGATGCCATATGGGTCATCACTGACAGGTTGACCAAAGTAGCACACTTTATTCCAGTAAAGACAACCTACACCACTCAGAGGCATGCCAGGATTTATCTTTCCCGCATAGTCTGTCTGCACGGTGTCCCGAAGACTATAATTTCCGACAGAGGCACTCAGTTCGTCTCAAGATTTTGGGAGCAATTACAACAGGCTCTGGGAACCCAACTAGCCTTCAGTACCGCATACCATCCACAGACTGATGGACAAACAGAACGCGTAAACCAGGTTTTAAAAGACATGCTGAGAGCATGTGTCCTCACCTATGGAACCAGTTGGGAGGACAGCCTGCCATATGCCGAGTTCGCATACAACAACAGTTACCAGGCCAGCCTGCAAATGGCTCCTTTCGAAGCCCTATACGGAAGGAGATGTCGTACCCCGTTAAATTGGTCAGAGACCGGAGACAGCCGCATCTTCGGACCAGATATGCTCAGAGAAGCCGAGGAAAAAGTCAAGCTAATCAGGGACCGACTTAAGACCGCTCAAAGTCGACAGAAAAGTTATTATGATCAGAAACATCGTAGGGTCAGCTTCGAACCCGGTGAATTCGTATACTTGAGAGTATCCCCGATGAGAGGATTGCAACGGTTTAAGATTAAAGGAAAATTAGCACCAAGATTCATTGGACCATTTTGCATAGTGGCACGAAGAGGCACTGTAGCCTACCAGCTAGACTTACCCGAAGACTTGTCCGACATTCACGACGTGTTCCACGTCTCTCAATTAAGGAAGTGCGTAAGCAACCCAGAGAAACAAGTATCTCATGAGAACATTGACATACAGCCAGACCTCACTTATCGAGAACGTCCCATAAGAATATTAGAGGAGTCTGAAAGGAGGACCCGACAGAAAACCATCAAGTTTTTCAAACTCCAGTGGAGCAATCACACCGACAGTGAAGCAACTTGGGAAAGCGAGGATTTTCTTCGGACAGAGCATCCACACTTATTTAAGGATCAGCTGAAATCTCGGGGACGAGATTTTTCCTAAGGGGGTAGGTGTTGTGACACTCCAAAAATTTTACTTTGGTTTTCAGCAAAAACTTTGTGGTTTTTGAAAAGAGGCCATTTAAAATTTTCCAGAAAACCTTCCTCTTAAGAAACTTTCTTTCCTTTGGCAAGGTTTTTGTTCTTGCTTCAAACTTTGGTGTTTGACATTTTGAAACTTCTTCTCTATTGGTTCTCTCTCAAAAATTATTTTTGGGAGTTTAATCTTTTTCTTTTAAAAAGAAACTCCATGAAATTTGGGATTTTCATATCTTGGAACCACCATGACTTGGCATTTTTGCCCATGTGGTAAAACCCCTCCAAAACCTCCCCTACAACTTGTGATCAACCTAAATTCTCTGTCCCAACTAATCCAAACTGGTTTTGGATTTTTATTCTAATTATTTTTCCCCTCAATTCAATTCTGAAAATTATTTGGAGCCTGAGAGATTTTTAAAGCAAGTGCCCTATTGCAATTGAGTTTTGACCTCAAACCAATTCTCCTGGATTGTCCTTTGAACCCACAACCCAGAACCATCTTGATCCACTCCACTTCTTTTCAAAATTTTCAAAATTTAGTCTCTGCAAGTTTGGACCAGATTTGCCAAATTTGGTGAAATTCATATCTACACTCCTCCAAAAATTCCACCAAAATTCAGGCAGCCTATTTGAGCAAAGAGAAGCCACTCCACCAAAAATCAGCTCAAGGAAAAATCCCTACATGCTTGGATCATTCGGTCGAACACCTGGTGGGCATTGTTACTGTTCAAAGTTCAGAAAATTCAGTTTTCAGTTTCGACAGTTTCAGTCACGCGGCCACAGTGCACTTGGCACGTTGCTCGCGTCCTCGCTTGCTTGTCCGAAGCTTCACACGCGCACTTGGCGCGACCCTGGCGTCGGTGGCGCCCTGGCCCGCCTGCGCCGGCGTGTATTGCGGCGGCCGGCTCCCCGTTACGGCCGACAGGGAGGAGAATGGCGGCGCAACGCCGTTCGGCGCCGCCCAAATCCTCTGGTGGCTCCGCGTGGCCTTCTCCGTTCCAGCGCACGCATGCGGCACCGTCGCCGTGGCGCAGCACGCACTGACCGTGGTCTCTGCCACCGACGGGCCCGCGCCACCCCGTTCCGTCGAGCTCGCCCTTAACACCCAAACCCCGGCCAGCTTAGCACAAAAATGGACCCTTTGAACCTCCGTGATGACGCTCGACCCCCTAACCACCCTGACCGAGCACTGCGCCACCGTAATCGCTCGCCAGAAATCTCCGTTCACGGCAACCGCCTCGGGCCGCCTATAAAAAGGGCCCCGAGCTCACCCTCGTGCACGCAGCATCACCACTCCTCACCAAAGCCCCGCCAGGCCACTAGGGGGACCTCGAGGAGGTCTCCTTCCCCAGCTCCGGCCACCCCGATCCGCCTCGGCCTCCAGCTCGATTCACTTCGGTGAGGCCACCTCCGGCGCCCAAACCTCGTCCGTAGCCCTCTCTTGCACCCAGTAGTCTAACCCCCACCTCAATTTAATCTTTGCAGCCCTCTCCGACGAGCTCCATCCACGCCCGAACCACCGTCCGCCGGAGTTGAGACCGCCGTCGACGTGCTGCTCACCGGCGACCAACACCACCACCCACCGTTGCGGAAGGACACGGTGAGCACATTGGTAACCTCTGATCCCCATGCCTCGCCGTGGATCGCCGCCGGCGACCACAACAGCTCTCGGGCGCCGACGAGCCTCGTCCCTCCCATTTGAAAATTTAAACATGACAAGTGGGACCCGCTGTCAGCCTCTCTGTCCTTTCTAAACGAAGCGTTATCTGAAAACGCCTTCTGCCAAATACGTTTTCTCTTCGGGCTGGCGTAATCGCTACCGAAGCGTTTTCTGCTTTTATAAACTAGCCCCTGGAAATCTTCTGTTTCATTACAGATAAGTCCCTGGACAAAAACCCTTATAACTTTTAGTCAGAAAAGTATTTTTGATTGATTCTTTTTCTGTTCTCTTTAAAATTGTGTCTAGTTTTTTATCAGATTTATTTGAAAAATATTTGGTTTACCTTCTGTGCTCTCCTTGGAATTTACATTAGCGCATATATTTTTTAAACCGTAGATACCGAAGGAGGTGACGGAGCCGTGAACTTCACCGAGCTAGGCTCCGACTACTCTGAACCAGGCAAGCATGTTTGAACTTTTGATATGATGAGTGTCTTGGCATGTTTTGCATTTAGTTAGTTTCATGGCATGCCGGTGAGTATACCGATGAACGTTATTTTATGTGATAAGGAGGTAAGTGAGTTCGATGATCCATACGTGGATGAATGTGAATATGAATGGCCATGTGTTGGCATGAGGATGGGTACGACGGCAGTGTTGTAGCATGCCAGTCTTACGCCAGACTATGTGACTTCAGTGTCAAACCATATCGGTCCAGTACCTATCATTTCCTTCCTTGTACTACCACATGTTTTCCGCAAGGAATATGGTTTAGTAAGTTTCAAACCGCTTTCATGGTACACACCAAAGAGGAGAGGCCGTGATGATGGTTCCATGGCCCTGGATTAAAGCCAGTCATCCGGTCAGGGGGCATGGGTGTTTCCGGTTGGGACCGAGAGGGGGGCACCCCTTAGAGCGCGCGTATATAAATTTGATCCCATGCTATTCGAGATTGTGATCTCCCCGTCTCAAAAGTTTTTCTTGGACGATGACTAGGGTGATTCCTAGCATCGAGAGGTAGGATGGGTGTGTACCGGTTAGCTGTGTTTTCTTCTGAAATACCGTAAACGGAACTAGTCCTTCGTGACTACGGAAATCCGTTGACTGTGGGAAAAATTTTGTCCAAACTCTGCAGAGTCATATATTCCTCCAAATCATCTCTTCCATGTCAAGTTTCGTTCCTTCTTATCCTAATCAATTGTCAGCTTTGATGACAGAGACTCCGGTGAATCGCATGAGTGCTAAGTCCGGTTAAATGATCACTCCTGTGGATGGACTAACCCGTTTGTTTTCATGAATTGAATGTTTATTATGAGTATTATTTACTTGTGAATAAAAGCCCTTTATGCGATGTCGCTCAGACGTCCGACTGTGGCATTTCTTTTAAAGCCCTTTTTGCGATGTCGCTCAGACGTCCGACTGTGGCATTTCTTTTAAAGCCCTTTCTGCGATGTCGCTCAGACGTCCGACTGTGGCATTTCTTTTAAAGCCCTTTCTGCGATGTCGCTCAGACGTCCGACTGTGGCATTTCTTTTAAAGCCCTTTCTGCAATGTCGCTCAGACGTCCGACCGTGGCATTTCTTTTAAAAGCCCTTTATGTGGTGTCGCTAAGATGCCCGACTGTGGCATCATTTCCTTATTTTTATTTGTTCACCCTTCGAGGCGTCGCTTCAGACACCCGATCGATCCTTATTTATGTTCTGTGGAATTTCAGGCGGACTACCGCCGTTTTTCCCTTTTTACTCACCCGTTATGCCAATTTTATTTATTGTGCATTAATGAATTAATCATGTTGCATCCATGCATGTATTTGTTATATCTTACGTCCGAACTGTCTTGCGAGTACTTTCAAAGTACTCACTGGCTTGTTGATTTGGCCAGATGCTGACGAAGGCGATCTCATGGATGAAGAGTTCGATAGCGAGTCCGACACTTAGAGGAGTCCCAGTCAGTCTCGTGCGACCCTGGATTTGGCCACTGTTTTATATCCGCTTCCGCTACCAAATAAATTCATCGAGCCTCTCCTCGATGCTCGATGAGATGACAGACGTAGAGTCTTGTATTTCTCTCCCCGCTGTGTTTTTCCACCACCAGCCTATCCTTGAGTCAGTAGTATGTCTCCACACCACTGTGTTCTGTCCGCCATTATGTATGATTATTGGCGTGCTTGTAATAATTTGGTTGAGCAACCGTAGTTCGACCCTGTAATATATTTTATGCTACTGGCTTATTGTATCAAGAATTTTTCTGCCAGTGTGGAGGATTTCTCATACTGGACTCAAAAGACTGGTTTATCAATAAATATTTTTATTGGAAAACCGGTCGTGACATCTATGACATTGGGCTCATTAACCGAAATACCATAAATGAATGGTCGGTTATAAATAGAGTTAAAGATACTGAGAAAAACCTGCTACAATCCTTACTTCGAAATCAAAACAAAGGGAAAATACTCTTTCCTTACAACTTCAAGTGAGTGTTACTGTCTTGTGGATATTTGGTTTTGCTTACTTGAGGTTATAGTAATGTATAATTGATGAGTTATGCATGGGTGCACAACTTTACTTTATTCTGCTAGAGATTAAGCTTGACTGGGGAGTGATACGTCTCCAATGTATCTATAATTTTTTATTGTCCCATGCTGTTATATTATCAATCTTGGATTGTTTATAATCATTTTATAACATTTTTTGGTACTACCCTATTGACATAGTGCCAAGTGCCAGTTGTTGTTTTTCCATGTTTTTTACATCGCAGAAAATTAATATCAAACGGAGTCCAAATGCCACGAAACTTTATGGAGAATTTTTATGGGCCATAAGGAACACAACGGGCGCTGGCTACGCCTGGGCTGTGCCCCGAGGGAGGCACAACCCACCAGGGCGCGCCAAGAGGCCACGCGCGCCCTGCTGGGTTGTGCCCACCTTGGGTGCCCCCCGGACAGCCTTTGCTCTATAAATACCTAAATATTCCAAAAACACTAGGGGAGTCCACGATATATTCATCCAGCCGCCGCAGAGTCCAGAACCACCAGATCCAATCTAGACACCATCTCAGATGGGGTTCACCACCTGCATTGGTACCACTCCGATGATGCATGAGTAGTTCTTTGTAGACCTTCGGGTCCGTAGTTAGTAGCTAGATGGCTTCATCTCTCTCTCTCTCTCTTGATTCTCAATACAATGGTCTCTTGGAGATCCATATGATGTAACTCTTTTGCGGTGTGTTTGTTGGGATCCGATGAACTTTGAGTTTATGATCAGATCTATCTCTTTTTATCTCCATGGAAGTACTTGAGTTTCCTTGATCTCTTTTATGCATGATTGCTTATAGCCTCGTATTTCTTCTTCGATATTTGGGTTTTCTTTGGCCAACTTGATCTATTATCTTGCAATGGGAAGAGGTGCTCTGTAGTGGGTTCGACCTTATGGTGCTTGATCCCAGTGACAGAAGGGGAACCAACACGTATGTATCGTTGCTACTAAGGATAAAATGATGGGGTCTATCTGTACATAGATAGATCTTGTTTGCATCGTGTCATCGTTCTTATTGCATTACTCCATTTCTCCATGAATTTCATACACTAGATGCATGCTGGATAGTGGTCGATGTGTGGAGTAATAGTAGTAGATGCAGGCAGGAGTCGGTCTACTAATCGAGGATGTGATGCCTATGGAATGATCATTGCTTGGATATCGTCATGAGTATTTGAAGTTCTATCAACTTCCCAACAGTAATTTGTTCACCCACCATTTTCTATTTTTCTCGAGAGAAGCCACTAGTGAAATCTACGGCCCCCGGGTCTCTTCCTCATATTATTTGCCTTCGCGGTCTACTTTTATTTGCTTTCATTTTCATATCTACAAATACAAAAACCCAAAAATACCTTGCTGCAATTTATTTTTATTTGGCGTTTGATCTATCATTATTTACAACTTTCTCCCGTCACGCACCAATTTCTAGCACCGTACCCAAAAGGGATTGACAACCCCTTTAACATGTCGGGTTGCAAGGATTTGTTATCTGTGTGCAGGGGCTGTTTACGTTGTGTTTCTTGGTTCTCCTACTGGTTCGATAACCTTGGTTTCATATATGAGGGAAATACCTACCACCACTTTGCTGCATCATCCCTTCCTCTTTGGGGAAACACCGACGTAGCTTCAAGCGGCATTAGGGCGTAGTAACTGTCTTAGACTCGAGGCAAAAAGATCCCCAAGACTATGCGGACATGACTGCAATGCTCTAGAAGTAAGTTCAATCGATCATTATCGCACCATATCGGCAACTTTGTTCATTTCCTGATATCAAGTAAATATTTTCTTTGTCTGGTACGGTTTGGAAAGAGTTTACCGGCATTGCTCCAGGACTACCAAGGGAGCTGCGATTTACACACCCGAAAGTAAGTAGTACTAGCTAGTTCCACACATCTCCCATTGGTTCTAGTTTCATTAATACCATTTACCATGCTTGATTATCAGTTTGATTAAACTCACTAGTGTAGAAACGGGCTATAGTCCCGGTTCGTGAGGCCCTTTAGTGCCGGTTCTGGAACCGACACTAAAGGGTGGGGACTAAAGGTCCCCCCTTTAGTCCCGGTTCAACACGAACCGGGACCAAAGGCCCACCACGTGGCACGAGCATGGGCGTGGGGGTTGGGGGCTTTTAGTCCCGGTTGGTTACACCAACCGAGACTAAAAAGTTTAGGGGTTTTGGTTTTATGATTTATCTTTCCTTTAATTTTGTGTTTTCCATTAAATTTTTTTCATTTGCTGGTATTTTACGATACTTCATATTGTACACGTTATGCATATATATAAATAGAATCTCTCGTAGAACCGATCATATATATCATCGAATGGCTCGCACGACCATATACACATACACATGTATATATACAATTTCTCCTACAATTTGTAGATAATTACATGGAGGCATTACTGCTGTAGCGGGTAATGTAATTCTTCTTTGGGATCTATGACCTGGTCGAGAAAAAATCCCACTATTTCCTCTTGAATTTCTCGTACGCGATCCTCTGGTAGGAGCCGATCCCCCATCTCCTTCATCTTTAAAGAAGAGATCAAAATATGCATGTATTATTAGTTGTGTGTATATATATTTGATAATGATGTAAAAATTGTTAATAGTGTTGTGGCAAACGTACCCATTGCTCTCTATTAGTTCTGCTCCTTTCGAACGTGATCATGTGAATGTTCTCACAATTGTAGTATGCACATAAATCAGTCCCCGACCCCTGCATCAGGTCCTCTACAAGTATAGAATTCAATCAGATAATAATTAATCAAGCATGATAATTAATGGTATTGAAACTAGAATTAAAGAGATGTTAGCTATAGCTAGCTAGTACTACTTAATTAATTACCTTGGGTCGACGCCATATCAGGTTTTGTTTCCATGGGCCATCAACCTGATTGATGAACTTTTCCCAAGCCCTTCCCGCCAGCAAAGAAAATGAATAAATGAGTTATTATAATTAGTTGATATTAGGAAATGACGAACTAAAGAGGCCGACATATATTTCCATAATTATTTAAATTACATGTTGACCATCCCCTTCACGATTTCGTAGTCAGTAACTTCTTTAAGTAGTGAGTCCAGTACTTGAACTTTTCCCTCGTAAACTTCAATGATTAACAAGATCCACTGGAAACTGCATGTGCACACGTTTGCATGTGTAATTAAGCGGGCATGTGCATAACTCATCAACTACCCTAAACCATGTACACTTATTAACATCTAGCTAGTAATTAAGCAAAAACAAGATTTGTAGTACAAGACAGTGTGACTCACCCGAAGTTGTAAGGAAGTAGTATTTATGGAGATGTATTTAGGCACTTCATGAACTCTAGAAAGCTTTTCTCTGTGTCTTTTTGTTCCCATGCACGCGTGCATGTCTCTTGATTAATGGTATTTGGGTCAATGAACCCAATGCCATCGCGTCCAAATTTTTTCATTTCATAGATCTTCACACTACAAAAAAATACACTTCCGTGATGATACGTGTTTGTCATAGTAGGTCGCGTTTTTTGTCATGCATGTACATCCATGACAAATTTATGATAGAATCAAGATAGTCATACCTGTGCTGTCGTAGAAGTGTTCCATGACATTACCAAAATTATCATCACAGAAGTGTCCACTTCCATGACGATAAATCGCGCGTCACAGAAGTGCTTTCGTCAAGGGTGACCGACACGTGGCATCCACCGTAACGGAACGCCGTTAAGCTATCGGGACGGATTTTGGATCCGGTAACCCGTTAACAGCACCGACCAAATTGGGATCTTCCACGTGTAAAATCATCATTGGCTGGAGGAGGCATGTGTTAGGTCCGCGTTGGCACAGGTGCCACTCATCCGATGGGGAGACGCGCCTATGATATGTTGACACGTGGACCGGCCCATCAAGTTTAAATGGGCCGGCCCAACTGAAGGCCCACAAGATTTTGCGGACACTAATGGGCCGGACCAGCTAAAGGCCCATGAGATTTTTCAGACCATAATGGGCTGGCCCAGCTAAAGGCCCACAAGATTTTGCGGGCCATAATGGGCCGGCCCAAGTAAAGGCCCACATGATTTTTGTGTGCCATAATAGGCTGGCCCAGGTAAAGGCCCACAAGATTCTTGCGGATCATAATGGGCCGGCCCAGCTAAAGGCCCACGAGATTTCGGCGACATTAATGGGCCGGCCCAGCTGTAGGCCCACGAGATTTCGCCGACATTAAAGGACCCTAGTAGGCCAGCCCATTAACTGGCTGCCATGTTTTTGGCCAAATGCCGGCCCATATTTAATCCGGTCCATTAATGGCATGCCACGCTCTGGGCCTAATAGTGGCCAATATGAGATCCGGTCCATTAAAATCCTACCACGTTCTGGGCCAAATTATGGCCCAGATCAGGTCCAGCCCTTTAAGAGGCTTTGGGCTCAATTATGGCCCATATTAGATTCGGCCCGTCAACTGGACACTATGCTTTTGGGCCCACTTGCTAAAGGCCCACTTAGTAATTAGGCCTGATATTAGTTTTGGCATGTTAAGGGCCCGTTTAACATTTCGGCCCTATATTAATTTCGGCCTGTTAAAAGCCCGTCATATAGTTGGGCCTAACCACGGCCCGGTTTGCATCCAGCCTGCTCGCAGCCGATATCTGATTGCGCCAAACAAGGACCGAGACAATTTTGGCCTGTTAAAAGCCCGTGACTTGATTCGCACAATCATGGGTCGGGGTTCATTTCGATCTGCTGCCGGCGCTTGTGCTGTTCGGCACGTTTCAGGCCCAACCTACATCGTGATTGCATGACGGCCCGATTATGTACCGTAATTTTATGGTTTGGCCGGTTTACTGCGAAGATAGGATATATCTATATATATATATATAGTAAAATAACTTCAGCGTCGTGAATAAGAAAAAACCTAGACTATACAATAAAGAAATTACGGCATATTACATCCACTGGGCATGAAAGTTCGCCACTATGATAATAAAGCACAAGCAGACAGCAGATTACATACACTGGGCATCAAAGATCGCCACCCGTGCACATAAACACGCCGACAAAATAATATACAAAGCCGACAGCACTTCAGTAGAGTTCAAGAAAGGTTAGCCCTGCTGGGGAGCTGCAGCGCAAGTAGCTGAGCAAGATGATGAGACTGCGCTTGTTCAACACTTATATCTTCCTCACTCTGAAAGATAAACAAGCAGACAGATGACAGGTTTTGCACATAAAAGTATCAGTGCTGACAATTCATCACATTTCTTACTGACAAATAAAGTGACACAGTTTAAAATTGCATTAACACAATATGGTATTATTCATGTCAAGACATGGCAGGAAATGACATTGTGAAGGAGTTGGTAGCTTCACGACACCACTGGATTACAGATCAAGAACTCATAAGTATCAATGGTTAGTGTGCTGTCAATTTATACCATTTCAGATTGGTAAATAAAGAGGTAGTTTGAATAATAGTAGAATGATATGACATTGTTCATAGCTAATACATTGCAGAACATGACATTGTGCTGGAGTGGGTAGGTTCACCACACCACTAGATTACGGATGAAGAACAGAAGCATACATGTAGTGCAAAACAAGATCACTTGCTCTGTATAGTTTAATTTACATGGTATGAAGAAGGAACTTGCTTGTACAACTGAAAACTTAAATTGAGAAAGGACAAACTTTTGTTTATGAAATACATAATAAACTTTAAACAAGCAATTAGATGCAAACACCAAAAATAAACAGCTTTTGCAGTCATGCCTAACCAAATATATACAACAATGTTTGAAGGCTTGAGATGGACAAACTTACATTATTGGTGAAGAGAGGCACTATAAAGGCCTTGTCCATGCTGATGTGGGGGGGGGGGGCAATTCAAGAAGTTTACCACAAAATCTTCTTCAAAAGCATTGCCTTTATTCTACATTTTGGTAAGAGTAAATATAGATGTGATAATATACGAAAAATGGAGAATATTTAAGATAAGATGAAGAGTGATGCTACATAACCAAGTAGCTATAAATGTAAGTGTGGTGATACATGCAAAAGGAACAGCCAAGAGCAATGCACAGCTAATCTTCTTCAGTACCAACCTTATGGTAAGAGTAAATATAGATCTGATGTCACACCCTAGCTAGTCATGCATTAGAGTGTTGCATCATGTTTACTCTTTCATCAGAAACTTGAAATGGGGATGACAGAACCCCAAGTCCCCTCTCAAACCAACTAGGGTTACTAAAATAATTTTTCAATGAACCTGAAATGCCCTTCTAAAATGCCCATCATTTTTGCCTTGGTTCAGAACCTCTGCCAAAAGTGGTGCACATTTTCCTAGGCCATCCTAAGGTTTTTGATTTAAATCATAAATATTTGAATTTGGGCATTTAAAATAATATAAAATATTTAAATGCTCAAATATCTCCAAACTGAAATGTTTCATGTTGGAAATAATCCAACTATGGACCAGGAGTAGTTTGGTGATTTTTGGAGTTGCCTAGGTATTTTATTTAATTCAACAAAGTTGCAGATATATTAAATAAAAAACAGAAATAGAAAAAAGGGGGAAAACTTACCTGTGTGGCCCAGCCAGCTGGCCGGCCCAGCTAGCCAGCCCAGCCCACCACCGCCGTCGTCCTCCTAGCGCCAGTCGGCCAGGCGTGTGGCCGGCGCGCGCGCACGGCCACCGCGCCACGCCACCTCTCTCCCTGCCTGCCTGCCCTCCCCTCCTTGCTCGGTGTCCCCGGACGACGCCACGCCTCCCCCCCTGCTCTCTCTCACTCTCCCCCGGCTCTCCCCTCGCTCTCTCTCTCGCTCGGCCGAACACCACCGCCGCAGCCGAGCTCGCCGCCGTCAACTCCGGCCACCCCGAGCCCAACCACCACCACCAATAGACGCGGCTCAACCTCAGCAACACGTAGATGCCTTCCGCCGTCCATTTGGTTGCCGGAATGGCAAAAAGCACTTTCGCCGCCGTCTCGGACCTCGCCGGCGTCATGTCGCCGGTGGGGTTTGACTTGCCCGACCTGGGGTTTGACCCCCCAGGGTCACTGACGCGTGGGCCCTGTCGGCCAAGTGGTTAGGTTAGCGCTAACTACTGTTAGTTAACCCCCCTGACACTGACAGTGGGCCCCAGCGCCACTAACCCCTAATTAGGATTAATTTAATCCTGTTTAACCCCCCCTGTCACTGACGTGTGGCCCCCACACGTCAGGTTTGACCTCAGCCAGCCACAGTTGACCACTGACGTCATGCTGACGTCATGCTGACGTAGTAATTGAATTTCTGGATTTAAATTAAATCAGGAAATTCCAGAATATTATTTAAACTTCAAAAATTCATAACTTTTATTCTGTAACTCCAAATTGGACAAATTATATATGAAAAATGATCAGAAAAATCCAATCTATCCATCTGTACTATTTTCATGCATGATAAAACAAGTTAAATTGATGTTTTAATCAGAACAAGGAAAAGCACTTTAAAAGGCCATGTTTGAGTTTGAAAATTTGAATCCTTGATTCAAATTTGTTCAAACACTTCTGGTTTTAGTTGCATTAGCCCAACACACTCATATTGCCATGTTTCATGCATGCATCATATTGTTGCACATTGTTTGGTGATGCTTGTGTATCGATGTCCTTGCGACAGGATCTGTCCCCGAGGAGTACCGTGATTACCCTAACGAAGAACTGTATCCGTGCATCGAACCATCAGGCAAGCAACCAACCATTTGATCATATCGATACAATCCCATGTTCTCGCTCCTGCTCTCTTTTACTGCATTAAGACAACGCGATTCAAACTGCTGTGTGCTACGGTAGTTGAACCCATTTGCTCTGCATGACCTGTCATTGCCACAGTAACTAGATGAAACCCACTAGCATGTGTAGGAGATGATTGAGCCCTATGTATGTGTTGTTCCTACCTTGCTATGCCTGCTATGCTTAGAGTCGTGTCAGGTCTGGTTCATCTGGGTGATGGGCTAGAGTGAAATGATTATGTCGGTAATGAGAGTGGTGTGGTGAACACGATTTGGTAAAGGTATCGATGAGAGGCCATGTAAGAGTACATGGTGGGTTGTTTCATTGAAGCCGACCTTAAGCTCTGAGATCTGTATGTGTGATTTAAGAATCAGCT
This sequence comes from Triticum aestivum, assembly GCF_018294505.1. Taxonomy (NCBI): domain Eukaryota; kingdom Viridiplantae; phylum Streptophyta; class Magnoliopsida; order Poales; family Poaceae; genus Triticum; species Triticum aestivum. Next base: position 516,889,157 of record NC_057806.1, on the reverse strand, counting down.
ACTACCATGCATTGGGCCCGAAACCAATGGACCCTCTCGACTTCTTATTCACCCTAGTTCTCCGTCCAGGAGTTGCAAGTAGTTTCTGGTGTTTGTAGCCTACTGGAGGCCGTGGACAGCGCTGACCGTAGGGGTGGGCTGTGATGCGGTAGGTACGTGGCACGGTGTACCGAATACCCGTTAGGTATCTCGGGAACCCTGTTCACATCGTTCGGGGCCGTATGGGAAACCTCGGCCGGACTCCCTGCGGATGGAACCTGAATAGGCGATAAACCTGGACTGGAGGCTTAGGTGATTAGGTAGGTCGTGGCCGACACCCACGTTGGGCTTCCGCTTGAAGGTTGCCGAGTACATGTCGTGTAAGCGACGGTAAGTGGTGAGAGCGTGTATGAAGAAGTACACCCCTGCAGGGTTAACATGATCTATTCGAATAGCCGCGTCCGCGGTAAAGGACTACTTGGTTGCCTATACAGTTCATAGACAAGTGAATGGAAAACTACTAAAAGCCTCAAGATAAGTGTGAGTGCCGAGGATGGCTCTTCCGTAGGAAGACGGAGGTGGATCCTCGGTAGTGTATTGAAGTGGTGAATAGTGGACTCGTGTGCGCAAAACTATTTCAAGTTGGAGTATCGTAGGATAGTCTAGCCAAGAGTCAAAGCTGGCTTGCTGCAATAACTCCACCAACCCTTCTTGATACTATGCATGTATGTAGGATCTGATGTAAGTCTTGCTGAGTACCTTTGTACTCATGTTGCTATAATCTACATTTTTACAGAAGACGCTGCAACCCCTTCTGATGGGTTCTATGTAGACGTTGACATCAACGAGTTGGCTAAAGACCCAGGTGGTGACCCTGAGCTTGTGAAGGACCACGTAGTATAGCTAGGCTTTCCAAGCCTCTTTTATTTTACTAGTGTCTGTACCCAGACAAGTTATTTCCGCTGCTGGTTTGTATGACTGTATGACTTGTATGTGGGGTCGTGAGACCCGTACCTTTGTGTATGTTATGTATGGCTCCCTGAGCCTTAAATAAAGTACTTGTGTCATAGAGTCATGTTGTGATGCTTCGTTGTATTTGCACATATCGAGCATATTGTGTGTATGATTGAAATGCTTGGTATGTGTGGGATCTGACTATCTAGTTGTTTATCTTTAGTAGCCTCTCTTACCGGGAAATGTCTCCTAGTGTTACCGCTGAGCCATGGTAGCTTGCTACTGCTCTGGAACACTTAGGCTGGCCGGCATGTGTCCTTCTTCGTTCCTGTGTCTGTCCCTTCGGGGAAATGTCACGCTTCGAGTACCGGAGTCCTGTTAGCCCGCTACAGCCCGGTTTACCGGAGTCCTGCTAGCCCAGTGCTACAGCCCGGACCCACTTGCTGATGACCGACACGTTCGAAGCTGGGTCATGGATGCCTGTCCCTGTAAGTCTGTGCCACTTTGGGTTTACGACTAGTCATGTCAGCCCGGGCTCTTTATCATATGGATGCTAGCGACACTATCATATACGTGAGCCAAAAGGCGCAAACGGTCCCGGGCAAAGGTAAGGCGACACCCATGGGGATACCGTGCGTGAGGCCGCAAAGTGATATGAGGTGTTACCGGCTAGATCGATGTGACATCGAGTCGGGGTCCTGACAGCGTTGGTATCAGAGCTTGACTGCCTGTAGGATTACCAAGCCAAACTGGTCGAAGTTGAGTCTAGAAATTCTTTAGTTATATAAGGGAATTGATTGTGGGATGGAACGTAAGGCTCTTTTTACTCCTTATACCTCATGCCCTTCTGATCTGAGTCATCATCTTCTCTTCTACGGGGATTAAGAACTAGGCTATCTCTTCTTTCCATCAGGATCACGTGTTACTAATCCGTAGACTTATAGATTGTTGGACTTAAGCCTCGTTTCAGTTCCTACTACTTTTGTATGATTATTGTTGATCTCGAGACCTTGATATTGTGCTTCTGAGTGGTTATGCCACCATTTTTGTGAATGTCTCAAATCTTTTCTGAGCATTTACAGCCGTTATGCTGTCCGAGTCATCCCAGGTTTCTAAGTAGTCTGATGCATTTGCAAATCCTTTCTTCCCGTTTCAATGTTCCCATAGGCCGGATTAACCACACTAATCAGTGAGTTGAGGTACTCCGTTACCTTGACATATATGTTGGAGATATTATTATGACCCTAGGTGTCTTAGGGGATCATCTAGTAATTTAGCCATGATTTGTGTTCCCAGTGTGATGATTCTGGCCATCATTCTCGAAAGCATCCCGTGATGCTACTTAGTAATAGGTATTCTGTTCCTGGGTTCTTGAACCCGAGATTCACTCTACCTACTTCATGTTGATAGTAATTGCTAGTGCCTTTAGGATATTAGTAACCTTTGCGATAGTCCTTGAAGTCCGTGGTATCTTCTTCTTCCAAATACCATGAACTACTTATGGCAGAAGTTCCTCGTTGAACTGAAATATCACAACAGGATTATTCTTGATGAGTTCTCCATTATATATTGTGGCTCTGCCAGTTCTACCTTTCTGCATGGGTTATCCGGAAAAAATATGTTGAACTTCGTTCGACATGCTAATCCATGCATCCACAACTCAGAAAATCATATGTTCTTTTGAGTTGACCCATCTTAGTTGTTTCCGACCCTCGCCTATCAATTGATAGTCAAGAGTATGCGTGCATTCGTTCGTCGATGCCTATTACCCTTGTGGTCCGCCAAGCCATTCTATTTTAGAATGAATAGGAGAAACAAACTCCAGTACCTCATCCATATCTAGGATTGGGTCAAAGTAGTTGTATTCCGCAGATCAAATGCCAATCCAGCTTTTGGTTCTGTTCTACCTTGGAGTATTACCCCCTTTATGTCAGAATTGTCATGAGAACTGCACCAACTTTCATGAATTTTGACGTAGTAATACTTCTCACCATCATTAGTCATTCCTCGGCCATCGTGTTGATGCAACCGGAATACCGACAAATGAATTGTGATGTGTGAAATCAATACTCCCAGCAACCTCGTTGCTTGGTAGTTAAGGGACAATAATTTCATTCTTAGCGTGTTGGTTTTTGAATCATCCTTCTAAGACTGATCGTGCTACCTAGTCCTTATTTCGGTGCACCCTTCGATTGATGAGTTAGGATCTTGTCAAGTCCTCACTCATTTGATCATATCGTCTTGCCCTCAAAAGCGAGATTGTTCTCAAGCTTAGTAACATACCGGTGGTTCGTGATTTTCCGAATATCTTCTTGGAAGTATTACCAGGTTGTCACCTGACTGCTATGTTGAGCTCGTGATCAAGTCGGGTTCTTGTGAACCACCCTTTCTCCAAGAATCTGTGATGGATATCCCGGAGCTAGTTGGTTAAGCTAGACAACAACGGCGGTAAGTGGTGAGAGCGTGTGTGAAGAAGTATACCCCTGCAGGGTTAACATCATCTATTCGAATAGCCGTGTCCGCGGAAAAGGACTTCTGGGTTGCTTATATCAGTTCATAGACAAGTGAAAGTGGATACTCTAAAATACGCAAGATAAGCGTGAGTGCTATGGATGGCGTTCTCGTAGGGAGACGGGAGCGGATCCATAGTGGTGTATTGATATGGTGAATATGTGGACTCGTGTGCGCCACCTCAAAAGAGTTACTCGCAGTCGTAGTTTAGGATAGCCACCGAGTCAAAGCTGGCTTGCTGCAGTTAAACCCCACCACCCCTTTGTTGATAATGATGCATATGTAGTTAGTTCTGATGTAAGTCTTGCTGGGTACATTTGTACTCACGTTTGCCTATTTTATGTTTTTGCAGAGAGACTTCGGTCTCGCTAGTAGTTCCACGTGGACTTCGACGTTTAGCTTGTTACCTCAGCTACGATCTTGTGCCCCGGCAGGATCTGATAGATAGTCGGGCTTCTCAGCCTTTTTCATTTGTAGATGTCTGTACTCAGACATGATAGCTTCCGCTTGTGCTTTGACTTGTATGCTCTGATTGTTGGGTCATGAGACCCATGTTTGTAATGTCTCGCTCCTCGGAGCCTATCGAATAAACTACTTGAGTCGTAGAGTCATTTTGTGATGCCATGTTGTATTGCACATATCGAGCATATTGTGTGTATGTTATTGAAATGCTTGGTATGTGTGGGATCTGACTATCTAGTTGTTTATCTTTAGTAGCCTCTCTTACCGGGAAATGTCTCCTAGTGTTACCGCTGAGCCATGGTAGCTTGCTACTGCTCTGGAACACTTAGGCTGGCCGGCATGTGTCCTTCTTCGTTCCTGTGTCTGTCCCTTCGGGGAAATGTCACGCTTTGAGTACCGGAGTCCTGTTAGCCCGCTACAGCCCGGTTTACCGGAGTCCTGCTAGCCCAGTGCTACAGCCCGGACCCACTTGCTGATGACCGACACGTTCGAAGCTGGGTCATGGATGCCTGTCCCTGTAAGTCTGTGCCACTTTGGGTTTACGACTAGTCATGTCAGCCCGGGCTCTTTATCATATGGATGCTAGCGACACCATCATATACGTGAGCCAAAAGGCGCAAACGGTCCCGGGAAAAGGTAAGACGACACCCGTGGGGATACCGTGCGTGAGGCCGCAAAGTGATATGAGTTGTTACCAGCTAGATCGATGTGACATTGAGTCGGGGTCCTGACAGCGTTGGCATCAGAGCCGGACTGCCTGTAGGTTCTCCAAGCCAAACTGGTCGATGTTGAGTCTAGAAATTCTTTAGTTATATGTAGGGGAATTGTTTGTGGGTTGGAACGTAAGGCTCTTTTTACTCCTTATACCTTATGACTTTCTGATCTGAGTCGGTCCATTCTTCCACCGGGGGTTAAGGAATTAGGATCTGTTCTCTCTATCAGGATCACGAGTTACTAATCAGTAGTACCTTATAAGTTTGATGGTTACCAGCCTAGTTCAGTTCTACTACCACCTTATGTTGTTAGAATGGTTCCAGAACTTTGATGTGATGATGTTGAGTGTGTACGAAATCCTTTGTCAAATGTCTCAAAATCCTTTTTGAGCATTTACAGCTGTTATGCTACCGAAATTTTGCTAGAAATTCTAATGCCTTTGCATTATGATTGTGCTTTCAGATGGCCACTCGCGACCTCAATCAAGTGGTTCGCCTGACTCGATGCCTAGATGTACCCGGCCATACTGCTAAGTTGGTCAGGGTAATGACTGAGGCTGGATACCACTGGTATCCTGAGTACACGGTCGAAGAGCAATTCCGAGATTTTAATCAAAGCCAGTATCTCTGCACTGTCAGGATATTTCCATCTTATCCTGGATCCACCGAGCCTCTTCACTGTTCCTATGGACTCGGGGTTACTATCGAGATGGCTGTGCAGGATGCCGCCTACTCTATGATGACCATTATGCGAGTCAGATCTGGTTTATTTCGGGACTCTGACTTCCGGTATATGCCAGGATCACTTCCGGGAGCACAAGGGTATCTCCAGGCTATCTATGCTGACTCCACTCAGGAGGATTCACGGACTCGCACCACTGCTGAGATGCTCGAGGATAAGGACCGTGAAAATCGGGCCTTAAGGTTAGAGCTCTTCAATACCCGTGCTGACCACTGGGCCACTTTGACTCGGTTCGCACCGGCGGTGCAAGCTGGATATTCAGATATGCGTGATCTCTATCCAGTGAGATCTGCTCTGCCAGACGTGATGGTTTGGCGTGATGTAGGAGGCATCACCCCACCTCGCGGTCCCCGCAGGCCACCGTTTGCTGGTCCAAGGCCTCATCCTAGCCCCTATGGTCCACAAGCTCCGCGAGATCGTCTATTTCCAGATGAACATGTTGAACTTCCGGGCTATGGAGGTGACTTCTACGAGGACTACTACGGATCAGTCTGAGTTAGTGGTAGTATCAGTAGTTCGCACTAGCTGTGTCGTCTATCGTCCTGCGTGACTCGTGGGATATGACCTAGTTTGTACTCCTTCCGGAGATGTAGAAAAATAATGTATAGGAGCTTGGAATGCCTCCGATGAGATGTAATCCTCTTTTCACCGTAATAGTACTCTGTTTGGTCTTGTACTAAACCCTGTATGGTGTGTATGACGATGGAATAAAAGAAGCAGTTTCTGTATCTACCATGTCATACGGATGATCATCTTGCATTCCGAGTTATTCCTTACATTATGTATCCCATGACGGAATTTTACCATCCTGACTAAATCATTGTCTTGATCACCTAGGATGGTCAACACGCGCGCCAACCCTGCTTCCCAAGAGCAGGCCGAAGACAGTGAAGCCAGAAATGAACATCTGCCTCAACCTCCTTCACTAGCCGAGATTATGATGGAAGCTGAGAGAAACAAGCGGGAGACAAACCGTTTGTTGGAGCGTATTGAACAGAATACAGCACACCATCAGAGGGCTAACGTGGTGTCACTCAGTGATTTTATCAAATTGCATCCACCCACGTTCCACCACTCCGTCGAGCCTCTCGACGCTGATGACTGGCTTCGCAGTATCTCTCACAAACTGCGTTCCGCGATGGTAGCGGAGGCTGACAAGGTCACCTTTGCTGCATATCATCTTGAAGGCCCCGCCAGTCTATGGTGGGAGAATTATGGAGCTATGCGCCCAGCGGGCCATGTCACAACTTGGGCTGAATTCAGCGAGGCTTTCCGTGAACATCACATTCCGGAGGGTCTCATGGACCGTAAACGTGAAGAATTTTGCAGCTTCACCCAAGGCCGACTTTCTGTGGATGCCTATAGCAGGGAGTTTGGTAAGCTCGCCCGATATGCAACTGAGGAAGTGTCTACTGACGCCAAGAAGCAAGCAAGGTTCCGTAAGGGCCTTAGTCCTGAGCTTCGCCGCGACCTCCGTCTGCATGAGTGCACATCTTTTTCGAAACATGTCAACAAAGCCATCAGTGCTGAAACTGGTCAGACTGACTATGACGCAACACGCAAGCATGGACGTGACACGGGTTCCTCACCCGGTGCTGGTCCTCAGAAGCGCCGCGTGTGGGTACCCAACACCGCCCTGCCACCCAGGTTCACACCGAGGCCAACTTTTCAGGCGCCTCGCCCCGCTCAACAGTCTGCTCCAGCCAAGCCCTATGGGGGTCCAACCAATAATGCTCCTCCACGTACCAGTTCCGTGACTTGTTTCAAGTGTGGGGAATCTGGTCACTATATGCGTGAGTGCCCCCAGACCAACCCCAATCAATCTGCTAAAGCTGTTGGCCATGGCAAGCCGACAGGAAAAGTGTTTCATGCTAAACCGGTCACCGCTTCACGTGGCCATGTCAACTATATCTCTGCCGAAGAAGCTCAAGAAGATCCCAACGTCGTTCTCGGTACGCTTCTTGTTAATTGCCACCCGGCATCTGTTCTTTTCGATACAGGAGCCTCTCATTCTTTTATATCTGAAAATTATGCTCGTTTGCATAACGTTACATTCTGTGACTTGCCATCCTCTATGGTAATTCAAACTCCGGGATCCAAATGGCAAACTTCTAGAGTAAGCCATGGAAATGAAATCCAAGTCGACAGACTTGTTTTCCTCGCATCTTTGATAGCCCTTAAATCTTCAGATATTAATATCATTTTGGGTATGGACTGGATGTCAGCTCATCAAGCCAAAATTGATTGCTTCTCTAGGACTGTTCAACTCACCCATCCTTCGGGGAAGATAGTCAATGTCTTGACCCGAATAGCCAAGCGACAATTATATTCTCTTAACGCCAGCCCCTTGCCAGACCTTGAGGACGTTCCGGTAGTCCGTGACTTCCCGGATGTCTTTCCAGAGGAATTGCCAGATGTTCCACCTGACAGGGATGTTGAGTTCGTAATAGACCTCATTCCAGGAACCGTTCCGATTGCTAGAAGACCTTATAAGATGGCACCCCTAGAACTAGCCGAGCTTAAGAAACAACTCGATGAGTCCTTGAAAAAGGGTTTCATCCGACCTAGCTCATCACCGTGGGCTTGCCCCGTCCTATTCGTCAAGACGAAAGATGGTACGGACCGGATGGTTGTAGATTACCGACCTGTCAATTTGGTCACAATAAAAAGCAAATGTCCACTTCCCAGGATCAACGATCTGTATGATCAGCTCGCTGGATCCTCAGTCTTCTCCAAGATGGATTTGAGGTTGGGATACCATCAAATCAAAATCAGAAATGGGGACATTCCTAAAACGGCCTTTGTTACTCGTTATGGCCAATACGAGTACACCGTCATGTCCTTCGGTTTAACCAACGCTCCAGCCACTTTTTCTCGGTTAATGAACTCAATCTTCATGGAGTATTTGGATAAATTCGTCGTAGTTTATCTCGATGATATACTCATCTACTCCAAGAACGAGGAAGAACATGCCGAACATTTAAGGCTAGTGTTGAAGAAACTTCGAGAGCATCGCCTTTATGCCAAATTTTCAAAATGTGAATTCTGGTTGTCAGAAGTGACCTATCTGGGTCATGTAATATCTGGTAAAGGTATTGCTGTTAACCCTGAGCGAGTTCAAGCCGTCCTTAATTGGGCTCCACCCGAATCGGTCAAGCAAGTTCGGAGTTTTCTAGGCTTAGCGAGCTATTGTCGTCGCTTTGTCGAGAATTTCTCCAAGGTTGCTAAACCTCTAACCGAACTCCTCAAGAAAGATAAGAAGTTCGAATGGACTCCACAATGTGAGCACAGCTTTCAGGAACTGAAAAGACGCCTGACCTCTGCTCCCGTACTGGTACCGCCAGACTTCTCCAAAGACTTTGTTATCTACTGCGACGCCTCGCGACAAGGACTAGGTTGCATTCTTATGCAAGATCGACACGTAATTGCTTACGCTTCACGGCAACTGCACCCACATGAGGAGAATTATCCTACTCATGATCTAGAACTTGCAGCCGTAGTCTATGCACTTAAGACCTGGCGACATTACCTCCTCGGTAATCGTTGCGAAATATTCACTGATCACCAAAGTCTGAAGTATATTTTCACCCAACCGGATTTGAATCTCAGGCAGAGACGTTGGGTTGAATTGATCACAGACTTCGACTTAGGGATAACCTATACCCCAGGGAAAGCCAACGTCATGGCTGATGCGCTAAGTCGTAAATCTTATTGTAACAACGTGATGTTACAACAAAGTCAACCGCTTCTCCATGAGGAATTTCGAAAGCTTAACCTTCACATTGTTCCTCAAGGTTTTCTCTCCACCTTGGTGGCAAAACCTACCCTTACGGATCAAATTATCAAAGCATAGAAGGTAGATCCGGGAATCTCCCGCATCAAGAGGAACATTCAGAAAGGAATTGCGGATTGTTTCTCCATTAATGATCAAGGAGTCGTATACTTCGGGGATCGACTAGTAGTTCCCAAAGTGCGCAACCTAAGGCGATTAATCCTTAAGGAAGCTCATGAATCTCCTCTCACTATTCATCCCGGTAGTACTAAGATGTATCAGGACCTACGCCAGAGGTTCTGGTGGACTAGGATGAAGAGAGAAATTGCTCAGTATATTGCAAATTGCGACGTCTGTCGTCGTGTAAAAGCAGAGCATCAACGGCCTGCTGGCACCCTTCAACCCTTAGCTATTCCTGAATGGAAATGGGATAAAATTGGTATGGATTTCATTACCGGTTTTCCCAGGACCAAAAGAGGGAATAACGCTATTTTCGTCGTGGTCGATCGTCTTTCCAAAGTAGCTCATTTCTTACCTGTTTGTGAGAGTATAACCGCTAGCCAGCTGGCAGACTTATACATCTCCCGGATAGTGTCCCTCCATGGTGTTCCTTTGGAAATCAATTCGGATCGAGGAAGTCTTTTCACCTCTCGATTTTGGGAAAGTTTCCAAAATGCTATGGGAACTCGTCTCTCCTTTAGCACCGCTTTCCACCCTCAGTCAAGTGGTCAAGTGGAATGCGTCAATCAGATTCTAGAAGACATGCTTCGAGCCTCCGTTATCTCTTTCGGAATGGACTGGGAGAAGTGCCTTCCATTTGCCGAATTCGCTTACAACAACAGCTATCAATCTAGCTTGGGTAAAGCCCCTTTTGAAGTTCTCTATGGACGACGATGTCGAACACCCCTTAACTGGTCAGAGACCGGGGAAAGACAATTCTTTGGCCCGGATATGATTCAGGAAGCAGAAGAACAAGTTCGTATCGTTCGTGAAAAGTTGAAAACAGCCCAATCCCGTCAAAAGAGTCAATATGACCGAAAACATAAGGCTATGACTTTCGAGGTTGACGAGAAGGCTTATCTTCGGGTCACCCCTCTCAAGGGAACCCATCGTTTCGGTATCAAAGGCAAATTGGCTCCTCGTTACATTGGACCTTTTCGCATTCTTGCCAAACGAGGAGAAGTTGCCTACCAGTTGGAACTACCTCCGCACCTCTCCAGAGTTCACGATGTCTTCCACGTCTCTCAACTCAGGCGTTGCTTCTCGGATCCTATCCGTGAAGTGGACCACGAAACGCTTGATCTCCAGGATAATCTTACATATCGAGAGTACCCCATTCGTATCCTCGATCAAGCCGAACATACCACGCGACGTCATAATATCAAGTTTCTCAAGGTTCAATGGTCGCACCATTCTGAGGATGAAGCAACTTGGGAAAGGGAGGATCGTCTTCGACTTGAATATCCCGCCTTCTTCGCGGAGGAACCCAAATCTCGGGACGAGATTCTTTTGAGTGGGGGTGAGTTGTCACACCCTAGCTAGTCATGCATTAGAGTGTTGCATCATGTTTACTCTTTCATCAGAAACTTGAAATGGGGATGACAGAACCCCCAGTCCCCTCTGAAACCAACTAGGGTTACTAAAATAATTTTTCAATGAACCTGAAATGCCCTTCTAAAATGCCCATCATTTTTGCCTTGGTTCAGAACCTCTGCCAAAAGTGGTGCACATTTTCCTAGGCCATCCTAAGGTTTTTGATTTAAATCATAAATATTTGAATTTGGGCATTTAAAATAATATAAAATATTTAAATGCTCAAATATCTCCAAACTGAAATGTTTCATGTTGGAAATAATCCAACTATGGACCAGGAGTAGTTTGGTGATTTTTGGAGTTGCCTAGGTATTTTATTTAATTCAACAAAGTTGCAGATATATTAAATAAAAAACAGAAATAGAAAAAAGGGGGAAAACTTACCTGTGTGGCCCAGCCAGCTGGCCGGCCCAGCTAGCCAGCCCAGCCCACCACCGCCGTCGTCCTCCTGGCGCCAGTCGGCCAGGCGTGTGGCCGGCGCGCGCGCACGGCCACCGCGCCACGCCACCTCTCTCCCTGCCTGCCTGCCCTCCCCTCCTCGCTCGGTGTCCCCGGACGACGCCACGCCTCCCCCCTGCTCTCTCTCACTCTCCCCCGGCTCTCCCCTCGCTCTCTCTCTCGCTCGGCCGAACACCACCGCCGCAGCCGAGCTCGCCGCCGTCAACTCCGGCCACCCCGAGCCCAACCACCACCACCAATAGACGCGGCTCAACCTCAGCAACACGTAGATGCCTTCCGCCGTCCATTTGGTTGCCGGAATGGCAAAAAGCACTTTCGCCGCCGTCTCGGACCTCGCCGGCGTCATGTCGCCGGTGGGGTTTGACTTGCCCGACCTGGGGTTTGACCCCCCAGGGTCACTGACGCGTGGGCCCTGTCGGCCAGGTGGTTAGGTTAGCGCTAACTACTGTTAGTTAACCCCCCTGACACTGACAGTGGGCCCCAGCGCCACTAACCCCTAATTAGGATTAATTTAATCCTGTTTAACCTCCCCTGTCACTGACGTGTGGCCCCCACACGTCAGGTTTGACCTCAGCCAGCCACAGTTGACCACTGACGTCATGCTGACGTCATGCTGACGCAGTAATTGAATTTCTGGATTTAAATTAAATCAGGAAATTCCAGAATATTATTTAAACTTCAAAAATTCATAACTTTTATTCTGTAACTCCAAATTGGACAAATTATATATGAAAAATGATCAGAAAAATCCAATCTATCCATCTGTACTATTTTCATGCATGATCAAACAAGTTAAATTGATGTTTTAATCAGAACAAGGAAAAGCACTTTAAAAGGCCATGTTTGAGTTTGAAAATTTGAATCCTTGATTCAAATTTGTTCAAACACTTCTGGTTTTAGTTGCATTAGCCCAACACACTCATATTGCCATGTTTCATGCATGCATCATATTGTTGCACATTGTTTGGTGATGCTTGTGTATCGATGTCCTTGCGACAGGATCTGTCCCCGAGGAGTACCGTGATTACCCTAACGAAGAACCGTATCCGTGCATCGAACCATCAGGCAAGCAACCAACCATTTGATCATATCGATACAATCCCATGTTCTCGCTCCTGCTCTCTTTTACTGCATTAAGACAACGCGATTCAAACTGCTGTGTGCTACGGTAGTTGAACCCATTTCCTCTGCATGACCTGTCATTGCCACAGTAACTAGATGAAACCCACTAGCATGTGTAGGAGTTGATTGAGCCCTATGTATGTGTTGTTCCTACCTTGCTATGCCTGCTATGCTTAGAGTCGTGTCAGGTCTGGTTCATCTGGGTGATGGGCTAGAGTGAAATGATTATGTCGGTAATGAGAGTGGTGTGGTGAACATGATTTGGTAAAGGTATCGATGAGAGGCCATGTAGGAGTACATGGTGGGTTGTTTCATTGAAGCCGACCTTAAGCACTGAGATCTGTATGTGTGATTTAAGAATCAGCTACTACCATACATTGGGCCCTGAAATATGACCCCGCTCGACTTCTTATTCACCCTAGCTCTCTGTCCAGGAGTTGCAAGTAGTTTCTGGTGTTTGTAGCCTACTGGAGGCCGTGGACAGTGCTGACCGTAGGGGTGGGCTGTGATGCGGTAGGTACGTGGCCGGGTGTACCGAATACCCGTTAGGTATCTCGGGAACCCTGTTCACATTGTTCGGGGCCGTATGGGAAACCTCGGCCGGACTCCCTGCGGATGGAACCTGAATAGGCGATAAACCTGGACTAGAGGCTTAAGTGTTTAGGTAGGTCGTGGTCTACACCCACGTCGGCTTTCGCTTGAAGTCTGCCGAGCACATGTCGTGTGCAGACGCTAAGTGGTGGAAACATGTATGAAGAAGTACACCCCTGCAGGGTTATCATAATCTATTCGAATAGCCGCGTCCGCGGTAAAGGACTACTTGGTTGCCTATATAGTTCATAGACAAGTAAATGGGAACTACTAAAAGCCTCAAGATAAGAGTGAGTGCCGAGGATGGCTCTTCCGTAGGAAGACGGAGGTGGATCCTCGGTAGTGTATTGAAGTGGTGAGTAGTGGACTCGTGTGCGCAAAACCATTTCAAGTTGGAGTATCGTAGGATAGTCTAGCCAAGAGTCAAAGCTGGCTTGCTGCAATAACTCCACCAACCCTTCTTGATAATATGCATGTATGTAGGATCTGATGTAAGTCTTGCTGAGTACCTTTGTACTCATGTTGCTATAATCTACATTTTTACAGAAGACGCTGCAACCCCTTCTGATGGGTTCTATGTAGACATTGACATCAACGAGTAGGCTAAAGGCCCAGGTGGTGACCCTGAGCTTGTGAAGGACCTTGTAGTATAGCTAGGCTTTCCAAGCCTCTTTTATTTTACTAGTTGTGTGTACTCAGACAAGTTACTTCCGCTGCTGGTTTGTATGACTGTATGACTTGTATGTTGGGTCGTGAGACCCGTACCTTTGTGTATGTTATGTATGGCTCCCTGAGCCTTAAATAAAGTACTTGTGTCATAGAGTCATGTTGTGATGCTTCGTTGTATTTGCACATATCGAGCATATTGTGTGTATGATTGAAATGCTTGGTATGTGTGGGATCTGACTATCTAGTTGTTTATCTTTAGTAGCCTCTCTTACCGGGAAATGTCTCCTAGTGTTACCGCTGAGCCATGGTAGCTTGCTACTGCTCTGGAACACTTAGGCTGGCCGGCATGTGTCCTTCTTCGTTCCTGTGTCTGTCCCTTCGGGGAAATGTCACACTTTGAGTACCGGAGTCCTGTTAGCCCGCTACAGCCCGGTTTACCGGAGTCCTGCTAGCCCAGTGCTACAGCCCGGACCCACTTGCTGATGACCGACACGTTCGAAGCTGGGTCATGGATGCCTGTCCCTGTAAGTCTGTGCCACTTTGGGTTTACGACTAGTCATGTCAGCCCGGGCTCTTTATCATATGGATGCTAGCGACACCATCATATACGTGAGCCAAAAGGCGCAAACGGTCCCGGGAAAAGGTAAGACGACACCCGTGGGGATACCGTGCGTGAGGCCGCAAAGTGATATGAGGTGTTACCAGCTAGATCGATGTGACATCGAGTCGGGGTCCTGACATCTGATGTGTAGAAAATGAAGGGCAAAGGAAAATAAGCTGCATAGTGATGGTACATGAACAACTACCTATCATTATAAGTACACTGATAAAGGAAAACATGTACTTACAAGAACAATGCAGAGCTAAAAAACATTGGCATTGGATATATTCTACACTAATGTAACCATTCATACAGATCAGATAATTTGGAGCGAACAATTGATAAGCAAGCTATCATGCATACTGCTGTCACATAATGAACCAGGTATGTATGCAAGTACAGTGATACAGGACAATAGTTACTAACAAGAGCAAAGCAGCGGGCAGCATATTTGTGATATCCTGTCGTTCTTGTCAAACGGGAGTTCTTCTTCGAGCGGTTTCCTGCAAAAAAGATCCGTAAGGCACATGCGGAAAAGTAGAAGTTCAAATTGTCATGTGATTTCATAGAAAGTACCTCATCCTAGGAACGAGACCAGTGCATAACAAGGTTTTTCCATTCAATGTCTTCTAAATTTAGCATAAGAGACTTCACCTGAAATTCGTCTATAGACTTGCCATCAAAGTGTGATTTCCTCAGGTAACACCGATACTGCTGCAATGCTTCCTTGAAAAGCACAAGCAAGCTTTGCTCGTCATGACTATCCAGATTGCCCCTCGCCTAGTTACAATAATGTAATGTAAATCATTGATGTGTTCAATCAGCATAATAGCACTTACACATAAGTTGGACAGGAAGATGTGAAAATGGTGTTTGTCTTCACAATAATCTTCCCATGATGGGAATATGTGCATGTAGTCCCTAACAACATTGAAAGCATTGTCTTTTAAACTGCGAATAAATGGAATGGGGTTCCAATCTGCAGGAATTGGCCGTCTCTGCAGTTGGGATAGGTCTTCGGCCGGTGGACTTGCTGTACTTTTTGCTGGAGTGGGACTTTTCTGTGGTACAACTAGTGCTATGGCAAATGAAATCGGTATACCTTTTGCTGGAGTGCAGGTCCTGTGTGATGGGGCTAGTGGTGTGGCCAGTGAAGTATGGGTACAGTCTGCTGGAGTCGGTCCTACATTTTGTGTCACTGGTTATACAGCCAATATAAGTGGGGTGTTGTCTGATTTCTCCGGCACCACCATGTTTTTCAAGGACTTTGTTGGTGCTCCTTCAGGTTCGGCAATCACCCTCTTCCGTTTTTATGTCTGATGCACAAGAACAACATTTGAGTGGAAAAACATGGTATGATGACAGATGGAGTATGTATTGATAATGGATGGGCATGGCATCTCGACATATATGATGAGTAAACTAAGCAGATGGTGGTGCAACAAAGTAGAAGAAATGCAAGACAACATATGCAAGATACCCGCAATCAATAAAACATTGCCAAATTAGAACAGGCACCTTGATGGGTGAACAAGACAGGCCATCTACCTTTGACTCCCCGAGGTTAGAATAGTCATTAGGATCATATTCTGAACAAGAATCAACAGGTGGGAAGCGTATGAGTTTCATTGCATCCAGAATGGCACTGAATGCCTTGGTGCCAATTTTGTAAGTCATTGCAGTGTTGAGCTTCAAGAGTGGACTGCTGCTAGTGTGATACAAAGCAGCTACACAGATCATAGTGTAGATATAATGGGAAAACCTTAAGCATAAGAGTAAAATCAGCAAAGTGGAACTTGGTGGAATATATGTGCTAGTATTGCCAGTACGTCTAGAAAGGCTTTGGATACTAGCTCTCTTCAAGTGAAGGTGCGGTACTGTTAATATCAGTGTAACTCTCAAAGGTGACACACCTCCCCGCATTTCCTTGATATTCTTATAGGATTCACGTGGGCAGGCTACTACAAATCCTATTCCTATGTTTACAAGATCCTACGAATCAAAGAGGCACAAAGTGTCCATCACAACCGACCGTATAGACCTCTACACTGCAAATGTCCCTGCTCATCTTCAGTACAAGGACCATATTGTACTACTTTCATACTCCCTCCGTTCCAAAATATAAGTCTTGGTAAAGATTTCCACTATGGATCACATACAGATGTATCCAGATACATTTTAGAGTGTAGATTCACTCATTTTGATCCATATGTAGTCCATGGTGGAATCTATACAAAGACTTGTATTTAGGAACCGAGAGAGTACATATTCAAGAAGAACGGAAGAGGAACATGCACTAATACAGAACCGGTTCGTAAGGCCCTTTAGTGCCGGTTCCATAACCGGCACTAAAGTGTGGGCACTAAAGCCCCCCCCCCTTTAGTACCGGTTCAGCACGAACCGGTGCTAAAGGGCAACCACGTGGCATGAGCCAGCTCCGGGGCCCGGGAGCCCTTTAGTACCGGTTGGTAACACCAACCGGTACTAAAATGTTTGGGGGGTTTTTGGTTTTATGATTTCTTTTTCATTTAATTTTGTGTTTTCCATTTTAATTCTTTTTCGTTTGCTGGTATTTTATGGTACTACACATTGTACACGTTATGCATATATATATACATATATATATAAATAGAATTTCTAGTAGAACCAATCATATATATATCATCAATGTCTCACAAACCACCATATTAATTCACACATATATACACACATGTAAAGCTATATACAATTTCTCCTACATATGCATGCTCCCTTCGGAGCGAGTGGCATTAGCCTAATTGGTGCCTTCGGAGCACGATGATAATTGGAAGTGGTTCATGACCTGGTCGATGGGGCCGGTAGCGGGTAATAGTATTCTCCCTTCGGATTTATGACCTGGTCGAGCAAAAATCCTGCTATTTGCTCTTGAAGTGCTTCTACGTGCTCCGTTTTTAGGAGCTTGTCCCCCACCTCTGTGGACTGTTAAGAAGGAGATCAATATGCATGTGTATTAGTTGTGTGACTAGATATCGATAATGGTGTAAAAATTTTGAATAGTGTTCTGACAAGCGTACCCATTCCTATCTTTGAGATCTGCTCCTTTCGGACGCCATCATGCGAATGTTCTCGCAAACGCAGAATGCACACAGATTAGTCCCCTGCGCCTGCTTCAGGGCCTTTATTACGAGAATGGACTTTAATTTGATCACATAATAATTAATCAAGCATGATAATTAAAGAGATGGCAGCTAGCTAGCTAGCTAGTACTACTTAATTACTTACCTTGGGTCGAAACCATTTCAGCTGTCGTTTCCATTCGCCTTCCGTGACCCTGATGAACCTTGCCCAAGCCCTGCCCGCCGACAAAGAAAATGAATAAAGGGTTTATTAAATAGTTCATATCAAGAAATGACGAACTAAATAGGCCGAGATATGTAGTTAATAATGATTGAAATACCCGTTGACTGTCCCAAACAAGATGTTATAGTCACTATTTGCTTTGAGTAGTGTGTCCAGTATTTCAACTGTTCCGGCGTCAACTTTAATGATACACAAGATCCAGTGAAATCTGCATGCACACACGTTTGCATGTCTTAATTAAGCAGGCATATGTACGCAAAAACATGTAGCTAGCTAGTAGCCAAAAACAGAGAATTTGTAGCACAAGAAAGTGTGACTCACTGGAAGTTGTAAGGAAGTAGTATATCTTCATTGTATTTGAGGCGCTTCAAGAACTCTAGCATGCTGTCCTCTACCTGCTTTTCATGATGCTTGTTTATTTTCCATGTGTATTCATTAACGGTGTTTGGGTCAATGAACCCAATGCCATAGCGTCCACCTTTTCTAATTTCATACATCTTCATCCTGCATAATACCATAGAAAAGAATATAGTGAGGATAATTACAGGTAATGATTGATCAACAGGATCACTACAGCTAACTTGAGACTTAAATTACAGAAAGAAATCACTTACAGACAATAGCAACTGACGATAGATTTGTCGAGTGCGTCTTGATTGTATAACTGAAACAGTTCATAATACTCAACAGTCACAGGTTTATGATGGTAGTAATGATCCTTCTTGACTTATACCATGAGGGACTCTCGATCGGATCTCTTGGTAATGTCCATGTACCATTGATGCAATTCATACATTCTCGTTGGGAGCTTCTTGACCTCTTCTGGCTTGACCAAAGGTTGGCCCCGGGCATATTTCCGTTTTATTTCCTCCTTTGTAAGCACAGGCATGTCCTCGATCTCGAGGAGTTGTCCAACAGTGATGTTGAGAGTTTCAGCCTGCATTATATGCTCCTGGGTTATTCCCACATCACCCTCCTCGGGAACGTAAACTGTTTGCCCACTACAATATTGGGCGCGCGTACTGTCACATGTTGTTGGCGGCACAACAAGCGGGGGGATCGATTGCGCCGCCTGTTTTCCCAGTTGGGCAACAGTTTTCCCGCATTTTTTGATAGCTGCTTGTTGTTTGCTCGAGCTCGAGCTCGCCTCCTTCTGTAGATGTTGTTGATGTAACTTCTAGATGTGGCGCTCATAGTCTGTGTCAACAGGCTTAGGAGCTGGTGCTTGATCCATATGAATGAAGTGGTCAACTACTTCCACAAGCACTTTGTCCCTTGGCGGCGATGGCGGTTTCAGTCCAAAATGGGCATTGACTTCTGCCCGCACTATGGCATTGGTTTGCTCCTCGGTCCTGTCATAAGCCCTCTCAGGAACAGGAGTAGTGAGGTTTGGACAATATTTATATCGCTTGCCTTCGCCTGTACTTCCTGTACTATGACCTCGACTCGTACCGCTACGCACCATAGCTGCAGGGTGTCTCTTCTGTGATTGCTTAGGCGGCGGAGACGGCTGACGGGGCTGAGTTGGATGAGGAGGAGTGGCCTGAAGCTGTGCCGGACTTGGAGGAGGAGTGGCCTGAGGTTGTGCCGGACTTGGAGGAGGAGTGGACGTCTGACACTGTGTCGGACTTGGAGGAGGAGTGGCCTGACACTTTGCCGGACTTGGAGGAGGAGGAGTGGCCTCACGTGTTGGTGGACTTGGAGGAGCGGGAGTCTGCTGATTCGGTGGCGCACTTCGACGAGGAGTCGGGTGACGCGGTGTCGGTGGCCTTCGAAAGATGTTGCAATCCTTTCTCCATAGGATGATACGATGTTTTGCATCTCCGAGTGTGTGCTCCTCGTCACCTCTAGGAATGTCAAGCTCTAGCCCTGAATATTGGTCCACCACCTCATCAACCACGACACGAGCATAGCCTGCTGGAATCGGGTTGCAATGGAAGGTTGCATCGGGGGAATTTGTATAAGCAACGCCGTCCGCCACCTTCAAGGATATGTTTCTTAATTTTGTAGTGTAGCTCGCAGTTAGTGTTCTCCGCGATGTCATCCACGGGGTATCTATCCAGCATTGCGTCAAATGGGGCGGAACCCACGCTGCTTCTCGGCATGGATGGGGCGGTGGTATCCAATGATGGATCATCCGCTAGCTGCTGCAGCTGCTGAGACCCCCTTTGCTGGCTAAGTGAGTCGATCTGCTCCTGCTGCCGCTGGAATTTCACTACCAAGTCCACGTGCGCTGATTCTAGGCCTTGAAGGCATTCATAGTCCAGCTTCCTCTTCTCCTCCTCCATCATCCTCTGCTTCTCCTCCGCAATCTTCCTTCTCGCACGTGTTCTGCAGTCGGTGTTCCAGTCCGAAAACTCCTCATACCACGGAATAGCGCCCTTGCCTCGTGTTCTTCCCAGGTGTTCAGTATTTCCCAGGGCACGCGTAAGCTCGTTGTTCTCTCTGTTGGGCTGGAACACCCCCGTTCGAGCCTCTTCTATTGCAACAAGTATATTATTGTCGGCTCCGTTCAGACATGCCTTCGTCGAAACTTTGCCTGTCTTCGGGTCCAACTCCCCCCCATGCACATAGAACCAAGTCCTGCACCTGGCGGGCCAGCTCTTCGTAACCGGAGTGACATCTGCATCCTCCGTCTCTTTCTCAGACTTATCCCACTTAGGCATTGCCACCGCGTAGCCACCTGGCCCCAGCTTATGGAACTTATCCTTTTTTCGGCATTCTTCTTGTTTATTCTCGACCGTTCCTTAGCTAATTCTGAATACTTGAATTTCATGAAATCGTCCCAATGAGCACTTTGATTCTCTAGTGTTCCCTCGAATACTGGAGTCTTCCTTCCTCCCTTGAAGTACTTGTCCCATTCACAATTCTTGTGGTTCTTGAATGCAACCGCCATCTTCCTAAGAGCAGCGTCCTTGACTTTCTGCACATCTGCTTCTGTGAAATGATCTGGTAGGGTGAAATGTTCCATGAGAGTATCCCAAAGCAGACTTTTTTGTCTGTCGTCGACAAAAGTAACATCTGGACGTGGCTTTGCTGGCTCTCTCCATTCTTTAAGGGAGATCGGGAGTTGGTCCTTCACAAGAATTCCGCAATGACGAACGAACTTGTCCGCAATCTTCTTAGGCGCTAATGGTTCGCCATTAGGTCTGATTGCCTCGATATTATACTTTACGCCCTCCTTCAACTTTTTGTTCGGGCCTTGTTTCGTCTTGTTGCCTGAAGATTTGCTCGATCCGAATGGCTGAAAGAAGAAAGATCGATTCGTTAATATATCTACAACTCATTTAAAACATGTGATGATCGCCAGATGCCTCCTTATATAAATATATATACCTCGCCAGTCTTTCTTGTTTCAGGATCAACATGTTCTTCATCATTGTCATAATCGTAGTTCATGACTTCATCCATTCACCCTCTCCGGTGTTGTTCAGAAATTCGGATCCGTCATAATCTTCTTCATTCTGATCATCATCTGGCCCGTGTATGATATCGAACATGCTCTGTTCTCCCTCTCAGTCGGTATTGTCCGCCATAGCTTTTATTTAACTATCCCAAAAGAAATATAAAACAATTTAGTATTCAAATTACATCGTCGAATAGTAGATATAATCTCGAATACATCGTCTCGAATAATAGATATAATCTCGAATACATCGTCTCGAATAATATATAATCTCAAATACATCGTCTCGAATAATATATAATCTCGAATACATCATCTCGAATATTATATATCAAATACATCACTGGCTAGGTAGCTAATAAAGATCGAATACTACAGAAGAATCTAGGACACTCGCGGTTCCTGCGGCGCGGGCGGTGGACACCCAAAGAGAAGGAACCCTCACAGGATCATAGCTGAAGTGAGATCCCTGAAGAAACTGCCAGGTATTGGAGAACCTGCCGCCCTCTAATGCAACCATGTAGCGATGGACGTGCTCGTCCTCCTCCCTGACACGACGAGGTACACCTCCGACGGAGCCGGCTCCCTCCGCACCGAAACTGGCCCACGCGAACGCCACCAAAAGAGATCAGGGTCAATGATGGGACCCGGGGCCGGGTTCCTCATCAAGCGGCACGCCCCTCCAGGCAGCACCTCCCAGTGCCAGCCCGGCGGAGCCCAGTCCCGGACATGGGTCGGTCGGACGTTGTCGCGGATGGGTCGACGGCGAGGATGCGGACCGGGCATTGTCGAGAAAAAATACTAGCTATATGCCCGCAAAAAGTAACCTTTTTTTAATGATTGGATTTTGATAACTAAAATTTCTAACATTTCTATATAACACTAATTATGCTATCATTGCATATGTCAAAATTCTATATGCTATTTCATACTAATTAAGCATCTAACACTAAAAACAGAAAACACAACTTTTATACATCCATTAAAAAACTGGAAAACAACATTACATAAAAAAATTCCATACTAATTAAACACTAATTATATCCATCTAACATGCATTCATACATATATACTAGTGAAAAAATAACAATCTAAAAAATCTAAACTAATTAAACATACAAAATACGTATATACTAATATATACATGCATTAATTCATACATATGTACGTGTGTGTGTGTGTGTGTGTTCATCATGCTTGTGTGTGTGTGTATGTATGGGCTCGGGGAGGGGCGGCGCCCATGGTGGCCGCCGGGGGCAAGGGAGAGGGGTTAGAGGGGGAGAGCTCAGAGCGGGGCGACGGTGATGGCGAGGCGACAGCCGGGTGCAACGACGGGCCGGGGCATGACGCGGGGGCGCCGACACGGGGACGGCTCGATGGGGACGGGCCCGGGGCGGCGAAGGAGACGAGGGCGGCGACGGGGACGGGGGCGGCGACGGGGTTGGCGACAGCAACGGCGACGGCGTCGATCGATCGGGGCGCGCGGGTTGTGCTTCAATGGGGAAATAGAGGAAGAAAGAGAGGGAGAATGAAATTTTCGTAAGTGTTGTATATATAGAAGGCACCTTTAGTACCGGTTGGAGCCAGCAACCGGTACTAAAGGCCTGTTTTGGCCAGGCGAAGCGGCGGGAACCGCACCCCCTTTAGTACCGGTTGGTGGCTCCAACCGGTACTAAAGGCCCCCCTTTAGTACCGGTTGGTGCCACGAACCGGTACTAAAGGGTGTGCACTGGCGCAGGTGTGGTGCGCAAGTTTAGTTCCACCTCTCTAGCCGAGGGGCGACCGCACTGGTTTATAAACCCCCGTGCGGTAGCTCTCTCGAGCTCCTCTCTAAAGCAGGCCTACTGGGCCTACATGTTCTGTGCTGCCCTGTTGGCCTACTGGGCCTTTGCCGGCCTGCATCCTTGCCCAACAACAGGTTGGGTTTCTAGTCGTATGCAGGCCGCTCTGGCCTAGTAGGCAGGCTTTTATTTTTTATTTTTTTCGCTTTATTTATTTTTGAGTTGTTTTTTTTGTGTATTTAGAGTATCTTTGTGAATATTTTTGCTTTAGGTACAAAAAATTACAAACTTTCTGTTAGTGCCTGTAGTTTTCAAATTTGAATAGTTTAAATTTTGAATTATTTGAAATTAGTTTGAATCAGTAGTTTGTGAATAAATTAACTTTAAAAATCAGTAAAGGCATGAAAGAATTTGTTTGCACATAAAATTTCTTCGCGTTTCAAATGCCAAAACACATAATTAACTACCCTAACTATTACAGAGATTCCGTTTTGGGTGTGAAACACAGAAGAAAGTGATGATAGTGAAGCCGATCACATCCCAGATCTTTGGGTGTGAAACTTTTTCTTCGCGTGTGTCCCTTTGCGCCGTAACCATGGAAAATCTTCATCATTTAACGGGATGCTCGGGTCAATATTCACTATGAATGGATCAATTTCATCAAACTTTTCATAATCTTCTGACTTGTCTGTCTTGTCATCCACTCCCACGATGTTTCTCTTCCCAGAAAGAACTATGTGCCGCTTTGGCTCATCGTACGATGCATTCGCTTCCTTATCTTTTCTTTTTCTTGGCTTGGTAGACATGTCCTTCACATAGAAAACCTGTGCCACATCATTGGCTAGGACGAATGGTTCGTCTGCATACGCAAGATTGTTGAGATCCAATGTTGTCATTCTGTACTGTGGGTCTTCCGTTACCCCGCCTCGTGTCATATTGACCCATTTGCACCGAAACAAAGGGACCTTCAAACCTCGTCGATAGTCAAGTTCCCATATGTCCTGTATATAACCATAATATGTTTCCTTTCCCGTCTTGGTTTCTGCATCAAAGCGGACACCACTGTTTTGGTTGCTGCTCTTCTTATCTTGGGCAATCGTGTAAAATGTATTACCATTTATCTCGTACCCTTTGAAAGTCATTATATTCGAAGATGGTAAATGGGACAGCAAGTACAGGTCATCTTTAATAGAGGTGTCATGCATGGTACGTGTCTGCAACGAGCTGGCGAAACTCCTGGTTTGTTCACGTGTAATCCAGTCACCAGACCGCTCCGGTTGTTTGGAGCGTAGCAAATTCTTGTGTTCATCCATATACGGAGCCACCAAGGTGGAATTCTGTAGAACTGTGTAGTGTGCTTCAATGAGAGAATGTCCATCCATACATATTATTTGGTCCCCTCCTAGCATGCCTTTTCCATCCAGTCTGCCCTTATGCCGCGATTCAGGAACACCAATTGGCTTAAGGTCAGGAATAAAGTCAACACAAAACTCAATGACCTCCTCATTTTCATGGCCCTTGGAGATGCTTCCTTCTGGCCTAGCACGGTTATGAACATATTTCTTAAAGACTCCCATGAACCTCTCAAAGGGGAACATATTGTGTAGAAATACATGACCCAAAATGTTAATCTCTTCGCATAGGTGAACTAGGACGTGCGTCATGATGTTGAAGAAGGATGGTGGGAACACCAACTCGAAACTGACAAGACATTGCACCAAATCATTCTCTAACCTTTGTATGATTTCTGGATCGATTACCTTCTGAGAGATTGCATTGAGAAATGCATATAGCTTCACAATGGCTAATCGAACATTTTCCGGTAGAAGCCCCCTCAATGCAACCGGAAGCAGTTGCGTCATAATCACGTCCCAGTCATGAGACTTTAGGTTCTGGAACTTTTTCTCTGCCATGTTTATTATTCCCTTTATATTCTATGAGAAGCCAGACGGTACCTTAATACTGAGCAGGCATTCAAAGAAGATTTCCTTCTCTTCTTTGGTAAGAGCGTATCTTGCATGACCCTGATATATGTCGTCTTTTCCGTGCATACGTTGCTGGTCCTCCCATGCCTCAGCTATATCTTTTGTCTTCCCATACACGCCCAAGAAGCCAAGCAGGGTCACACAAAGATTCTTCGTCACGTGCATCACGTCGATTGCGGAGCGGACCTCTAGGTCTTTCCAATAGGGCAGGTCCCAAAATATAGATTTCTTCTTCCACATGGGTGCGCGTCCGTCAGCGTCATTCGGAACAGGTTGTCCACCAGGACCCTTTCCAAAGACCACCTTCAAATCCTTGACCATATCATGTACATCAGCACCAGTACGGTGGCGAGGCTTCGTCCGGTGATCCGCCTCACCTTTGAAATGCTTGCCTTTCTTTCTTACGGGATGCTTGCTCGGAAGAAATCGACGATGTCCCAGGTACACATTCTTCTTACAATTAGCCAAATATATACTGTCGGTATCGTCCAAACAGTGCGTGCATGCACGGTATCCCTTGTTTGTCTGTCCTGAAAGGTTACTGAGAGCAGGCCAATCATTGATGGTCACGAACAGCAACGCCTTTAGGTCAAATTCTTCCCCCATGTGCTCATCCCACGCACGTACACTTGTTCCATTCCACAGTTGTAAGAGTTCTTCAACTAATGGCCTTAGGTACACATCAATGTCGTTGCCGGGTTGCTTAGGGCCTTGGATGAGCACTGGCATCATAATGAACTTCCGCTTCATGCACAACCAAGGAGGAAGGTTATAGAAACATAGAGTCACAGGCCAGGTGCTATGGTTGCTGCTCTGCTCCCCAAAAGGATTAATGCCATCTGCGCTTAGACCAAACCATACGCTCCTTGCATCATCTACAAACTCCTTCCCGTACTTTCTTTCAATTTTTCTCCATTGCGACCCGTCAGCGGGTACTCTCAACTTTCCGTCTTTCTTACGGTCTTCTCTGTGCCATCGCATCGCCTTGGCATGCTCTTTGTTTTGGAACAAACGTTTGAACCATGGTATTATAGGAGCATACCACATCACCTTGGCAGGAATCTTCTTCCTGGGGCGCTCGCCCTCGACATCACCAGGGTCATCGCGGCTGATATTATAGCGCAATGCACCACATACTGGGCAAGCGTTCAAATCCTTGTACTCACTGCGGTAGAGGATGCAATCATTAGGGCATGCATGTATCTTCTGCACCTCTAACCCTAGAGGGCAGACAGCCTTCTTTGCTTCGTACGTACTCTCGGGCAATTCGTTGTCCTTTGGAAGCATATCCTTTATCATTACCAGCAACTTTCCAAATCCCTTGTCAGATACACCATTCTCTGCCTTCCATTGCAGCAATTCTAGTGTGGTGCCCAGCTTTTTCTTGTCACCTACGCAATTCGGGTACAAATTTTTTTTGTGATCCTCTAACATGCGCTGCAACTTCTTCTTCTCCAAATCACTTGCGCAGTTTCTCTTTGCGTCGGTAATGGCCGGACCTAGATCATCAACGGGCTCATCTGATGCCTCTTCTTCAGCTTCTTCCCGCATTGTCGGCTTAGCATTTTCCCGCATTACCAGCTCAACTTCTTCCCCCATTGTTGTATCATCGTATTCAGGGAACCCATGGCCAGGATAGCTGTCGTCATCCTCTTCTTCTTCATTGTCTTCCATCATAACCCCTCTTTCTCCGTGCTTGGTCCAAACATTATAGTGGGGCATGAAACCGGACTTAAACAGGTGGACGTGAATGGTTCTTGACGTAGAGTAATTGTGACCATTCTTACAGCCAGCACATGGACAAGGCATAAAACCATCCGCCCGCTTGTTTGCCTCAGCCGCAAGTAGAAAAGTATGCACGCCCTCAACGAACTGGGGAGAGCATCGGTCATCGTACATCCATTGCCGGCTCATCTTCATTACACAACACCGAATAGACCAAATTAATACAAGTTCATACATAAAGTTCATACAACACTTAAATGCAACAAACAAATAACTCTCTAGCTAAAGAATTTAAATGCAACAACAAATGCGATCAAGATCGCAACTAAGGAAACAATGGATCCAACAGCATAATGATACCAAGCCTCACTATCGATGGCATATTTTCTAATCTTTCTCATCTTCAAGCGCATTTTCTCCATCTTGATGTTGTGATCATCGACGACATCAGCAACATGCAACTCCAATTCCATCTTCTCCCCCTCAATTCTTTTCAATTTTTCTTTCAAGTACTCGTTTTCTCTTTCAACTAAATTTAACCTCTCGACAATAGGGTCGGTTGGAATTTCCGGTTCACATACCTGCTAGAAAAAATTTCTATGTCAACTTGATGGGCATAATTTTTCATAAACATGAAATGCAACTAGTTTTAAAAGATAATATATATATACCACATCCAAATCATAACGAGGACGAGGGCCGACGGGGACGGATATCAAAACCATGGCACTATATGTATAACAAACAACGTATGGGTAAGGTAATTATACGAGTAACTATATATCCAAATAACACAAACATCAATTTTTATATAAAATTTCATGAACAAGAGGCTCACCACAAGGTGGTGCCGGCGACGGGACGGTGTGGGCGATCGACGGTGGTTACGACAGAGATTTAGAAGGCACTAAGTAAACCACACCAACATATGCAAACTAAGTGTTATTTTTGACCTCAAATTGCATATAAATCAAATACTAGCATATATATATATATATCCTCCAAATTACTAAACTCAAAAATCAATCACTATATAAAGCATTGCACGAGCTAATCTAGCAATGAGAGATGAAAGGACAAAGTTGCTAACCTTTGTGATGATTTGAGTGGATGGGGGCCTTCAAATCTTGACAAATTTTGGGCAAAATGTGTGATGAGCTTGAGAGGAAGAGGGGAAGAACAGAGAGGAGAGGGGAAAGGGGAAGAACAGAGCGAGCTCGGGTGGACGAAGGGTCTATGTAGGACGACCTTTAGTACCGGTTCGTGCAAAGAACCGGTACTAAATGGGCTGGAGGGGCCCCAGTCTGACAACATCCTGCCACCACTCTCATTAGTACCGGTTCGTGGCACGAACCGGTGCTAAAGGTTCGCCACGAACCGGTCCTAGTGAAAGCGGCCCGGCTAGCCGTTGGAACTGGCACTAATGTATACATTAGTGTCGGCTCAAATACAAACCGGCACTAATGTGGTTCATGTTTGACCCTTTTTCTACTAGTGCTGGTAAAGAAGAGCAAGCAGATTTTGGATAATAAAATGTTGGTTGCGCAGTGCCCACACATGATGAACCAGAGCGCATTAACAATGCAACTCCCAGCTGTGTCTCAAACATTTCAGGCCGTTGGATGAAGATCCTACGTCTCCTAACCCTTATTCTTCCCTGTTTCTGATTCTTCCCATACAGAACACCGCACGGGCCGCCAGCCGGACCACCGGCCCCTACCGCCTATGTTCCTCCGCCACCCCCACCCCCACCCCCGCCCCAACCCCCAACCACGTCGAGTTTTCTTCGTTCGGTGAGGCCCCAGAACCACCCGAGCCCCTTCGATCGCACGGGCAAACTCCGGTGAGCTCTGAAAAATCGACTGACCCAATTTTGAAATTTAGTCTACTGTGATTTAACTAGTGTGGAATATAAAAGGGGAAACCCATAAGCATTGGGAGTATAGTGTTGAGAGTGCCATGGTCGATCTGAAGGTGCAAACCGAACAAAGGCAACTACGCAACCAAGACAAGAAATCAGAGTAAAGCAGTGGCCATCTATTTTCTTGCTATGATAAATAAGTTGAGCAGATACGAAAGAGTACCGCCTCTAGTGCGGCGCCGTGTACGCATCTGCTGAGAATTTGATGGTGCTGCGATAGCGATGGCTGTCGGCGGCATGGAAGCAGATCTAGGAGGGTAGACGGTGGCAGCAGGGCGCAGTGGACGAGACAGTCGTAGGAGCGGCGCCGGCAAGGTGGACGACGGCGGGGATCAAGTGAGAGGACGGGATGCAAGGATCCCGGTCCGAAGCCGTTGATGAGAGAGGTCGGTCTCTTGTGATGGACGACGGCGTCGGGGTATCAGCTCCGGCATGGTGGAGGAGGACAGCGATGGATGGGGTGGCGGATGGCGGGGGACGGAGGAGGGTGGGGTGGAGAGGGTGTTTTGGCGCCCACGGAGTACGAATGGGGAGAAGGGAGGTAGGGAGGAAGGGGGAACCATGTATTCAGGGCGCGCTTGTCTCAAATGCGAGGAAATTTACAAACTTAGCCCCCGTTTCCAATTTCTACTACATCACAGCAACATTAGTCGGTTGGGGATAGGACGGTAATCTCACATACACCGAATATTTGCCGACGAGAGTTTGTTTTGGCGCCCACTGCGTATGAATATGAGTCAGGGAGGGAGTCGATTTCGGCCGAGGACACACTGTGTTTTGGCGCCCACCGTGTATGAATTCGGGTGAAAGGCGTTTATGACACGTTTGGGTGAAATTACAAACCTACCCCTATCGAAACCTATAGAAATCCAGCAGATAGGCTTTGCGTGGCAGGGATAGGCAGTAGTGATTTCCATCTCGTAGATTTTGGTTTCGGGCGGTTACTGCGACTTTCCCCGCTTTGTTCAAATGTTGTAGAGTGCACGTTTACCGTGCCAACTCAATTCAAATCCTGTTTGTATTCTATGTTTTTTCCAGGCGGGATCCATTTTCAATTGGAATTACATTCTATATACATCATTTTTTATATATACTTTCAAAATCACAACAAAGAATTCTGCTCATTTATATGTATAATATGATTTACAAATACAACGATCTCGAAATCTTAAGGTTGAATTCGAATTTTTTTACCCAAATTATGTTCTACTAAAATGTATGGATCAGTAATATCTACATATTAAATAACATAGATGTGCGTGATTTCATATGAGTATGCATGTTTGATACATCAATTTTGGTTCGAGTATGGATTACATGTATCATCATCTCGAATTCAAATATTTGAATCCCTTTTTTGTTCACTCCTTTCACGCCCATCTCTCTCGCATGCATGCTCCTTCAGGTAGCTATCACTCTCTTTTCTCCAGCTCACCCGCACGCTCACTTCATGTTTCTCCTATCCTCGCAAACATGGTCTCTCGACGTCTCCCTTGAGAAGTGTCACACTCTCCCTATCATTATACATTACACGGTTTTCATTATCTCTCACGTCTCTACTGTTCTCTAGTATCACTCGGTACCTAAGCTTTCTTTTTCACCGCCACACACACAGTCTCCACTCATCTTTCACTTTGTCTTTCTCTCTATGGGATTCTCTCACACACCCTATATGTCTCTACATATGACTCATACCACTAAAATTATTCTCTCTCACACAACATTTGTTGCAGTCTCCTTTTCGTCTCCATCCCAGACTGAGATTATTCATTTGTTTACCAATCAAACAACCCCGACTACCGTCTCCTCTCTCTCTCTCTCTCTCTCTCTCTCTCAGACACACACACACACACAACTCCTTCTTCCGCTCCCCTTCCCGACTACTGTCTCTCTCTCTCACACACACAAAACACTTGCTTTCGCACCCCGACTCATATTTCTCTCACAAACATTTATCGACTAGCTAGCCTCTAGAGAGGTTTATACACCCGCACACTCGTGCTTCCACCATCGCATACATGTCTCTCTCCCGCTCCTTGTATCTACGTAGATTTTTCTTCCCTTCTTGAGACACACCCTCTCGATCGTGCTCACACACACTATCGCCTCATTTTAAGCTGATACCTACCGCACACACACTCGTTGTGTCTTTGTCACACATGCACTCTGTCCTCCTCCACTCTCCCTCTCTCTCACACACACATTGGGCTTTTTGCAACACCTAGCAAGATGCCCATGCATTGCACGAAACATCAAGATGCATTTGTATGAGTAGTCTATCTTGTGGGGGAAAAGGATGAACGAGGGAAGGCCTTATTTGCAAAAGTGGAGAGGGGTGTGGGTATCTTTTTTTGCAAAATTGCCATAATTTCCTTCCTATCCGTGAGATATAGATCAGACGGCCTACATTGCAAGATGGCAGGCACACGATCATCACCGACAATGCTTTTTATAAGAGTAGGGATAAAAAAATAGAGTTGGTGATGATGGTGGGCCTGCCATCCTGCAATGTAGGTCGTCCGATTTATATCTTACGGATAGGAAGGAAAATATGGCAATTTACCCACACTCTTCACCACATTTGCAGATAAGGCCTTCCCTCGTTCATCCTTTTCTCCCACAAGATATTGATGTTCCGTGCAATGCACAGGCATCTTGCTAGTAAGAGTAGAAATTAGGCATATACCACTTCTCGAATCTTGAAACCAACAACATTCCTCCCTTATCTCATCAAAACCGCCAAAGGAATATATTGTGAGTGAAACATAACATATTTTTAGTGATATACATATTTCAAAACTAGACTTTTTTCTATCAAATCAGTGAATATGTATTAATCTACTTTGATCGTCTAGCAACGCATTGGCACATTGCCAGTAGTTATTATAATTTTTTGGACACCAGACAAACGGTGGAGTACATATACAAAGAGAAGAGGCGCACGCACACAGTTGGCCTCTCACTGTCTCGCACACATGAGTGTTACGTAAAGGTGACGTTAACAAATAAACCCTAAAACAATAGGTGCACGATTGCTGCATTCGCGGGTACCGGGTACGTGGTGGAGCACCTTTATAGGAATAGTCAGCTGAGCACGCCGCCTCACCGCGTAATTGCTCTGACTCGGACGCGTCCTCTCATAACGCAAGCATTGAACCAGCGCGCCGGCCAAGAGGGCCGCACTCGCTGTAGGCCCGGCGGAGCACGCCTCCGTGCCGCATGTAACCAGCATAAGACTGCCCCGATTGCATGCATTTTAGAACACAAAAAATGACTAAAATATAATTAATTTACGCATGGTCTTGACTTGTTGTGCTCGCACTAGTAGCAAGAACTAGTAGAGGATTTTCTAACTCTCCTCACATTTTTTTGGCTTTGAAGTGAATCATGGTTGTGGACATTATGTATGAATGTGCAGATATCTGTGAACATGAGTTTGATGTGGAAGTTGAACTTGGAGTGTCGGGCTTGCGCGTGAACTATACCATGCCCAATGCTTCATCTGTTATTGTTTGGAAAGTAATTGTTGTTATTACATAACCCAAAAAAATACATTTTGTGCCAGATCAGTAGATTCACAGACATCACAACAGGCATGCTGACTGGATAAACATTTGAACCTAGCTATTATGAAGGAAATTTTGTATTGACAACAGTTTTCGATAGCAGGAGACGCCTAGCCTAATGTGCCTCTGCTAGCTTATTTCTGGCTTCTTCCATCTCTTCTTTGGCTTGGCTGAAGAGAGCATCTGATTGCTCTTTTCTCTTCTGCAGGAACTCAGCTACATTCTCAAGGGCTGCTGCACGCTTTCTTTCAGCCTTTACTAATGCCACAAGGACACGAACAACTGACGACTCCACCTGGCTTGTGTGTAATCTAGCATCATCTAGGAATTTGCACCTTGTGTCTAATCCACCATCATTAGGGAACTGCCACCTTGTGTGTAATCCAGCCTCATTTTGGAAACATGATCTCGAGGTTGACCATACTTCCCTCCTCGCAGGAACTACATCCTGACATGAAGTTACTTCTTTTTTAGAACAATAATCAGAGCAACCTAGATCCATTTAGTAGAAGCCAGATAAACAGAACTCGGAGAAGTGAATTCAAAAGGAAAAAATAAAAATGGACCACAAGGTGAGAACACCCACTTCCTACATCAAGCTAAAAACGAAAGCATTAGGATGATTAAGACTCTTCTTACTACACATCAAAGAACACCACGCTTAAGAGAAATAGAAACTACAACATATACACACTGAAGAACACGAGGCTACATGAAAGTAATTGAAAGGGTGTTACTTACCAAAGCTCTTTTTACAGGTTCGGTGCAGCTCCTCTTTAACTTGCCACGCTCCTTGAAGATGTCCCGAATATCCCGTGTTTGGTTTTCATTGCTCCTCTGCATGTTCGCACTCGTGGTTTTAAAATCTCAACATTGCAAGAAAAATATACTACTAGTAATACTCGCGCATCTTGTGGGCAACCTTAAAGCACTCGTCTGCCATGTTAGAGCATCTCCAACAGAATTGCAATGCGCGGCGCTTTAAAAATCTCAGCATGCTATCTCTACTCTCTTCTCTACTATTATATTTACTTTATATTTAATATTTATCTCTACTTCCTTTACTCTCTACTTTTTTTGCTCTATACTTTTTTTCTTGCAATATAGGCCGTCCGATTTATATCTGACAGATAGGAAGGAAACAAATGGGCATTTT
Organism: Triticum aestivum; assembly: GCF_018294505.1. Classification (NCBI taxonomy): domain Eukaryota; kingdom Viridiplantae; phylum Streptophyta; class Magnoliopsida; order Poales; family Poaceae; genus Triticum; species Triticum aestivum. The sequence goes on along the minus strand of NC_057806.1, from coordinate 516,856,110 downwards.
GCAAAAAGATACTCATTCCCCTCTCCAGATTTGCAAATAAGGCCTTCCCTCGTTCATCCTTTTCTCCCACAAGATAAACTACTCATACAAATGCATCTTGATGTGTGCAACGCATGAGCATCTTGTTAGTTCTAAAAACCTTTCCATCATTTGCCACACTACTAGTTGCAGATGAAAAACCTACCTAAGCACATCGAGATACAGGAGCGACACACAATTACAAGCTGATATTCTGTTGGTCAATGGAGGCTATAACCAATTAATTTTACAAGAACAATAGCACCCAGGAAATTTGAAGGATAGGTATGAACAAAATTGTAACTGCACATGTACTGCTAAGTGAGCAATACACACATTACCAATCGAGGAGGAGAACGATGGTCGCGGCGGCCTCTGTGAGGCATGGTCGGCAATGGGAGTCAGTTCATTGTCCATGACGGTGGGTACTTCTGTGCTTGGTGTCGGCTTCCGAGAAGCAGATTCCAAGACCATGGAAGACGATGCCGGGGAAGAGGCTCCGTGTACGACGATCACGGTGGACTGGCTCCAGTGCGGCGTACGAGGTCGTCAATGAGGCAGATGCACTACAGTGGACGAGTGCACCGATGTAAAGGGGAGGAGCACGAAGGCTGCAGTGCCGTGGAGAAGTCTATTTTGCGGTGGGGATTGAAAATGGGGAGTATTAGGTGTACTACTATGGGTGCCGGGGTGGGGTTGGCTGGTAGGGGTGAACCTGAAGTTACGAAAACAGCCCCCCTACCAAGCGTCATCCGTAGGCCTATTCGAAGGCTATGATGGTAACTTCCCACTGCTCGAATCATGGTCGCGGGAGATTTTCCCGCCGACCTCAAACTTTTGTGACACTGGACTCCCTGTGTGGCGTGTTGAGTGATTCTGGCTAAAGCAACTACGAGTAGTAGTGGTAAACTTCTGCATATTAGGTTAACCAAAGTCATACTTCCTAAAGTTTGACCAAGTTTATAGAAAAATATAAACATTTACCATAACAATATGTATGATGTGAAAGTACATTCAATAATGAATCTAATGCTATTTATTTGTTATTGTATATGTTAATATTTTTTGATATAAGCTTTCTGAGTGTTTTACAAAACTTGGACTTTGACCAATGGTAATACGCGGACTTAAATAAAAACGGAGGGAGTACACATTTGTTTTCTTAGTTTTTAGTGAACTAATCATTTGTTGAAATTGTGAAATAAATATATTGGGCTATTGACTTCGAATGTAATGGTCTATACAATTCAGTAGTTACAATCATTGTCGAATCCCAAGATGTATACAAGGTCTATAGTACTTCACAACATGCTGAAACTCACATAATCCCAGTTCAAATGAGAATCTAAATGCATTTCATAGTTATTACTTTGTAGGATGCAACAAAAACAACCATAACTCAACATCAGCCATTATAGAAGCAACATTTTGACATATCCCAATGTGTGAATCAAACGTGCAGAGAGAGCTTTTGAAGATGGAGCAGATAGGGCGGGAAAGATTGTATGTATGTGGATGAGAGATTAGGAGACAAACCTAATGAGACAAAGAGAGAGAGAGAGAGAGAGAGAGAGAGAGAGAGATAGATAGAGAGAGGAAGAAGTTAGGTCTGTGAGAAAGATGGATACATGTAATATACATGAGATGCGTGTGCATCTGGATTCTTTATACGTGGAAGGAGAAGAGACAACATGTTTGATGAGAGAGCTGGAAAAACAAGGACGAGAGGGGAAGGATCTCGTGGGTTGAGGGATTGACAATTTTGTGCGGGGGGTAGAGGGATTGGTAATTTTGTGCAAGGGAGAGAGGGCGGGGGGAGGAGTCAGTCAGCTGTCGTCACATCACCCTGCTTCCAAATGACCCCGCATTCTCTAGCACGGTGTGGTCGCCGTCTTCGATCTGCTAGATGCCCTCTTTGAAGATTGAGGTGTTGTGCATGTTGGGGTTCAAAGAAGCACAAGTGAGAGTGGTCGTCGTATAACCTTGGATGGGGTTGAATTCTATGCTCGAGGGAGTGTGTGTGTCTATGTGTGTGTGTGTTGTGCTGCGTGTGTCTCTCTCTCTCTATGTGTGTGTTTGTGTGTGTGTGTGTGTTAGATATTGAGAGAAAACAAACCTAATGAGAGAAATGGGTATTCACGAAGAGATTGTGCGGGCCTTGAGGTGGGCAGGGGCCGGGTGAGGGTGTCAAAATGTGTCTGTTGATGCATGTGTTGCATGCGACCGTGCGAGGGACAAACGAATCGAGAGAGATGGTTGTTGTGTTATGGATGCTCCTCTCTCTGTCTCTCTCTCTCCCTCTCTCTCCCTCTCTCTCTCTCTCACACACACACACACATACAAGTAAACTAGAAGACCGTTCTCTCATGTATACACAACGTATTGGCATCTGTCTATGTCTCACTCATGCATGATCATTTGCACATTCATACCTCTCTATGTCTGTATCACACGGACACCGTCTCCACATTGCCCTTCCGCCACAATAAACATATGGACACATACACACGTTCTCTCTCAGTCACACACACAAATTTAGTATTAGAAAAACTAGGGCGCACCTAAAACGTCCAAATCCAAATAAACATGAACTGGAGCTAAGTTCTAATATATGCAAATATTGCACCGTCAAGAACTTTCACAGGAAAAAAGTTGAGTAATATTAGAGGATTGTTTTCACACACACAAAAAGGTTCGGTGGATGTCCTTCGAACGCGGCACAGTGACACACCGTTCGATCGACCGCGCAGCCGCAGTTCACGCGCTTGCACAGGATTCCGTATCGTGGCTGTGGTACTAACTAATAAAAACGCTGCCTAAGTGTAATCTTTACGTGTACTAGTACGGTTTTCTTTTACGTTTGACCAACCTTATATATAAAACTAAAGTAAGCTCCCACACGTGCACTCATCAATATGCCGCCGCCGTTGCGCATGCCGGCGCCTACCGGCTCCGGCCAACAATTTCTCGCCCATCACCACCGTGTCGCCGCCATCCCTGTGCCATGAAGCCGAAGGCTCGCCCGCTCACGTCGTCTGCAGTCCCTCCTCGCGATGTCGCCGTGATGCCAAGAACGCGAGCAGCTGGTGGAGCCGCGTCTATGCATGCAGCATACGAAGAGGAGGACGAGCACGTGCTCCAGCACGCTGGCGAGGAGGAACTAGCGTGTCATTGTCGTCTCCGCCCAGGCGGAGGAGGCGCTCATGGTGGCTGTCGCGGCGGAAGCCAGTCGCACGCGCGTCGAGCCCGCGAACCGGGTGCAGACGCGGAATCTACCTTCGAGACCTTGAATGCCACGTGGATCCTCCAATTTGAAGGAGCAATTTGGGTCAGTCGACTCATGTGAGCCGTTTGATGCAACATGGATGGCTAGAAGGTCTTCTTCCACCTCTTCTGCCGTCTTCAAATGGACTGACCCAAATTACATTACTAGTACGAACGTATTAAGTACAGTAGGAACACGAAGATACGACCAGTAGTACCAACTGCAAGAAGAACAGTAGTAAGACATAGTACTAGTAATACTGTACGTGCTGAAGTGTTCAAATAACGAGAAAGAACATAAACATAGTTCTGTTGGGGCCTCGGCACAACACACCCTTGAAAATAAACTAAGCAACTAGTCCTCTTGACATTGCAGTAGAACAGCATGAGCCACAACACTGCCACCTACTCGGAGTCCGAGTCCACGTCCACGTCCTCGACTTCGTCCTCGTCCCTCTTCCTCTTCCTCTTCGCCAACGCTTCTTTGCTTGAAGCGGACACTAGGCTCTGCTTCTTCATCCAACCATTGTAGATATTTAAACAAAGGTAGGCATCCATTGCTGCGTACATGATGTGATCTTGATCTAATGTCTTTGACTCCCGTGCATGATGAAACTCATGATGAGGTTTCTTCAGTTTAGCGTACAAAGAATCAATCATGTTTGCTGCCAGGGTCAGCAATGAAGGTTGAGAGGAGGATACCAGGCTTGCCTTCTGGAGATCGAAGGGCTGGCCTACAATGAGACCTATCCGACGCAGGACATCCCTGTCGTTCTTAAAGCCTAAAGTAACGAATTTCACTCTGTTGTCCTTGAGGAAGTTCTTAAAATCCTGGCACTCAACGTCGGCATGGAAATATGTGGTAGACCAAGCAAACGTTATGTATGCAAACCTCGATTATGGCGGGCTTCTTCCTCTCTTTGTCCTCTAGATCTTTTTCTCGTCCCAGGACTATGGTGTACTCAACATCTAGCCCAGTGACCCACTCATCCGTTGAACTGTTGAACAGGCATAGGAAGCGAGCAAGCCATGCTTTCACCGTTTCGGATCCACGTGTGTAGATGATGATGAACTGATCGCCGGTGATGGGTCTAACCTGGTACTCAGCGGCGACCATGGAGATTTCGGAGGATATGGATTTTGGAGGAGGGTTAGGAGGACTTGAACTGTTGTACCCCACAAAAAACAACTGGGAGCAAACTAATGTGAAAGGACGGGACGACTAGGAGGGAATTGTTGTAAGGTAGAAGACGGGGACGAGTAGGGCGTGCGAACGGTGTGGGGTTGCTGGCATGCCCGGTGGATAAACGGCTGCAAGCCCCCAAAGTGTTCTCGAGAACTATGCGGGACCCACTAGATGTCATGTCTACTAGACCTATATCGTAGGCCTGGCGGTATTGCTTCTGCCTGTTCGCAAGCAATGCCGGCGCGTGGATGTAAATTCACTTAATACCATCAAACGTCGCGCCTCCCATGACCTTCGCCTCCCTCGCGCAGTCGTGCCCTTTGAGACTTCGACCAGCTATAAATGAGCAATTTTTTTGCCTTTTTTTAGACAAGCAAATTTTTTGCCACATCAGCATGTTTACTATTCCCGTGTGCATGTTTGCTATTCCCATGTGCATGATACCAGCTAAGATACCACCATTGTGGCCAGCCTTAATCATCGCATGCAATAATTTAGTGCACCTTGAAATATGAACATGTGTGGGGCGTGTATGTTTTAAATGACTTGAGACTATACCTAGCCCGGCATGCAAGATTACTTATTATGCACCATTCCCCATGTGTGGAAACAATATGCCTGCCAAACTCTCCTTCTCCCTCCGGCGGTCCCACCACTCCACCCTATGTGAAAAAATCTGCATGCATGACTCTCCTCCCCCCACGCTCGTCCAATCCATTGTGACCAGCAATATTTCCACCCCTTCTCTCCCCCGTAATTTACTCCAACAAATATGCCCATGTAGCTGTTACTTAACTGCAGGTGCAATGGGTCACTGACATATGGGCCCAACAGGGGTCTAGCCCACATGTTAGTGACGCAACAGGACCTGCAGTTAAGTCAGTGCAGCTCAGTCCATATCTTACGTAGGTGTGCCATTGCTTGCTATAAATACTGCACCTCCCACGACATTGCTATCTCCTCCCCCTCACGTTCACGTTCATCGCTATCTCCTCCCCCTCCCTCTCATGTCGACCACCCTGGCATCACCCCTCCCAAGCCCTAGGAGCCCCTCCCTGCACCGCGCGGACGGTCACGCGTCGCAATTTCGTTCCTTGCCACCACTAGTCGAGGAGGACGCCTCGGTGTTCCGCTCCTCGTCGCCACTAGACAAGGAGGACGCGTCGGTGTTCCGCTCCTCGCCGCGACGCGACGCGTCGCCGTTCCGTTCATCGCCGCCACTAGTCGAGGAGGATGAGTCGGCGTTCCGCTCCTTGCCACGACGCGTCGAGGTGGACGCGTCGGTGTTCCCAATCTCGCCAGCACATGTGCCGGAGGACGCGTCGGCTCCCCACTACGAGGAGAACGCTGCGCCGCCCGCTGAGCCCCCCAACCTTGAGAAGCTTTGGAAAGAAATGGATGTCGCCTTGTGGGAGGCGTTGCTTCCAGCAGAGCGCGCCAAAATAGAGGCGGAGAAGAAGGCCGAGGAAGAGAAGCGCACCATGGAACAAGCTGCCTGGGAGGCCTATGTCGCGTCCGAGAGAGTCAGGCGATTGGCTCTTTGCCAGAAGGCTCTCGCGAGGGCCGTGAAGGTGGCGGAGGACGCCTGTGCTGAAGACCTGAGTGCAGTCGGGCCCAAGCACCTCATCTACGCTTGGCGGTACGTGGACCGGGTGCACGCTTCCAGCGAGGAGGAGTACCTGTTGGCGCCGGATCACCACACCGGTGAGATCGCGTTCACCCGCCGGCAAGCCGCCAATCAGCACCTCATGATTTGTGAGGCTGAGGAAGAGGCGATGTGTCGCCGCGCTAGGAAACGGCCACGCACCTGGGCACTCATGGCGCGCCGCAAGCGGCCCTGCGAGCGCCGTCGCTTTAGGAGGAGTATAATTTTTGTTTTGTAAGGCGACCTCATTAGTTTTGGGACGCAAATGATAAATCCCGAACATTCAGGAATTTTTAGCGTCCTTAATTAAGTATGTAAAAGGGAAAGTTTGGAAACCTTGTGTACTCATACACATTTTGCAAGTACGTGCATATAGCACAAACTTTACTATATACTATCGCACTACACGTCTCTCTCGATATATGCTTCCATACTGTGCTACTCCCGCCGTCCAGGTAAATAAGTCATCTTCGATTGTGCACCGTGACCAAGAAGGAGGGAAGACTTATATACCTAAACGGAGGGAGTACTACTATTACTTATGTACGTGCAAATGCGCGTTTTAACATTACGATGCGGTTTTTGTAAAAGTAAAAAACAGCACTAGTCAAGCTTGTGAAACGATTCAATGCAAAACAAATGCAAAAATGCTTGTTTGATTGTTTACTTTTAGCTCCCTTCTATGTGGTTATTTCTCTGCCGTACTTTGTACAGAGTATCTCACTGGTTGGAAAGGCATGCAAATTCCCAAACCGCTTCCTACACACTGTATCGAATTTTTTGCCTAACAAGTTGTGCCGTCCAATTGGAATTCCAACTTGAGTACTACTACTAGTAGGAGTACCATGGGCCTGTTCTTTTAGGCTTCTAGATTAGTAATCCCATAACTACTACCTCCATCCTGGTTTATTGGTCCCCATTGTAATCTGTGTCAAATTTTGATCATAAATTTAACTAATGAAATGTTAGTGCATGTCACATGCACTACTCCATCCGTCTAGCTGAGTAAGTCATCTTAGGTTGTGCACCGTGACCAAGGAGGAGGAGAAAACGAGAAACATTAATGTTTATTTGCTAATTAATACTATTGCATGCAATGAACTAACCACTTCATGTCGTGTTTGATATCTCAAGTCATTAAAAGCATGCACACTCTTTATCTCAAATGAGGTAGAAGTTAATGCACCGCGCCTAAGTGTTTCGGCATTATTTGGTTTTCGTAAGACGGAGGGATTACAATGGTGAGGAATAAACCAGTTAAATCTTTGGTCAAAATTTAGCACAAATTACAATGGTGAGGAATAAACAAGGACGGAGTAGTAGTTTAGAAGCCCAAATAAATGAGTGAGGCGCCTTTTTGTTACTCTCCACTGTGACTAGTCTTGTGGGAAAAGCTGGGGAAGCCGCCAAAAGAAGTGGCCCTAGGAGTAGTAGCTAGAGATGAAATGCAAAAAAGACGGAGGGATGTGATGGTTGCTTGTCCATCTATTTTACCGGGCCACTTTTTACTCGGAGTGGTTGGGTTTTGTGATATGACGGCTTTACTGCCGTGCCACGAGCGGGGTGAGAGGTGAGACTCCCGTGCAGCACCGCCCTCTACACTTGTACTACATCGGTTGTGGTTTATTAGTCCCCCATTGAATTTGACTGAAGATTTAACTAATAAAATGTTAGTGCATGTCAACAAAAACTATATCGTTGGATTCGTATTTGAACATAGTTTTGAATGATACAATTTTAGGTGACATGCATCAACATTTATCGTACTATATATAATGTTAGTTCAATTTTTGGTCGTACTAATCTATAGTTGTAAGTTGCCCGTGCGTTGCACCAAAGAGTGAACTGCATTGATTGGGGAGTTGTTTATTTTGATAAAGGATGTGGGGGTCATCTCATGTGTAACGGGTATCGATAGGTTTCTTCGGATATTATTTCATCTCTAGAGCTCACAAACATCTGGGTGAAATAGATAAAAAGGTATCTTTTGCAAACAAATCTATGAATTGCAGGATTGGAGTTAGCACCAATGGCGGTTCATAATCGTTCCACGCTCGGGCATTGAAGTTTGTAACTATTTTAGATTAGAACATACTACTCTGGTGCTAGTAGTAGAGCAGAGTCCTACTCCACTACTACTACTCTACTCAAGCAAGTTAGGGCATAGTAGCAGGTACTGTAGGCAGTACCAGTACTGTGATCACTCAAGCAAGTTGTCTGACTTTGATATGACCCTATGCTGCTGGTATGTGTCTTGTAATTCAAGCGACGTGCTGTAGTCATCATCACCTGTCCACTTCCCGCAGCACATATTCGCTTCTCCATCTTTTTCCGCTCTTCCATCCCCGCTAAGGCGCCTCCACCCCTCGTCCGAAACCCAAGCACTAACAATGGTAGAACCGAGCAGTGTCCGCCGAAAGAGTGACTGGATTCTGCTCCACATAGAGGTAATCAAGCTCATTGTTTCACGTGTGGACAATGTCAGTACCATGCCGCTCGCTGCGTGCTCGTCGGGGCTGTACCGTTTACTCAAAGCCCTCAGGCCGGAGCTTTTTAAGCCAGCTCCTTGCTTGTTGATGCCGCCTGATCACACAGCATAACGATCGTAGGGTGGCGAGCGTCACGCCCCTTGACTGCGATCCGATCCCCGTCAGCCTCAACTACATTAACGGTATGTACTGGGTCGGCATGAACACGTCTTGGATGGTGCTCGTCGATGATCGCGGCAGCTGGATGCTCGTGGAGGTCTAAACCCGGCGATTGATCCCCCTTCCTTCGATTAACATTGCACTGCTTTGGAACCGCGGCCCAGAATACTCGGAATCTTACAGTAGCCAACATTATACCAAGTTTCATTTGCTCAAGGTTGTAATCTGCCAAGTGCCCACAAGATCTATGAATTATAAAGACTTCAGGCTAATTGCGTTCTTCAACCGCAGTCTCGTCCATCGCAGGATCATACATCCTCCTTGGTTCTCTGATGCCATTGAACACAAGGGCTTCATTTACGCTATCGACTCCTTCTATGGTTGGACGTATTGCTGGCCTACTCCATTCATCACTACAAATGGCTGTTATAGCAGTAAGTTACTTTCCTATGATATCATGATGGCTTTCTTATATTACTGTCAAAATTTACTGAAATAATATTCATGCTCATAACATGCTATTCTTAAGATTGACTAAATCAAGAGCCCTTTTTTATTTGACTCCAACTTGATATGATGTTATAGGCCGCCTGGTGTCCCTACCCTTCCTATTCCCAGAACCTTTGAAAGAAAAGCGGCATGGCAGTTGCAGGTGGTTCCTGGCTCGATCAGACGACGGCGAAAGATTGATGATCGTTCGCACGTACCGGGCGTGTTGTTTCGCGGAATACAATCACAGTCACTGCAAGGTCTTTGAGCAGGATCCCAGCTTCTCTGGGCCTTCAGGAATTTTTTGACTGGAGGCTGGTAGGTAGCCTTGGTACACGCTCTCTGTTTGTCCGACTGAATTATCGGATTAACCAGGAGATAATCGACGGCAAGGATCATGATGGCAGCACGGTTTCGTTCATCAGGAAAAACTGTGTGTACACAGCGTACCATGCGTCTCTGCATGCACCATACCCTGATATGTGCCGCCACGCTCTGCAACCCAAAGTAGGAGAGAGGGTCGGAAGTATCCGACTTTGACCTGCTGGCTGGAGTTTCCCCCGTTAGGCACCCATCTGGTTCAAGCCGTCAGCCAATCTCCGCAGCTTAATAAATAGTAACGTCTAACTGAGGCAGTTAGTTAGATGCGTACAGTTGGTGTAGTAGGATCTTTATTTAGTTTGACGCATACACTTGTTCTTTTTTGGTAGCCCTTTTCTAATGATGGCTGATGTTTGGTTTGGAAGAGAGAGCTGCGTCTTCACTCTTGTGGCCTGCTTACTGCTTCTGTTGCACCCCCAGCCCTGGTTGCTACTGCTGCTGTTTTCAATGTACAATCAGCAGTATATTTCGTCTGTTGGTTGAATAAATCTATTGTTAGAATGAGAAACACAATGTTTTGGAAGTCGTTGCATGGTTTGATCCTTTAGTGCCCCGTACCGTACGTAGCGCATACTATTTTTTTGTACGGAACACATTTTCCACTTGTTGATAACATGCAGCCCACTGATGCAGGCCGAATAGAGAAGCCCAGAATTAACTGGAAGGGAGGCTCTCACATGAATCCGGCCCAGGTACATGCTCACGGTCCCCTAAACATAAATAAATAAATAAAGCTAAATGCTCATGCACCAGTTCTTTGGGAAAATAGGTAGCCCAGTATTTCTTTTTGAAGAATACCCAAGCTAGGCCTATTTGTTTTCTCCGAATTACTGGGCTGCAAATCTTTCAAGGCGAGGAGGGATGCATTCCGGCCTGGCTTAAGAGTATGGTCAATGTCTGTTAAAAGTAATATCAAAAGGGGTTGAAAATTCCAAAAAATTATAGCAAATGGGATATAAGTTTCTCTTTTTGTTTTTGTCCTACACTGATATCTTATACGTATTTCATTGGATTTAACATGACATAGTACTAATTTATTTTTAAATTTGTTTTAGTATGGCTATTAATTTTTGGATTAAGAATGTTTCGTTCCCCAGCAAAAATTTGTGAATTTTCAAAATTTCCCAAATATTTAGTTAATTTTTTGACACTGGTACTGACCAGAAAATGGCCAGCAATTCTAAAAATGGAAAACGGGCTGCAATAAATTCCATATGAATTAGAAAATGAGTACAAATTATAAAAATAATAGCAAATGGGCTGTACACGCCACAGATTTCGAGGCTGACTTGTTTACGCAAGGCTTTGTCAGTGAACACATGATTCTAGCAGCAGTGACTGTTGGATGTCCATCCAACGACCGACGTGCTTCTTCAATCTCTGATCTTCCTGCTCCAGCTGCCTAAACTAGCGCCAGTGGGACTGCCTGCTCCCTCCTCTTGTGGCCCGCTATGATGCCGCGCAGGCTTCCCCGGCCCACCCTACTCCCTCCGCTGGCCTGGCCGCACGCAATCAACTACCTCCTTATTATGCGAAAAAAAATTCCTCCCACTGACATCTGGGGTGCACCGGTTGGGAGGCTTACCTATGGGCCTACTAAGTTGACGTGTACGCAGGGCTTGTCAACTTAGTCAACAAACGATTCTAGCAGCAGTAACCGTTGGATTTGAATCGAACGGTCCTGATGCTTCTTCAATCACTGCTCTTCTTGCACCAACCGCCGAAACCAGCGCCGGGGAGACCGCCTACTCCTGCCTCTAGTGGCCGGTTGTGCTGCCTTTGAGGCCTGATCGCCCCTACTACTCCCACCACTAGCCAGGCCCAGCGGCGACGGCAACCTCACACAGCAGCCGAACCAGTGAACCCTCGTACTCCTCTCCGCATGGGCATCCACTGACGCGTCTTCCTCGGCTCCACATCGTCCCCTTCCTAGGCCTCGCCGTCGTCCACCGCCTTGGTGCTGTCGGCGCAGCGTGGTCAACTTTGTCAATGACCTTCCATCAGAAGAGTACTGTACGTGGAGAGGCTGACAGCTCGGCCCACGGCCATAGCCGAGCTTTTTGTGATTTGCCAAGTAAGTCGCTTTGTCAGGCATGTTGGGCTGCAAATCTTTCAAGACGAGGAGAGCTTCCATTCAGCTGGCCGAGAAAATGGCCCATCAGTAATGAGAAATTGGTTGTACATTTTTAAAACACATCAAACCAGCAATTAGTCTCAAATATCTTTTTTTTCATTTCGAGATTTTGTCACATCCCTAGTTCTGGTATGACAAAGACTAGCTAGTCATGTGTGCATCATGTTTAAACTTCATTTAAATTTGAATTGGGGATTTGTGAAACCCTCAGAAATCATTTCTGGAAATAACCCAGATAAAAATTGTTCCAAAAAGGTCCAAGAAAATGTTCATGTTGCTCTCTAAAAATATTGGTCAGAGGTAAAATTCAAACAAATATTTTCAGGAGCTCATAAATATCTATTTTGGCCATTTGGAATTAATCCAGTATTTATTTGCGTTGGATAAATATTTTTATATATACAAAATATTGTCCAATATTTCTGAATTTTGGTGAGGGGCTTTGGAGTGATCCAACTAGTCCCTACTAAAATGTACAGAATAAAATAAGTTGATTTAGTATTTTACTAAATCAGAAAAAATGTCAGAAATAGAAAAGAAAAACAAAAAAGGAAAAACCTTAACTGGACCTACCTGTGGCCTGGTACTGTGCGGCCCAGCAGGCCGGCCCAGCCAGCTGGCCGCGCCAGTCATCCCCTTCCTCACGCCAGGAGGATAAGGGCATGCACCTGGCGCGCGCGCCCACGCGTCCGGCCACCTCCTGCCTCTCTGCTTCCTCTCGCGTCTATCTGGTGACGCCACGCGCCGCCCCGCACCTCTCTCCCTCTCTCCCATGGCCTCCCCTCCTCTCCCTCGCTCTCTCCCAAAAACCAAACATCGCCGTCGCCGCCGTTCGCTGCCCACATGCTCCCCGCCGTCCCCTCGACCACCTGTCGTGCCCAGAAGCTCCACCACGTCGTCGGCTATCTCTCTGTCAAGCCACATGCCTCGGGAGGCCCTAGAGCGCCTCCATCGACGTCGTCTACATCCCCGCCCGCCGGAGATCATCTTCGCCGCCCCACCGTCTCCAGTGCGTCCCCGAGCTCGCTGTCAAGCTCATTGAGTCCGTAGAGAGCTTCTGCTCCGTTTCCCTCTTCCCATTCCTTCGTTCTCGCGTCGTAGCTCCCTTTCCCCAGCACGGTCGTAGCACCTCGCTACCGGCCATGTCGCCACCGCAGCCACACCTACGGGCAGCTGCAACCGAGCACACCATCGTGGTCAGCACGTCTCCAATAGACGAACGCGACCAACCGTAGCCCCTTCTCCCCTCCCCGCCGAACTCCGGCCGCCGCCTAAGTGGTGGCGCCATTGATATAGGTCGTCTCTGGTGAAACGGAGGGCACCAGTGGATGCGCGCGAGCACCAGCTCCTCGGAGATGGTCTCCGCGGCCCATTTGGTCGCCGAAGACGCAATCCCGCAGGCCGTCGCCGCATCTGGCCTCGCTGACGTCGACTCGCCGGTGGGGTTAGCCCCGGTTGACCGGGTTTGACCCCGTCTGACCAGGGGTTGACCACCCTGGGTCACTGATGCGTGGGGCCAACCCCATTAACTAACCCAGTTTAGGTTTAATTTAATTTAGGATTAGCCACAGACACTGACACATGGGACCCACACGTCAGGTTTGACCCAGTCAGCGCCGCTGACCTGCTGATGCAAGCATGATGCAGTGTTGACGTAGTATTCATTTTCTGGTTTTAAATAAATCAGGAAAATCTAGAAAATGATATAAATTTCTAAAATTCATAGAAATTCAAGCGTAGCTCAGATTGAAATAATTTATATATGAAAAATTATAGAAAAATTGAATCTATCCATCTGTACCATTTTCATGCATGACGAACCAACTTATACCTGGTGTATAAGTGAAATCATATAAATGGCATTTATTAAGGCTTATTTTGGAGTTGCATTTGAATATTTGGTTCAAATGGACTTCATGCAAATGAATGCTAGATGCATTAACACAAACAACATCACATCTTCATGCCATGTTCATGCATCATATTGTTGCATATGCTTGTGTTTTGATTGCCGACACCGTTCCTTCTCGATATGTCCTGCTCCGGAGACCGATCCAGAGTACCTGTCAGTGGAGCAGTGCGTCCCCTGTTGATCTACCAGGCAAGCAAACCCCCTTGTTCATTCTGATACAATCCCACTCTCTCACTCCTGCTCTCTTTTATTGCATTAGGACAACAATGATTCAACTGCTACTTTATGCTGCGGTAGTTGAGACCTGTCATTGCCACAGTAAATAGTTAAAACCCACTAGCATGTGTAGGAGTTGAATGAGCCATGTTGTGTTCCTACCATTCCATGCCTTCTATTGCTTAGAGTTGTGTCAGGTCTGATTCATTGGGAATGGATTGGAGTGTTATGATATGTTCTGATGCTGAGAGCTAAGTGTGTGAACACGATTTGGTAAAGGTAGCGGTGAGAGGCCATGTAGGAGTACATGGTGGGTTGTCTCACTGGAACCGTCCTTAAGCAATGATGATGGAGTCCTGGATTAGGGGGTCTCCAGACAGCCGGACTATATCCTTTGGCCGGACTATTGGACTATGAAGATACAAGAATGAAGACTTTGTCTCGTGTCCGGACAGGACTCTACTTGGTGTGGAAGGCAAGCTAGGCAATACAGATATATATATCTCCTCCTTTCTAACCGACCTTGTGTAACCCTAGCCCCCTCTGGTGTCTATATAAACCGAAGTGTTTTAGTCCATAGGACAACATACAATCATACCATAGGCTAGCTTCTAGGGTTTAGCCTCTCCGATCTCGTGGTAGATTAACTCTTGTAATACTCATATCATCAAGAATAAATCAAGCAGGACATAGGGTTTTACCTCCATCGAGAGGGCCCGAACCTGGGTAAAACATCATGTCCCCTGCCTCCTATTACCATTCGCCTTAGACGCACAGTTCGGGACCCCCTACTCGAGATCCTCCGGTTTTGACACCGACATTGGTGCTTTCATTGAGAGTTCCTCTGTGTCGTCGCCGTTAGGCTTGATGGCTCCTACGGGCATCGATAGCGATGCAGTCCAGGGTGAGACTTTCCTCCCCGGACAGATCTTTGTGTTCGGCGGCTTCGCACTGCGGGCCAACTCGCTTGGCCATCTGGAGCAGGTCGAAAGTTACGCCCCTGGCCACCAGGTCAGGTTTGGAAACTTAAACTACACGGCTTATATTCACGGAGACTTGATATTCGACGGATTCGAGCCCCTACCTTGTGCGCCGCGCGGTCACGATGAGTACGATTTAGCTCTACCATTGGACCATATTCAGGAGATCGCACCGGCAGCCGCTTCGAGCCTCAATTTGGAGCCAGTTGCGCCATCCATGGACGGGTGGATGGACCCCGTCATAGAGGTCGTATCCTCGGTGGTGATCGAGCCGAATATCGACCTTACCCTTCATGAGAGCCATGTTGCCAAACTGCCGGATCCTTCTTCGGCCACGGACTCCGAACCGCCTACGCCCGTTCCTGTCGAATCCGATTGGGCGCCAATCATGGAGTTTACCTCCGCGGATATTTTTCAGCACTCGCCCTTTGGCGACGTACTGAACTCATTAAGGCCTCTCTCCTTGTCAGGAGAGGCCTGGCCGAACTATGTCCGGCAGGATTGGGATGCGGATGACGAAGAAATTCGCCGCCCACTGACCACCCACTTAATAGCCACTATCGATGACTTAACTGACATGCTCGACTTCGACTCCGAAGACATCGACGGTATGGACGATGATGCGGGAGTCAAAGAGGAACCACTACCCATAGGGCACTGGACAGCCACCTCATCATACGATATATACATGGTGAACACAACCAAAGAAGGCAATGGCGAGGAAAAAACGGAGCATGACCCCTCCAAGAAGCAACCCAAGCGCCGGCGTCAGCGGCGCCACTCTAAGTCCCGCCAAGGAAAAAGTGGTGATACCAGCACCGGAGATGATAGCACTCCGGACAGTGCCGAAGACAACAACAATCCCCTCCAACAAGATTTGGAGCAGGAGGATGGAGGAGCCAGCCCTCCTAAGAGAGCGGCAGATGGAGAGGCGGAGGATGATAATTACTTGCCTCCCTCCGAAGATGAGGCAAGCCTCGACGATGAGGAATTAGTCGTGCCAGAGGATCCCGTCCAACAAGAGCGCTTCAAGCGCTGAAGTCCTGGTGGCCGAGGAATATAAACTCGAACGCCCCTCCAAGAGTTACCCAAAGTGCAGGTTGCTACCCCGACTGGAGGAGGAAGCACTGAAACCTACATCCCCGGTGTATGACGCGGCTGATCGGCCACCTCGTGGCCGCGACAGAGAAACATTCCAGCCAAAAGCTCAGCCCGCGCCCCGACTCCATTGAAATAAAAAGGCATGGGGAAACATGCCAGACCTGTGAGATGTATTGGAGGACAAAGCAAAACATGCAAGATCGATCTACGGATCACGAGGGTGCGCCACTATGCGAGACGATAATCATCACGCCGGATAAAGTAAAATTAAGTCCGGCCGGGCCGAACACAGCAGGCAAGACTCATTTGAGCTGCGTCGCGACATAGCCCAGTACGGAGGCGCCACACACCCTCTATGCTTCACAGACGAAGTAATGGATCATCAAATCCCAGAGGGTTTCAAACCCGTAAATATTGAATCATACGACGGCACAACAGATCCTGTGGTATGGATCAAGGATTTCCTCCTGCACATCCACATGGCCCGCGGTGATGACCTACACGCCATCTAATACCTCCCACTATAACTCAAAGGACCAGCTCAGCATTGGCTCAACAGCTTGCCAGCAGAGTCCATTGGCTGTTGTGAAGATCTGGAAGCCGCATTCCTCGACAACTTTCAGGGCACTTATGTGCGACCACCAGATGCCGATGACTTGATCCACATAATTCAGCAGCCAGAAGAATCAGCCAGGCAATTCTGGACACGGTTCCTAACAAAGAAAAATCAAATCATCGACTGTTCGGATGCAGAGGCCCTAGCAGCTTTCAAGCACAACATCCGCGACGAGTGGCTAGCCCGGCACCTTGGTCAGGAAAAGCCGAAATCTATGGCAGCCCTCGTGACACTCATGACCTGCTTTTGTGCGGGAGAAGACAACTGGCTGGCTCGCGGTAATAACATATCAAAGAACCATGGTACTTCGGATACCAAGGACGGCAATGGCAGGTCACATCGCAACAAACATAAGCGCCGCGTTAACAGCGGCAATACCGAGGATACGACAGTCAATGCCGGACTCAAAGGCTCTAAACCCGGTCAGCGAAAAAAGCCATTCAAAAGAAGCACTCCGGGCCCATCCAGTTTGGACCGTATACTCGATCACTCGTGTCAAATACACAACACCCCCAACAAGCCAGCCAACCGCACCAACAGGGATTGTTGGGTGTTCAAGCAGGCCGGCAAGTTAAGTGCCGAAAATAAAGATAAGGGGTCACATAGCGATGACGAGGACGAGCCCCGGCAGCCGAACACCGAAGGATAGAAGAGGTTCCCCCCGCAAGTGCGGACGGTGAACATGATATACGCAACCCACATCCCCAAGAGGGAACGGAAGCGTGCGCTCAGGGACGTATATGCGTTGTAGCCAGTGGCCCCAAAATTCAACCCATGGTCTTCCTGTCCGATCACCTTCGACCGCAGGGACCACCGCACTAGTATCCGTCATGGCGGATTCGCCGCATTGGTCCTAGACCCAATCGTTGATGGATTTCACCTCACTCGAGTCCTTATGGATGGCGACAGCAGCCTGAACCTGCTTTATCAGGACACAGTGCGCAAAATGGGTAACGATCCCTCAAGGATCAAACCCACAAAAACGACCTTTAAATGCGTCATACCAGGTGTAGAGGCCCATTGCACAAGCTCAGTCACACTAGAAGTGGTCTTCGGATCCCCAGATAACTTCCGAAGGGTAGAGTTAATCTTCGACATAGTCCCATTCCGCAGTGGCTACCATGCACTACTCGGGCGAACCGCATTTGCAAGATTCAATGCGGTACCGCATTATGCATATCTCAAGCTCAAAATGCCAGGACCTCGGGGGGTCATCACAATCATTGGAAACACAAAGTGCTCTCTCCACATGGAGGAGCACACTGCGGCCCTCGCAGCAGAAGCACAAAGTATCCTCTTAAGGCAATCCACTAGTTCGCCGATTAAGGACCCGGACACCTTCAAGCGCGCCCGGAGTAATCGGCAGCAGGACTGCCTGGCACGTTCCAAGCTCGCATAGCAATGCGCCCCCACCTCGG
The DNA here is from genome assembly GCF_018294505.1 of Triticum aestivum. Lineage (NCBI taxonomy): Eukaryota > Viridiplantae > Streptophyta > Magnoliopsida > Poales > Poaceae > Triticum > Triticum aestivum. The sequence continues at coordinate 516,838,102 of NC_057806.1, read as the reverse complement.
TCCTAGCAAAACGGCAAAATCCGTGCCACGTGTACATAATTACGCATTAAAAATACCATGGGCACAGGAGAGGGGCACAACTGCGGCACGCCCCAAGTCGTGGCTTAAACCACACTAGGGGCTTCCCGCTTTGTTGTTTTTCTCTTTCAGGACTTTAATCTCTGGAAACCCTGTCCGGCAACATGATTGCCGAACACATGATGCAGCAACCAAGGAGGAAGAAAGCTATGTCACACCACAGAACTCCCAGGTGGATTACGATAACGAGTGAAATATTTGCTTTAATACTATTTCTCTGCTTGCCCTTGGAAGGGACATGTCAAAGAGTCCTACTTTTTACTTATCGCACTACTTGTATCATTCTACTTTAACGCACCTTTTTTGAATAAACAATACATAGCATTAAGAGTATTATTGCATTCTTCCTTTATATATATATGTTCATTCACGACATCTAGCACCCGTACACTCTGGTATGGCCAATACGCTAGGGGCTTAAGCATACCCCATAATACGGCGTCAGAAGTCCGAACACTTTCGATAGAGTGGCACGCCGAACTTATAGCATTATATGCATCAGCTCCGAATCATGTCTTGGGTCAATAGTTGGGTTTGCCCGGCTCCCATGTTTTGGTACCTTACGTTCCGCTATATCGGCTAAGGTAGCACTGGGAGAACTACTGCGATTGTGCCCCGGTTCTGCTGGGCTAAGCACCTTAGTAGAGAAAGCTAAAACTGACTGTCATGATAAGGCGAGAGACTGGTCGCTGTTCGAGAGGTTTCAAGTCCCTAAAGACTTATGCCGCATAGAGCGAGGAGTCAGCCCTGTCCGGCTTAAGGCGTGTATCGCGCCCGGAATTCGGCCTTCCAAATACTAGGGTCTTCGCCGAAATTTAAAATTATAGAATTCTATGGCTAAGTGAGAGTGATAATGCATTATAGTCTGATTGCCTTGTTCATTATGCGGAGAACCTCCCTCGAACGACCCAACAATGGGAACAAGAGTGCTCAGGTTTATCCCGAACACCCCAGCACTTGTGGCGTGGGGGCAGAAGCCGACGACTAGCCATCTCTCAGATGTGATAAACAGCCGAACCGAAGGTAATATTTTAAATTCAGACAAGAGTTGCATAGCGCATATGAACAAGTTTTCATAATACAGGATTACACGAGCAAGTTCATTCAAATATTACATCTTTTGCACACTCGTCCGCTGTGAGACGGGCACCCTTCAGGACACCCTCATAGTGCATCTCGGGGTGGCGATGCTCCTTGCCCTGCGGCGGCCCTTCCTTCACCAGCTTCACGGCATCCATCTTGGCCCATTGCACCTTCACACGGGCGAAACCCCGGCGTGCACCTTCGATGCAGACGGACCGCTTGATGACTTCCAGTCGTGGGCAGGCATCCACAAGCCGCCTCACCAGGCCGAAGTAGCTGTTGGGAAGGGCGTCGCCAGGCCACATCTGGACTATAAAGCCCTTCATGGCTTGTTCAGCCGCCTTATGCAGCTCGACCAGTTGCTTCATCTCGTCACTCAGAGGCATCGAGTGTTCGGTCCCAGTATACTGAGACCAGAACAACTTCTCCATTGAGCTTCCCTCCTCAGCCTGGTAAAACTGTGCGGCATCCGACACGCTGCGGGGCAAATCTGCGAATGCTCCTGGAGAGCTCCGGATTCAGGTAAGTAACACGTAATTCACTTTCACATGCTTGCTTTGTATATAGAATACCTTACCCACCGCTATCTTCTTCATCGCATCAATCTCCTGGAGGGCCTTTTGGGCTTCAGCCTTGGCACTCTTTGCACTCTCAAGGGTCGTGGCAAGCTCGAATTCTCGCGTCTTCAAGTCAAGCTCCAACGCCTCATGCTTCGTCATGAGAGAGTGGAGCTCTTAATGCACCTCACCCACCCATGCCTCATGCCTTTCCCGCTCGATGCGCTGCTTGTCCGCTTTGTTTTCTGCCTCGGATAGCGCTTGCTTCAGGGTCGCCACCTCGGTCGTGGCCCCTGGCAAATTTACGATGATCCTACCATTTTACAATTGCATTCTTTTTATATATATCCATAGACTAGGTACTACTTACCTTTGTTCTCCTTGAGCTGCCTCTTGGCAAGGTCGAGCTCTTCCTGCGATATAGACATACTTATATTAGACTCCTGCGATATTGTTTGATCCTCTGTTCGGCTTTTCTTTGTGAACACCGAATAGAGCATCAGGGGCTACTGTCTATGCGGTAATATTTTTCCTATATTTCAAATACTTACTTCAAAACCTGTCAGAAGGCTGGCACAGGCTTCAGTCAGTACGCTCTTGGCGGACTGAACCTTCTGGATCACCACACTCATAATAGTGCGGTGCTCTTCGTCGATGGAAGCATTGTGAAGTGCTCCCAGCAGATTGTTCGATGCCTTTGAATGGACAGAGGTCACCGGCACAGGCGTCTTGCCCCTTTTGGAAGGAGGCCACCTGCCTGAGTCCGGAACCACTGGAGGTTCTGGCGCGGTGTTCGATTGAGGGCCGAACTCGGAGCCCTCGGGAGCCTTGCTCCCTCTTCTCCCAGAATACGGAAGGTCGCCTCGAGGCGCCTCCAGGACTATCTCCCCTCGACCCGGCGCCTCTTGAGACAATACCTCGGCGTTGTCCGTAGGGCAAGGGGAGGTGGCGGTCAGAAGTGGATCGCTATCCATATCCGACGAGCCTCGGGAGCCATCCGACGATACGTCAATACGGGCTCGTGGCGGTCTGCATAATCATAATTCGGTGTTAAGAGAAGTAGTGCGACAAAGGTATGCTATGAGTTACTCTGGCATCCGAATATTTACGACTTCGCCAGGGGCTTGGCCCTAAGCAGCCACTCGTCTTTGCCTTCGGCGGCGGTGGTGGAGTAGTCCCGAAGGAGAGTCCTTCCCTTCTTGGACCCTTCGCCCCCCCCCCCCCCGGTTGGGGCGGCCTTCCTTTTCTTGTCTCCCCGACTGGAAGGGGAGCATCTTCATCTTCCTCCTTGTCTTCAGGGGAGGAGTGCGTTGCGGAGTTATCGGATGATGAGTTCGATAACACTTGGCGTCGGGAATTCTTTCTGGTTGCCTTGGCCTTCTTCGTCTTCTCCGACACCTTGTAAGGAGCCGTAGTCAGCATCTCCATCAGGAGAGCGTCTGCAGTGTCTTCAGGCAGAGGGGCCGGACAGTTAATCTGCCGCGACGTCTCCACCCAGTCCTGTCAAAGGCATGGAGCTCAGACCCCGCACATGGTTAAGCTAGGGGAAATAAATATCCTACCAGATGTGTAGAACTCACCGAATGCGCTAGGCGCTTCGCGCTTAGCCTGCGGTCCTCGGTGAGAGAGGGAGGGACCGCGACGCCCTTGATCAGCACCCTCCAGACGTCCTTGTGCATCTTTTCGAAGAGCTCACTTAGAGTCTGGTGCTGGGCAGGGTCGAACTCCCACAGATTGAAATCCCATTGTTGACACGGGAGGATACGGCGGATGAGCATGACCTAGTCTATGTTGACAAGCTTGAGCTTCTTGCCTGCCATATTCTGGATACATTTCTGGAGTTCGTCCAGCTCCACCGATGAACCCCAGGACAGGCCCTTCTCTTTCCAGGAGGTGAGCCGCATGGGGATTCCGGATCGAAACTCGGGGGCCGCCACCCAGTTGGTGTCGCGCGGCTCGGTGATGTAGAACTACACCGATTGCCACCCTTTTATGGTCTCCATGAAGGATCCTTCAAGCCATATAACATTGGGCATCTTGCCCACCATGACTCCGCCGCATTCTGCTTGTTGGCCTCCCACCACCTTTGTCTTGATATTGAAGGTCTTTAGCCATAGGCCGAAGTGAGGCCGGATGCGGAGGAAAACCTCACACACGACGATGAACGCCGAAATGTTGAGGATGAAGTTTGGGGCTAGATCATGGAAGTCCAGCCCGTAGTAGAACATGAGACCACGGATGAATGGATGGAGGGGAAACCCCAGTCCGTGGAGGAAGTGGTGGAGGAAAACAACCAACTCGTGAGGTTCTGGGGTAGGAACGATCTGCCCCGCAGTGAGCAGCCAATGCACGATATTCGCGGCTAGGTATCCGGCCCCGTGCAGCTTTTTGATGTGTCCCTTCGTGACGGAGGACGCCATCCACTTGCCTCCCGCTCCGGACATGTTTGGAGAAGGTTGAGAAGAAGGATGTGGACTTGGGTGTTGGAGATCGAGTGCGCAAGAATGGATGAGCAAGGAGGAAGAAGGCGTGGGTAGAAAAAGTTAAACCTTGTCCCTTTATAAGGGCGGCCGAAACTATGTGCCCCCACTAGCCTGGTAAAACTCGCTTATCCCCCAAGCGCCATAATCGATGGCGCGGTTGGGTTACCCACGCCCGTATTAATGAGAATCCCATAATCAGGGGGACACAATCTCAGCTTTGACAAGACATGTCAAGAAACTGCCTCGCATTATGTGCGGGGCTAGTTAAAGGAAACGGTTCGAATAATCGCCGGGCCATGGTATAATGTCATGTTGCCAAAACGTGTCAGCAGATTAGATTTGTGGAAATATTATTCTCTCTACGGTGGTATGTGGAATTTATTTTGCAGGGTCGGACACTATCCTTGTATAAAAATTATTCCTGGTCTATTCGGAGGAGGACCCGCCTTGCAATGACGAAGACAACACTGCGCGCCGGACTCATCGTCATTGAAGCCTGGTTCAGGGGCTACTAAGGGAGTCCTGGATTAGGGGGTCTTCGGACAGCCGGACTATATCCTTTGGCCGGAATGTTGGACTATGAAGATACAAGATTGAAGACTTCGTCTCGTGTCCGGATAGGACTCTACTTGGCGTGGAAGGCATGCTAGGCAATACGGATATGTATATCTCCTCCTTTGTAACCGACCTTGTGTAACCCTAGCCCCCTCCGGTGTCTATATAAACCGGAGAGTTTTAGTCCGTAGGACAACATACAATCATACCATAGGCTAGCTTCTAGGGTTTAGCATCTCCGATCTCGTGGTAGATCAACTGTTGTAATACTCATATCATCAAGAATAAATCAAGTAGGACGTAGGGTTTTACCTCCATCAAGAGGGCCTGAACCTGGGTAAAACATCGCGTCCCCTGCCTCCTGTTACCATCCTCCTTAGACGCACAGTTCGGGACCCCCTACCCGAGATCCACCGGTTTTGACACCAACAACTGAGTTCTATGTATGTTGTCCAATGACTAGCTACTACCACACATTGGGTTCCGGTAACTTGACCCCTCTCGGCTTATTAGCCAACTTGATCTTTGTCCGGGAGTTGCAACTAGTTTCTGGTGTTTGTAGGTAATGCTATTTTTCTACCGAGTGGCACCCGGCTGGGTGGACTTGGGACAGACTAGGCACACGTGGCCCGGTATACCGAGTGGCACCCGGATGGTGGGCTCAAGAACCCTGCACACATCGTTTGGGGCCGTGAGTGAAACCCCGGTCGGATCTCCTTGCGGATGGAACCCGAATAGGCGATAAACCTAGACTACAGTCCTGTGTGGTTAGTTAGGTCGTGGCCGACACCCTCGCCAGGCTTCCGCTCTAAGGTTGCCGAGATACATGATATGTACATGGTGATAAGTGGTGAGAGCGTGTGCGAAGAAGTACACCCCTGCAGGGTTATCATGATCTATTCGAATAGCCGTGTCCTCGGTTATGGACTTCTTGGATGCTTACGTGGTACATAGACAACTTAAAGTGGATACTCTAAAATGCTCAAGACAAGTGTGAGTGCTATGGATGGCCTTCTCGTAGGGAGACGAGAATAAATCCATAGTAGTGTATTGATGTAGTGCTTAGTGGACTCGTGTGCGCTGCCTCACCTCAAAGAAGTTTCTCGTAGTCGTAGAACAGGATAGCCATTGAGTCAAAGCTGGCTTGCTGCAACTGAACCCCACATTGCCTCCTTGATACTAATGCATGTATGATAGGATCTGATGTAAGTCTTGCTGAGTACCTTTGTACTCACATTTGCCTTATTTAAGTTTTGCACATGAGACATCTGTCTCACTAGTAGTTCCGTTTGGACTTCGACGAGTAGCTTGTTACCTCAGCTACGATCTTGTACCCTTGGGAGGGACTTGTAGATAGTCAGGCTTCTCAGCCTTTTTCTTTTGCAGTTGTCTATACTCAGACATGTAATGCTTCCGTTTCTTGTATGCTCTAAATGATGGGTCATGAGACCTCTGTTTGTATTAATGCTATGTGGCTCTTTTCGGCCTTTATCTATATGAATTTGCATTATGTTGTGATGCCATGTTGTACATCACATATTTGCATGTTATGCGTATGTGTAACGTGTACTGCTATGTGTGGGATCCGACAACCTAGTTGTCTATACTTGGTAGCCTCTCTTATGGGGAAATGTAGTCTAGTGCTTCCACTGAGCCATGGTAGTCCGCTACAGCCTGGTTTACCGGAGTCCTGCTAGCCCAGCACTACTGCTCCGGAACACTTAGACTGGCCGGCATGTGATTCACATCGTTCCTGTGTCTGTCCCTTCAGGGAAATGTCACGTGGTGACATCCAGAGTCCTGTTAGCCCAGTTGCTATAGCCCGGATTCACACGCTGCTCACCCACATGCTCGACGTTGTTTCATGTATGCCTGTCCCTGTAAGTCAGTGCCACTTTGGGTTCACGACTAGTCATGTCGGCCCGGATTCTTTGTGATATGGATGCTAGCAATACTATCATGTACGTGAGCCAAAAGGCACAAACGGTCCTAGGCCATGGTAAGGCGACACCCGTGGGAATACCGTGCGTGAGGCCGCAAAGTGATATGAGGTGTTACATGCTATATTGGTGTGACTTAGAATCGGGGTCCCGACAGCTTTGGTATCAGAGCCTGACTGCCTGTAGGATTTCCAAGCCAACCTGGTCGAAGTTGAGTCTAGGAATTCTTTAGTTATATAAGGGAATTGATTGTGGAAGGGAACGTAAGGCTCTTTTTACTCCATATACCTCATGCCTTCTGATCTGAGTCATCCTATCTTTCCTATGGGGTTAAGGAACTAGGCTTTCTCTTTTGTCTATCAGGATCACGTGTTACTACTCCGTAGTATCTTAGGATTGGTTGATCAGAGTTATATCCCAGTTCGAGTACTTCCGGTGTAGTCTATTTAGTACTATCACAGAACCTTGAGTGATGATGTTGAGTATGGTACTACCCCATCGTTTGAAGGATGTCTCATTTCGAGCATTTTACTATCGTTATGCTGCCATAATTTCTTGTGCTACCTTCTGCATCCTATAGTTGATGCTGAATCCATCCTTGTTTTCCTTGGTTTCGTTCTTCAGGATGTTGTCGGTTAACCGAAGTTCTGTTTCTCGTAGTCGGAACCATGGAGATGGTAGGGATGAGGATCCTCCCGACCAGCCTTCGTTGGCAGAGTTCATGTTAGGGATGAGGATCCTCCCGACCGCTTGTTAGCACGTATTGAGGAGAACACCTCCCATCAGCACAAAGAGTCAGCGACCATCTATCATTTCGTTGGTTTGAAACCACCTACCTTCCATCATTCCATTGAACCACTCGATGCAGATGACTGGCTTCGTAGTATCACTCACAAGCTGTGTTCTGCGAACGTAGCTGAAAGTGACAAGGTCACCTGGAAGGTCAAGCTAGTCTTTGGTGGAAGAACTATGAGGGTATGCTTGCAGCTGGTCAGATTCCTACCGGAAGAGATTTCACTGAGGCTTTTCGCGAGCATCACATTCCTCAAGCTCTCATTGACCGCAAGAGAGAAAGTTCTGTAGTTTCACCCAGGGTAAAATGGTTGTTGATGCTTACAGTAGAGAGTTTGAGAACCTTGCCCGCTATGCTACAGAAGAAGTGTCCACGGACGCCAAGAAACATGCTAGGTTCCGGAAGGGTCTCAACCCCAAGTTCCGTCGTGATATCCACTTGCACCATTGCAATACATTCCAGGCTCTTGTGAACAAGGCCATTAATGCGGAGACAGCTCAACTCACTTACAAGGAGTCTCGTAAGCACACCCGTGATTTGGGTTCTTCCTCTGGTTCTAGTTCGCAGAAGCGCCAGATTTGGGTTCCGAACTCCACTCTTCCACCCGGTTATACACCGAGGCCGTTTTGTGTGGCACCTCACCTAGTTCAGTTACATGCTCCACCCAGGCCTATTGGTAGACCACTTGTCAATGCGGGTCCACGTCCTACTTCAGGGACTTGCTTCACATGCGGAGAGCCAGGACACTATGCATGTGACTGCTCTCAAACCAACTATGATCCACCCCAGTCTGAGAAGTCTGTTGGCCGTGGTAAGCCACCACGCAAGATTATCAGTGTCAAGTCAACTCCCACTGAACATGGACGTGTGCATCATGTCTCAGCTCAAGACCCTCATGATGATCCGGATGTCGTTCTTGGTACACTCCTTGTCAACTATCATCCATCTTCGGTTCTATTCGATACTAGAGCATCTCACTCCTTCATCTCTGAAGGTTGTGCTCGTTTGCACGACATGTCATTTTGTGATATGCCCACTCCGCTTGAAATCCAAACTCGAGGGTCTAGATGGCAAACGACCAGAATAAGCCATTGTAATGAAATCCTTGTTGACAGACTTGTATTCCTTTCATCACTTGTAGCCCTCAAGTCTTTAGATATTAACATCATCTTGGGTATGGACTGGATGACAGCTCATCATGCCAAGATTGATTGTTTCACCAGGTCTGTTCAGCTTACACACTCATCTAGCAAGATAGTCACTGTCTCCACCAGAGTTGCAAAGCGCCAACTCTACCCTCTTAATACCAGCCCTCTTGCAGACCTTGAAGATATCCCAGTAGTCTGTGACTTTCTAGATGTCTTTCCAAAGGAACTGCCAGGTATTCCACCTGACAGAGATTTAGAGTTTGTCATAGATCTTATCGCAGGAACCGCCCCAATTTCTAGGACACCTTACAAGATGGCACCCTTAGTGCTAGCCGAGCTTAAGAAACAACTCGATGAATCCTTGCAAAAGGGTTTCATCCGTCCTAGTTTTTCTCCCTGGGCTTGCCCCGTCCTCTTCGTCAAGAAGAAGGATGGTACGGACCGAATGGTTGTAGATTATTGTCCCGTTAATTCGGTCACGATAAAGAAGAAGTATCCGCTCCCTAGGATCAACGACCTGTATGATCAGCTCGCTGGATCCTCAGTCTTTTCAAAGATGGATTTGAGGTTAGGCTACCACCAAATCAAGATCAGAAATGGGGACATTCCTAAGACGGCTTCTGTCACTCGTTATGGCCAGTACGAGTACACTGTCATGTCCTTTGGTCTAACCAATGCTCCAGCAACTTTCTCCCTCTTGACGAACTCGATCTTCATGGAGTACTTAGATAAGTTCATCATGGTTTACCTCGATGATATCCTTATTTACTCGAAGAACAAGGAAGAGCATGCCGAACGTCTTAGACTTGTGTTAGAAAAACTCAGAGACCACCGCCTTTATGCCAAGTTCTCCAAGTGTGAATTTTGGTTGCCAGAAGTGACCTACCTAGGCCACGTGATCTCTGGTAAGGGCATTGTCATCAATCCCAAGACAGTTAAGCAAGTTAGGAGTTTCCTTGGCCCAGCCAGTTACTGTCGATGCTTTGTTGAAAAATTCTCCAAAGTGGCCAAACCTCTCACGGAACTTCTCAAGAAAGATAAAAAGTTTGAGTGGTCCCCACAGTGTGAGTACAGTTTTCTGGAACTGAAAAGACGCCTGACTTCTGCTCCCATACTTGTGCCACCGGATTTCACTAAAGACTTTGTTATCTACTGCGACGTCTCACGACAGGGACTAGGTTGCATTCTTATGCAAGATTGCCATGTGATTGCCTATTCATCTTGATAGTTGCATCCACATGAGGAGAATTATCCTACACATGATCTAGAGCTTGCAGCTGTAGTCTATGCACTTAAGACATGGCTACATTACCTTCTTCGTAAACGTTGCGACATTTACACTGACCACCAGAGTCTCAAGTATATCTTCACCCAACCAGATTTGAACCTTAGGCAAAGACGTTGGTTGGAGTTGATCTCAGATTATGACTTAGGGATTACCTACACCCCAGGCAAGGAAAATGTTATGGCTGATCCGCTGAGTCGTAAGTCCTATTGCAACAATCTCATGTTGCAGCAGGGCCAACCACTTCTCCATGAGGAATTCTGTAAGCTTAACCTTCACATTGCTCCTCAAGGATTCATATCTACCTTGGTGGCAAAGCCTACTCTTGTGGATCATATCATAGAAGCCCAGAAGCATGATACGGGGATTACCCGGATCAAGAGAAACATTGCCAAGGGCATTGCTGGTAGTTTCTCTATAGATGATCAAGGTGTTGTTTTCTTCGGTAATCGCTTGGTGGTCCCCAAGAAGCAGCATCTTCGGCAACTAATCCATAAGGAGGCCCATGAATCTCATCTCACGATTCATCCCGGTAGTACTAAGATGTATCAGGACCTACGCCAGAGGTTCTGGTGGACTACGATGAAGAGAGAAATTGCTCAGTTCATTTCTAACTACGACGTTTATCTCGTGTTAAGGCAGAACATCAAAGGCCTGCTGGCACTCTTCAGCCTTTAGCTATTCCTGAGTGGAAATGGGATAAAGTTGGTATGGACTTCATCACCGGCTTTCCCATGACCAAGAAAGGGAATAACGCTATCTTCATAGTCATTGATCGTCTTTCCAAAGTGGCTCACTTCCTACCTGTTCGAGAGAGTATCACTGCTAGTCAGCTCGCTAACTTATATATTTCTCGAATAGTCTCACTTCATGGTGTTCCACTAGAGATCAATTCGGACAGTGGTAGTCTTTTCACTTCTCTTTTTTGGGAGAGTTTCCAAACTGCCATGGGCACCCATCTTTCTTTCAGTACCGCTTTCCACCCTCAGTCAAGTGGTCGGGTGGAAAGGGTCAACCAAATTCTTGAAGACATGCTTATAGCTTGTGTTATCTCATTCGGTATGGATTGGGAGAAGTGTCTTCCCTTCGCCGAGTTTGCTTATGACAATAGCTAGCAATCCAGCCTCAAGAAAGCTCCTTTTGAGGTTCTATATGGACGAAGATGTCGAACACCTTTGAACTGGACAGACATCGATGAAAGACAAATCTTTGGACCGGAAATGATCCAGGAGGCAGAAGAACAAGTTCGCGTCATTCGTGAGAATTTGAAAACACCCTGATCTCATCAAAAGAGCCAGTATGACCGCCGTCATAAGGAAGTGGCTTATGAAGTTGGCGGCAAAGCTTACCTTCGGGTTACCCCTTTGAAAAGGTACCCATCGTTTCGGTATCAAGGGCAAGTTGGCTCCTCATTACATTGGTCCTTTTCGCATTCTCGCTAAACAAGAAGAGGTTGCCTACCAGTTGGAACTACCCCCAGATCTTTCCCGAGTACATGATGTCTTCCACGTCTCTCAACTCAGGCGTTGCTTCTCAGAACACATCCGCGGAGTGGACCACGAAACGCTTGATCTCCAAGATAACCTCACATAACATCAAGTAGAGCGTGTCACCCGACGTCATAACATCAAGTTTCTCAAGGTTCAGTAGTCTCATCATTCCGAGAGAGAAGCTACTTTGGAGCGAGAAGGTCGTCTTTGACTGGAGTACCCCACCTTCTTTCCGTCGACCCCTGAATCTCGGGACGAGATTCTTTCAAGTGGGGGCGAGTTGTCACATCCCTAGTTCTGGTATGACCTAGACTAGCTAGTCATGTGTGCATCATGTCTAAACTTCATTTAAATTTGAATTGGGGATTTGTGAAACCCTCCGAAATCATTTCTGGAAATAACCCAGATAAAAATTGCTCCAAAAAGGTCCAAGAAAATGTTCATGTTGCTCCCTGAAAATATTGGTCAGAGGTAAAATTCAAACAAATACTTTCAGGAGCTCATAAATATTTATTTTGGCCATTTGGAATTAATCCAATATTTATTTGCATTGTATACATATTTTTATATATACAAAATATTCTCCAATATTTCTGAATTTTGGTGAGGGGCTTTGGAGTGGTCTAACTAGTCCCTACTAAAATTTACAGAATAAAATAAGTTGATTTAGTATTTTACTAAATCAGAAAAAATGTCAAAAATAGAAAAGAAAAAAAAAGGAAAAACCTTACCTAGACCTACCTGCAGCCTAGCACTGTGCGGCCCAGCAGGCTGGCCCAGCCAGCTGGTCGCGCCAGTCGTCCCCTTCCTCGCGCCAGGAGGACAGGGGCACGCGCCCGGCGCGCGCGGCCACGCGCCCGGCCACCTCTTGCCTCTCTGCTTCCTCCCGCGTCTCTCTGGAGACGCCACACGCCGCCCCGCACCTCTCTCCCTCTCTCCCGTTCGCTGCCCACGTGCTCCCCGTCGTCCCCTCGACCACTCGTTGTGCCCAGAAGCTCCGCCATGTGGCCGGCTATCTCTCTGTCAAGCCACACACCTCGGGAGGTCCTAGAGCGCCTCCATCAACGTCGTCTTCATGCCCGGCCACCGGAGATCATCTTCGCCGCCCCGCCGTCTGTAGTGCGTCCCCGAGCTTGATGTCAAGCCCGTCGAGTCCGCAGTGAGCTTCTGCTTCATTTCCCTCTTCCCGTTCCTCCGTTCTCATGCCATAGCTCCCTTTCCCCACCACGGCCCTAGCACCTCATCGCCGGCCATGTCACCACTGCAGCCACACCTATGGACACCTGCAACCAAGCACACCACCGTGGTCACCACGTCTCCAGGAGACGAACGCGACCAACCCCGGCCCCTGCCGTGCATCGTAGCACCTTCTCGCCTCCCCGCCGAACTTTGGAAGCCGCCCAAGTGGTCGCCGCTGTCGATATAGGCCGCCTCCGGTGAAACGGAGGGCACCAGTGGATGCGCGCGAGCACCAGCTCCTCGAAGATGGTCTCCGCGGCCCATCTCGTCGCCGGAGACGCAATCCCGCAGGCCGCCGCCGCGTCTGGCCTCGCCGGCGTCGAGTCGCCGGTGGGGTTAGCCCCGGTTGACCGGGTTTGACCCCGTCTGACCAGGGTTTGACCACCCTGGGTAACTGACGCGTGGGGCCAACCCCATTAACTAAACCAGTTTAGGTTTAATTTAATTTATGATTGGCCACACACACTGACACATGGGACCCACACATAAGGTTTGACCCAGTCAGCGCCGCTGACCTGCTGACGCAGGCATGACGTAGTGCTGACGCAGTTATTCATTTTCTGGTTTGAAATAAATCAGGAAAATCCAGAAAATGATATAAACTTCTAAAATTCATAGAAATTCTACCGTAGCTTAGATTGAAATAATTTATATATGAGAAATTATCAGAAATATTGAATCTGTCCATCTGTACCATTTTCATGCATGACAAACCAACTTATACCTGTTGTATAAGTGAAATCATATAAAGAGCATTTACAAAGGCTTATTTTGGAGTTGCATTTGAATCTTTGGTTCAAATGGACTTCATGCAAATGAATGCTAGATGCATTAACACAAACAACATCAGATATTCATGCCATGTTCATGCATCATATTGTTGCATATGCTTGTGTTTTGATTGCCGACACCGTTCCTTCTCGATAGGTCCTGCTCCGGAGACCGATCAAGAGTACCTGTCAGTTGGGCAGTGCCCCCTCTATTGATCTACCAGGCAAGCAAACCCCCTTGTTCATTCGGATACAATCCCACTCTCTCGCTCCTGCTCTCTTTTATTGCATTAGGACAACAACGATTCAACTGCTACTTTATGCTGCGGTAGTTGAATCCATTCCTCTGCATGACGTGTCATTGCCACAGTAAACACTTAAAACCCACTAGCATGTGTAGGAGTTGAATGAGCCATGTTGTGTTCCTACCATGCCATGCCTGCTATTTCATAGAGTTGTGTCAGGTCTGATTCATTGGGAATGGATTGGAGTGTTATGATATGTTCTGATGCTGAGTGCTAAGTGTGTGAACACGATTTGGTAAAGGTAGCAGTCAGAGTCCGTGTAGGAGTACATGGTGGGTTGTTGTTGGAAATATGCCCTAGAGGCAATAATAAAAGCATTATTATTATATTTCCTTGTTCATGATAATTGTCTTTATTCATGCTATAATTGTGTTATCCGGAAATCGTAATACATGTGTGAATAATAGACACCAACATGTCCCTAGTAAGCCTCTAGTTGACTAGCTCGTTGATCAACAGATAGTCATGGTTTCCTGACTATGGACATTGGATGTCATTGATAACGAGATCACATCATTAGGAGAATGATGTGATGGACAAGACCCAATCCTAAACATAGCATACGATCGTATAGTTCGTTTGCTAGAGTTTTTCCAATGTCAAGTATCCTTTCCTTAGACCATGAGATCGTGTAACTCCCGGATACCGTAGGAGTGCTTTGGTTGTACCAAACGTCACAACGTAACTGGGTGACTATAAAGGTATACTACGGGTATCTCCTAAAGTGTCTGTTGGGTTGACACGGATCAAGACTGGGATTTGTCACACCGTATGATGGAGAGGTATCACTGGGCCCACTCGGTAATGCATCATCATTATGAGCTCAAAGTGACCAAGTGTCTGGTCATGGGATCATGCATTACGGTACGAGTAAAGTGACTTGCCGGTAACGAGATTGAACAAGGTATTGGGATACCGATGATCGAATCTCGGGCAAGTAAGATACCTATTGACAAATGGAATTGTATACGGGGTTGCTTGAATCCTCGACATCGTGGTTCATCCGATGAGATCATCGAGGAGCATGTGGGAGCCCACATGGGTATCCAGATCCCGCTGTTGGTTATTGACCGGAGAGCCATCTCGGTCATGTCTACATGTCTCCCGAACCCGTAGGGTCTACACACTTAAGGTTCGGTGACGCTAGGGTTGTAGGGATATGTATATGCAGTAACCCGAATGTTGTTCAGAGTCTCGGATGAGATCCCGGACGTCACGAGGAGTTTCGGAATGGTCCGGAGGTAAAGAATTATATATAGGAAGTGCTATTTCGGCCATCGGGACAAGTTTCGGGGTCACCGGTATTGTACCGGGACCACCGGAAGGGTCCTGGGGGTCCACCGGGTGGGGCCACCTATCCCGGAGGGCCCCATGGGCTGAAGTGGGAAGGGATCCAGTCCAAAGTGGTCTGGGGTGCCACTTCCCCTAGGGCCCATGCGCCTAGGGTGGGGGAAACCCTAAAAGGGGGGCGCCCCCTTGCTTGGGGGGCAGGCCCCCCACCCCTTGGCCGCCGCCCCCCTAGGAGATTGCATCTTCTAGGGCCGGCGCCCCCCCCCCTAGGCCCCCTATATATAGTGGGGGGGATGGAGGACCTCTCACCTTTGCCTTTGGTGCCTCCCTCTCCCTCTCCAACACCTCCTCCTCCTGCATAGAGCTTGGCGAAGCCCTGCCGGAGTACTGTAGCTCCATCACCACCACGCCGTCATGCTGCTGCTGGAGCCATCTTCCTCAACCTCTCCTTCCCCATTGCTGGATCAAGAAGAAGGAGACGTCACGCTAACCGTACGTGTGTTGAACGCGGAGGTGCCGTCCGTTTGGGGCTAGGATCTCCGGTGATTTGGATCACGTCGAGTACGACTCCCTCATCCCCGTTCTTTGAACGCTTCCGCTCGCGATCTACAAAGGTATGTAGATGCATCCGATCACTCATTGCTAGATGAACTCATAGATGGATCTTGGTGAAACCGTAGGAATTTTTTTGTTTTCTGCAACGTTCCCCAATAGTGGCATCATGAGCCAGGTTTATGCGTAGTTCTCTTTGCACGAGTAGAACACAATTTGTTGTGGGCGTAGATGTTGTCAACTTTCTTGCCGCTACTAGTCTTATCTTGCTTCAGCGGTATTGTGGGATGAAGCGGCCCAGACCAACCTTACACGTACGCTTACGTGAGACCGGTTGCACCGACTAACATGCACTAGTTGCATAAGGTGGCTGGCGGGTGTCTGTCTCTCCCACTTTAGTTGGAGCGGATTCGATGAAAAGGGTCCTTATGAAGGGTAAATAGAAGTTGACAAATCACGTTGTGGCTTTCACGTAGGTAAGAAAACGTTCTTGCTAGAACCCTATTGCAGACACGTAAAACTTGCAACAACAATTAGAGGACGTCTAACTTGTTTTTGCAGCAAGTGTTCTGTGATGTGATATGGCCAAAGTTGTGATGAATGATGAATGATATATATGTGATGTATGAGATCATGTTCTTGTAATAGGAATCACGACTTGCATGTCGATGAGTATGACAACCGGCAGGAGCCATAGGAGTTGTCTTTATTTTTTGTATGACCTGCGTGTCATTGAGAAACGCCATCTAAATTACTTTACTTTATTGCTAAACGTGTTAGCCATAGTAGTAGAAGTAATAGTTGGCGAGCAACTTCATGGAGACACGATGATGGAGCTCATGATGTCATGCCGGTGATAAGATGATCATGGAGCCCCAAGATGGAGATCAAAGGAGCTATCTGATATTGACCATATCATGTCACTATTATTATTCGATTGCATGTGATGTTTATCATGTTTTGTACATCTTGTTTACTTAGAATGACGGTAGTAAATAAGATGATCCCTCATAATAATTTCAAGAAAGTGTCCCCCCTAACTGTGCACCGTTGTGACAGTTCGTTGTTTCGAAGCACCACGTGATGATCGGGTGTGATAGATTCCAACGTTCACATACAACGGGTGTAAGACAGATTTACACATGCAAACACTTAGGTTGACTTGACGAGCCTAGCATGTACAGACATGGCCTCGGAACACTAAAGACCGAAAGGTCGAGCATGAGTCGTATAGAAGATACGATCAACATGAAGATGTTCACCGATGTTGACTAGTTCGTCTCACGTGATGATCGGACACGGCCTAGTTAACTCGGATCATGTTATACTTAGATGACTGGAGGGATGTCTATCTGAGTGGGAGTTCATTGAATAATTTGATTAGATGAACTTAATTATCATGAACTGAGTCTAAAATCTTTATAATATGTCTTGTAGATCAAATGGCCAATGTTGTCCTCGACTTCAATGCGTTCCTAGAGAAAACCAAGCTGAAAGACGATGGTAGCAACTATACGGACTGGGTCTGGAACCTGAGGATCATCCTCATAGATGCCAAGAAAGATTATGTCCTACAAGCACCGCTAGGTGATGCACCCGTCCCACAGATCCAAGACGTTATGAACGCTTGGCAGACACGTGCTGATGATTACTCCCTTGTTCAGTGCGGCATGCTTTACAGCTTAGAACCGGGGCTCCAAAAGCATTTTGAGCGACACGGAACATATGAGATGTTTGAAGAGCTGAAAATGGTTTTCCAAGCTCATGCCCGGGTCGAGAGATATGAAGTCTCCGACAAGTTTTTCAGCTGTACGATGGAGGAAAATAGTTCTGTCAGTGAGCACATACTCACAATGTCTGGGTTACATAACCGCTTGACTCAGCTGGGAGTTAATCTCCCGAATGACGCAGTCATTGACAGAATACTTCAGTCGCTTCCACCAAGCTACAAGAGCTTTGTGGTGAACTTCAATATGCAGGGGATGGAAAAGACCATTCCTGAATTATTTGCAATGCTGAAATCAGCAGAGGTAGAAGTCAAAAAGGAACATGAAGTGTTGATGGTGCATAAAACCACTAAGTTCAAGAAAGGCAAGGGTAAGAAGAACTTCAAGAAGGACGGCAAGGGAGTTGCTGCGCCCGGTAAGCAAGCTACCGGGAAGAAGCCAAAGAATGGAACCAAGCCCGAGACTGAGTGTTTTTATTGCAAGGGAAGTGGTCACTGGAAGCGGAACTGCCCCAAATACTTAGCGAACAAGAAGGCCGGCATCACGAAAGTTATATGTGATATATATGTAATTGATGTGTACCTTACCAGTACTCGTAGTAGCTCCTGGGTATTTGATACCGGTGCGGTTGCTCACATTTGTAACTCAAAGCAGGAGCTGCGGAATAAGCGGAGACTAGCAAAGGACGAGGTGATGATGCGTGTCGGGAATGGTTCCAAGGTCGATGTGATCGCCGTCGGCACGCTACCTCTACATTTACCTACGGGGTTAGTTTTAAACCTCAATAATTGTTATTTATTGCCAGCTTGGAGCATGAACATTGTATCGGGATCTCGTTTAATTCGAGATGGCTACTCATTTAAATCCGAGAATAATGGTTGTTCTATTTATATGAGAGATATGTTTTATGGTCATGCTCCGATGGTGAATGGTTTATTCTTAATGAATCTCGAGCGTAATGCTACACATATTCATAGTGTGAATACCAAAAGATGTAAGGTTGATAATGATAGTCCCACATACTTGTGGCACTGCCGCCTTGGTCACATAGGTGTCAAACGCATGAAGAAGCTCCATGCAGATGGACTTTAGAGTCTCTTGCTTATGAATCATTTGACACGTGCAAACCATGCCTCATGGGTAAAATGACCAAGACTCCGCTCTCAGGAACAATGGAGCGAGCAACCAACTTATTGGAAATCATACATACTGATGTGTACGGTCCAATGAGCATTGAGGCTCGCGGTGGCTATCGTTATGTTCTCACCCTCACTGATGACTTGAGTAGATATGGGTATGTCTACTTAATGAAACACAAGTCTGAAACCTTTGAAAAGTTCAAGGAATTTCAGAGTGAGGTTGAGAATCAACGTGACAAAAAAATCAAGTTTTTGCGATCAGATCGTGGAGGAGAATACTTGAGTCACGAATTTGGCACACACTTAAGAAAATGTGGAATAGATTCACAACTCACGCCGCCTGGAACACCTCAGTGTAATGGTGTGTCCGAATGTCGTAATCGCACTCTATTAGATATGGTGCGATCTATGATGTCTCTTACCGATTTACCGCTATCTTTTTGGGGCAATGCTTTAGAGATTGTCGCATTCACTTTAAATAGGGCTCCGTCGAAATCCGTTGAGACGACACCGTATGAATTATGGTTTGGGAAGAAACCTAAGCTGTCGTTTCTAAAAGTTTGGGGATGCGATGCTTATGTCAAGAAACTTCAACCTGAAAAGCTCGAACCCAAGTCGGAAAAATGCGTCTTCATAGGATACCCTAAAGAAACTATTGGGTATACCTTCTACCTCAGATCCGAAGGCAAGATCTTTGTTGCCAAGAATGGATCCTTTCTAGAGAAAGAGTTTCTCTCGAAAGAAGTAAGTGGGAGGAAAGTAGAATTTGATGAAGTATTACCTCTTGAACCGGAAAATGGCGCAACTCAAGAAAATGTTCCTGAGGTGCCTGCACAGACTAGAGAGGAAGTTAATGATGATGATCATGAAACTTCAGATCAAGTTGCTACTGAACTTCGTAGGTCCACAAGGACACGTTCCGCACGAGAGTGGTACGGTAACCCTGTCTTGGAAATCATGTTGTTAGACAACGGTGAACCTTCGAACTATGAAGAAGCGATGGCGGGCCAGGATTCGAACAAATGGCTAGAAGCCATGAAATCCGAGATAGGATCCATGTATGAAAACGAAGTATGGACTTTGACTGACTTGCTTGTTGAGCGGCAAGCCATAGAAAATAAATGGATCTTTAAGAAGAAGACAGACGCGGATGGTAATGTGACCATCTATAAAGCTCGGCTTGTCGCTAAGGGTTATCGACAAGTTCAAGGGGTTGAATACGATGAGACTTTCTCACCGGTAGCGAAGCTAAAGTCCGGCCGAATCATGTTAGAAATTGCTGCATTCTATGATTATGAGATATGGCAAATGGACATCAAAACGGCATTCCTTAATGGTTTCCTTAAGTAAGAATTGTATATGATGCAGCCGGAAGGTTTTGTCGATCCTAAGAATGCTGACAAGGTGTGCAAGCTCCAACGCTCGATTTATGGGCTGGTGCAAGCATCTCGGAGTTGGAACATTCGATTTGATGAGATGATCAAAGCATTTGGGTTTACGCAGACTTATGGAGAAGCCTACGTTTACAAGAAAGTGAGTGGGAGCTCTGTAGCATTTCTCATATTATATGTAGATGACATACTTTTAATGGGAAATGATATAGAACTCTTGGACAACATTAAGGCCTACTTGAATAAGAGTTTTTCAATGAAGGACCTTGGAGAGGCTGCATATATATTAGGCATCAAGATCTATTGACATAGATCAATACGCCTCATAGGTCTTTCACAAAGCACATACCTTGATAAGATATTGAAGAAATTCAATATGCATCAGTCTAAGAAGGGGTTCTTGCCTGTGTTACAAGGTGTGAAATTGAGCTCAGCTCAATGTCCGACCACGGCAGAAGATATAGAAGAGATGAGTGTCATCCCCTATGCCTCAGCCATAGGTTCTATTATGTATGCCATGCTGTGTACCGGACCTGATGTAAACCTTGTCGTAAGTTTGGTAGGAAGGTACCAAAGTAATCCCGGCAAGGAACACTGGACAGCGGTCAAGAATATCCTGAAGTACCTGAAAAGGACTAAGGAAATGTTTCTCGTTTATGGAGCTGACGAAGAGCTCGTCGTAAAGGGTTACGTCGACGCTAGCTTCGACACAGATCTGGATGACTCCAAGTCACAAACCGGATACGTATATATTTTGAATGGTGGGGCAGTAAGCTGGTGCAGTTGCAAGCATAGCGTCGTGGCGGGATCTACATGTGAAGCGGAGTACATGGCAGCCTCGGAGGCAGCGCATGAAGCAATTTGGGTGAAGGAGTTCATCACCGACCTAGGAGTCATACCCAATGTGTCGGGGCCAATCAAACTCTTCTGTGACAACACTGGAGCTATTGCACTTGCCAAGGAGCCTAGGTTTCACAAGAAGACCAGGCACATCAAGCGTCGCTTCAACTCCATTCGTGAAAATGTTCAAGATGGAGACATAGATATTTGTAAAGTACATACGGACCTGAATGTAGCAGATCCGTTGACTAAACGTCTCCCTAGAGCAAAACATCATCAACACCAGAATTCCATGGGTGTTCGATTCATCACAATGTAACTAGATTATTGACTCTAGTGCAAGTGGGAGACTATTGGAAATATGCCCTAGATGCAATAATAAAAGCATTATTATTATATTTCCTTGTTCATGATAATTGTCTTTATTCATGCTATAATTGTGTTATCCGGAAATCGTAATACATGTGTGAATAATAGACACCAACATGTCCCTAGTAAGCCTCTAGTTGACTAGCTCGTTGATCAATAGATAGTCATGGTTTCCTGACTATGGACATTGGATGTCATTGATAACGAGATCACATCATTAGGAGAATGATGTGATGGACAAGACCCAATCCTAAACATAGCATAAGACCGTATAGTTCGTTTGCTAGAGTTTTTCCAATGTCAAGTATCCTTTCCTTAGACCATGAGATCGTGTAACTCCCGGATACTGTAGGAGTGCTTTGGGTGTACCAAACGTCACAACATAACTGGGTGACTATAAAGGTATACTACGGGTATCTCTGAAAGTGTCTATTGGGTTGACACAGATCAAGACTGGGATTTGTCACTCCGTATGACGGAGAGGTATCACTGGGCCCACTCGGTAATGCATCCTAATTATGAGCTCAAAGTGACCAAGTGTCTGGTCACGGGATCATGCATTACGGTACGAGTAAAGTGACTTGCCAGTAATGAGATTGAACAAGGTATTGGGATACCGACGATCGAATCTCGGGCAAGTAACATACCGATTGACAAAGGGAATTGTATACGGGATTGCTTGAATCCTCGACATCGTGGTTCATCCGATGAGATCATCGAGGAGCATGTGGGAGCCAACATGGGTATCCAGATCCCGCTATTGGTTATTGACTGGAGAGCAATCTCGGTCATGTCTACATGTCTCTCGAGCCCGTAGGGTCTACACATTTAAGGTTCGGTGACGCTAGGGTTGTAGGGATATGTATATGCAGTAACCCGAATGTTGTTTAGAGTCCCGGATGAGATCCCGGACGTCAAGAGGAGTTCCGGAATGGTCTGGAGGTAAAGAATTATATATAGGAAGTGCTATTTCGTCCATCGGGACAAGTTTCGGGGTCACCGGTATTGTACCGGGACCACCGGAAGGGTCCTGGGGGTCCACCGAGTGGGGCCACCTATCCCGGAGGGCCCCATGTGCTGAAGTGGGAAGGGATCCAGCCCAAAGTGGGCTGGGGCGCCACTTCCCCTAGGGCCCATGCGCCTAGGGTGGGGGAAACCCTAAAAGGGGGGCGCCCCCTTGCTTGGGGGGCAAGCCCCCCACCCCTTGGCCACCGCCCCCTAGGAGATTGCATCTCCTAGGGCCGGCGCCCCCCTAGGCCCCCTATATATAGTGGGGGGAATGGAGGACCTCTCACCTTTGCCTTTGGTGCCTCCATCTCCCTCTCCAACACCTCCTCCTCCTCCGTAGAGCTTGGCGAAGCCCTGCCGGAGTACTGCAACTCCATCACCACCACGCCGTCGTGCTGCTGCTGGAGCCATCTTCCTCAACCTCTCCTTCCCCCTTGCTGGATCAAGAAGAAGGAGACGTCACGCTGACCGTACGTGTGTTGAACGCGGAGGTGGCGTCCGTTCGGCGCTAGGAGCTCCGGTGATTTGGATCACGTCGAGTACAACTCCTCATCCCCGTTCTTTGAACACTTCCGCTCGCAATCTACAAAGGTATGTAGATGCATCCGATCACTCGTTGCTAGATGAACTCATAGATGGATCTTTGTGAAACCGTAGGAATTTTTTTGTTTCTGCAACGTTCCCCAACAGTTGTCTCACTGGAACCGTCATTAAGCACTGAGTTCTATGTATGTTGTCCAATGACTAGCTACTACCACACATTGGGTTCCGGTAACTCGACACCTCTCAATTTATTATCCAACTTGATCTCTATCCAGGAGTTGCAACTAGTTTCAGGTGTTTGTAGGTAGTGCTATTTTTCTACTGAGTGGCACCCGACAGGGTGGAGTTGGAACAGACTAGGCACACGTGGCCCGGTGTACCGAGTGGCACCCGGATGGTGGGCTCTTGAACCCTGCGCACATCGTTTGGGGCCATGAGTGAAACCCCGGCTGGATCTCCTTGCGGATGGAACCCGAATAGGCAATAAACCTGGACTAGAGTCTTGTCTGGTTAGTTAGGTCGTGGCCAACACCCTCGCCAGGCTTCTGCTTAAAGGTTGCCGAGTACATGACGTGTACATGGTGATAAGTGGTGAGAGCGTGTGTGAAGAAGTACACCCCTACAGGGTTATCATGATCAATTTGAATAGCCGTGTCCTCGGTTATGGACTTCTTGGATGCTTACGTGGTACATAGACAACTTAAAGTGGATACTCTAAAATGCTCAAGACAAGTGTGAGTGCTATGGATGGCCTTCTCATAGGGAGACGAGAATAAATCCATAATAGTGTATTGATGTGGTGCTTAGTGGACTCGTGTGCGCTGCCTCACCTCAAAGAAGTTTCTCGTAGTCATAGAATAGGATAGCCACTAAGTCAAAGCTGGCTTGCTGCAACTGAACCCCACATAGCCTCCTTGATACTAATGCATGTATGATAGGATCTGATGTATGTCTTGCTGAGTACCTTTGTACTCACGTTTGCCTTATTTATGTTTTGCAGATGAGACATCTGTCTCACTAGTAGTTCCTCTTGGACTTCGACGAGTAGCATGTTACCTCAGCTACGATCTTGTACCCTTGGGAGTGACTTGTAGATAGTCATGCTTCTCAGGCTTTTTCTTTTGTAGTTGTCTGTACTCAGACATGTAATGCTTCCGTTTCTTGTATGCTCTGAATGATGGGTCATGAGACCTCTGTTTGTATTAATGCTATGTGGCTCTTTTGGGCCTTTATCTATATGAGTTTGCGTTATGTTGTGATGCCATGTTGTACAGCACATACTTGCATGTTATGCGTATGTGTAACGTGTATTGATATGTGTGGGATCTAACAACCTAGTTGTCTATACTTGGTAGCCTCTCTTATGGGGAAATGTAGTCTAGTGCTTCCACCGAGCCATGGTAGTCCGCTACAGCCCGGTTTACCGGAGTCCTGCTAGCCCAGCACTAGTGCTCCGGAACACTTAGACTGGCCGGCATGTGATTCACATCGATCCTGTGTCTGTCCCTTCAGGGAAATGTCACGCGGTGACATCCGAAGTCCTGTTAGCCCAGTTGCTACAACCCGGATACACACGCTGCCGACCGACATGCTCGATGTTGTTTCATGTATGCCTGTCCCTGTAAGTCAGTGCAACTTTGGGTTCATGACTAGTCATGTTGGCTCGGGTTCTCTGTCATATGGATGCTAGCGATACTATCATATACGTGAGCCAAAAGGCGCAAATGGTCCCGGGCCATGGTAAGGCGACACCCGTGGGAATACCGTGCGTGAGGCCGCAAAGTGATATGAGGTGTTACATGCTATATCGGTGTGACTTAGAATCGCGGTCCCGACAGATTATAAATTACATTAATTTTTATGCGTGGAGAATTTATTGGATTTTATATTGATATACATTTATTTTTAAAATCAATTTGAATGTGAGTCAAAATTTCAGGATTAAAAATAGTTCGGACCGCACCGAAATATGCAAAATTTTGTATAATTTTTTACCCTTGGCCACAATATGGGCTGTAGTGCTAACAAAAAGAATATGGGCTCCAAAAAAACCTTAATAATTAGCAAATGGGCTGTAAATTATTAGAAATAATGGCAGATGGGCTATATGCTGTTTTCCACATATTTGAGGCTTTCCTAAAAAAAGGTTGACGCACAAGCAGTGACTGTTGGATGGCCAGCCAACGGCCGTTGTGCTTCTTCAATCTCTGCTCTTCCTACTCCAGCCGCTCAAACAAGCGCCGGCGGGACTGCGTGCTCCCTCCTCCCCGCGGCCGGCTCTGCTACCGCGCAAGCCTCACCACCCCACCGTACTCCCATCGCTGGCCTAGCCATCCCTCTACTCACCCACACCTGTTATTATTCTCCGGCGACGGCAGACGAACCAGTAAACACTCATACAGTCGTATTCCCCTCCACGTGGGAAACAACTGCTGAGTCTTCCCTGCCTCCGTGTGGTTCCCTTCCTAGGCCTCGCTGTTGTCCACCGCCCTGGTGCTCTTGGTGCGGCCTGGTCAACATGGTAAACGACCGACATGCATCTGAAGTTGACTATACGTGGAGAGGCCGACAGCTGGGTCCACTGCCGCACGCAAGGAAATGCCTCCTTATTACGCGCAAAATAATGATTCCTCCACCTGACATCAGGGACCCACCGAAAGGGCCTCTGTATTTCACGAAAAAAACATTACCGCCGCTGACATCTCGGACCCACCAGCTATATCTTCGCACGCAAGGAAGTGCCTCCTTATCACGCACAAAAAATGAATACTCCCCCTGTTAGCTGGGACCTAGTATAGTGGCAGGCTGACTTGTGGCCCTACTAAGTTGACGGGGACGGAGGGCTTTGTCAACATAGTCAATATGCACGATTCTAGCTGCAATGACCATACGATGTCCATCCAACGGCCGTAGTGCTTCTTCAACCTCTTGTCTTCTTGCTCCAGCCGCCCAAACCAGTGCCGATCGTGCCTCGTGCTCCTGCCTCCCGTGACCGGCTGCGATGCGGGGGAGGCCTCACCGCCCCCTACTACTCCCACCGCTGGCCAGGCCATCCCTCTACTCACCCACACCCCCTGTTATTCTGCAGCGACGGCAGCCTCACACAACAGTGAACCAGTGAACCCTCGTACTCGTCTATGCGTGGGCATCCACTGCCGCGTCTTCCCCCACTAGTAGAAAAAGGACCTAATGTGAGACACATTAGTGCCGGTTTGATTTTAGCCCGGGACTAATGGTACCATTAGTGCTGGTTCGAACGACTATGCATTAATCTCGGTTCGTGTTGAACCTTTAGTACCGGTTCATTCCACGAACCTATACTAAAGGGGTGATGGCAGGCTGGTGTCAGGCCAGGGCCCCACGATTACCTTTAGTACCGGTTTGTGTCAGAAACCGGTACTAAAGGGCTAACCTTTAGTACCGGTTTGTGCCACGAACCGGTACTAAAGGGGTCTGACCTATACTACCGGTTTGTGACACAAATCGGCACTATAGGGCAATTTTCAAACTCAACCCCCCCCCCCCCCGTGTGTTGCCATTTCAGTTCTGAAAAAAATCAAAAGAAAATGATAAAAACTTCAAAAAATAAAATCCTTCGAGAGGTAGTTATATTACTACATCTACTAGTTAGGAAAATTTGAAAACTTAAATTTGGACATGTTTTGCAAAAAGTGTAGGGAAAATGTAAAACGGCTATAACTTTTGCATACGATGTCGAAAAAAACGTATAATATATCAAATAATTCAGCACGAAAATCTGCATCCGATGGAGACGGCCTACGGCCTGTTTGCAATTTTTTAGAATCCTCAAATTCCAAAAGGGAAAAAAGATATGGTCAAATTTCAGTTTTTTTTTAAAAAATGGTTAAATCTGGTCAAACTACTTATTAAAGAAGTATTAATTTACTACATAATTATTCAAGAATATTAGTGTTACTAAATAATTATTTCAATTTTTTAAATTTTGGTCAAATCTGGTCAAACTATGGTCAAACTTATTCAAGAAATATTAGTGTTACTAAATAATTACTGTTTTCTTAGAATAATAGTTTCAAACTCAAACGGTGAAACATGTGACCTAATTCTCAAGCTAAACTGCTGAGTGTTAATAGGATTAACAACTTACATTTGTTAGGAAAACAACAAGTGCAGACTTGGAATGTAGGGGGAATAGAACTACGAAGTTAAGCGTGCTCAGGCTGGGGGAGTGAGAGGATGGGTGACCGGCCGGGAAGTCAGGCGATTTGGAATGAGTGATCCACATTTGAGTAGTTAAGAGAGGTGATTAGAGACTAAATCGTCAAATAATTCAGAAAAATTAAAAATCGAAAAAAAACAATCAAATTTTTTTTCCAAAATTTTCAAAAAAAAACCTTTAGTACCGGTTGGTAACACCAACTGGTACTAAAGGTCCCCCATACCAGGGCGCGAGCTCACGCCACGTGGTGGCAATTTAGCGCCGGTTCATGCCGAACCGGTACTAAGGGGGGGGGGCTTTAGTGCCAACCCTTTATTGCTGATTATGGAACCGTCACTAAAGGCCCTTACGAACCGGCGCTAAAGCTCCGTTTTCTACTAGTGCCCGGCTCCGTGTCTTCCCATTCCTAGGCCTCACCGTCGTCCACCGCCCTGGTGCTCTCGGCGCGGCGTGGTCAACATGGTCAAGGAACGGCTTCCATCGGACGTGGACTGTACGTGGAGAGGCTGACAGCTGGGTCCATGGCCGCAGCAAGGAAGTGCCTCCTTATTAGGTGCAAAATAATTATTCCTCCACCTGACAGCCGAGACCCATCGAACGGGCCACCGTATGTCACGAAAAAACGTTTGCCCCTGACTGCTGGGACCCAGCAGCTACATCTTCGCACGCAAGGAAGTGCGTCCGGGCAAAAAAAATGATTCGCCCCCCTGACTGCTGGGACCCACCAGCTACATCTTCGTAGGCAAGGAAGTGCCAGACAGTCGGGACCCACCTGGTCGAAGCGTATGTAGCGTTGTCATTCTGGTCGCGAACGTGTGCGTACATATATACTGGTGGATGTAGAGGCGCGCACGTGTCATAGTAGAGGCGTGTACGTGTCGTAGTAGAGGCGCGCACGTAGCACGTACACGTACGTACAACGGCTAGGTTGCAAGAAAGAAAATACGGTCACGTATGTGTATATACGGGCGGGGTCTCGAACGCCTACTTGCGCATACGTACGGCCAGGGCTCGTGTACATGGCTGGGTCGGAACGGAGAAACAATGTCGTCGTCGTGTTCATGGGGAGGCAATGTAATGCCTCATGTTCATGGGGAGCAACGGAATGTGTCGTGTTCATCGGGAGGCAACGGAACGCGTGGGAACCAACCGGCTGGGTCGGAACGGAATGTGTGGTCGTGTTCATCGGGAGGGCTTGGACGGACCAGGTGATGGAAATGAGGCCTGGCGTACCGCAAAACGGAGGAAGTGGCCTTGTGTTCGACTGGCCACGTTCGAAACAGGATCATGTTCATCGGGAGGGGTTTGGCGTACCGCAAAATGGAGGAAACGGACCTCCTACGGTCGAAACGGGGGTCCCGTTGATCGGGAGGGGTGCGGCGTACCGCAAAACTGAGGAAACAGATCTCCTACGGTCGAAACGGGGGTCCTATTCATCGGGAGGGGTGTGGCGTACCGCAAAACGGGACTCCACGGGATACTGTTCATCTCCACCGTCGACCTCCTCCAGCCTCCATGGGCTCCTGTTCATCCAGCCTCCACCGCACGCTACTGCACCAGCTACTGTTCAACCACCCCTCCACCATCTACTGTTCATCCAGCCCTCCACACCACGGGGGCCTGTTCAACCACCCCTCCACGGGCACCCCTCCATCGTCTACTGTTCATCCAGCCCTCCACCACACCACAGGGTCCTGTTCATCCAGAGGCAACGCCGCCGCTCACTGTTCATCCAAACCCCCTTGAGGGATTCCTGGATTAGGGGGTATCCGGACAGCCGGATTATATCCTTTGGCCGGACTGTTGGACTATGAAGATACAAGATTGAAGACTTCGTTCCCTGTCCGGATGGGACTCTCCTTGGCATGGAAGGCAAGCTTGGCAATACGGATATGTAGATCTCCTTCCTTGTAACCGACTCTGTGTAACCCTAGCCCCCTCCGGTGTCTATATAAACGAGAGGGTTTAGTCCGTAGAACAATCATAGCATAGGCTAGCTTCTAGGGTTTAGCCTCTTCGATATCGTGGTAGATGAACTCTTGTAATACTCATATCATCAAGGACAATCAAGCAGGACGTAGGGTTTTACCTCCATCAAGAGGGCCTGAACCTGGGTAAACATCGTGTCCCCTGCCTCCTGTTACCATCCGCCTTAGACGCACAGTTCGGGACCCCCTACCCGAGATCCGCCGATTTTGACACCGACATTGGTGCTTTCATTGAGAGTTCCTCTGTGTCGTCACCATAAGGCCGGATGGCTCCTTCAATCATCGATAGTGATGCAGTCCAGGGTAAGACTTTTCTCCCCGGACAAATATTTGTATTCGGCGGCTCCGCACTGCGGGCCAACTCGCTTGGCCATCTGGAGCAGATCTAGAGCTACGCCCCTGGCCACAAGGTCAGGTTTGGAAGCATAAACCACAGGCCGACATCCACGGGGACTTGAACTTCGACCGATTCGAGCGCTTGCCGAGTGCACCGCAGGGTCACGATGAGCATGATTTAGCTCTACCATCAGACAATGTTCGGGAGATCACACCGGCGACCGCTCCGACCCTCAATTCGAAGCCAGTTGCGCCATCGAAGGACGGGTGGATAGACCCCGCCATGGAGGCCGCACTCTCGGCGGCGATAGAGCCAAATACTAACTTCACCCCTAACGAGAGCCGTGTCGCGGAACTGTCGGATCCTTCCCCGGCCACGGACTCCGAACCACCTGCGCCCGTGCCTGTCGAATCCGACTGGGCGCCAATCATGGAGTTCACCTCCGCGGATATCTTTCAGCACACGCCCTTCAGCGACATACTGAATTCATTAAAGTCTCTCTCCTTGTCAGGAGAGTCCTGGCCGAACTATGTCCGGCAGGATTGGCATGCGGATGACGAAGAAATTCGCCGCCCACCCACCACCCACTTAGTAGCCACTGTCGACGAATTGAACGACATGCTCGACTTCGACTCTGAAGATATCGATGGTATGGACGACGATGCAGGAGACGAACAGGAGCCACTGCCCATAGGGCACTGCACGTCCACTTCATCATATGATGTATACATGGTGGACACACCAAAAGAAAACGACGACGAGGAGCAGAAGGACGCAGCGAAGGATCGTTCCCTCGAGAAGCAGTCAAAGCGGCGGCGTAAGCGCCGCTCCAAATCGCGCCTCGGCTGAAACAACAATCATATAGACCCAGCGATAGAGCAGGGTGAGCCAGTGGACGACAAACACGGCATTGAACCACCGTCCGACCACGGCAACACGGAGAATCAAACCGAACAACCCTACTCTGGCGAAGATAACAGTCTGGATGACATCACACCGGACAGGCACCCGGACCAACAGAATACCCATCAAAGGCTTGTTGCCACTACGAGGAGTCTGAAAAAGCAGAAGCAAAGGCTCAGGGATGCACAAGACACACTCAGAATCAGATGGAGTGAAGTACTCAACACTGCAGCAAAATACGGTGGTAGTCGCCGCACAAAGAGCTACCCGAAGTGAAAGCTGCTACCTGAATTCAATGAGGAGGCCTTAGATCCCCCGCAATCAAAAAACATAACAGCCATCCGGTCGAATAGACAACCTCGTGGCCAACATAGAGCGGCAAACGACGCCGCACACAAGCCGGTACGCGATCCACGTGAGGGCTCGCATCAAAAGGACGGCACAACCAGATCTATCTACGGGCCAAGCAAGCACACTCTAGCACGCAATACAACACAATAAAAATCCGAACACCACAGTACACACAAATACAGGAGTGCCGCGCACCCCCTATGTTTCACCGATGACGTGTTGGACCATGAATTTCCAGAGGGATTCAAACCCGTAAACATAGAGGTGTACGACGGAACGACATACCCTGGGGTCCGGATTGAGGACTACATCCTCCATATCCACTTGGCTCGAGGAGACGATCTCCATGCCATCAAGTACTTACCCCTCAAGCTGAAAGGGCCAGCTCGACACTGGCTTAAAAGCCTCCCCAAAATCTCCATTGGAAGCCGGGAAGAGCTCGAGGACACTTTTCTGGCAAATTTTCAAGGGACCTATGTCCGACCACCGGATGCAGACGATTTAAGTTATATAACTCAACAGCCCGGAGAGTCAGCCCGAAAGTTTGGAACAGCTTTCTCACTAAAAAGAACGAAATAGTCGACTGTCCGGATGCCAAAGCCTTAGCAGCTTTCAAGAATAGTGTTCGAGACGAATGGCTTGCCAGACACCTCGACCAAGAAAAGTCGAGAACAATGGTAGCATTAAAAAGCCTCATGACCCACTTTTGCGCGGGCGAGGACAGCTGGTTAGCCCGATGTAGCACCAGCGACCCAAGTACATCCAAAGTCAGGGACGGAAACGGGAAGCCATGACGCAGCAAAAATAGGGGCCGGAATAAAGAAGGCAGCCCGAAGAGCACGGCGGTAAACGCCAGATTCAGAAGCTCTCAGCCAGGTCAGCAAAAGTTTCCCTCCAAAGGCAACAGAGATGAACTGTCCAGCCTAAACAAGATTCTGGACAAAATATGTCAGATCCACAGCACCCGCGATAAACCTGCAAATCATACCCATAGAGAATGTTGGGTCTTCAAGCAGTCGGGCAAGCTCAACGCCGTACACAAGGGGCAGGATACACCAAGCAAAGACGAGGACCAGCCTCGCAAGCAAACCACTGGGGAACAGAAGAAATTCCCACCAGAAGTCAAAACAGTAAACGTGTTACACATGATAAAGGGGAGAAACAAAGCGGAACTCCTAGAGACACAGGCCCCAAGGCCTATCACCATGGGGTTCTGCCAGTGGTCATCCGAATCGATCACCTTTGAACATCGGGATTACTCGGCAAGTATCCGGCATGCAGGATGGGCTGCCTTGGTGTTAGACCCGATAGTTGACGGATACCACTTCCCACGAGTCCTGATGGACGGCGACTGTAGTTTAAACCTGATATATCAGGACACAGTACGCAAAATGGGGATAGACCCAACAGAAATCAGCCATAGAAATACTACCTTTAAAGGAGTAACGCCACGCCCAGAAGCCCATTACACGGGCTCCCTACTACTAGTGGTTATATTCGGCTCTCCCGATAACTTCCGCAGCAAAAAGTTAACCTTCCACATCGTTCCGTTCCAAAGTGGCTATCAAGCACTACTCATACGCGAAGCTTTCGCTTGCTTTAACGCAATACCGCATTACGCTTCTCTCATGCTTAAGATGCCCGGTCCACGTGGCATAATTACAGTAAATGGAAATATTGAACGCTCCTTGCGTGCGGAAGACCGGGCGGCCGCCTTGGCAGCCGCACACTAGACGGCCTCACCAACTAGAGCATCTGACAGGTCGTTAAGACCACGGACATGGTTAGACGAGTCCGGTGCGGCTATATATAATTGATGCAGGTTTGATGGCTATACCCCTGTAACAATATAAGGGCTCAACGTGTGTAAACAAGTGACAATTAGGCTCAACTTTACTTATCTTGAACTGTACATGGTTTATTTAGTATAACCTACCTTTTTGCAAAACAACTTTTCAACTAAGTTCCTCTCTTTTACAGATGACCATCGTGCTACACCCGTCCAGGATACGGCACAACGAAGACACAGATGCAGACGTGCAGCAGGGACCCGTTCCAAGGATTCTTTTTAGATTAAGAGCCTGCGTAAACCTTTTTTACTGTCTCTTGTTGATACACATCCCCTGGATTCTCAGTACAATTGAGAAGGATGCTGACGTATTGGCATGTGGCCACGTCAGAATATTGCACGTACATGGACACTAGGGGCTTATTACAAAGGGCACTGTTTAGGCCCGGTTTACATCATAAAGACCGAATACCTTAGGGAGTGTTCGGCGTCGCGAGTTTGACCTTATAAGCATCAGCTCCGAATCATATCTTTGGCCAAATGTTGGGTTTGCCCGACTCCTGTGTTTTGCTGCCTTACGTTCTGCTCTATCGGCTAAGGCGGCACTAGGAGAACTACTGCGATTGTGCCCTAGTTCATCCGCACGAGCACCTCAGTAGAGAAAGCCGAAAACTGACTGTCATGATATAGCGTGAGACTGGTCAACCACTCGATGACCTAGCAGAATCTTCGGTATTCCTCCACCTTAACGAATGGCCATTTCCCGGCCAGGCATGTACGCGCCCCGAATCCGGATGAGCGTGGAGCCACCAGGGGCTATATAGTAACCCCACTGTCAAACTCCTCTGGCAAAGTGAAAGTGTTAAAGCATTATAGTCCGATTGCCTAGTTCGCTGCGCTATCACCTCCTTAATGGACAAAGACATTGGATCAAGTGTGAACATGGGTCTTCTACGAACACCACCACATTATATGCGTGGGGCTGAAGCCGACGACTGCCATCTTTCAGGTTATATACATATATGCATAAACGGCCACATAGGAGGAATCATAGTACTTTCGGGCAAAAGTATAAATGCAGCCTTGATAAACTCAATAAAACATTGTTTTTACAATGGGAATACATGTCACTCAAACATAATATTCTTCGAGCACCGAGCCCCTATCGAACGAGCGCCTTCAAGAATTTCTTCAAAGTAGTGCTCGGCAGCCACTCGGCCTATGGCCGAACCCTGTGCCACAATAGTGGTGGCATCCATCTCCGCCCAGTATGTTTTGACACGGGCAAGGGCCATCCGCGAGCTTTCTATGCATGCCGACCTCTTTACAGCATCGATGTGTGGCACAGCACCAAGGAATTGTTGCACTAAGCTAAAGTAGCTATTCGGCCTTGGCCCTCTCGGCCACAGATGATCCACAACGGACCTCATGGGAAGTCCAGATAATCTATGGAGCTCGGCCCACTCGGCCATTTGCTCATTCAACAGCAGCGGACAGGCTGGAGCATGAAACTGTGACCAAAACAGTTTTTCCACTTCATGATCTTTCCGATCCTTGAAGTACTCGGTCGCATCAGCAGCACTTGGAGCCAAATCCACGTAGGCGTCCGCAAAACTCCATAGCCGGTAAAGAGGTGCATACTTCGGATCCCCGAACTTAGTCCGTAACAAGAAGGGCTTTCCAGATACAATATCTGCATCTTGATGCAGCTCCTCCTTCGTCACTCTAATTTTGGAGCGGGCTTCCTTGGCAGCCACCCAGGCCTTTTCCAGGTTTGTCGCATTCACCCGGTTTTCTTCTTCAAGAAGCTGGTAACGGTCAACAGCATCTTTTAACTCTAAAACCATCTTGGCTATTTCTTCTTTGCTCTCGCAATGCGTGGCCTGTTCAGCCTTTAACTCTTCGGCTGCCTCTAAAGCGGCCGCACTGCTACTCCTTGCTTGCTCCTTGGCTCGGGCAAGCTCCACCCGAAGGGTCTCCACGGTGGCAGCTCCATCTGCAATCACAACATATTAAAGATACTGGCATCATGATGCTCTTATTATGTGACAATTACCAGAAAAATCACTGACCCTGTGCCTCGTCAAGCCGCTTGTTGACAAGCCCGATGTCGGCATCTGCCATATCGAGCTCCTGCTTTAGTTCGGCAAACCCATCAGTCTAGCTAGTCACCGGAGCTTCAACCACCTGCGCATAAATGCGGTCTGATAATTACCTGGGACAATGATCCTCTGTTTGCCGCCGTTTTCGACGACAACCAGAGTCTCAGGGGCTACTATCTACACAGGGCACATCTAAAAATGTGCGGTACTGTCAAGAATGTACATCATTTCACGTACCTCAAAACCCGTCAGTATACTCATAAAGGCTGCATGCAACCCGCTTTCAGCGGACGAAACCCTTTCAATCATCGTACCCATCAACGTGCGGTGCTCTTCTGAGATAGCCGCTTGCTCTAGCTGATTCCTCAGTACGTCCGAACACACTCCAGACGGTGTCAGACTCTTTTGATTGCTCCCTTCTAGAGCCAGATATGGAAGACTTCAGTTGGCCATAGGATTACCCTTTGGCCTTGCCGGATCAGGAGAAACCCTCTGCGACGACACCTCGGGGTCGCCTGCCTCGTGAGGCGGTGTGGCAGGGGGAGGCGTTTCGTTCTCCATCATCTCTGGAAGAAGATCCCCTGAAGACGATCTCTGCTGGGAAGGGCTAAGATCCGAACTGCAAGGTAAATGCCTCAGTTATTTTCCTCAGAGGTAAAGCGACATATTTTCATTTACCCTTTTACTTACAGCTCGGTGGAGGGCTGATCCCCTTGAGGGTATAGTGCGGCCAGGACCCTCCGGAGGAGATTTCTTCCCCCGTTTGGAGACTGTTGTCTCCGGGTCCTCAGAGGCGGTTCTCTTCCGTCCCTGGGGAGAGGAAGTTTCAGTTCCTCCCCCCGGCTAACCTCCTTCGCGGAGGCGCTAGCCTCCTTGTTCCCCCCTTTATCTTCTCCTGAGGGCACTTGATAAGGCGCGATCTCCAGCATCCTGGTTAGCACGGGATTTGGTGAGGTCTCAGGGAGGGGGGCCAAACACCTGATCAACTTTTCCTTCGCTATCCAATCTCGGGTCAAGGAGCGGCTTTTTTAGGGCAATGTTGCGATAAATAAATGAATAGTGTGTTCGGATGCGGGGCTACTTACTTGGGTATCCGAGCGATTGCAGCTCAGACCTGCATCCTTAGTGATGTCCGGACACATTATTTGTGGTCCGAAGAACAATTTTTACATCTCTTCGTGCGTCATGCCGAGGAAATGTTGAATAGCTCGCGGTCCTTCCGGGTTGAATTCACACATGCGAAGGGGCTGGCGTTTCCAAGGCTGCACTTGACGAACTAGCATGACTTGCACTACCATAACCAGACTGAAATCTCTCTCAAAGAGATCTCGGATACGGCTTTGCAGTATTGGCACGTCCTTGGCTGGACCCCAGCTCAGCCCCTTGCTGATCCATGACATCAGTTGTGGTGGGGAGCCTGAACGAAAGGTGGGGGCAGCAACCCACTTGGCACTTCAGGGAGCTGTGATGTAGAACCACTCCCGCTGCCACAATCCGGACACCTTTTGGAAGTAACCCTCAGGCCATGGAGCGTCAACAATTTTGCTTATTGAAGCGCCTTCGCACGCTGTGTGCTGCCCCTCGATCATCTTCGGCTTCACATCGAAGGTTTTGAGCCACAAGCCGAAGTGAGGGGTAATGCGGAGGAAGGCCTCACATACGACAATAAATGTTGAGAGGTGAAGAAGGGAATCCGGGGCCAGATCGTGAAAATCTAGCCTATAGTAGAACATAAGATCCCTAACAAAGGGATCCAGAGCGAGGCCCAGTCCTTGGAAGAAGTGGGAGATGAACACAACTCTCTCGCTGGGTTCAGGAGTATGGACGACTTGCCCTCGGGTAGGCAGCCGATGCGAAATTTCGGCAGTCAGTTATCTGGCCTTTCTCAACTTCTTGATGTCCTCCTCCGTGAAGGAGGAAGGCATCCACCGACCTTGAAGGATTGATCCGGACATAGTTGAAGGTCCGAAGTGCCTAAACCTGAGCTTTGGGTGTTGGAACTCGAGGCGGGAGGCGGATTCGATTAAGATCGAGAGGAAAAGGCCTTGTCCCCTTTATAAAGAGGGTGAATATCAAGTGTCCTCCTCGTGGCCGTTTGGGACTTGCCTAAGATCTAGGAGTCCTACCAATAGGCACGGTTGGGTTACCCACGTCCATATTGATGAGAATCCCGTAATAAAGGGGACATGATCTCTGCTTTGACAAGACGTGCCAAGGGAAACGCCTCGCGAAACACGCTGAGATTGGTTATGAAAAATGATTCGAATAAAGACCTGGCTGTAGTGTGATGTCACACTACGGGGTACGTCAGCAAATTAGATTTATGGAAATATTATTCTCTCTACGGTGGTATGTGGAACTTGTTTTGCAAAGCCGGACACGATCCTCGTGTTCAAAATCTTCTATGAAGTATTCGGAGGAGGAACCCACCTTGCAATGTTGAAGACAATCTGCGCGCCGGACTGATCGTCATTGAAGCCTGGTTCAGGGGCTACCGAGGGAGTCCTGGATTAGGGGGTATCCGGATAGCCGGATTATATCATTTGGCCAGACTGTTGGACTATGAAGATACCAGAATGAAGACTCCGGATGGGACTCTCCTTGGCGTGGAAGGCAAGCTTGGCAACGCGGATATGTAGATCTCCTTCCTTTTAACCGACTCTGTGTAACCCTAGCCCCCTCCGATGTCTATATAAACTGGAGGGTTTAGTCCGTAGAACAATCATACCATAGGATAGCTTCTAGGGTTTAGCCTCTTCGATCTCGTGGTAGATGAACTCTTCTAATACTCATATCATCAAGAACAATCAAGCAGGACGTAGTGTTTTACCTCCATCAAGAGGGCCCGAACCTGGGTAAACATCGTGTCCCCTGCCTCCTGTTACCATCCACCTTAGACACACAGTTCGGGACCCCCTACCCGAGATCCGCCGGTTTTGACACCGACACCACCCGCAACACTCACTGTTCATCCCAAAGGCAGCATCGATCGGCTTCAGTTAGCAGCATTAGCAAAGGAATCGCTGGATCGGGTTCAGTTAACATCAATCGATCGATTGCTCGGGATCAGTAACGCGTAGCCTGCAGTGCAATCCCTCGGGTTCAGTTAGAGCCAACGCCTCGGACACAGGCACGTACGTGTATGAGAGAAATGTGCATCGCTCGGCCCCCGACCTCCCACCGTAATCGGGAACTCCCCGAAATTTTCCTCCCCCTCGCTTCTACCATAGTTTTTTCTGTCATGGACGGCCCAAAGAATGTCATGCAGCTGTGTCTCCGACCCGCCCAGGACGAAAAGCCCATTTTCTGTCATGATTTTTTGTCATAGAAGTAGGAGCCCAGCACATCTATGATGATACCTGGTTTTGTCACAATTATCGTCATAGAAGTGTCATATGTATGACAGAAAAAAATTCATTCAGCCCAAAATGTCACGTATGTGTCTTTTTTTGTAGTGTCATTCTGCATAATACCACAGAAAAGAATAGTGAGGATAACTACATGTAATGATCAATGAGCACTATAGCTAGCTAGAGACTTGATGACCTTAGAGAAAGAAATCCCTTATAGACAATACCAATGGACGATAGATTTTTTGAGTGCATCATGATTGAATAACTGAAACATTTCTGTAAACTCAACATACAGAGCATTTTCATGGTAGTAATTCTCTGGCCCGACTCTCACCATGAGGGACTCTCGATCGGTAGTCTTGGCTTCTTTCATTTACCATTTATGCAATTCATACATTCTTGTTGATAGAAGCTTGACCTGCTCAGGCCTCAGCAGAGGTTGGCCGCAGGCATATTTCCGTTTTAGTTGCTGCTCTATAAACTTTTTCATGGGGCTCGAAGCCTAGGAGTTGTTCTATAGTGCATCTGATCTCTGCAGCCTGCCTTCTATGATCGTCGGTTTTTACTAGCTGATCGGCATCGGTACTCACAAGTGTTGGTATAATGAGCGGGGGGGTCGATTGTGTCGGATTCGGGGTTCAGGCAAACCCTTGAGGTTCAAACTCTAGGGTGCGCATGAAGATCTCTCTCTTCCTAGATTGCTCTCGTAACGATCTTAAGGCCTAGCTCACCGAACCTAAGGAGCAAGAGACACGAGGTTTATACTAGTTCGGGCCACCGTCGTGGTCTAACACCATACTCTAGTGTAGTGTGGTGGATTGCCTTGAGGGCTAGGGATGAACTAGTACAATGTATGAACAGCCTCCTGAGGAGAGGTGTTCTTGAGCTCGATGAGCTGGTGTGTCTGAGGATGGTTGTCGGTGTCTAAACCGGCGGATCTCGGGTAGGGGTTCCCGAACTGTGCGTGTAAGGTTGATGGTAACTAGAGGCAGGGGACACGATGTTTTACCCAGGTTCGGGCCCTCTTGATGGAGTTAATACCCTACATCCTGCTTGATTGATATTGATGAGTATGAGGATTACAAGAGTTGATTTACCACGAGAGCCTAATGGCTTAAACCCTAGAAGTCTAGCCTGTATGATTGTGATTGCCTCTACGGACTAAACCCTCCGGTTTATATAGGCACTGGAGGGGACTAGGGTTGTACAAAGTCGGTTACAGATAAAGGAATCTTCATATCCGAACGCCAGGCTTGCCATCCATGCCTAGGAGAGTCCCATCCGGACACGGGAGAGAGTCTTCTGTCTTGTATCTTCATAGCCCATTAGTCCGGCCCATGTCCAACAAGTTGGCCGCCCGAGGACCCCTTAATCCAGGACTCCCTCAGTAGCCCCTAAACCAGGCTTCAATGACGAGGTGTCCAGTGCGCAGATTGTCTTCGGCATTGCAAGGCGGGTTCCTTCTCCGAATACCCCAAAGCACCCTTCGAACAAAGAAAACATGTCTGGCTCTGCAAAACAAGTACCACACACAACCATAGAGAGTATAATATTTTACAAGCCCAATCTGCTGACAATTTTTTTAGCGTGACATCACGTCCCTACCCGGTCATTATTTTGAACCGTTTTTAGCCTCCCGCTCTATGTTTCAAGATGCGGTTTTATTCGCACGTATTGTCAAACTAAAGATCATGTCCCCTTATTGCGGGTTTCTCATCAATATAGGTGTGGGTAATCCAACCGCACCGCCTGCACGACCCTTGGGGAACAAGCGAGTTTTAAGGCGAGTGGGGAGGCGCTTGATATTCACTGCCTTTATAAAGTGATAAGGATTGACCTCTTTCACCCACGCCTTCCTTCTCTCTGCCCATCCATTCTCAAGCTCCAGCGCCCAAGCTTCCATTCATTCCTCCTCAAAAAATCACTCCAGCCATGTGCGGATCTGGAACGCAAGGCAAGTGGATGGTTTCCTCCGTCAAAGAGAAGGACATTACCAAGCTCCGGGATGCCGGGTACTTAGCCAAGGAAATCGCCCACCGGCTTCCGACCAAGGGACAGATCGTCCCTACCCCGAAGCACCATGAGAGGGTTGTGTTCATCCCCCAGTTCGTCCGCGGGTTGGGATTTCCTCTCCACCCATTCGTCCATGGACTCTTGTTCTACTATGGGCTGGATTTCCATGATCTGGCCCGCAACTCCTTCATCAACATCTCGGCATTTATCATCGTGTGTGAGGCCTTCCTCTGCATCCCTCCCCACTTCGGATTGTGGTTAAAGGTCTTCAATGTGAAGCCGAAGGTGGTGGATGGACAACACGCAGAGTGCGGAGGCGCCATGGTGAGCAAGATGCCCAACGTCATATGGCCCGAAGGTACCTTCGTGGAGACAGTAAAAGTGTGGCAACAGCAGTGGTTCTACGTCATAGAGCCTCGCGACGCCACCTGGGTCGCGATTCCTGAATTCCAGTCCGGCGCCCTGATGCAGCTCACCTCCTGGCTAGAGAAGGGCCTGGAATGGTCTTTGTTGCACGAGCTAACATCGCTTCAGAGGCGCATCATGAGCATGGTGGACAAGAACGTCAAGATTTTCAATGTGATCCAGGTGATGCTCGCTCGTCGGATCGTTCCATGCCAAAGCCGGACTTGCCACTTGTGGGAGTTCGATCCGGCCAAGCACCACACCTTGCAATAGTTCTTCATCACTACGCACGAAGACATCTGGAAGGTGCTCTTCAAGGCCAACGAGACGTGGCCAGCAATGACAGAGGACCGCGGGTAGGACCTGGCCCATCCCACTAGTGCGGTAAGTTTTCTGTATTTCAAGGTGTATCCATATTTTTTTTTTAGGGCTGGACAAACAAGGCAGAGCGGATTCAGTGTCTTCTCCGCTGCCGGAAGAACCAGCTATCCCGCTTCTTACGAAGATGTTGGTTCCGGCTCCCTATCAAGCGCCGAAGAAGAAGGCCAAGGGGACCAGAGGTGGTCTCCGCCATAAGGGCACTTTGGACATGACGTCCAAAGATGCCGAAACCCACTCACCTACCGCCACCGACGACGAGGAAGTGGAGGAAAGAAATTCTCCCCCTGAGGGGGGAAGGAAGAAAAGGGGGGCCTCCATGCATCTGTAGGTGGAGGCGTCCAAGAAGGGGAAGGCCTCCGCCGCGGAGAACTCCGCGTGGGACATTGATAGTAGCTCCGATTGGCGCCCCAGGGATTATCCCCTGGCCGAATCGTAAGTACTCGAAGACGCACACAAATATCCAGCTCCTTTACTTCATAATTTTCTTAACATGTTAAATCATGCACCTGTAGTCCGGCTCATTCCGACCTCGAGCGATCCTCTTGTTCGGGAAATTCGCTGGATCCAAAGGTGATGGACAGCGGGTCCCTTCCGGCGACCTCTTCTCCCAAGGCCATGGATGATGCCGAGGTGCTATCCCGAAGGACCTACCCAAGCCAGGGAGAGACGCTGGAGGCCGTCAGGGTGGCGCGAGAGGGTAAACCCTCGGCCGCCGGACACATGGGGGAGCAAATCCCCATTGAGACTAGCAATGGGGTCTGTATCCAATTCGGCCCCTAGCCGAATACAATTTTGGAGACCTATACGGCTCCGGAATCCGGCAAGCAGCCTCCTTCGAAAGACGGAGGTGCACCGATTCCACCGTGACCTCTGTCCATCCAGAGGCATCAGATACTCTATTGGAAGCGTTGTGAAGTGTTTTCATTGGTGAGGAACATCATATCCTTATGGTACGGTGGTTGAGAGGGTTTAGTCCGTTAAGAGTGGACTGACTGAAGCCTGCACCAGCCTCCTAACAGGCTTTGAGGTAAGCGATGCAATTGTATAAAAAGAATGTCATAGTATAGACAGTAGCACCTGAGACTCTATCTGGTATTCGGAAAGAAAAAGCTGGACAGAGGATCATGTAATTTTCGCAGGAGACTAACCAAATATGTCTTATATGAATAAGAAGACGTCATTGCTGGCTGCGACCTCTCATTCTGTCGAAGTATCCAGACTAAAGCAGAGTCTGGAGCGAGCCGAGGAAGAGCTCAGATGTGTTAAAAAGCAGCTAGAAGACAAGCAATGTATGCAATGACCATTTGTAGATCCAGAAAGGATGAATGATTTGTGCTGACCATAGTGCCATGATATTTGATAGGAGCGGCGACCGACATGGAGATTCTCAAGAAGGCGCTGGC
The DNA here is from genome assembly GCF_018294505.1 of Triticum aestivum. NCBI lineage: Eukaryota > Viridiplantae > Streptophyta > Magnoliopsida > Poales > Poaceae > Triticum > Triticum aestivum. The sequence continues at coordinate 516,796,294 of NC_057806.1, read as the reverse complement.
CGAGGCCGAGGAGAGAGTGGCAAACGAATGAGCTGCCCGCGAAAAGCTTGAGGCCAGGGTCGGTGAGGTCCAGCAGGAGCTCCAGGACGCCTTCAAGAAATACGAGTCCTTGGAGCGCAACGTTGCGGATCAAGAGTCCGAAGTTGCCAAGGCCCGCCAAAGTGCGCATGATGCCCAGATTGAAGCCAAGGCGCCCTCCAGGAAATCCAGGAGGCCAAAAAAATCATGGCAGGTAAGGCCTTTAATATGCAGAGTAAGTATGTGAAGAAAAGGTTCCTCTTACTGACCTGGATTTGGAGTCCTCCAGGGGCGTTTGCGGATCTACCGCACAGTGTTGCCGATGCTGCGGAGTTCTTTTGAACTGAAGAGGGGGGCTCAACGGAGAAGTTGTTCTGGTCGCAATACCTTGCGCTAGAACATCCGGTGCCCTTTAGCGATCAGCTGAAACAGCTGGTCGAACTGCATAGGGTGGCAAAACTAGCCATGAAGGATTTAATGATCCGGCTATGGCCTGCCGAAGTCATACCCAGCAGCTACTTCGGGCTCCTGGAGCGGCTGGTTAATGCCTGCCCCCGGCTTGACCTCATCAAGCGGCCAGTCTGCATCGAGGTTGCGCGGATGGCCTTCGCCCGTGTAAGGGTGCAGTGGGCGAATATGGACACCGTCAAGCTCGCGACCGAGGGACCACATGCTGGAAAGGAGCACCGCGCGTCGGAGCGGTATTTTGGTGATGTCCTCAAGGGATCCCGCATTGTAGAGGGCCAGTGTTCAAAATACATTATCTTCGAATGAATACATTCATGTTATCTTGTCTTGTATGATGAAAGAAAGCCGTTATGTAATATAATGCTTTTTTTTATTTAAATTTTTTCCTCCAGTGCGACCGTTTTATTAAATCTGAGAGTTGGCTAGTCGTCGGCTTCAGCCCCCACATAGGTAGTGCGGGTGTGTTCGGGATGGAATCTAAACACTCTTGATCCAAGAATTTGGTCCTTGAAGGAGGTGTTTAGCACAACAAACCAGGCAATCGGTCTATGTGGCTTTATCACCCTCACTTTGCCATAGGTGTTTGACAATAGAAATTTAGGCGCAGCCCCTAGTATTCGTTAGTCTGGACTAGGGTGATGTAGACACCTAATCGGGGGAAGGCCGATCGGCGAATAATGCGGAAAAAATTGCAACAGATTTTAACCTCCGAAGAGCTGACCGGCTCACACCACATCATGACAGTCAGTTTTCGGCTTTCTCTACTAAGGTGCTCATCCATATAAACCAGGACACAATTGTAGTAGTTCCCCCTATACAACCCTAGCCGATAGAGCGAAACGTAAAGCAGTAAGAATAGGAGTCGGGCAACCCAACTATTGACCAAAGACATGATTCGGAGCCGATGCATATAATGCTAAATTCGGGGGCCGAACTATACTTTAAAGTGTTCAGACTTGTTGCCGTAGTACGGAGCGCAATAAAGCCCCTGGCGAATTACGGCGTACCAAAGTGTACAAATGCAATCGATAAGAATAGAGAAATAAAATGAAGTAAAAAGCCAGTGCCACATGAGTTGGGCCTCAAACAATGTTAATTATAATTTTGATTAACACGTCAAAGCATATTTGTACCAATAGTACAATAAGCAACAGGGCTATTAAACATGCCAAGATCAAGGGGGAGCTGTGTACGGGTCCTGAAAACAGGTAGTATGATTGTCAAAAAGAACATCTAGAGATTCCCCCACAGGTCTGTGTAGCTTGCCGCCTTGGTATATCCATCCTTCGAAAGGAACAATGATTAGACCGTCGAGAGGGGCTTGTAGAGAAGAGACCAAAAATGGTAAAAAAGGAAAAGAAAAGGTATTTTGTGGGAGCCGTATGATGCACCACAATCGAGTTACGCCTCAGTCTATGTCCGTGGTATTTTGAGTGCGTAGTTATGTACCCTCGGTACGTATGCCGCCATTTGGTCCGGACTGGGGTGGAGGCCAAATTGCTAGTCGAGCTCCAGACGAGTTGGACTGTCCTGCTGCAGAGTAATTCAGACTCGTTTGACAATGTCCGGGAGCGTGGCCGCCGAATTAAGGTTCTTCTTGTTAAGGCCGCTCTATACTTCTGCTGCCAGGGCCGTGGTTTGCTCCTCAGTACGAAGGGAGCGCTCCGTGTTTCCATTCACTGTGATGACGCCGCGTGGTCCGGGCATCTTGAGCTTGAGATAAGCATAGTGTGGCACCGCATTGACTCGCGCAAATGCAGTTCATCCGAGCAGTGCGTGATAGCCGCCGCGGAAGGGGACGATATCGAAGATCAAGTCCTCGCTTCGGAAGTTGTCCGGAGATCCGAAGATGACTTCCAGCCTAATTGAGCCTGTGGAGCGGGCCTCTACACCTGGTATTACTCCTTTAAAGGTAGTTTTGTGTGGCTTGATTCTTGACAGATCGATGCCCATTTTGTGGACTGTGTCCTAATAGAGTAGGTTGAGGCTGCTGCCACCATCCATGAGGACGCGCGTAAGGTGGAATCCATCAATGATTGGGTCGGACTAGTGCGGCTGAACCGCCATGATGGATACTGGTCGGATGGTCCCTGCGATCAAAGGTGATCAGATAGGTCGACGATGGTTTGAATTTTGGGGCGACTGGCTCTATTGCATAGACGTCCCTGAGCGCATATTTGCGCTCCATCTTGGAGATATGGGTAACGTATATCATTTTAACCGTTTTGACCTAGGGGGGAAACTTCTTTTGTCCCCCTGTGTTCGGTAGATGGGGCTCCTCGTCATCATTCTCGCTTTGCGACCCCTTCTCCTTGTCTTCAGCATTTAACTTGCCGGCTTGTTTAAAGACCAAACAGCTCCGGTGGGTATGATTGGCTAGTTTATCAGGGGTGTCGTGGATCTGACATGGATGATCGAGTATGCGGTCCAAGCTAACAGAGCCTTGATTATTCCTTTTATATGGCTTCTTCTACTGACCGGACTTGGAGCCACTGAATCCGGCATTGACCGCTGTGTCATCAGTATTGTCACCATTGTTTCAACGCTTATGCCTGTCATGTCGGGTCTTGTTGTTGCTATTCTTGGCTTCAGAGGTGCCAGGTTCGCTTGCATTATGGTTGCTACAGGCCAGCCAGCTATCTTTGCCTGCGTAAAAGCGGGTCATGAGTGCTGTGAGGGCCGCCATGGACTTCGGCTTTTCTTGGCCGAGGTGTCGGGCGAGCCATTTATCGCAGATTCTATGCTTAAAGGCCGCTAGAGCTTCGGCATCCGGGCAGTCGACTATCTAGTTTTTTTAGTTAGGAACCTAGTCCAGAATTTCATGGTTGACTCTCCGGGCTGTTGAACTATATGACTTAAGTCATCGGCATTCGGAGGTCTGACATATGTGCCTTGGAAGTTGTCACGGAAGGCATCTTCTAGGTCTTCCCACCTGCCAATAGAGTTTTCAAGCAGGCTGTTCAGCCAGTGCCGGGCCGGTCCCTTGAGTTTTAGGGGGAGGTATTTGATGGCATGAAGATCATCACCGCGGGCCATATGAATATGGAGAATAAAGTCTTCAATCCATACCGCGGGATCTGTTGTTCCATCATATGATTCGATATTCACGGGTTTGAACCCTTCTGGGAATTCATGTTCCATTACTTCATTAGTGAAGCAGAGGGGCTGTGCGGCGCCTCTATATCGGACCAGATCGTGATGTAGTTCTGATGAAGTCCGTCTACGGTTTTCGGCCCGGACATGATATACGTTACCTCTTGATAGCTGTCATCACGCATCAGGGCACGCCCCCGTGATCCGTAGATCGATCTGGGTGGACCTACTTTATTCTTCAGGTCCTGCCACAGGTCATATGTATATTCACGAGATGTTTTATCTCTGCCTTTATGGAAAGGTGGGACAGGCTGGTGTTCAGCTTGAGTTGTCGCTTTGTCTCAGCCACGTGGTGGTCGATCAGCCACATTAGGCGCTGATGGTACGGGCTCAAGTGCCTCATCATTGAATTGAGGTAGCAATTGGCACTTCGGGTAACTTTTGGTTCGGTGCTAGAGGCCATATTCCTCGGCTGCCATGACATTAGCCCATCTATCGTTTAGCAGATCTTGATCAGCTTGAAGCTGCTACTGCTTCTGTTTTAGGCTCTTTGCCATGGCTATTAGCCGGCGCTTAAAGCGCTCCTACTTTAGAGGTTCCTCAGGCACGATAAAATCTTCGTTGCCAAGGCTCACCTCATCCTCGGAGAGCGGAAGATAGTTAGTGTCCTCCGAGTCTTTGTTTATGGCTTGTTCATTAGGGCTGACTCTCCCATCTTCCCGTTCGTCTTGTTTGGAGGTTGGCGCAACGGGGTCTTCATTGTCCTCGGCATCGTCTAGAGTATTGTTTTCTCCTGTGTCGGTATTGTTGTCTTTTCTGCGGCGTGACTTAGAGCGGCGTCGCTGTCATTAGTGCTTTGGCTGTATCTCAGGAGGTTTATCCTTGACTGTGTCTTCTTTCTCATCGCCGTTAGCTTCTTTGGGTCTATCCACACCATGTACATGTCATACGAAGAGGTGGCCCTCCAGCGTCTGGTAAACGACGGGTTTTGGGCCTCCTCTCCGGCATGGTCGTCCATACCGTCGATGTTTTCGGAGTCGTAATCGAGCATGTCTGGTAAGTCCACGACAGTGGCTATAAAGTGGCTGGTGGGTTGGACGTAAAATTCCCTGCTCTCAGCCCCTAGTCCGGGTTGGGCATAGTTCAGACATTGCATTAAGTTGAGAGCTTCGCTTAAAGGCGAGGTTTGGCCACAGACAAGAGAGCCTGTGGAGTACGGCGAGAGGGAGACTCCTTGGCCAAACTCACATGATGCTGACTCCGAGGCTTCGGAGCCCATGTCTAGAGAAAGGTCCGGCTCCATGATGGCTGCTAGCGATACTACTTCCCCTGGCTCTCCCACAATGGGCTTGGTGGTCACAGATAGTCCGACCAGCTCAGGGAGCCTGTCTTCAGACCCGACAATATGCTCCTAATCTAACGCCAAAGCGGAGATTGAGGGCGCGGATCCTTGGAAGATCACGTCTTCTGGGAGATCAACGACATAGTCCAGATTTCCAAAACTAATCTGGTAACATAGGGCATAGCTATCGATCTGCTCTAGATGGCCAAGTGAGTTGGCCCGCAGTACGAAGCCGCCAAACACAAATATCAGGCCGGGGAGGAAAACCTCCCCCAGGGCCTCTTTGTTGTAGATGATTGATGGAGCCATCGAACCTTCTGACGTGACAAAGTGGAACTCCCAATGAAAGCAACAATGTTGGTGGCAAAACTGGCGAATCTTGGGTAGGGGGTCTCGAATTGTGCGTCTAAGGTTGATGGTAACAGGAGGCAGGGGACACGATGTTTTACCCAGGTTCGGGCCCTCTTGATTGATATTGATGAGTATGAGGATTACAAGAGTTGATCTACAATGAGATCGTAATGGCTTAAACCCTATAAGTCTAGCATGTATGATTGTGATTGCCTCTACGGACTAAACCCTCCGGTTTATATAGGCACTGGAGAGGACTAGGGTTGTACAAAGTTGGTTACAGAAAAAGGAATCTTCATATCCGAACGCCAGGCTTGCCATCCACGACAAGGAGAGTCCCATCCGGACAGTGGAGAGAGTCTTCTATGTTGTATCTTCATAGCCCATTAGTCCGGCACATGTCCAACAGGTGGGACAACCGGAGGACCCCTTAATCCAGGACTCCCTCAATAGTTTGAATGATCCCTCCTCTTGCTATGGTGGTGGCTAGCCCTATTTATAGAGGCCCTGGTCCTCTTCCCGAATGTTGCACGGGAAGGGATCCCACAACGACCAATTTTGAAGGGAGACAAATAGTACAAGTTATCCTGACAAATGGTGGTCTTCACCTTCCAAAGGCTCTGGAGGGATGCAGCGGTGGGTTATGTGGTGACCACCGTCCTGCTGGTCCTTGTCTTGTTGCACTGATATGGAAACCTTTGTCTGATGCCTCAGGAGTCCTCGCCCGCGCCTGCTTCTTTAGCACCAAAGAGGAAACTAACACTTTGCGCCCGCTGGTTCCCGCCTAGCTTCGGTCATCATGGCTCACGTCACGCGATCTTCGCGAGGTGCCCCTTGCATAGATATCTCCGCTCCTCAGGAGCCATCCTAGAGAGGATGCCCCCGAGGAGGTCCTGTTTCGTCCACCTCGCGAGGGTCTTGAGTGGTTTCTAATGAAGATGGGCCGTACCAGGCCGCCGGTAGAGCCACGCCATGGGATGCAGGAAGGCAAGTCTTGGTACCCCTGTTCCTAGGACGCCGACAGATTGCACCGCCTGTTCTCCCAGCTGGGGAAGAGTTTTCCCATTTTTTGGCAGCTGCTTGGTTGGAGCTCGATCTTGACTCATTATTTTGTGCTTGATATGACTTCTTGATTTGGCGCTCATAGTCTAAGTCCCTCTACTTGGGTGTTGGTGGTTCAACCATACGAATAAAGTGGTCAATGACATGCTCACGTACTTTCTCATTTGGCGGCGATGGCGGTTTCGGTCCAAAATGGGCCCTCACTTAGGCTTTTAGTTCGGCTTCATTTTCCTCCGGAGTCAGGTTGTAAGGCCTCTTCGGAAGAGGCTTGAGGCTTGGACCAAATTGGTATCTCTTGCCTCATCTCCTTGTACCATGCTCCAGCGGCTCTCTTCCGCTGTTGCTTAGGCGGCAGAGACGGCTGATGCGGTGCCTAACTTGGGGGAGAAGGACTAGGCCGACGCGGTGCCGGACTTGGAGGAGGAGTGGACTGACATGGTGCCAGACTTGGAGGAGGAGGAGTGGCCTGACGCGTTGGCGGACTTGGAGGAGAAGGAATCTACTGACGCGTTGGCCAACTTGGAGGAGGAGTTGGCTGACACGGTGTCATTGGCCTTGGAAAGACGATGCAATCCTTTCTCCATAGAATGATATGATGTACGACATCTCCCAGTTCGCGCTCGTTGTGACCTCCAGGAATGATAAGCTCTAGCCCTGAATATTGTGCCACCTCTTCATCAATCGCGGCACGAGCACAGCCAACTGGAATCGGATTGCAATGAAAGGTTGCTTCAGGCGGATTTGTATAAGCAACACCGTCCGACACCTTCATGGATATGTTCTTCATTTTGAACTATAGATCACAAGTAGTGTGATCCATGATGTCATCCACAAGGTATATATCCAGCAGTGTCATCCACAAGTAGTGCTATCCAATGCTGGATCCGCTAGCTGCTACCACTGCTGAGACCCCCTTTCCTTGCTAAGCGAGTCGATCTGCTGCTGCTGCTGCTGGAAAGCGAGTGCCAACTCCGCGTGCTTTGATTCTACTATGCAAAGGCATTCTGCTTCCTTCTTCCTCTCGTCCTCCTCCAGCTTCCTCTTCTTCTCCTCCTGCATCTTCTTTCTCACACGGCTTCCATAGTCAGCGTTCTAGTCCGCAAACCCCTCATATCACGGAACAATGCATTTGCCTCGTGTTCTTCCCGGGTGTTCAGGATTACCCAGGGCGCACGTAAGGTTGTTGTTCTCTCTGTTGGGCGTGAACACCCCCGTTCATGCCTCTTCTATTGCAACAAGTATATTGAGGTCGACTCCTTTAAGACTTGCCCGCTCCAAAACCTGGCATGTCTTTGGGTCCAACGTCCCCCATGCACATAGAACCAAGTCTTGGACCTGGGGGGGAAGCTCTATGTAACTAGAATGACCCCTGCAGCAACCATTTGTTGCTCGGTCTTATCCTACTTATGCCGGGCCACCGCATAGCCAGCTGGCCCCAGCTTATGCTGCCACTCCTTTTTCGTGGCATTGATCTTGTTTATTCTCGACCATTACTGAGCTAATTCTGATTCCTCGAATTTAATGAAAGCGGTCCAGTGACATCTTTGCGTCTCTAGTATTCCCTTGACATCTTTGCTTCTCCAGTCTTCTTTCCTCCTTCGACGTACTTGGCCCATATACTTTTCTTGTGGTTGTTGAATGGTACCACCATATTCGTAAGAGCAGCGTTCTTGACTTTCTCCACATATGCATCTGTGAAATGATCTGGTAGGGTGAAATCTGACATGAGAGATTCCCAAAGCAGATCTATTGCTCTTTGGTCGAAAAAAGTAAGATCTGGATGTTCCTTTGCTGCCTTTTTCCATTCTTGAATGGATATCGGGATTTGGTCCTTCACAAGAACTCCGCACTAACAAACGAACTTTATGCCATCATTGTTGTACTTTATGCCATCCTTCAACTTTTTGGTTGGGCCTCACACTGTCCTGCTGTCTGTAGAAGATTTGCTCGATCCGGAGGGATGAAAGAAGAAATATCGATTCGTTAATATATATATATACAGACACACACACACAAAATCAATTAAAACATGTCATGGTCACGACATGCCTGCTTCCACAAATATACCTCATGGTATTTGTAATTTCAAGATCATCATAGTTCTGGACTTCATCTACTTGTTCGTCTTCATCCAATATCATATCACCCTCCCAGGTATTGTTCAGATATTGTGAGCCGTCATCTTCTTCATTCTCATCTGGCCGGCTCGGAGAGCATACGATCTCGAACATGGCATCTTCTCCTTCTCTGTCGGTATTATCCGCCATAACTTTTATTTAACTAATCCAGAAGAAATATAAAACAATTTAGTATTCAAATTAGAATGCATGCATGCAATCAATAAGGAAAACTGAATCATAGTACATAATATGCATCTTGAATAATCTAGATAATTAATACGTGCATCATCGAATATAATCTCGAATACATGGCCTCGAATATTATTGAATAATATAATATCGAATACATCGTCTTAAATATCTCGAATACACATCACTAGCTAGCTAATACAGATTGAACACTATCGATTATCTACTTCACTAGCGGGTCCTGAGGCGCGGGCGGTAGATACCCAAAGAGAAGGAACTATCATAGGATCATAGCTCGGGTGAGATCCCCGAAGAACCTGCCAGCTATTGGAGAACCTGACGTCCAATGCAGCCATGTAGCGACGGATGTGCTCGTCCTCCTCCCTAACATGGGGACGTATCACCTCCGGTGGGGCCAGCTACCTACGCACCGAAAGTGGCCCACAAGAATGCCACCAAAGGAGCTCCGGGTCGACGAAGGGACCCGGGGCCGGATTCCTCACCAAGCAGCCTGTCCCTAAAGGTAGCACCTCCCAATGCTAGCCCGGCAGAGCCCAGTCCCGGACATGGCTCCTCTGAAGCAGGACGTCGTAGTGAACGGGTCGACGGCGAGGATGCGGGCCGGGCATTGCTGATGTCGATAATAAATTCTATATGCAAATGTTACATTTTTAAATGACTGGATGATGATTTCTTATATACGAGGAAAACCATTAGTCCCTGGCTATAGGAACAGGATTCAGAATCATAATAGATTCTCTAAGCTTTAAGGGATTTAACAAAATGGCGCCATTTTGGTTGTACAGAAAATGGTCCATATTTTTCCTGATATCATCTACCCTTTTATATCTCATGTTGTCTAGTGTCAAAGGACTCAATAAAACCATGGCTTCATCGTTAGCCGGAAGTAACAGGCGCATAATGGTACGAAGCTCCCCAAAATTGTTTTGGAACGGAGTCCTAGATAGGATAATTAGCTTTTTGGTTCGAAGTTTAGCAAGAGCCTTCCGAATATCGGTACTTGGAAGGCCTTTGCTAAAATTTGTACCAAAAAGCGAATTATTCAATCCGGAACTCCATTTCACAACAACTTTCAAGAGCTTCGTAGCACCATACGCCGGTTACTTCCAGCTAATGATGAAGTCATGGATTTCTTCCATACTTTGACAGACAATGTGACATATAGAAGAATATATATGAGATGAGAAAAATATTGGATCAACTTGTGCACAACCATAATGGGGGCATTCTTGATAAATCTATGTCAAAAGTCAAACATTAACATATGATCAAACTTTGACATAAGATCAAATGTTGCATATGTCAAAATTCAAACTTTGACATATCATCAAATGTTGCATATGTCGAAATTCAAACTTAGACATATGTTCAAATGTGGCATATGTCAAAATTCAAACTTTGAAATATGATCAAACTTTGATATATGATCAAATGTTGCATATGTCAAAATTCATCTAATTAAATTTTATATATCTAAAATTCATCAAACATTCCTATAAACAAAAGTATAATAAACTAAAAACACATTCAACTAAAAAATTCATCTAACATTATTCATATAAAAAATTGATCTAACATTCATCTAAAAAATTCATCTAACATACATACATATACATATATATATATATATATATATATATATATCTAACTCATCTAACATTTATATATACATTCATCCAAAAGTATAAAAAATGAAAAAACAGAAAACAGAAAATAATTCATCTAACTAGTGTGTGTGTGTGCGCGCGCGCGCGTGAGTGTGTGTGCGGCCATGGTGGCAGGGGCTCACAGCGGGCAGTGAGGCGAGGCGAGGCGACAGGGGCTGCGATGGGGGCGGCGACGGGGACGGGGCGGTGACGGGGACATCGACTGGGACGGCGCGTGAGGGGCGGCGATGGGGAGTGGCGGCGATGTCGATCGAAGCTGAGGATGAAGAAGAGGGAGATGAACTGATTTTTTTAGTGTAAGTATATATAGGAGGGACCTTTAGTCCCGGTTGGAGCCGGGACTAAAGGTCTGTTTTGGCCAGGCCAAGCGGTGGGAAGCGCAGGCCTTTAGTCCGGGTTGGTCGCTCCAGCCGGGACTAAAGACCCCCCCCCCTTAGTCACGGTTGGAGCTACCAACTGGGACTAAAGGTGGTGCGCTGCCACCCATGGTGCACAATGTTTAGTCCCACATCGCCGAGCGAAGGGCAGCTGCACAGGTTTATAACCCTAGCCATGACTACTCATTCAAGCTCCTCAGCAAAGCAGGCTTTGAAGGAAATATACCCTAGAGGCAATAATAAAGTTATTATTTATTTCCTTATATCATGATAAATGTTTATTATTCATGCTAGAATTGTATTAACCGGAAACATAATACATGTGTGAATACATAGACAAACAGAGTGTCACTAGTATACCTCTACTTGACTAGCTTGTTGATCAAAGATGGTTAAGTTTCCTAACCATTGACATGCGTTGTCATTTGATTAACGGGATCACATCATTAGGAGAATGATGTGACTGACTTGACCCATTCCGTTAGCTTAGCACTTGATCGTTTAGTTTGTTGCTATTGCTTTCTTCATGACTTATACATGTTCCTATGACTATGAGATTATGCAACTCCCGTTTACCGGAGGAACACTTCGTGCGCTACCAAACATCACAACGTAACTAGGTGATTATAAAGGTACTCTCTAGGTGTCTCCAAAGGTACTTGTTTGGTTGGCATATTTCGAGATTAGGATTTGTCACTCCGATTGTCGGAGAGGTATCTCTGGGCCCTCTCGGTAATGCACATCACTTAAGCCTTGCAAGCATTGCAACTAATGAGTTAGTTGTGGGATGATGTATTACGCAACGAGTAAAGAGACTTGCCAGTAACGAGATTGAACTAGGTATTGAGATACCGACGATTGAATCTCGGGCAAGTAACATACCGATGACAAAGGGAACAACGTATGTTGTTATGCGGTTTGACCGATAAAAATCTTCGTAGAATATGTAGGAGCCAATATGAGCATCCAGGTTCCGCTATAGGTTATCAACCGGAGACGTGTCTCGGTCATGTCTACATAGTTCTCGAACCCGTAGGGTCCGCACGCTTAACGTTACGATGACAGTTATATTATGAGTTTATATGTTTTGATGTACCGAAGGTTGTTCGGAGTCCCGGATGTGATAAGGACATGACGAGGAGTCTCAAAATGGTCGAGACATAAATATTGATATATTGGAAGCCTATATTTGGATGTGGGAAGTGTTCCGGGTGAAATCGGGATTTTACTGGAGTACCGGGAGGTTACTGGACCCCCCCGGGGGCTTAATGGGCCTACATGGGCCTTAGTGGAAATAGAGGGCAGCAAGGGAAGTGTGGGGCACGCCATCCAAGGACCATACCGAATTGGTTTAGGGCAAGGGGGGCCGGGCCCCTCTTTCCTTCTTCCCCTCTTTCTTTCCTTCTCCTGAATCCTATTCTAACTAGGAAAGGGGGGGGGGGGTCCTACTCCCGGTGGGAGTAGGATTCCTCCTGGCGCGCTCTCTCCCTGGCCGGTCGCACCCCCCTTGCTCCTTTATATACGGGGGCAGGGGGCACCCCAAAGACACAACAATTGATCTCTTGATCTCTTAGCCGTGTGCGGTGTCCCCCTCCACCATAGTCCACATCGATAATACTGTAGCGGTGCTTAGGCGAAGCCCTGCGTCGGTAGAACATCAACATCGTCACCACGCCGACGTGCTAGCGAAACTCTCCCTCAACACCTGGCTGGATCGGAGTTCGAGGGACATCATCGGGCTGAATGTGTGCTGAACTCAGAGGTCCCGTACGTTTGGTACTTGATCGGTCGGATCGTGAAGACGTACGACTACATCAACCGCGTTGTGCTAACGCTTCCGCTTTCGGTCTACGAGGGTACGTGGACAACACTCTCCCATCTCGTTGCTATGCATCACCATGATCTTGCGTGTGCGTAGGAAAATTTTGAAATTACTACGTTCCCCAACAGTGGCATCCGAGCCAGGTTTTATGCGTAGATGTCATATGCACAAGTAGAACACAAGTGAGTTGTGGGAGATATAAGTCATACTGCTTACCAGCATGTCATACTTTGGTTCGGCGGTATTGTTGGATGAAGCGGCCCGAACCGACATTACGCGTACGCTTACGCGAGACTGGTTCTACCGACGTGCTTTGCACACATGTGGCTGGCGGGTGTCAGTTTCTCCATCTTTAGTTGCACCATGTGTGGCTACGCCCAGTCCTTGCGAATGTTAAAACAGCACCAACTTGACAAACTATCGTTGTGGTTTTGATACATAGGTAAGAACGGTTCTTGCTAAAGCCCGTAACAGCCACGTAAAACTTGCAACAACAAAGTAGAGGACGTCTAACTTGTTTTTGCAGGGCATGTTGTGATGTGATATGGTCAAGACATGATGCTAAATTTTATTGTATGAGATGATCATGTTTTGTAATCGAGTTATCGGCAACTTGCAGGAGCAATATGGTTGTCGCTTTATTGTATGCAATGCAATCGCCCTGTAATGCTTTACTTTATCACTAAGCGGTAGCGATAGTCGTGGAAGCATAAGATTCACGAGACGACAACGATGCTACGATGGAGATCAAGGTGTCGCGCCGGTTATGATGGTGATCATGACAGTGCTTCGAAGATGGAGATCACAAGCACAAGATGATGATGATGGCCATATCATATCACTTATATTGATTGCATGTGATGTTTATCTTTTATGCATCTTATCTTTCTTTGATTGACGGTAGCATTATAAGATGATCTCTCACTAAATTATCAAGGTACAAGTGTTCTCCCTGAGTATGCACCATTGCAAAGGTTCTCCGTGCTGAGACACCACGTGATGATCGTGTGTGATAGGCTCTACGTTCAAATACAACGGGTGCAAAACAGTTGCACACGCGGAATACTCAGGTTAAACTTGACGAGCCTAGCATATAACAGATATGGCCTCGAAACACGGAGACCGAAAGGTCGAGCATGAATCATATAGTAGATATGATCAACATAGTGATGTTCACCATTGAAACTACTCCAGCTCACGTGATGATCGGACAGGCTTTAGTTGATTTGGATCACATGATCACTTAGAGGATTAGAGGGATGTCTATCTAAGTGGGAGTTCTTAGGTACTATGATTAATATAACTTAAATTTATCATGAACTTAGTACCTGATAGTATCTTGCTTACCTGTGTTGATTGTAGATAGATGGCCCATGTTGTTGTTCCATTGAATTTTAATGCGTTCCTTGAGAAAGCAAAGTTGAAAGATGATGGTAGCAATACCCCTAGCCCACCGGCGATCTCCAGTCCTCTCCACTAATTTGGTGGATTGATCCACTCATCCTGTTGGGCGTCTCAAGATCTCTCTGCTTATGTCTTTGGTGATGGATTATTCTTCGGGATCTACCCTTGATTTGGATTTCTCCAGGGGTAGAGTTTTTGCTGATGAGATCTATAGGGCGTCTAGCATCACTATCCATCCCATGGATGGCAGAGGGGCATTTACCCTGGTTGTCTCCTTTAGCAGGCATGAATTTAGGCTTGATGAGGATTCTGTGGCTGCCGCTCTGGAGTCGGCGTTGGGAGGATCGACCATTGATCTCTGGGTCTCATACATTGCTGACAAGGTATTTAGTTTCAATGTTTCATGCAAGGCTGTTGGTTTTCATATTCTGGACACTAGATCATACTCTTGCCCTCAATTCAAATGTTATTTTCATTTGTGGGGAAATGGGGGTCCAAATTGGTTACGTGAATTCAAAATTTGGAAGAAAGAGTGTGATGCTGAGTGGATCTTGGTCAGTCCGTCTAAACGTAGGGCAGCCTTGGGCCTTCTTGGAATGCACAATCCCCCATCAAAGTCAGCCATTAAATCCAGGTCTTCTGTTCAGAAAAAGTTATCTTTTGCCACGTTTCAACAATATGATGCATGCAAAGGGTATAGATATCATGCTACGGCAGAATGTATTGCGGACTCTAAGAGTGCTGGCTATGAGATTTCCGAGAGGGAGCGACAGGTCATTACTCCGCCCCAATATGATGTTCCTATTTGGACTGTTGCTTCGCCACCGATCGTCTTTGGCACGGTGAGCTCGTCGGAGATCCAACAGCGTATCACGTCATGGGGTACTACCTCGGATCTTGTGCCGGCAGGTTCGGGCGGGATTTCTGGATCTCAAAATTTGCCTCTTTTGGGCCCTTCGGTGCTTGGCCCATCTAGCTCTACTGTCGTGCCGACCTCATCTCAGGCTGAGGCCTCTTTTGATCAAATGATAAATGATATGGTTGATGAAATTGTTACATGCTAGACCTATTTTCAGCGTGGACATTTCTCTTCTTCATGCACGTCAACTTTAAAGTGCTTGGGTTGTTCTCGGGTTGGCCATACTAGGCGCGATTGCGCCCGTTTCGCTAAGAGATTGGGTCTAGTTTGGAAACCCAAGCCTGCTAACAATTCAATTTCCAAGGAAATAGCCATAGGGAGCGAGAATATCTCTCTGTCAGGGATTCCACCTAACTTGGACTCCTCGGTTTTAATTGCACCATCCACATCGACCAACTCTGTTCATCCCGATCCAAGCACGCCTCCAGGCTCTCCGCAAGCACCACCACCGCCGCCTTCTGAGCCACACTTGCCACCGCCAGCCATGGCCAACTTCCACATTGACCCAATGCAGTTTGTCCCGGCTGGACATCACATCATCAATGCGGGGGATGCAAGATGGCCGCGTACCTTTGTCACGCCGCACGTCCCTATCATGCGCCGTCATGAAGACTACATGCTGGCTGAAGTCATGCCCGTGCCTGCTGCCAATGCTATTGGTGCTTCTCGTGAGGAGGTAGCTGAATGGCTGGAAGCTCATGGATACCAGGTTCGTTCTGTTCAGCCCTGGATCAATGCTGTCGGGCTGTTTCGAGTTAGGGATCCCGCAGTGCGTTACTCTCTTCTACAAGTCCCTCCACAACACCTTGGCAATGATCGGTTTGTCCGCTTTATGAAACATGATGAGGGGGAGGGTTTTCGTGGAGCTCAGGGCTTTCACCAGGGTTTGATTATCATGCTGGGCATCCCTCTAGATCTTCGCAATACTGATAATATTAGAGCAGCAGTGAATACTTTTGGCAAATTTCACCATTGGAACAGTGAGGATCCATATCTAGTCAGATCCATTGTGGTTGCTTCCTTTCCTAAGGATGTTTTGGTGCCTCGTGATGTTGTCTTCAATGACTACGCTGCATGGGGTGGGGCAAGAGTGTCTTGGACAGCGCCCATATACATTCTTGGTGCCAACTTTGCAGAACAGATGCCGCAAGATGAGGATTGGATGCCAATCAATGGAAATCCTCACCCCCTTCCTGGGGTGCCCTTTCCTGATCTTCCTCAGTTTCTCTTGCCTAATTACCCTGCTTTAGGTTGGAATGACGTGCCACCACCTCCTCCAGAGCAACCTGACATGGGTGACAACAATTGGGGTAATGCAGTTTGGGGGGAAGATGAGTAGGTGCAGAATGATGTGAAAGTGGAGCAAGAGTCTATGGTACTTGATAACTCTGAAGATCATTCTCTGTCAGTGGAACAGCATATTCAGCCAAATTTTGTGCTTATTGATGATGTGGATCAACCTGTGGAGCCAGCAGTGGGACTGGAGCATCCAGTTGTGGAAAACAACATTGCTCCAGTTTATAATCCAGATGATTGGGCTTTGGTGGTCTATCAGCCACCTGCACATCATCCTGAAACTTCTTTGGAGGAATCTGCTGAGTTAGAGATGGTCATGGCTGCTCGTCTTCTGCCTGCTAAAGTCGTCACTGCTGCTAAAGTTATGTTTGGACCTGAGTTGCCACCTGAGATGATCTTCAGAAGGAATTTTGAGGCCATCTTGCATTTAGATATCTGCTATGAAATCCCTAAGCCAATACAGGTGTTGCCTTTGCAGTCTGATCTACTCTCTAAAAGAAGCTGGGACTTGGCCTTTGAGGTGCCACGACTGACCTGTGATAGCACAAATATGGAGCATAGGCCTGTGTCTAGGGCTCTTTTCCCTTTGCAGCAGACTCAGTCATCTTCTATCGGTGAGGAAGTACAGTTTACTGAGCCACCTGAGCAACCTGAAGTTGAGCAGAGAAAGGTTAGAAGGCTCAGGAAAACTATGGCCCCCACTCCAGTTGTGGAAACCTCAGTAAGAAGGTGCACTCGAGGATCTTTGCAGAGAGATGGCTTCAAGCCAACTTTTCAGGAGCTTCCAATACAGGCAAAAAGGAGGAAACCCAAGGCCAAGCCCTTCTCAGCTACAGTGTCATAGAACATGCAGGATGAGCAAGTTGAAGATCTTCCACCTCCTACTCCCATATCCAAGCTGCAGCAGATTGGCCAGGAACTGGGCATTGCTGAAGATCTTATTACTGTGGAACAGCTTATGGCTGATCTCTCTACTCCAACAACCAATAATACAAATGTTTAGTTCTCAAATGGCTAGTTGGGGGTGGCAGATGTTCTATTTATCATGGTCCTTGCCTTTTGTTCCTGTCTGTAATAATTTAAATGAATCATTTTGGACATGTGTGCTTGTTGAGGGTGGTGGCATTAGGTGTCATCAGACTATTCTATCTGCTCCTTTTGGTTTAAATGAGTAATTCCTGTAAGAACTGGAGTGTTTTATGCTGGAATGTTAGGGGTCTAAACTCTGAAACTAGGCAAAGAGCTGTCGGACAAAAGTTGGATGAAAGTCAGTGTGTTATTGCCTGCTTCCAAGAGACCAAATGTGATTCTTTTGATTTCAGATCTATTCGATCTTTTTGCCCTAAAAGATTTGATAGCTTTGCTTTCTCCCCTTCTGAGGATGCCTCTAGGGCATTTTGATAGTGTGGAATTCCTCTGTTTTCTGGGGCACTGTAGTTGAAATTCAGCAGTTTGTAGTTCTAATTCAGTTTATCTCCAAGCAAAATAATGAGCACTGGTCTCTTGTTTCTGTGTATGGTCCATGCCAAGGGGAAGACATGGACAATTTTGTCTCCTGGTTATATAACCTGCAAATTCCAATGGGTGATAACTGGCTCTTAGTGGGAGATTTTAACTTCATGAGATCTCTGGAGAATAGAAACTTACCTGGTGGTGATCTAAATGATATTTTAATTTTCAATGAAATAATTGCACATCTTGGGTTGCTTGAGCTTCCTCTTAAGGGCAGATCTTATACATGGTCTAATATGCAGGATAATCCCTTGCTAGAGCAGTTAGATAGGTTTTTTACTTCTGCTGATTGGATCTCTTCATATCCCATGACTGAAGTGCTACCCCTGGCTAGAACTGCATCTGACCATGTGCCATGTGTGATCACTATTAAGACCTATATTCCTAAATCTTCTATATTTAGGTTTGAGAACTACTGGGTTGAGCTTGAGGGGTTTATGCAATGTGTACATCATGCTTGGCAGAAGCCATCCCACAAATCTCATATCACTGCTAGAATTGCAGACAAGTTTAAAACCCTGAGAGGGGCCATTAAGAGATGGCAGATGAGTATCTCTAAGATAAAAGTGCTGATCTCAAAATGCAATGAGGTCATTCTGTGTTTAGATGGCCTTGAAGAGGTTAGACCTTTATGTAGACCTGAATTTAACTTCAGGAAGGTGGTCAAATTGCATGTGGAAAAACTTTTGCACATTCAGTTTGTATACTGGAAGAAGAGGTGTACAATCAGGTATATTAAACTTGGTGGGGAGAACACCAAGTTCTTCCTTGCTATGGCCACTGAGAGGCATAGAAGAAATTCCATTGCTTCTCTGACAGATATTGATGGGACTGTGGTCTCTAGTCATGCTCAGATGGAGGGCATCATATGGAATTGTTTCAAAAATAGAATGCGAGTTTCTGCTGGTATAGTAATGGGTTTTGACCTGAATGCTTTGCTCAAGCCAATAGATGGGCTACACTTCTTAACTGAACCATTTACAAAAGAGGAAATGGATGACACTGTCAAGCAGATGCCCATTGACAAGGCCCCTGGCCCAGATGGTTTTAATGGGTTATTTTTCAAGAAATGTTGGCACATTATTTGTCAGGATTTTTATGAGCTGGCTGAAGCTTTCCATAATGGCACTGCAAGCTTGGAGAATGTAAATGGTTCTCATATTACACTCATCCCCAAAAAATTGGCCCCTGAAGGTGTTGGAGATTATAGGCCAATCTCTTTGACTAGGATGGGCCTCAAATTCCTGTCCAAAATGGCTGCTAACAGGTTTCAGAGGATCATTATGAAATGTATACATAAGAATCAATATGGTTTTATTAAAAGTAGGAAAATTCAGGATTGTATTGGCTGGACACTTGAATATTTGCACCAATGCCATCAGTCAAAGAGACCTATTGTTATTCTTAAATTGGATTTTGAGAAAGCCTTTGACTCCATAGAGCATGAAGCTATTCTGCTAATTCTCAAGCACAAGGGATTTAATAAAAAATGGATTTCTTGGGTCAAGCAACTGCTATCAACTGGAACTTCCTCTGTCCTCTTAAATGGAGTACCTGGTAGGCAATTCCTTTGTAAAAAGGGAGTTAGGCAAGGTGACTATCTTTCACCCTTGCTTTTTGTAATTGCTGCTGACCTCCTGCAATCAGTAGTAAATGATATGTTCAAAAGAGGAATCTTAAAGCTGCCATTCCCATGTCATGACCAAGACTACCCTATAGTCCAGTATGCTGATGATACTCTAATCATCTTGCCAGCAGACAAAGCTCAAATTTTGGCTCTCAACGACATGCTACATGTGTTTTCCACCTCTACAGGACTACTGGTGAACTACCACAAATCTTCCATGGTTCCCATTAATGTGGATGAGAACACTACCACCAGTTTGGCTGCTGCCTTTGGTTGCCAGTTTGGCAAGATGCCCTTCACATATCTAGGACTTCCTGTTGGTACTACCAGACCAAGAATGGTGGATTTCATGCCCCTTGTGGATTGCATGGAGAGAAGAATGTCAGCCAGTTCTTCTTTCTTAAAACAGGGGAAAGTCTACAATTCTTAAATTCTGCACTGTCTTCCATGCCCATATTCTATCTTGGTAGCCTTCTTGTTCCTGCAGGGATTTTAAAGCAATTAGAGAGAATACAAAGACAATGCTTGTGGAGAAAACACAGAGATGAGCCCTCACCATCCTTGGCAGCCTGGGACCTAATTTGTAGGCCCAAAAACAAAGGAGGGCTGGGCATTTTAAACCCGGGTGTGCAGAACATGGCTCTCTTGCTGAAACATTTGCATAAATTCCTAAATAGGTTGGACTTGCCATGGGTTCCACTTATATGGGATACATATTACCACTCTTCTGTACCACAGGGGACTGATAGTTGTGGTTCTTTTTGGTTGAAGGATATATGTAAATTGCTGGATCATTTCAGGAGCACTACTTCATTTCAGATCAACTCTGGGACTTCAACTTTGTTTTGGTCTGATAAGTGGAAGATAGATGAAACAATAATCACCTTGCAAACCAGATTTCCAAGGCTCTTTTCATATGTCAAAGATCCCTGGATTACTGTCTCTGAGGCTTTCCAATCACAGAATTTTGCCGAGTTGTTTCATTTACCTCAATCTGCACAGGCCTACTAGGAGTATATGACAGTGCAAAACATGATGGCCAATTGTAATAGGGAAGTGGAAGCAAATGACATCTGGTTCTGGCAGGGATCTAGCCAACCTTTTAAGCCCAAGCTGTACTACTCCTTCTTGCATTCTCACATGTCTTTCAATCCTCTTCTTTTATGGATTTGGTGATCTGCCTGCACAATGAAAATCAAGGTGTTTGCTTGGATGTTAATCATGGATAGACTGAACACCAAAGATATGGTTGAAAGAAGGCACTGGCATCTGGAGGATGGGGTAAACTATGTTCTCTGTCCTTTGGGGACACGTGAGACCAGAAACCACCTATTCTTTGAATGTAATTTCAGTGTAAGAATATGGAATTACCTTCAAATATCATGGCCACCTGGAGAGGATATGTCCACAATTATCATGCAAGCTAAGCAAGATTTTGCTAAACCTTTCTTTACTGAGGTTGTCTTTGTTGCTTGCTGGAATATTTGGATAATGAGAAATGCTAGAGTTTTCAGACATGAGAGACAAAGCTTTAATAGATGGATATGTGCCTTCATCCATGATATTACACTCATGCAACATAGAGTCAAGCAAAGATATAAGGAGGAGCTGCTTAGATGGATTTCTTTCTTGCCTCCTTGAGGTTCTTCTATCCAGTCTCTTAGTGTAGTCTTCTTCTCTTTATGTATAGATTACCTCTTGTAATCCTTGTACTGTCATTTGCTTTATTAATAAATTCTTAATGTTGTGGGGGGTTTTCCCTATAGTCAGCAGTCAAAAAAAACTTGAGGATTATCCTCATTGATGCTAAGTGTCAAGCCTGCTGCAGGAGCGACACCAGATGTTATGAACGTCTGGCAGAGCAAAGCTGATGACTACTTGATAGTTCAGTGTGCCATGCTTTACGGCTTAGAACCGGGTCTTCAATGACGTTTTGAACATCATGGAGTATATGAGATGTTCCAGTAGTTGAAGTTAATATTTCAAGCAAATGCCCGGATTGAGAGATATGAAGTCTCCAATAAGTTCTATAGCTGCAAGATGGAGGAGAATAGTTCTGTCAGTGAACATATACTCAAAATGTCTGGGTATCATAATCACTTGACTCAACTGGGAGTTAATCTTCCTGTTAATAGTGTCATTGA
The DNA here is from genome assembly GCF_018294505.1 of Triticum aestivum. Lineage (NCBI taxonomy): Eukaryota > Viridiplantae > Streptophyta > Magnoliopsida > Poales > Poaceae > Triticum > Triticum aestivum. Next base: position 516,774,862 of record NC_057806.1, on the reverse strand, counting down.
CAGAGTTCTTCAATCACTGCCACCAAGCTACAAAAGCTTTGTGATTAACTATAACATGCAAGGGATGAATAAGACTATTCCCGAGCTCTTCGCGATGCTAAAGGCCGCGGAGGTAGAAATCAAGAAGGAACATCAAGTGTTGATGGTCAATAAGACCACCAATTTCAAGAAAAAGGGCAAAGGGAAGAAGAAGGGGAACTTCAAGAAGAACAGCAAACAAGTTGTTGCTCAAGAGAAGAAACCCAAGTCTGGACCTAAGCCTGAGACTGAGTGCTTCTACTGCAAGTAGACTGGTCACTGGAAGCGGAACTGCCCCAAGTATTTGGCGGATAAGAAGGATGGCAAAGTGAACAAAGGTATATGTGATATACATATTATTGATGTGTACCTTACTAATGCTCGCAGTAGCACCTGGGTATTTGATACTGGTTCTGTTGCTAACATTTGCAACTCGAAACAGGGGCTACGGATTAAGCGAAGATTGGCTGAGGACGAGGTGACGATGCGCGTGGGAAATGGTTCCAAAGTCGATGTGATCGCGGTCGGCACGCTACCTCTACATCTACCTTCGGGATTAGTATTAGACCTAAATAATTGTTATTTGGTGCCAGCGTTGAGCATGAACATTATATCTGGATCTTGTTTGATGCGAGACGGTTATTCATTTAAATCACAGAATAATGGTTGTTCTATTTATATGAGTAATATCTTTTATGGTCATGCACCCTTGAAGAATGGTCTATTTTTGTTGAATCTCGATAGTAGTGATACACATATTCATAATATTGAAACCAAAAGATGTGGAGTTGATAATGATAGTGCAACTTATTTGTGGCACTGCCATTTAAGTCATATTGGTGTAAAGCACATGAAGAAACTCCATACTAATGGACTTTTGGAACCACTTGACTATGAATCACTTGGTACTTGCGAACCCTGCCTCATAGGAAAGATGACTAAAACGCCGTTCTCTGGAACAATGGAGAGAGCAACAGATTTGTTGGAAATCATACATACAGATGTATGTGGTCCGATGAATATTGAGGCTCGTGGCGGATATCATTATTTTCTCACCTTCACAGATGATTTAAGCAGATATGGGTTTATCTACTTAATGAAAGATAAGTCTGAGACATTTGAAAAGTTCAAACAATTTCAGAGTGAAGTAGAAAATCATCGTAACAAGAAAATAAAGTTTCTATGATCAGATCGTGGAGGATAATATTTGAGTTATGAGTTTGGTCTTCATTTGAAACAATGCGGAATAGTTTCGCAACTCACGCCACCCGGAACACCATAGCGTAATGGTGTACATGTCCGAACATCGTAATTGTACTTTACTAGATATGGTGCGATCTATGATGTCTCTTACTGATTTACCGCTATCGTTTTGGGGTTATGCTTTAGAGACGGCCGCATTCACGTTAAATAGGGCACCATCGAAATCCGTTGAGACGACGCGTTATGAACTGTGGTTTGGTAAGAAACCAAAGTTGTCATTTCTGAAAGTTTGGGGCTACAATGCTTATATGGAAAAGCATCAACCTGATAAGCTCGAATCCAAATCGGAGAAATGTGTCTTCATAGGATAGCCAAAGGAGACTGTTGGGTACACCTTCTATCACAGATCCGAAGGCAAGACCTTTGTCGCTAAATTCGGAGTTTTTCTAGAGAAGGAGTTTCTCTCGAAAGAAGTGAGTGGGAGGAATGTAGAACTTGCTGAGGTAACTGTACCTGCTCCCTTATTGGTAAGTCGTTCATCACAAAAACCGGTTTCTGTGACACCTACACCAATTAGTGAGGAAGTTAATGATGATGATCATGAAGCTTTAGATCAAGTTGTTACTGAACCTCGTAGGTCAACCAGAGTAAGATCCGCACCAGAGTGGTATGGTAATCTTGTTCTGGAAGTCATGCTACTAGATCATGATGAACCTATGAACTATGAAGAAGCGATGGTGGGCCCAGATTCCGCAAAATGGCATGAGGCCATGTAATCTGAGATGGGATCCATGTATGAGAACAAAGTATGGACTTTGGATGACTTGCCCGATGATCGACAAGCAATTGAGAATAAATGAATCTTCAAGAAGAAGACTGACGCTGACGGTAATGTTACTGTCTACAAAGCTCGACTTGTTGTGAAAGGTTTTTGACAAGTTCAAGGGATTGAAGACGATGAGACTTTCTCACCTGTAGTGATGCTTAAGTCTGTCCGAATCATGTTAGCAATTGCCGCATTTTATGATTATCAAATTTGGCAAATGGATGTCGAAACTGCATTCCTGAATGGATTTCTGGAAGAAGAGTTGTATGATGCAATCGGATGGTTTTGTCGATCCAAAGGGAGCTAACAAAGTGTGCAAGCTCCAGCGATCCATTTATGGACTGGTGCAAGTGTAACGCCCTCGATGCGGCTATATCTCCCACGTGTCGAAGCACGACTTAGAGGCATAACCGCATTGAAAGCAATGTCGCAAGTGAGGTAATCTTCACACAATCCATGTAATACAATAGGGGGAAAAATACATAGTTGGCTTACAATCGCCACTTCACACAATTACATGAATAAAGCATTACATCAAACAGATACAATCAAGGTCCGACTACGGAACCAAAATAAAAGAAGAACCCCAAATGCGACACGGTCCCCGATCGACCCCAACTGGGCTCCACTACTAATCAACTAGAACGAAACAACACAAAGGACAAGATCTTCATCGAGCTCCTCCTGAGCTTGACTGCGTCACCTGCTCGGTTCAACGGCACCTGCAAGCTGGTTTTGGAAGTATCTATGAGCCACGGGGACTCAGCAATCTCGCACCCTCGCGATCAAGACTATTTAAGCTTATGGGTAAGGTAAAAGTATGAGGTGGAGCTGTAGCAAGCGACTAGCATATATGGTGGCTAACATACGCAAATGAGAGCGAGAAGAGAAGGCAAAGCACGGTCGAAAAACTATGATCAAGAAGTGATCCTAAAACAACCTACGTCAAGCATAACTCCAACACCGTGTTCACTTCCCGGACCCCGCCGAGAAGAGACCATCACGGTAACACACGCGGTTGATGCATTTTAATTAAGGTCAAGTTCAGGTTTTCTACAACCGGACACTAACAAATTCCCATCTGCCCATAATCGCGGGCACGGCTTTCGAAAGTTCAAATCCCTGCAGGGGTGTCCCAACTTAGCCCATGACAAGCTCTCACGGTCAATGAAGGAATAGACCTCCTCCCGATACATTCCGATCAGACTCGGTATCCCGGTTCTACAAGACACTTCGACAAGTTAAAACAAATCCAGCAACACCGCCTGAATGTGCCGACAAATCCCGATAGGAGCTGCACATATCTCTTTCTCAGGGCACACTCAAATGAGACTAGCTACGAGTAAAACTAACCCTCAAGTTTCCCCGAAGTGGCCCCGCAGGCAGCTCAGTTCGGACCAACACTCAGAGGAGCACTGGCTCGGGGGGTTAGAATAAAGATGACCCTTGAGTCTGCAGAACCCGAGAGAAGGTGGTAGGTTGTTAGTGCAAATGGTAAAACCAAGGTTGGTCATTGCTGGAGGAGTTTCATTCTAGGCGAACTATCAAGGGGTTCCCATTATTACCCAACCGCGTAAGGAACGCAATATTCGGGAACATAACACCGATATGACGGAAACTAGGGCGTCAAGAGTGGAACGAAACACCAGGCATAAGGCCGAGCCTTCCACCCTTTAACAAGTGTATAGATGCATTAATTAAATAAGATATATTGTGATATCCCAACAAGTAAACATGTTCCACAAGGAACAACATCTCCATATTCCAACAAGGAACAACTTCAATCTTCACCTACAACTAACAACGCTATAAGAGGGGCTGAGCAAAGCAGTAACATAGCCAAACAACGGTTTGCTAGGACAAGGTGGGTTAGAGGCTTGGTTCAACAATATGGGAGGCATGATAAGCAAGTGGTAGGCATCGTAGCATAGGCATAACAAAAGAGCGAGCATCTAGCAAGCAAAGATAGAAGTGATTTCGAGTGTATGGTCATCTTGCCTGAAATCCCGCAAGGAAGAAGAACGAGTCCATGAAGAAGACAAACGGACGTAGTCGAACGGATCCTCACAAACGCAATGTTATCGGAACCAACCCGAAGAAGCAACACGGGAAAAGAGCAAACAACATAGTAAACAACCACCACATAATCATGGCACGATGCACAATCAAGTATGATGCATGTCCGGTTTAATGAGGCATGGCATGGCAAAGTGCACAAACAATCCTACAAATTAAGTGGAGCTCAATATGCAATGGGATGCATATTGACGGAACACCACATTCGAGTTACTTAGTTCGATCTTGTTTATGTACCCAACAATATTAAATGTTGTTAAACATGGCAAGAGGGTGAAGCAAAGCAAAACTACCAATCTAGTCAAGTTTAAATGAGGCCGGGAACAACAAACAACAAATCCGGAAACTCCTCATGAGCATATTTTGGTTATGGTACTGTTCTGCCCTAAACATAATTTTAGAGTTGTTAAGCATGCAAAATAAGGCCACCATGTTAAACTAGGCATTTTTCTACCCCATATACATATAAAGATTATTAAAATCGGAGCTACGGTTATTAAGTTATGAATTAAGTCATTTTAGCATGACATAGGAACAAATTTAAACAAACATCATTTTAAGCATTTTAAACATGGGTGAAAAAGAGATATTATGAAACTAGATGAAAATCTAAGCAAGTTTCATATTAAGTTTGTTTTAATCCGATGCACGGTTTGTGAGATATGATATGCATGAAGTTTAGGGGCTATTCTGTAAATACTGCAGTCTCGGGATAAATGGACAAATTCGCAGCGCACAAAAAAACAACTATGGGCTGAATCTGAGACAAATTGGGCTGCTCACCACGGGCCTTAGCAGGCCAGCTGGGCTAGCGGATCTGGTGCGGCTGCTAGGTTTCGCAGATGGGCCAAGGATAGGCTAGGGCTTGGTCAACGCGACCACGAAGCAGGGGAGGCAGGGGATCGAACCACTTTTCAGCTCGAGCCTGAGCAGGGCAATGGTGGCGGCAACTTGGCAAGGCGGGTCGCTGGGGGTCGAGGAGGCAAGGAGGAGGCTGAGGCCGAGCTCAAGTGGCCGGATCTGGAGCTAACTCTCCGTTCCTGGCGTCAGCGACGAACTCCGGCAGCACCATGGCATCCTGCCGAACGGGAGGGAGAGAGCGATGAGCTCGGTAGGCAGGGAGAAGAAGGAAGCGAGGTCGTGGCTCACCATGGCAGCGGTGGTCGCCGGCAGGAGGCCAGGCGGCGGAGACGGCAGGAACGTGAGGGAGGGAATCGGGGCTCTCCCGGTCCAGATCGGAGGCGGCGGTGCGCATTCTGGAGCAGGCGAGGGATCTCGGGCGCTGGACGGGCGGGGGCGGCTCGGGCCCATCTCGGCCCGGGACAGGCTGCGGATGGGCCTGGCAGGGCCACGGCGGTGGGAGGAGGTGGTTGGGCGACGTGGCACCACGGGAGAGGTGGAGAGCGCCTGAACCGCGGTGGCTGGCCAGTTGAGCAGCGCCAAGTGGCGCTTGAGGGGTTGGCCGGCGCCGGAATTCGAGGAGAGAAGGTGGGAGGCGGCTGGAAGATGATTGGGGGCACAGAAATTTAGGAGGAGGGGTAGGTAGCTACCCAAAATGGAAGGGGAGAAGGTTTAGATAGGGCAGGTTCTAGGGTTATAGGGCTTTAGGGGGTTTTCGGACCCTCCGATCGCGATCGGACGGCTCCAGGCACGAGGAGGAGTAGGCTGGGCCTAGGTGGGCTGTGTATAAGGGCTAGAGAGGAAAGGGAGGGAAAACCCGGCAACAGTTTTCGGAGACCGAAAACGTCCGATGTTTGACCGACTATAATGTCGCTATAGTTAACCATTGGGGCATCAAACGAACTCCGAATGCGATGAAACTTTACGGGCGGTCTAGCTAAACTAAAATAAGACCACATGTCAACTCTCATCCCATTCCGAGAACATTTTCCGGCCACTTATAAAATAATATTTCGGACATGCCGCGGGCGCGTGCAAGTGTGTCTGGGCTCAGAACGGACAACGGAGAGAATGAGGAGGCCGGGATAGATGCAAGTTTTGAAAACATGATGATGCAATGCACATGATGACATGACAAAGATGCAACACGCAAGCAAATGACATGGCAACAACAACGAATAAATGGAAGACACCTGGCGCAACGGTCTCGGGGCGTTACAGCAAGCCTCTCGGAGTTGGAATAAACGCTTTGATAGTGTGATCAAAGCATTTGGTTTTATATAGACTTTTGGAGAAGCCTGTATTTGCAAGAAAGTGAGTGGGAGCTCTGGAGCATTTCTGATATTATATGTGGATGACATATTGCTGATTGGAAATGATATAGAATTTCTGGATAGCATAAAGGGATACTTGAATAAGAGTTTTTCAATGAAAGACCTCGGTGAAGCTGCTTACATATTGGGCATCAAGATCCATAGAGATAGATCAAGACGCTTAATTGGACTTTCACAAAGCACATACCTTGACAAAGTTTTGAAGAAGTTCAAAATGGATCAAGCAAAGAAAGGGTTCTTGCATGTGTTACAAGGTGTGAAGTTGAGTAAGACTCAATGCCCGACCACTTCAGAAGATAGAGAGAAAATGAAAGATGTTCCCTATGCTTCAGCCATAGGCTCTATCATGTATGCAATGCTGTGTACCAGACCTGATGTGTGGCTTGCTATAAGTCTAGCAGGGAGGTACCAAAGTAATCCAGGAGTGGATCACTGGACATCGGTCAAGAACATCCTGAAATACCTGAAAAGGACTAAGGATATGTTTCTCGTTTATGGAGGTGACAAAGAGCTCATCTTAAATGGTTACGTTGATGCAAGCTTTGACACTGATCCGGACGATTCTAAATCGCAAACCAGATACGTGTTTACATTGAATGGTGGAGCTGTCAGTTGGTGCATTTCTAAACAAAGTGTTGTGGCGGAATCTACATGTGAAGCGGAATACATAGCTGCTTCGGAAGCAGTAAATGAAGGAGTCTGGATGAAGGAGTTCATATCCGATCTAGGTGTCATACCTAGTGCATCGGGTCCAATGAAAATATTTTGTGACAATACTGGAGCCATTGCCTTGGCGAAGGAATCCAGATTTAACAAGAGAACCAAGCACATCAAGAGACGCTTCAATTCCATCCGGGATTTAGTCCGGGTGGGAGACATAGAAATTTGCAAGATACATACAGATCTGAATGTTGCAGACCCGTTGACTAAGCCTCTTCCATGGGAAAAACATGATCAACACCAAGGCTCCATGGGTGTTAGAATCATTACTGTGCAATCTAGATTATTGACTCTAGTGCAAGTGGGAGACTGAAGGAAATATGCCCTAGTGGCAATAATAAAGTTATTATTTATTTCCTTATATCATGATAAATGTTTATTATTCATGCTAGAATTGTATTAACCGGAAACATAATACATGTGTGAATACATAGACAAACCTAGTGTCACTAGTATGCCTCTACTTGACTAGCTCGTTGATCAAAGATGGTTAAGTTTCCTAACCATTGACATGGGTTGTCATTTGATTAACGGGATCACGTCATTAGGAGAATTATGTGATTGACTTGACCCATTCTGTTAGCTTAGCACTTGATCGTTTAGTGGCAACATAGAACAACAGGAGTGTTGTGTTCAATCTTGGAATTTTTTACGGTTCGTTTGTCCTTTTTATACTTTAACTGTGTTTGCTAGGCATTTTATGTGCATAATTCAAATTTGAACTACAAGCACATACTCCAATGCACGAAAGTTGGTTGAAAATCATATGTGTGTCCTTGGGTGAATTTCTAGGTCCCATGCAAGAGATGGGAATGAAATTCAAACACCAGGGCACTGTTGATTGCTGGCAAAACATTGAGATGCATGGTTTCTAAATTCTAGTAAATCCAAAACTTGTATGAAATTCATGAAACTTGGCATGCTGTCATGGAGTGGCATCAACATGCCGTGGTAAAAATTTTGTCCCATTTGGGGCAGGTTCGGGTATCAGCTTCCCACAAACCAGAGCTTGTCTCAGCAAGCATCATGTTTTCGATAGGGAATGTACCACCTTTCAGGACGGGACAATATCCATTGCCTCTTATTGCTTTCAAAAAATTTCTAGTGGCAACATAGAACAACAGAAGTGTTGTGATCAATCTTGGAATTTTTCGGAGTTCATTTGGACTTTTTTATGCACTAGGAAAATTGCCCGTGCATTGCAATGAGAGGTACGCTATCATGGCAGTGAAAGTAGGCATTGAAGAAATAGAAATATGATCATGTGTGTTTTAGCAACGTGACAACTGACAACGCTAGCGCCATTAAGGATCTTCCTCGGCTTTGTCGTGAAGCCCAACCACACATCTTCGCCATGATAGCCGACACGACGGCAAGGTGTGGTAGCCTCGGTTTGCGTGTGGCCTACAAGCATTGTTGGGAACCTAACATTATCGCTGACCTCCTACTCCTCTACCCAACAATTCAGCCTTTGGGAACACACGTGTATGCACTGACGTGAGTCAGGCCTCGTGATTTGGCCTAGGGGAGCACACAACATTGTGTGGCTGGCCTCCTTTTTGAGACCCAACTGTGTGAGCATCCAATCTAGGGCATCCTCCTTCTCCACATCAGGGCCGGTGGGCAGCCAATGGCTCCACAATCTAGTATGGTATTATTACCACAAATTTGAATAATTTCAATATATCATGACATATGGTATTATTACCACAAATTCAGTGAGAAAATGTTCTCACATGTACGCATATTTATATTGAGCATTTTGAATAATTTCAAATATCCTACATGTCTTTACTGATCAACTCTTTTTTGCTATACATAACAGTATAGAGTACAAATCACTTTCTTCCTAAATTGGTCTTACATTTTGCATTATTGAGCTTCGAACCAAAATTAAAAATAGATTATTACTAAGTAATTTGAGAGGAAAATAACGCAGTGGAAATACCAATAAATTAAGTGCACCTTCCTGCGTGGACCGGCAACAAGATCTTACTTCATCAAAATTGCAGTCATATACCTAGATAAATGAGAATTTAGGTCTGACTTGCAGAACTAAGAGAAAAACTTCCCCCCAAACTCACATGGGTAAGCAAATGAAATTTAGATTTGGTAAAGCAAATTTTATTTGTGCATAAAAATAGAAAAATAAATGAATAAATGAAGGAAATATGCCCTAGTGTCAATAATAAAGTTGTTATTTATATTTCCTTATATCTTGATAAAATGTTTATTATTCATGCTAGAATTGTATTAACCGGAAACTTAGTACATGTGTGAATACATAGACAAACAAAATGTCACTAGTATGCCTCTACTTGACTAGCTCGTTGAATCAATGATGGCTATGTTTCCTAACCATAGACATGAGTTGTAATTTGATTAACGGGATCACATCATTAGAGAAGGATGTGATTGTCTTGACCCATCTTTTAGCTTAGCATGATGATCGTTTAGTTTGTTGCTATTGCTTTCTCCATAACTTATACATGTTCCTATGACTATGAGATCGTGCAACTCCCGAATACCAGAGGAACACTCTGTGTGCTATCAAATGTCACAATGTAATTGCGTGACTATAGAGATGCTCTACAGGTGTCTCAGATGGTGTTTGTTGAGTTGGCATAGATCGAGATTAGGATTTTTCACTCCGAGTATCGGAGAGGTATCTTTGGGCCCTCTCTGTAATGCAGATCACTATTAGCCTTGCAAGCAATGTGAATAATGAGTTAGTTGCGGGATGAGCATTACGGAACGAGTAAAGAGACTTGCTGTTAACAAAATTGAACTAGGTATTGAGATACCGATGATCGAATCTCGGGCAAGTAACATACCAATGACAAAGGGAGCAACGTATATCGTTATGCGGTTTGACCGATAAAAATCTTCGTAGAATATGTAAGAACCAATATGAGCATCCAGGTTCCACTATTGGTTATTGACTGGAGATGAGTGTCGGTCATGTCTACATAGTTCTCGAACCCGTAGAGTCCGCATGCTTAACGTTTTGTGACGATTTGTATAATGAGTTATGTGATTTGATGACCGAAGTTTGTTAGAAGTCCCGGATGAGATCGGGGACATGACGAGGAGTATTGAAATGGTCGAGACGTAAAGATCGATATATTGGAAGGCTATATTCAGATATCGGAAAGGTTCCGAGTGATTCGGGTATTTTTCGGAGTACCGGAGAGTTACGTGAATTAGTATTGGGCCTTAATTGGCCATACAGGAAAGGAGAGAAAGGCCTCAAGGGTGGCCGCACCCCTTCCCCATGGACTGGTCCAAATTGGACTAGGGAAAGGGGGTGCCCCCTTCCTTCCTTCTCCTTCTCCCTTCCCTTTTTCCTATTCCATGTGGGAGGTGGAATCCTACTAGGACTAGGGAGTCCTAGTAGGACTCCACACTTTGGGCACGCCCCTATGAGGGCCGACCTCCTCCTCCCTCCATCCGTTATATACATGGCCAGGGGGCACCCAATAGACACACAAGTTGATCATTGATCTCTTAGCCGTGCGCGGTGCCCCCCTCCACCAGAATCCACCTCGCTCATATCGTAGTGATGCTTAGGCGAAGCACTGTTCCGGTAGCATCATCATCACCGTCGTGCTGATGAAGCACTCCCTCGACACTCTGTTGGATCGTGAGTTCGTGGGACGTCACCGAGCCGAACGTGTGCAGATCGCGGAGGTGCCGTAATTTTGGTACTAGGATCAGTCGATTGTGAAGACGTACGACTATATCAACCGCGTTGTCATGACGCTTTCGCTTATGGTCTACGAGAGTACGTGGACAACACTCTCCCCTCTCGTTGCTATGCATCACCATGATCTTGCGTGTGCGTAGGAATTTTTTTTTGAATTTACTGTGTTCCCCAAAAGTGACATCCGAGCCAGGTCTATGCGTAGATGTTATATGCACGAGTAGAACACAAAGGAGTTATGGGCGTGGGTATATACATATTGCTTGCCATCACTAGCTGTTTCTTGATTCGGCGGTATTGTTGGATGAAGCGGCCCAAACACCAACATTACGCGTACACTCACGCGAGACTAGTTCTACCGACGTGCTTCGCACAAAGGTGGTTGGTGGGTGTCAGTTTCTCCAACTTTAGTTGAATTCGATTCAATGAACATGGTTCTTTATGAAGATCAAAAATCAATCACTATACCGCGTTGTGGTTATTGATGTGTAGGTAAGAACGGTTCTTTCTCAGCTCGTAGCAGCCACGTAAAACTTGCAACAACAAAGTAGAGGACGTCTAACTTGTTTTTGCAGGGCATGTTGTGATGTGATATGGTCAAGACATGATGCTAAATCTTATTGTATGCGATGATCATGTTTCTAACATAGTTATCGGCAACTGGCAGGAGCCATATGGTTCTCGCTTTATTGTATGAAATGCAATCGCCATGTAATTGCTTTACTTTATCACTAAGCGGTAGCGATAGTCATAGAAGAAATAGTTGGCGAGACGACAACGATGCTTCGATGGAGATCAAGGTGTCAAGCCGGTGACGATTGTGATCATGACGGTGCTTTGGAGATGGAGATCAAAGGCACAAGATGATGATGGCCATATCATATCACTTATATTGATTGCATGTGATGTTTACCCTTTATGCATCTTATTTCAAGGTATAAGTGTTGTCCCTGAGTATGCGCTGTTGCTACAGTTCGTCATGCCGAGACACCACGTGATGATCGGGTGTGATAAGCTCTACATTCACATACAATGGGTGCAAGCCACTTTTGCACATGCAGAATACTCGGGTTAAACTTGACGAGCCTAGCATATGCAGATATGGCCTCGGAACACTGGAGACCGAAAGGTCGAGCATGAATCATATAGTAGATATGATCAACATAGTGATGTTCACCATTGAAAACTACTCCATCTCACGTGATGGTCGAACATGGTTTAGTTGATTTGGATCACGTGATCATTCAGATGACTAGAGGGATGTCTATCTAAGTGGGAGTTCTTAAGTAATATCATTAATTGAACTTTAGTTTATCATGAACTTAGTCCTGATAGTATTTGCATAACTATGTTGTAGATCAATAGCTCGCAATGTAGCTCCCCGTTTATTTTTGATATGTTCCTAGATAAAAAATAAGTTGAAAAATGTTAGTAGCAATAATGCGGACTAGCTCCGTGATCCGAGGATTATCCTCATTGATGCACATAAGTATTATGTCCTAGATGCACCGCTAGGTGACAGAACTATTGCAGGAGCAGATGCAGACGTTTTGAACGTTTTGACAAAAGCTCGGTATGATAACTACTTCATAGTTTAGTGCACCATGATTTATGGCTTAGAACCAGGACTTCAAAAATGTTCTGAACGACATGGAGCATATGAGATGTTCCAAGAGTTGAAATTGGTATTTCGTACTCATGCCCGTGTCGAGAGGTATGAGACCTCTGACAATACTTTGCCTGCAAGTTGGAGGAGAATAGCTCAACCAGCGAGCATGTGCCCAGATTGTCTGGGTACTACAATTGCTTGAATCAAGTGGCAGTTAATCTTCCAGATAACATAGTAATTGACAAAGATCTCTAGTCACTATCACCAAGTTACTAGAACTTCGTGATGAACTATAATATGCAAAGGATAACGAAAACAGTTCCCAATCTCTTCGCGATGCTAAAATCGGTGAAGGTAGAAATCAAGAAAAGCATCAAGTGTTGATGGTTAACAAGACCACTAGTTTCAAGTAAAAGGGGGAGGGAAAGAAATGGAACTTCAAGAAGAATGGCAAGCAAGTTGCCACTCCCATGAAGAAGCCCAAACCTAGACCCAAGCCTGAAACTGAGTGCTTCTACTACAAAGGAAATGGTCACTGGAAGTGGAACTGCCCTAGATACTTGGCGAATAAGAAGGATGGCATACTGAACAAAGGTATACTGGATATACATGTTTTTGATGTGTACTTTACTATTGTTTATAGCAACCCCTCACTATTTGGTACTGGTTCAGTTACTAATAGTAGTAACTCGAAACGGGAGTTGCAAAATAAACGGAGACTAGTTAAGGGCAAGGCGATGATGTGTGTTGGAAGTGATTCCAAGGTTGATAAGATCACCATCGCACACTCAATATGATTGGATATGTGTCTATTGCAATACGGTTATTCATTTAAGTCAAAGAATGTTATTTGGTGTTTGCGTTGAGCATGAATATGATTGGATTATGTTTATTGCAATACGGGATTAGTGTTGAACCAAAAATAAATGTTATTTGGTGTTTGCGTTGAGCATGAATATGATTGGATCATGTTTATTGCAATACAGTTATTCATTTAAGTCAAAGAATAATTCTTGTTCTATTTACATGAATAAAACCTTCTATGGTCATACACTCAATATAAATGGTTTATTGAATCCCGATCGTAGTGATCCAAATATTCATAATATTGAAGCCAAAAGATGGAAAGTCAATAATGATAGTGCAACTTAATTTGTGGCAGTGCTGTTTAGGTCATATTGGTGTAAAGCGCATGAAGAAACTCCATGTTGATGGGCTTTTGGAATCACTTTATTATGAATCACTTGATGCTTGCGAACCATGCCTCATGGGCAAGATGAATAAGACTCCATTCTCCGAAACAATGGAGCGAGCAACTGACTTATTGGAAATAATACATACTGATGTATGCGGTCTGATGAGTGTTGAGGCTCGCGGCAGGGTATCGTTATTTTATGACCTTCACAGATGATTTGGGAAGATATGGGTATATCTACTTGATGAAACATAATTCTAAAACATTTGAAAAGTGCAAAGAATTTCAGAATGAAGTGGAAAATCATCATAACAAGAAAATAACGTTTCTACGATATGATCGTGGAGACGAATATTTGAGTTACGAGTTTGGTCTTCAACTAAAACAGTGTGGAATGGTTTCACAAATTCATGCCACCTGGACACCATGGCATAATGGTGTGTCCGAATGTCATAACCATACTTTATTGGATATAGTGCAATCTATGATGTCTCTTACCGATTTAGCACCATCGGTTTGGGGTTATGCATTAGAGACAACTGCATTCACGTTAAATAGGGCACCATCTAAATCCGTTGAGATGACACTGTATGAACTATGATTTGGCAAGAAACCAAAGCTATCGTTTCTTAAAGTTGGGGTTGCGATGCTGATGTGAAAAAGTTTCAAACTGATAAGCTCGAACCCAAATCAGAATAGTGCATAGGATACCCAAAAGAAACTGTTGGGTACACCTTCTATCACATGTCTGGAGGCAGGATATTTTGTTGCTAAGAATGGATCCTTTCTAGAGAAGGAATTTCTCTCGAAAGAAGTGAGTGGGAGGAAAGTAGAACTTGATGAGGTAATTGTACGTTCTCCCGAATTAGAAAGTAGTTCATCACAAAAATATGTTCTAGTGATTCCTACACCAATTAGTTAGGAAGCTAATGATGATGATCATGAAACTTCAACTCAAGTTACTACCGAACCTCGTAGGTCAACCAGAGTACGGTACGCACCAGTGTGGTACGATAATCCTGTTCTGGAAGACATGTTACTAGACCATGACGAATCTACGAACTATGAGGAAGTGATGATGAGCCCAGATTCTGCAAAATGTCTTGAGTCCATGAAATCTGAGATGGTCCATGTATGAGAACAAAGTATGGACTTTGATTCACTTGCCCGATGATCGGTGAGTCATTGAGAATAAATGGATCTTCAAGAGGGAGACGGACGCTGATAGTTATGTTACTATCTAGAAAGCTCGAATTGTCGCAAAATGTTTTCGACAAGTTCAAGGTGTTGACTACAAATGAGATTTTCTCAATTGTATCGACGCTTAAAAGATTGTCTGAATCATGTTAGCAGTTGCCGCATATTATGAAATCTGGCAAATGGATGTCAAAACTGCATTCCTTAATGGATTTCTTAAAGAAGAGTTGTATATGATGCAACCAAAAGGTTTTGTCGATCCTAAAGGTACTAACAAGGTAAGCAAGCTCCAGCGATCCATCTATGGACTGGTGCAAGCATCTCGGATTTGGAATATATGCTTTGATAAAGTGATCAAAGCATATGGTTTTGTATAGACTTGTGATGAATCCCGTATTTACAAGAAAGTGAGTGGGAGCAGTACAACAATTCTGATAAGTATATGTGATTGACATATTGTTAATCGGAAATGATGTAGAATTTTCTGGAAAGCATAAAGGAGCGTCTGAAAGGAGTTTTTCAAAGAAAGACCTCGGTGAAGCTACTTACATATTGTGCATCAAGATCTATAGAGATAGATCAAAACGCTTGATACATTTTTCAATGAGTACATACCTTGATAAGTTCTTGAAGTAGTTCAAAATGGAATAGTCAAAGAAAGAGTTCTTGTCTATGTTGCAAGTTGTGAAGTTGAGTAAGACTCAAAACCCGACCACGGCAAAAGATAGAGAGAGAATGAAAGTCCTTCCCTATGCCTTAGCCATAGGTTCTGTAAAGTATGCCATGCTATGTACCAGACCTATTGTATACCCTGCCCTGAGTTTGGCAAGGGAGTACAATTTTTGATCTACGAGTGGATCACTGGACAGTGGTCAAAATTATCCTTAAAGGACTAAGGAAATATTTCTTGGTTATGGAGGTGATAAAGAGTTCATCGTAAAGAGTTACGTCGATGCAAGCTTTGACATTGATTTGGATGACTCTAAGTCACAATTCGGATACATATTGAAAGTGGGAGCAATTAGCTAAAGTAGCTCCGTGCAAAGCATTGTAGACATAGAAATTTGTGAAATACATACAGATCTGTATGTCGCAGACCCGTAGACTAAACTTCTCTCACAAGCAATACATGATCACATAGCGATGTGAACTAGATTATTAACTCTTGTAATCCTTTTGGGTATTGGTCACATGAATATATGAACTAATCACATAAATATGTGAACTATTGGTGTTAAATCAGATGACGATGTGAACTAGGTTATTGACTCTAGTGCAAGTGGGAGACTGAAGGAAATATGCCCTAGAGGCAATATTAAAGTTGTTATTTATATTTCCTTATTTCATGATAAATGTTTATTATTCATGCTAGAATTGTATTAATCGGAAACTCAGTACATGTGTGAATACACAGGCAAACAGAATGTCAGTAGTATGCCTCTACTTGACTAGCTTGTTGAATCAATGATGGTTTTGTTTCCTAACCATAGACATGAGTTATTATTTGATTAATGGGATCACATCATTAGAGAATGATGTGATTGACTTGACCCATCCGTTAGCTTAGCACGATTATCGTTTAGTTTGTTTCTATTGCAACTCCCGAATTTCTGGAGAAACACTTTGTGTGCTATCAAACGTCACAACATAATTGGGTGACTATAAAGATGCTCTACGGGTGTCTCTGATGGTGTTTGTTGAGATGGCATAGATCGAGATCAGGATTTGTCACTCCGAGTATCGCAGAGGTATCTCTAGGCCCTCTCGGTAATGCACATCACTATAAGACTTGCAAGCAATCTATATCTATACCTATACTAATTACAGACTCCCAAGAAATTACCACGTTAATTAGTAATTACGGGTTGTTCATCTTTGGTGGGACCGAATTATTACAGTGGAGATCAACCCATATATGTAGGACCCAAATCTTATATTCTTTTACTAATTATATAAGAAATTACCACGTTAATTAGTAATTAAGGGCCGTTCATCTTTGGTGGGACCGAATTATTACGGTGGAGATCAACCCATATATGTAGGACCCAAATCTGATATTCTTTTACTAAATAGATTAGATCTGGGCCTGATTCTAAAAAAAAGCTTTGAGCCGGCACGTTGATTCTCATAAAACACATAAAGTTAGCCTCCGGGTATTAAAGCTGTAGTTTAGATAAAATAAGCAACCGTGATAGAGTCCTGATAGTATACGGTCCAATTCCAACCAAATGTGAAAAAGTTATACATGCACCATCCCTAAGAAAAATATAGATGCACCATCGATCCCTCGTGGCTTGATGCGTGTTCTCTTCTCCCTCCTCGAGCCCCTCCTCCTCGGGTCTACCACAGCCCACGTCAATCCTCCTATCCCACAGCAGTCTGGCGGCGACGACAAAGCACTGAATCAACCAAACTTTGTCGGATCGATCCACCAGCAGTACATGGCTAACCTCTTGCTTGCACTTGATCGATTCTGCCCCATGCTACCCCATGCAACGCCAAAATACGTACACATATTCACCGGTCAGCCAGTAAGAAAATAAATGCATGCATGCAGAGGAGAGATCGCTTTACGGACAAAGGTACATACTTTGCATTTTCTCTATTGCATCATGGGTAGATTAGTATATAAAATATATAAATGCCTAATTAAGCTAGCTGCATACATAACCTATGACCGGATTACATGTCCGTACATGAACCAAACAGGATGATGTCATGCCTGTATGGATCCTAATTAGTAATCCAGTAGCGCAATGTGGAGGATAGAGATTATGATAAGTTTCGCTGGGTATATTCAAAAAGTGAACTGGTCGCTACTTGCAGGAAAAGGTGTGCAACATCATCAGTGGATTTACATGTTCATTCAGACATGTAAACATAAATCCGGTCCTACACTTGCGAAATTGTGAGGAGTTGTGATGCAGTCTGTCAATATCACCTGGTGCATGTTCTAGGAGATATTTCTCCTTTCTACTTGATTCATTATGCGAACATGCTCATAGGTTAGTGATTTTTTTTCTATATTTAGCTTCTTGAGACTTAAATATAGTTTTTCATGTCCCCAAAACTGTTGCAAAGCTTATATAAGTGGCGATGTGGCTTAGCAAAAAAAGTCTTTCAAATATATACTACCTTCCCTATAAAAAACTGAATTGTCAACTGGGCTGCATATTTTGCCTAATATACGTGTCTCCCTGCTGAATACATCAATCATCTTAGCTGTACTAATTAGCTAGCTAGCCCACGGATCCGTCTAGCTGGTTAGACTACGTACTATTTTCTCCAGCCAAAAGCATTATCCGGCAAGGTGATGGTGTATTGCATGCAGTTCACATATGCCCAGAAAGAACTTGGCCAGTCTAACCGACTAGATCCGGGCTGTGCCAACACCCAATGCCATTTATTCAAGTTCGGCCTCTCCATGATGTTTGTGTACATCGCTTGGGAAGAGAGTATCCTGATGTGGTTGGCACTAATAAGTATTTCTCTATGTATGTCACCCAAGCTAACAGCGATTGATTTATTTTTGGCTTGAGTGACCCATGACTGACTAGCTATGTGCTTAACAAAGTCTAGATGATTCGGTTCGATCAATGAAAGGTAAACATATCCCCATCTTCAACGAATTCTTTTCAATACCAGATTTATGTGATATTTGTCGAATAGCAAAAAGTCAAATTATTGTATGTTTTTCTATACATGAACCGTTTTCCCTTTTTACCAATTGGTCAGGACTCAAGAGTTTGCAGGCACGTTTGTCTTATTGTTTCTAAAACGAGAAAAATGGTTCTACTAACAGGGATAATTCCATAGGACATATACCTTGAAAGCATTATTTAAAAATAAAAATCCTTTCCCTTTCAACCACCCAGACATGTTGTCTAATATTAGCCACACACCGTGAGAAAATATTTGTCATTTATACAGAGCCAGTGAGTATCATTTTGCTTGCTGAGATAATAGATTTGATCTTTTTTGTAATAAAATGAGCAATTTTGATATATATATTTCTAAAAAACTGAGATAACACTTGAGCTATGATAGAACAAAAATAATGAATTCATAAGATTGTTGAGATTTATTTGTCTACTAATCAAATTCCAGTGTGTGAAGATTAGTTGTTTAATGAATTAACTACGACATCATATAACATATTTTCAATTATCGGTCTATGGTTTTCAGTGAGGTATATAAAAGGCCACTATTCTCTATTCGCTTTAATTTATATTTAATCAGTTCTTGCAGCTTTTCTTTCAATTTTTTGTTGCTCTGGAATGTATCAGCTCCTAACAACTTCTATAGTGACCTTTAATGGGCAAGGTAACAGTGCCAGCTAATCTTAGTGGTATGTAGAGATGATACCTGACGGTCCTTCTTCAATCAGCGGGGCTTAATACACCATATCATGCACGATCAATGTGTGACATGAGTACAGAGTTATGAAGCTTACATGTGTAGTATAGCTAGACTTTTTTGTTCACGTACAATGATTATATCGACCTACTTCTACGTACTATATGCGTTATATTAAATGCATTTAGAATTATTTATTAATCTGACTTACTATATCTAGGATTTGATTTATTTTATATTGCCACTAATCCTATATCTTAGAAGTTTTTTTTTTCAGAATTGATGTATCTTAGTTGATCTACATACTTCAAGCATGTCCTTTCTAGCGGACATTGGAAGTGTGATGTATATTGCAAAGATTCTCACAAATCGCTGTATAATTTGTTTCCAATGATTTTTTGCTATTTTCTTATATACGGTAATAAGCAATAAAATCAGTTCGTATGCAGATTTATGTGTGTGGTTCACATTGATATTTGAATATTAATATTGCAATCATTATAATGGACCGTGCGAATGCACGGGTCGACGACTAGTGTGACTAATGAGTTAGTTGCGGGATGATGTATTACGCAACGAATAAAGAGACTTGCCGGTAATGAGATTGAACTAGGTATTAAGATACCGACGATCGAATCTCGAGCAAGTAACGTACCGATGACAAAGGGAACAACGTATATCGTTATGCGTTTGACCGAAAAAATCTTCGTAGAATATGTAGGAACCAATATGAGCATCCAGGTTCCGCTATTGGTTATTGACTGGAGATGAGTCTTGGTTATGTCTACATAGTTCTCGAACCCGTAGGGTCCACACGCTTAACGTTCTATGACGATTTGTATTATGAGTTATGTGATTTGATGACCGAAGTTTGTTCGGAGTGCCGGATGAGATCGGGGACATGAGGAGGAGTCTTGAAATGGTCGAGACGTAAAGATCGATATATTGAAAGGCTATATTTGGACATCGGAAAGGTTCCTAGTGATTCGGTTATTTTTCGGAGTACCGGAGTGTTACGGGAATTCGTATTGGGCCTTAATGGGCCATAAGGAAAAGGAGAGAAAGGCCTCAAGGGTGGTCGCGCCCCTTCCCCATGGACTAGTCCGAATTGGACCTGGGAAAGGGGGCGCCCCCTTCCTTCCTTCTCCTTCTCCCTTCCCCTTTTCCTATTCAATGTGGGATGCGGAATCCTACTAGAACTAGGGAGTCCTAGTAGGACTCCACACTTTGGGCGCGCCCTATGAGTGCCGGCCTCCTCCTCCCTCCATCCTTTATATACATGGCCAGGGGGCACCCCATAGACACACAAGTTGATCATTGATCTCTTAGCTGTGTGTGGTGCCCCCCTCCACAATAATCCGCCTCGGTCATATCGTAGCGACGCTTAGGCGAATCCCTGTTCCGGTAGCATCGTCATCACCTTCATCACGCCGTCGTACTGACGAATCACTCCCTCGACACTCTGCTGGATCGTGAGTTCGTGGGACGTCATTGTGCCGAACGTGTGCAGATCACAGAGGTGTCGTACTTTCGATACTAGGATCGGTCGATCGTGAAGACGTACGACTACATCAACCGCGTTGTCATAACGCTTCCTCTTACGGTCTACATGGGTACGTGGACAACACTCTCCCCTCTCGTTGCTATGCATCACCATGATCTTGCGTGTGCGTAGAATTTTTTTTGAAATTACGGCGTTCCCCAACAATAAGCGAACCAAGCCCATGCATCATCTTCTGCTTACTTTGTAGATGACTAAAAAAACTATTTCTCTTGTTTCATTGTGAGCAGATCGAATTGATCTTATTTGCTGATGCCAAATACTTTTATTTTAACTATTTATCTCGCATGAGTGATGCATTATGTATGTTCTTTCTAGATGTAGAATAATCACAAGCATCGGCATGAACAAAATCGCTACAACCTTGCCTGTTTGTATAAATAGGTCGGGCTTGATTTGCTCGAGAAGAAATTCGCCTAAAATCTTGTCATAATCTTGCTGGACAACACATGTACATGTTATTGCTTTCCAGTTAATGTTCATCATGCTCTGGTCCATTATTTCCAAACGAACTGGAGGCATCGTATTTGTATCGCAGATAAGGAGAAACACGCGGTGGCGTCAATTCATGAGAAGGACCATGCGGGCGCTTCCCAGGTTAAGAAGACTATTGACCACCCATATTCTAGGACGCATCTTATTCAATATATAAGGTATGCTTGCATCTACTTCTTTCGTTTTGCGGGTGGCAGAGAGAGCTATGTTTATGTGAAACAACGTTCATATTGAGGGTTTGATTAAACAAAAAAGGCACGTGTTACTACCCATAATCCTTCCTGCATTAGAAAGAAAAACACAAGGTCACTTCAATCTGGCAGTTCAAAGCTTGAGCCTTAATGTTGTCAAAGTATTCTTGAACCATGACCATGTACTGTTTGAGGAACACCTCAAGAATTTTCGAGACGATGAAGCTCAATAAGCTGTGATACGATTAAAACGTGAAGCTACAGGGAAGCACTTATAGGAAATTGCCTTGTCAAATCCACAAGTAGGGAGGCTAGAGGCTCATCAGCAGAGTTCTTCTACCAAACTTCCTGGCTGACTTTTGTATGATCCATTTTTTTCAGGATTATGCAAAATAGCTGACATGAACATTTTAACATGTAGATATGGCCTAGATATGAACCGTGAAGCTTTAGCACTGCTCTTGTGCTTTGTTGGTTGGAAGATCATGAATTCAGTTTCATCAATGGGCAAAGCGAATGAGGCAAATTACCTATCCTCGCTTGCAACATGTTAATACACACAGAAAATACATGAAATACACTTTTGTTGTTGCATTAAAACACAAATGTAATATGCACATGTCATACCTGATCCCAGTCTTATATTTTATTCAAACTTTGGCTATGTGTGTGCCCAAACCTGATCGTGTTAGCATGGTTTAGTGTAGCCGTGATCTATGCACTTGAATCAAATAAACATGCAAACATGGAATTTAGAACAGAGGTACACTATATTTTATAGCGAAGTGTGTTTTTTTCCTTTTTTTTTTTTGAGAAAAGAAGAGTGTCTTGTTCAGACAACATACTATCGGGCTAACTTTAAACCACACGTAGAAAGACCGTTCTGGCTGATTTCCTAGACTACCATCTGCAAGGATTTTGCTAATCATGAAAAATGGGAAGCTTGAGTATCCTCCTAATTGGTTGGGAGTATGGAAGTTGAGCATCCTCCTAACTGGTCGATGACAGGGGACTCCCGCCTAATCCCCCTAGTTCTGTCAAAAAAAAAATCTAAGTTGTAGAAATTAATGGCCAATATGCATCACAATCTTAGGAGCTTCTTCTGTTAATAAATTCTTTTTGTAAAATATATAGTTGTATTTTTTTCTAATCAAAGAATCTAACTGAATATGCAGCTGCATAGAGTTCCTTAGTACAACATAGTTGCAGTACTGTACATGCATCTGAGGGCAAAATCAGAAGACATGAGAGCACACTCCACAAAAAGAGGGAAAAAAAACAGTCTCGAACAACATGTAAACTACAAACTGTTAAAATATGTACCGTATCAATCTCTATGCGGTTTCCTTGTATAGGCTGTAATTACTTTGCAACTGTATTCCTTGTCATGTAATCCCCCTGGTATATAATAGAGAGGCGTGACCCAATCAAGGGTATCACACACATATTACCCCAATCAGCATTTATTCAGAAGATTGTGCACACTACATGCTATCACCTAATAAATCTCACGCCAAGACAATAAATCGGCAAAAAATCACAAGGCAAACAGACAAAATCTGGGCTGAGCCTACTGCTCCTCCTGTGGCCGACACTCCATTGGCTACTGCTCCAAGTGCGTAGATACGGGAGTGCATCCAGTTCTCTAAGAAGCCTCCATGCAGGACCTCCTCTCCCATGGGCAGCTGCTCGTGCACGGCAACCATGCGGGCATTGATAATGAAAATTACGTTAAATCGCAATGTGCTATCTGAACACCATTGAATAACTGAAAACAATAGTCTTCAGACACCTTACCTAGTACCTCGTGTCTTTGCATATAAATTCTGAATATGCAAGAAAGGTTTTCTATACACTTCAAGAATTTATCATCAAGTTTGATTCCATACGGGAGTAAGGATAACAAAAAGGGCCAAAGGGGCATACTTGGGATAGCAAGCTGAAAATTATCAGTACAATCAAGACTATTTGTACCATAACTATTCCCTATATCTATGAATACCTTGAGTTTGTATCTAATACTAAAATATATCAGAGATAATTTTCAGAAAGGTACATTTTGTAATACTCCTATGTATTATTAAAGAACTGATAGACCATTTTGTTTTCTCTAATGCAGTGAATTTTTCAACCATTACTAACGCACAGAACCTTTGATGGTTCAACTCACATTAACCATGTAAATATTCAGATCAGTGGAGTACCTTGTTGTTGACCATCAGATAAACTTGCAGTTCTTCCTCACTGTCCGCAGTGTCTTCTTGCAGAACACAATAGGAGCACACTCTCCCGGTCAAAACTTACTCACGGGCACTGTTGAAACAAGCACCAAACAGCACGCGTGTGGGTGTCAAAACCGGCGGATCTCGGGTAGGTGGTCTCGAACTGTGTGTCTGAGGCGGATGGTAATAGGAGGCAGGCGACACGATGTTTACCAAGGTTCGGGCCCTCTTGATGGAGGTAATACCCTACGTCCTGCTTGATTGTTCTTGATGACATGAGTATTACAAGAGTTGATCTACCACGTGATCAGAGAGGCTAAACCCTAGAAGCTAGTCTATGGTATGATTGTATGTTGTCCAATAGACTAAAACCCTCCGGTTTGTATAGACACCGGAGGGGGCTAGGGTTACACAAGGTCGGTTACAAAGGAGGAGATATAAATATCCATATTGCCTAGCTTGCCTTCCACGTCAAGTAAAGTCTCATCCGGACACGGGACGAAGTCTTCAATCTTGTATCTTCATAGTCCAATAGTTCGGCCAAAGGATACAGTCCGGCTGTCCGGAGACCCCCTAATCCAGGACTCCCTTAGTAGCCCCTGAACCAGGCTTCAATGACGATGAGTCTGGCGCGCAGTGTTGTCTTCGGCATTACAAGGCGAGTTCCTCCTCCGAGTACACCATGAAGAGTTTGAATTGAAGGATAGTGTCCGCCCCTGCAAAATAAGTTCCACATACCACCATAGAGAGAATAATATTTCCACAAATCTAATCTGCTGACACGTTTTTGACAGCATGACATCACACCTTGGCCCGGCTATTATTCGAACCGTTTTTCTCAACCAGCTCCGCACATATCGCGAGGCGGTTTTCTTGATACATCTTATCAAAGCAGAGATCTTGTTCCCCTTATCACGGGATTCACATAAATACGGACGTGGGTAACCCAACCGCGTCATCAATTACGGTGCCTGGGGAATAAGCGGTTTTGCCAGGCAAGTGCGGAGACACATCGCCTCCTCTGCCCTTATAAAGGGACAAATATTTACTTTTTTCACCCACGCCTTCTTCCTTCTCGCTTACCCATTCCCGCACACTCGAGCTCTAGCGCCCAAGCTCGCGTTCTTCTTCTTAAACCACTCCAATCATGTTTGGAGCAGGAGGCAAGTGGATGGTCTCCTCCGTCATGGAGGAGAACATCAAAAAGTTACGGGAAGCCGGATACTTGGCCGCGGATATCGCGCACCGGCTGCCAAATGCGGGGCAGATCATCCCCACGCCCGAACCCCATGAGAGGGTAATTTTTCTTACCCATTTCGTCCGCGGACTAGGATTCCATCTCCACCCGTTTGTCCATGGGCTCATGTTCTACTATGGGCTGGATTTTCATGATCTGGCCCCCAATTTCATCCTCAACATCTCGGCGTTTATCGTCGTATGCGAGGCCTACCTCCACATCAGGCCCCACTTCGGCCTAAGGCTAAAAACCTTCATTGTCAAACTGAAGGTGGTGGGCGGCCAGCAAGCAGAGTGCGGAGGCGCCATGGTGGGCAAGATGCCTAATGTCACCTGGCTCGAGGGCACCTACGTGGATACGATAAAAGGGGTGGCAATCGGGGTGGTTCTACATCACCGAGCCGCGCGACTCCAACTGGGTGGCGGACCCCAAATTTCGATCCGGAATCCCCCTGTGGCTCACCTCTTGGAAAAGGAAGGGCCTGTCCTGGGGTTCTTCGGTAGAGCTGCCTAGACTCCAGACCTGCATCCAGAACATGACGAACAAGAAAATCAAGCTCGTCAACGTGGTCCAGGTTATGCTCTTCCGCCGGATCCTTCCGTGTCAACGACAGGCATTTGTTTTGTGGGAGTTCGACTCTGCCAACCACCAGACGCTGCGAGAGCTCTATGACATGACGCACGAGGACGTCTAGAGGGTGTTGTTCAAGAGCGCCGAGATACCTCCCTCCCTCACAGAGGACCGCAGACTCAGCACAAAGCGTCGCGCCCATCCGGTAGGCTTTTATATCTCTTAGGGTATTTATTTGCCCCGATTTAGTTATGTGCTGGATCTAAGCTTCCATACCATTAACAGGATTGGATAGAGAGAGCGGAGCAGCTTGATTGTCCAGCCCCCCTGCCCAAAGATCCTGCAGACGCTCTTCCAACGAATATGCTGACTCCGGCACCTTACGAGGTGCCAGCAAAGAAGGCCACGGGGACCCAAAAGGTTCTCGGCGCAAGGTTATATCGGACTCTTCGTCCGATGACTCCGACGCGCACTCCTCCCATGGAAATGAGGAGGAGGAGAAAAGTTCTCCCCCCCCCCTAGTCGGGGGAGACAAGAAAACGAAGGTCGACCCATCCGGGGAGGCCGAAGTGTCCAAGAAGGGAAGGAACCTCCCTCCGGACTGTGCCATGACGGCCGTCGACAGCGGCGACGAGAGGCTACCCAGGGACAAGCCCCTGGCGAAGTGGTAAGTGTCCGGACACCATAGTACTTCATGGTATGTTTTATTGTACTGCCTTTCCTCATGCCGAACATGATTATGCAGTCCGTCCCAAGCTCATCTCGACGTACCCTCGTCGAGCGGCTCTTTGGACTCGTCGGATATGAACAGCGGTTCTCCTCCGACGCCTTCCACCGCTTGTCCTACGGACAACGCCGAGGTGTTGTCACAAAAGGCACCGAGACAAGGGGAGGTGATCCTGGGGGCGCCAAACGGAAACCTCTCGGACCATGGATACCAAGGGAGCGAGGCTCCAAGGGCTCCGAGTTCGGGCCCCAGCCGGACACTGCTCCGGAACCTTCGATGGTTCCGGATTCTGGCAGGCGGTCCCCCATTAAGGGGGGCCAACCATCCGTGCCGGTGTCCTCTGTCCAACTAGAGGCACCGGACAACTTGCTGGAAGCGCTTCACAACGCTTCCATCGATGAAGAGCACCGCACTATTATGAGTGCAGTGGTCGAGAAGGTTCACTCCGCCAAAAACGGGCTGACCGAAGCTTGCACCAGCCTCCTAACAGGCTTTGAGGTAAGCAATCAAAATATAAGAAAATATTACCGCATAGATAGTAGCCCCTGATGCTCTATTCGGCGTTCGTGAAGAAAAGCTGAATAGAGGATCAAATGGTAACTCAGGAGTCTAATTAGAGTATGTCTATGTTTATGTGCAGGCTTCACTGCTGGACGCTGCCGCACGTACTGCGGAGGTCTTTGCACTGAAGCAGGCCCTGAAGCGGTTCGAGGACGAGCTCGGCCTTACCAAGAGGCAGCTCGAAGAGAGCAAAGGTAAGATATACCCCTGTATATATAGTTAAAAATAAGTTCGGGTGTAAAGTAATAGGATCATCATGAATTTGTCAGGGCCACGACCGAGGTGGAGACCCTGAGGAAGGCGTTGTTCGAGGCCGAAGACAAAGCGGCCAAAGAACGCATGGAACGGGAGAAACAAGAAGCCCGAGTAGGCGAGGTGCAGCAAGAGCTCGAGGCTCTCGCCGAAAAGCATGAGTCCTTCGAGCTCGACTCCAAGACGCGAGAGTCTGAGCTCGCGCAGGCGCTTGAAAGCGTCCGGGGCGCCAAGGCCGAAGCCCACACGGCCCTCTAGGAGATTGACGCGGCGAAGAAGATAGCGGCGGGTAAGGCATTCAATATGCAAATAAAGCATGTGAATGAGACTTTCCTTTTTCTTACCCGAGTTCTGAGCTCTCCAGGAGTGTTTGCAAATCTTCCCCGAAGTGTACTAGATGTCGCGGAGTTTTACCGGGCTGAGGAGGGGAGCTCAACGGAGAAGTTGTTCTGGTCTCAGTATAATGGGACCGAACACCCAGTGTCCTTGAGAGACCAGCTGAAGCAGTTGGTCGAACTTCACAAGGCGGCCGAATAGGCCATGAGAGGCCTTATAGTCCGGATGTGGCCTGGCGAGCCCCTATCCGGCAGCTACTTCGATCTGGTGAGGCGGCTTGTTGAAGCCTGCCCACGGCTTGAAGTCATCAAGCGGTCCGTCTACATCGAGGGTGCACGCAGGGCTTTTGCCTGGG
The DNA here is from genome assembly GCF_018294505.1 of Triticum aestivum. Taxonomy (NCBI): domain Eukaryota; kingdom Viridiplantae; phylum Streptophyta; class Magnoliopsida; order Poales; family Poaceae; genus Triticum; species Triticum aestivum. Next base: position 516,747,218 of record NC_057806.1, on the reverse strand, counting down.
CGAAGGTGCACTGGGCGAAGCTGGACGCGGTGAAGCTGGTGAGGGAGGGGCCACCGGAGGGGAAGGAGCATTGCTGCCCCGAGAATTACTATGAAAGTGTCCTGAAGGGTTCCCGCTTAGTGGCAGACGAGTGTGCCAAGGATGTAATTTTTGAATGAACATGCCCATGTGATCCTGTAATATGAAACGAGTTCTTTTGCGCCATGCGACGCTTTATTAATTTAAAATATTACCTTTTGTGCGGCCGTTTATAAAATTTGAGAGTTGGCCAGTAGTCGGCTTCTACCCCCATGTAACTAGTACTGGGGTGTTGAGCGCAACAAACTAGGCAATCAGACTATAATGCTTTATCACTCTCACTTAGCCATAGAAGTCTATGATTTTAGATTTTTGGTGAAGCCCCTGGTATTCAGAGAGTCGAATTTGGGGCGCTATACACGCCTAAGCCGGACAAGGCCGACTCCTCGCCCGAAGCGGAAAAAGTCTTTAAGGACTTAAGACCTCTCGAACAGCGACCAGTCTCTTGCCTTATCATGCCAGTCAGGTTTTGGCTTTCTCTACTGAGGTGCTCGTCCGGAAGAACTGGGACACAATCCAGTAGTTCTCCCACCGCTACCTTAGCCGATATAGCGGAACGTAAGGTACCAAAGATGGGAGCCGGGCGACCCAACATTTGACCAAAGACATGATTCGGAGCTGATGCATATAATGCTATAAGTTTGGGGTGCCGCACTGTCGAAAGTGTTCGGACTTCTTGCGCTGTTTTGTGGAGTAAACGAGAGCCCCTGGCGTACTGACCATACCCGAACATGTGGGTGCGGATTGTCATAAATGGACATATAAGTGAAAGAGAAAAACTTAAATAATGCAATGACATATTAATGATATGCATTGTTATTTCAATAATATGTCGAAGCGTACTGGTACAAGTAGTGCAATAAGCATAAAGTATGACAATTCGAAATGTCCTATCCCAGGGCAAGCTACGCATAAATAGTGAAAAGCGGGTATATCAAGTATTACTAGAGACCACCTGGCGGTTCGCGTGTTCATCTTAGCTTCTTGCCACCTTGGTTGTTGCTTTTGTAATGTGTCCGGCAATCGTACTGTTAGAAAGAGCTTCCAAAGAGTTAGGCCCTGAAAGAGAAAAGGAATGTCAAAGGTATACAGCCCCTAGTGTGGTGAAACCGCAATGCAGGGCATGTCCTGATTGTGCCCCCGCCTATGTCCATGGTATTTTCAATGCGTAGTTATGTACACGTGACACGGATTTCGTCGCTTCACTGGGACTGGGACGGGGGCCGTATTGCTAGGCGAGCTCTGACCGTGCCAGGCGATCTTGTTGTAGCTTGTTCCGGACTTGCTTGAAGGTGTCCTGGGGCTATGACGCTGAATGAGTGGTCTGCCTGAACAAGCTCCATTGTGCCTCTGCTACAAGGGCCGCAGTGTGCTCTTCCGTACGGAGTGAGTGTTCTGTGTTTCCATTTACTGTTATGAGCCCGCGAGGTCCTAGCATCTTGAGCTTGAGGTACGCGTAATGCGGCACTGCATTGAATTTTGCAAAACGGGACGATGTCAAAGATTAACTCTTCACTTCGGAAGTTATCCGGTGATCCAAAGACCACTTCCAGTGTGATTGAGCCTGTGCAATGGGCCTCTACACCTGGGATGACACCTTTAAAGGTGGTTTTGCTGGGTTTGATCCTCGAGGGATCGATACCCATTTTTCGCACTGTATCCTGATAAAGCAGGTTCAGGTTGCTGCCGCCGTTCATAAGGACTCGGGTGAGGTGAAATCCGTCAATGATGGGGTCTAGGACCAGTGCGGCGGATCTGCCATGACGGATGCTAGTGGGGTGGTCCCTGCGATCGAAGGTGATCGGACAAGAAGACAATGGGTTGAACTTTGGGGCGACGGGCTCCATCGCATAGACGTCCCTTAGTGCACGCTTCCGCTCCCTCTTGGGAATGTGGGTTGCGTATATCATGTTCACCGTCTTCACTTGAGGGGGAAATCCTTTATGTCCTCCTGTGTTCGACGGCCGGGGCTCCTCCTCGTCATCACTATGTAGCCCCTTGTCCTCGTCTTCGTAGAGAGACATGTAATTGTCCTCCTCCGGTTCTCCATCTGCTGCCTCCTCTAGAGGGCTAGCTTATTCGTCCTCTAGCTCTACACTGTGCTGGAGGGGATTGTTATCTTCGATGCTATCCGGAGTGTTATTATCTCCTGTGCCGGTATCACTGCTCTTGCTGTGGCGGGACTTAGAGCGGCGCTGCTGACGTCGGCGCTTGGGTTGCTTCTTGGAGGGGTTATCCTCCGCTGTCTCATCGCCATTGCCTTCTTTGGGGGTGCCCACCTTGTATATATCATATGATGAGGTGGCGGTCCAGCGCCCTGAGGGCCGTGGTTCCTGTTCATCTCCGGCTTCGTCGTCCATACCGTCGAAGTCTTCGGAGTCGAAGTCGAGCATGTCGATTAAGTCATCGATAGTGGCTACTAAGTGGGTGGTGGGTGGGCAGCGAATTTCATCGCCGTCCGCATCCCATTCTAGCCAGACATAGTTCAGCCAAGGTTCTCCTGACAGGGAGAGAGACCTTAATGAATTTAGCACATATCCGGAAGGTGAGTGCTGAAAGATATCTGCGGAGGTGAACTCCATGATCCGCGCCTAGTCTGACTCGACGGGCATGGATGTGAGCTACTCGCAGTCCGTGGCCGGAGATGAATCCAGTGGTTCGGTGACACGGCTCTCGTAAGGGGTGAAGTCAGTATCTGGCTCTATCTCCACTGAGAGTGCGGCCTCCATGGCGGGGTCCATCCCTCTGCTCTCGGATGGCGTGACTTGCTCCGGATTGATGGACGGTGTAGTTGCGGATGCGATCTCCCGAACATAGTCTGGCAGCAGAGTTATGTCATGCTCGTCGCGACTGTGCGGCGCGTCCGGCATGGGCTCTAATCCGTCGAAGATCAAGTCTCCGCGGATGTCGGCCGTTTAATTCAAGTTTCCAAATCTGACCTGATGGCCAGGGGCGTAGCTCTCGATCTGCTCCAGATGGCCAAGCGAATTGGCCCGCAGTGCAAAGCCGCCGAATATGAATATCTGTCCGGGGAGGACAGCCTCACCCTGGACCGCATCGCTAGCGATGATCGAAGGAGCCATCAAGCCTTATGGTGACGACACAGTGGAACTCTCAATGAAAGCACGAATGTCGGTGTCAAAACCGACGGATCTCAGGTAGGGGGTCCCAAACTGTGCGTCTGAGGCGGATGGTAACCGGAGGCAGGGGACAGGATGTTTACCCAGGTTCGGGCCCTCTTGATGGAGGCAATACCCTACGTCCTGCTTGATTGTTCTTGATGACATGAATATTACAAGAGTTGATCTACCACGAGATTAGAGAGAGGCTAAACCCTAAAAGCTAGCCTATGGTATGATTGTATGTTGTCCTACGGACTAAAACCCTCCGGTTTATATAGACACCGGAGGGGGCTAGGGCTACACAAGGTCGGTTACAAAGGAGGAGATATACATATCTGTATTCCCTAGCTTGCCTTCCACGCCAAGTAAAGTCCCATCCGGAAACGGGACGATGTCTTCAATCTTGGATCTTCATAGTCCAACAGTCCGGCCAAAGGATATAGTCCGGCTGTCCGGAGACCCCCTAATCCAGGACTCCCTCAACGCGCACACACCTGCATAATGACATGGACGACTCGGCAGAACATATGGCAACAACCGCGCTCGCAGCCTCCCCGATGTGCTCAACATGGCCCTCCTCCACCACAAGACAATTGTGTTGGATGTTGTTGGAGCGGTACACTGCGGCCACCGCAGCTAGAGAGGTAAGGTTGCCGTCATCGCTGTGGTGGGAGCAATGCGGTCATCAATCCTTAACAACAAAATCAAAGTGAAATTGTCCTGCAAAAAGGCAAAGAAGAGCAAATGAATCCACTGCCTTGGCTACATTTTGAGAAATAGCTACCCAAACTTAAATGTAGTAGTCATATACAAGAGTAACCCAACTCATATTTGCTCCATACTAACTATTGCTTTGTCTATGCATTGCATGCCCTCGGCCACTTCCGCTTGATGCAGCTACACCCGCAGCCACAATGGAAAAGCACAAAATAGGAAATCGATCAAAGCATGCAAACAAACACCAATGTAGCCCAACACAATTGCAAGCAAGTTAATGGATTCCGCCGGTGAGGAGTGCCAAGACACGAACAGGCGTCCATGGCGCCCTCAATTAATTTGTTAGGCTAGGGTGATGGTGCGTTGAGGGCACCGAGCAGGGGAGCTTCGACCGTTGGCGCGCGGGATCAGAGGAGCGCAGGGTGGCCTGGTGGAGGCTCGCAGGTGGCTGGCGGTGGCGGTGGTCAAGGTACTGGGGAGCGTGGCGGGCGAAGACCTTGAGATGGTGGATGAGCACGTGTGGAGCCGATGTTGTCAGGAAACCTCAACAACGGTGAATGGCCTAGAAGGAAGCGGTGCCTGTAGGTTCATGGGCGGAGGCGGCGGCCACGGGGAGGCTGACGCCATGGGAGGCGGCGGCGGCGCGCTGGGAGGTCGGGCCGTCCGGATTTTTTTTAACTACGGGTCGTCTGGATGGGGGAAGAAGGATCAAGTTGGGAATTTTTTTAATTCCTGATATTATGGGGATTGGGGAACAAGGGCGGTGGCGGCAGCGCGCGGGGAGGTCGGCCAGCTCTCTTTCTTGCGATAATTAGCGAATTGTTTTTCTTGTCGTGGGTAATTGCTTACAACTTCTAGGGCAAAGTCAACGGGCAGATAATACCTAATAGATAGTAGGAAAATCTCAACCGTCTATCTGTATGGTTAACGGATATGAACGGGTGATGTATGGAGAACTATGAAAGCTTCCACCCTTTAATATTAGGTAAAGATTAACTGGGTTTTCTAGCAATTTAATATGCATAATTCAAATTTGAACTACGAGCACATGCTCCAATGCACTAAGGTTGGTTGAAAAATCACATGTGGTTCCTTGGGTGAATTTTTAGATCACATGCAAGAGATGGGAATGAAATTCAAACACCAGGGCACTGTTGATTGCCAGCCAAATGTTGAGATGCCTGGTTTTTAAATTCTAATAAATCCAAAACTCGTATGAAATTCATTAAACTTGGCACGGCTTCATGGAGCGGCATCAACATGCCATGGTAAAAAAAATTGTCCGGTTTGGGGCAGGTTTGGGTATATGCTTCTCACAAACCAGAGCTTCTCACAACGAGCATCATGGTTTTCGTAGGGAACGTCCCACCTTTGGGGATAAAACGATATCCACTGCCTCTTATTGCTTTGTAACATCGTAAATTTTCAATTTGGAATGTTATACATAGGTCATTCATGCATATCATATTTTATTGCATTTCGTTTCGCGATCCTCAAAAATCCTAAGCAACTTAAGGACTCACGGAGAGAGTTGGGGATTTCAGGTTCTTCATATTTGAATTTTATCAAATATTGAGGCAAGGATCATTTTGTTTTTAATAATTTTTCTCTCCGAAAATATTTCATATTAAAATATACTAGAGGAGATAATATGACTTCTCCAAAAATAAGTGAAATATTGGAGGAAATATATTAAAATCAAATGATAAATTTTATTTAGATTTTATTGCAATTTTATCTCAATTAGGAAAAATATGTGTTTTTAAAAATTGCATTAGAGGCCCAAATAAATGTTCACTTTGTCCGGAATATCATTGGAGGACCATGAAAATTTATTTCACAATTTTTTGTGTCCGTTTATTATTTCTTTTCTTAGTTTTTCTGCATCAGGTTTTTGAAAAAAAAAGAGCACCGACCTAACGGGCCGTGCCTGACTAGGACACCGCCCGACCGGCTTTTTAAGGCGAGGCCCGAGGCCCGCGAGGCCACCAGGCCCGCCCGAACCCTAGCGCCACCTCCTGTCGCGACGCCGCCGCGCTGCCTCCCGCCGCAAAGCAGCCACCCACCGCGCAGCTTCCCGCCACGCCACCTACTGCCGCCGCCAACCCCGACCGCCGCCGCTGGAGACCCTGCCGTCGGAGCCGCCACCGCCGATCCTGCCGATGTTGAGGTAGCCACCACCGCAGTCTGGTTTTCTCGAGAAAACCTTTGGTTTTTTTAGAAAACCCTATATCTAGTTTTTTTTAAATAGATCGGTTCATTCGGTTTTCCGTCGGTTTATTTATTTAGCGGACATTTGTCCGTATGTTCGTTTTAACAAACGTTGTTTGTCGGTTAGTTGCAGACAGCGAACGTTCGTTCGTTAGCCTATTCGTCAGTTTTCTTTTTCTAGGGTTTTTCCGCGATTATTTCGATCGCGATTTCTGCCCTAATTTTCGATCTAGTATATCTTTTTGCTCGTTTATCCAAATCAGGTGAAACAAGCGCCTAGATCTTCGTCTTGAAGCCCTCTTTCTGTTTAACCAACTTGAACAAGATTTTGGTACTGTAAAAATTGGCTTTAGTCCTGATTAGTAATCGGATCTTGTTCTTTCGTAGTTTGTGTTTCGTTGCTCTGTTTGATTTGATTCTTTTTGCAAATCAGAGTTCTTCAGTTGAACTTTCTGGTTAGATATTCTCATTTGAGTTTTTGCCATGCACCTTTGCTTGATTGCTTATGTATGCCATTGTTTGTTTGCGATAGAACACCTGGAGTGAGAAGCGTGCTACTACGAGTCACTAGGTTTTGCAGATCGGCAGCAAGGCAAGTAACACATTGATCATACTCTTTCATACCTAGTTTTATGCATTAGTTACAATCCTCAAACACTTCATGATTAAGATGTGATTAACATGTGGGTATTGGGAATAGTTGATGAGGTACAACCTATTACCTGTTTTATTATCAAACCCTTGGGAGTTACTTCTACATTATGCTTATATTGTTATGCTATGCTAGTAGACGTGGATTGGGTTTGAGTGTATCCATGACAGATGTGAGTTTGTTAAGCAATTCTAAGGTGGCAACTTTAATACACATCTGGGCCGATTGTTGGTTTTGGGCACCTAGGGTTATACCAGTGTTGTCCTAGGAGATCCCGGGGTTATACCATGTGATCCTCCTATGGTCCGCCACCCAGACACAAAGGGATCATAAGATTATTCATGCTAGAAACTTCCGTGTGCAGCCACAACCTATTATGGGATCTAGCATAGTTGAGGAGGTTGCATGACCTCTTCCAGTTGTAGGCTAGTAGATGTAGGGGGTGTAGGTTGGTACTGTCTACCCGGGGTTAGAGTTAATGCTTCTGAAAGACTATGTCTCGGACATCCGTTTCTCAAACACCATGTAGTGCGAGAAATCCAACGGAGGAGATCGATTCTTGTGAGGAAAAGTGCACAAACCTCTACAGAGTGTACAAACTAATCATGATTAGTCGTGTACCCGGTTATGGACAACTTGAGTATCTGGTTCTTGGATTATCATATGGATATCATCACTTTAAATTAATTGTTGGGTTGATAATTACTTTTAATTGGGATTGAGATGGGGGTACCATTCTCAATGTTTCAACCATCATGATAGTTAAATAAAGTATATTCCTTTGTTGTAGGGAAAAATTGGCTTTTCGCAAAAACATTATAACCATAGAGCCTCCACCAGCCAAATATGCATGTACTGATAGCATTTAACTGTTCATTGCTCTACGGTGTTATATTGCCAACATATTCCATGTGCTAACCCGTGTTTAGGCTGCAACATATCATGTTGCAGACTTTTCAGATTAGGAGTAAGATGCGATGGGTCATTTGTCATGCACTCAGCTATGCCCTTGGAGTTGATGGACTCACTTATCTTCCAAGCCTTTCGTTGTTATCTATTTTAGATGGCCTTAAGCCATATTTATTGTAATAAGTTCTCTTTTGAGACATTCGTTTTAATAAGTGTGTGATTGCTACTCTGTTATAAATCCTTCGAGTACTGTGTGTGTCAGCATTACCGATCCAGGGATGACACTGAACACAGAGACTTGACCGCCTGAGGTCGGCTCGCTACAAGATGGTATCAGAGCCAGGTTGAATGTAGGACACGACCACTAAGATGAACCATCAAACACTCTTCTCTACTCATTTCTGACTCCTCTCCATTTTATACTCTTTATGATGGCAGACTCGAGGAACCAGTTTACACAGCTGGATGAAGACACGCTGTTTGGACGTGATTTGAAGGGAGTCACTAATTACCTAAACATCAGAATACCAAGCTTCACCAGGACCTACACCGCCACATTACCAGAAGAGGATCGTTGGTTGATTCGAGTTCAAGTTCTAGGAAAGACATTCACGCCAGTCACTTCTGGCACCCCGGCTCAGAGCGACCGGTCTACCCTGTATTGCCAGCCCAGAGACCACGTCTTCTGGCAAGACACAACATCTTGGTACAGAAAGCAACCGCTTTATTGATTCTAGCGGATCATAGTTTATATTACAACAGGTGTCGAGGCCAAGCGACACACACCGTGCGGCTGCACAATATCACTAGTAGAAAAAGGGTCAAACGTGAAGCACATTAGTGCCGGTTTGAATTTGAGCTGGCACTAATGTGTGCATTAGTGCCGGTTCCAACGGCTAGCCGGGCCGCTCTCATTAGTACCGGTTCGTGGTGAACCTTTAGCACCGGTTCGTGCCACGAACTGGTACTAAAGTGAGTGGTGGCAGGATGTTGTCAGTCCGGGGCCCCTCCAACACCTTTAGTACCAGGTCGTATCACGAACCGGTACTAAAGGTCGTCCTTCATAGACCCTTCATCCACCCGAGCTCGCTCTGTTCTTCCCCTTTCCCCTCTCCTCTCTGTTCTTTTCCCTCTTCCTCTCAAGCTCATCAAACATTTTGCCCAAGATTTGAAGGCCCCCATCCATTCAAATGATCACAAAGGTTAGCAACTTTTTCCTTTCATCTCTCATTGCTAGATTAGCTCGTGCAATGCTTTATATAGTGATTGATTTTTGAGTTTAGTAATTTGGGAAGAATTATATATATGTGCTAGTATTTGATTTATATGCAATTTGAGGTCAAAAATAACACTTAGTTTTGCATATGTAGGTGTGGTTTACTTAGTACCTTCTAAATCTCCGTCGTAACCACCATCGATCGCTCGCAACGTCCCGTCGCCGGCACCACCTTTTGGTGAGCCTCTTGTTCATGAAGTTTTATATAAAAAAAGATGTTTGTGTGATTTGGATATATAGTTACTCGTATAATTATCTTACCCATACGTTGTTTGTTATGCATAGTTCCATGGTTTTGATATCCGTCCCCGTCGGCCCTCGTCCGGGTTATGATTCAGATGTTGTATATTCTCTTTTAAAACTATTCATTGCATTTCGTGTTTATGACAAATTATGCCCATCAAGTTGACATAGATATTTGTATGTAGGAGGTAGTTGAACCGGAAATTCCAACCGACCCTATTGTCTAGAGGATAAATTTAGTTGAAAGAGAAAACGAGGATTTGAAGGAAAAATTGAAAAGAATTGAGGGGGAGAAGATGGAATTGGAGTTGCATGTTACCGATGTCAGCGATGATCACAAGATTAAGATGGAGAAAATGCGCTTGAAGATTAGAAAGATTAGAAAATATGCCATTCATAGTGAGGCTTGGTATCATTATGATGTTGGATCAATTGTTACCTAGTTGCAATCTTGATCGCATTTGTTGTTGCATTTAAATTCTTTAGCTAGAGAGTTATTTGTTTGTTGCATTTAAGTGTTGTATGATCTTTATGTATTGTATTAATTTGATGTTTTCGGTGCTGTGTATTGAAGATGAGCCGGGAATGGATGTACGATGACCGATGCTCTCCCGAGTTCATTAATGGCATGCGTACTTTTCTGCTTGCGGCTGAGGCAAACAATCGAGCGGATGGTTTTATGCATTGTCCATGTGCTGGCTGTAAGAATGGTCGCAATTACTCTATGTCCAGAACAATTCACGTCCACCTGTTTGAGTCCGGTTTCATGCCCCACAATAATGTTTGGACCAAGCATGGAGAAAGAGGGGTTATGATGGAAGACAATGAAGAAGAAGAGGATGACGACAGCTATCCTGGCCATGGGTTCCCTGAATACGATGATACAACAATGAGGGAAGAAGCTGAGCCGGTAATGCGGGAAGAAGCTGAGCCGGCAATGCGGGAAGAAGCTGAAGAAGAGGCATCGGATGAGCCCGTTGATGATTTAGGTCGGGCCATTGCCGATGCAAAGAGAAACTGTGCAAGTGATTTGGAGAAGAAGAAGTTGCAGCGCATGTTAGAGGATCACAAAAAATTGTTGTACCCGAATTGCGTAGGTGACAAGAAAAAGCTAGGCAAGGGATTTGCTGCAATGGAAGGCAGAGAATGGTGTATCTGATAAGGGATTTGGAAAGTTGCTAGTAATGATAAAGGATATGCTTCCAAAGGACAACGAATTTCCCGAGAGTACGTATGAAGCAAAGAAGGCTGTCTGCCCTCTAGGGTTAGAGGTGCAGAAGATACATGCATGCCCTAATGATTGCATCCTCTACCGCGGTGAGTACGAGGATTTAAGCGCTTACCCGGTATGCGGTGCATTGCGCTATAAGATCAGCCACGATGACCCTGGTGACGTCGAGGGCGAGCGCCCCGGGAAGAAGATTCCTGCCAAGGTGATGTGGTATGCTCCTATAATACCAAGGTTGAAACGTTTGTTCCAGAACAAAGAGCATGCCAAGGCAATGCGATGGCACAGAGAAGACCGTAAGAAAGACAGAAAGTTGAGAGTACCCATTGACGGGTCGCAGTGGAGAAAAATCGAAAGAAAGTACGGGATGGAGTTTGCAGATGATGCAAGGAACGTATGGTTTGCTCTAAGCGCAGATAGCATTAATCCTTTTGGGGAGCAGAGAAGCAACCACAGCACCTGGCGTGTGACTCTATGTTTGTATAACCTTCCTCCTTGGTTGTGCATGAAGCGGAAGTTCATTATGATGCCAGTGCTCATCCAAGGCCCTAAGCAACCCGGCAACGACATTGATGTGTACCTAAGGCCATTAGTTGAAGAACTCTTACAACTGTGGAATGGAACAGGTGTACGTGCGGGGGATGAGCACATGGGAGAGGAATTTGACCTAAAGGCGTTGTTGTTCGTGACCATCAATGATTGGCCTACTCTCAGTAACCTTTCAGGACAACCAAACAAGGGATACCGCGCATGCACGCACTGTTTGGACGATACCGACAGTATATATTTGGCTAATTCTAAGAAGAATGTGTACCTGGGACATCGTCGATTTCTTCCGAGCAGGCATCCCGTAAGAAAGAAAGGCAAGCATTTCAAAGGTGAGGCGGATCACCGGATGAAGCCTCGCCACCATACTAGTGCTGATGTACATGATATGGTCAAGGATTTGAAGGTGGTATTTGGAAAGGGTCCTGGTGGACAACCTGTTCCAAATGACGCTGACGGACGCGCACCCATGTGGAAGAAGAAATCTATATTTTGGGACCTGTCCTATTGGAAAGACCTAGAGGTCCGCTCTGCAATCGACATGATGCACGTGACGAAGAATCTTTGTGTGGCCCTGCTTGGCTTCTTGGGCGTGTATGGGAAGACAAAAGATACACCTGAGGCACGGGAGGACCAGCAACGTATGCACGGAAAAGACGGCATACATCAGGGTCATGCAAGCTACGCTCTTACCAAAGAAGAGAAGGATATCTTCTTTGAAAGCCTGCTTAGTATTAAGGTACCGTCTGGCTTCTCGTCGAATATAAAGGGAATAATAAACATGGCAGAGAAAAAGTTCCAGAACCTAAAGTCTCATGACTGCCACGTGATTATGACGCAACTGCTTCCAGTTGCATTGAGGGGGCTTCTACCAGTAAACGTTTGATTAGCCATTGTGAAGCTATGTGCATTTCTCAATGCAATCTCTCAGAAGGTAATCGATCCAGAAATCATACCAAGGTTAGAGAATGATTTGGTGCAATGTCTTGTCAGTTTCGAGTTGGTGTTCCCACCATCCTTCTTCAACATCATGATGCACGTCCTAGTTCACCTATGCGAAGAGATTAACGTTTTGGGTCCTGTATTTCTACCCAATATGTTCTCCTTTGAGAGGATCATGGGAGTCTTAAAGAAATATGTTCATAACCGTGCTAGGCCAGAAGGAAGCATCTCCAAGGGCCATGAAAATGAGGAGGTCATTGAGTTTTGTATTGACTTTATTCCTGACCTTAAGCCGATTGGTGTTCCTGAATCGCGGCATAAGGGCAGACTAGATGGAAAAGGCACGCTAGGAGGGGAACAAATAATATGTATGGACGGACATTCTTTCACTGAAGCACACTACACAGTTCTATAGAATTCCTCCTTGGTGGCTCCGTATATGGATGAACACAAGAATTTGCTACGCTCCAAACACCCGGAGCGGTCTGATGACTGGATTACACATGAACAAACCAGGAGTTTCGCCAGCTGGATGCAGACACGTACCATGCATGACACCTTTATTGAAGATGACATGTACTTGCTGTCTCAGTTACCATCTTCGAATATAATGACTTTCAAAGGGTACGAGATAAATGGTAATACATTTTACACGATCGCCCAAGATAAGAAGAGCACCAACCAAAATAGTGGTGTCCGCTTTGATGCAGAAACCAAGACAGGAAAGGAAACATATTATGGTTATATACAGGACATATGGGAACTTCACTATCGACATGGTTCGAAGGTCCCTTTGTTTCGGTGCAAATGGGTCAATATGACACGAGGTGGGGTAACGGAAGACCCGCAGTACGGAATGACAATAGTGGATCTCAACAATCTTGAGTATGCAGAAGAACCATTCGTCCTAGCCAATGATGTGGCATAGGATTTCTATGTGAAGGACATGTCTACCAAGCCAAGAAAAAGAAAAGATAAGGAAGCGAATGCATCGTACGATGAGCCAAAGCGGCACATAGTTCTTTCTGGGAAGAGAAACATCGTGGGAGTGGATGACAAGACAGACATGTCAGAAGATTATGAAAAGTTTGATGAAATTGCTCCATTCACAGTGAATATTGACCCGAGCATCCCGTTAAATGATGAAGATTTTCCATGGTTACGGCGCAAAGGGACACACGCGAAGAAAAAGTTTCACACCCAAAGATCTGGGATGTGATCAGCTTCACTATCATCACTTTCTTCTGTGTTTCACACCCAGGAGGGAATCTCTGTAATAGTTAGGGTAGTTATGTGTTTTCACATTTGAAACGCGAAGAAATTTTATGTGCAAACAAATTCTTTCATGCCTTTACTGATTTTTAAAGTTAAGTTATTCACAAACTAGTGATTCACACTAATTTCAAATAATTCAAAATTTAAACTATTCAAATTTGAAAACTACGGGCACTAACAGAAAGTTTGTAATTTTTTGTACCTAAAGCAAAAATATTCACAAAGAAACTCTAAATACACAAAAAAAACTCAAAAATAAATAAAGCAAAAAAAATAAAAAAAGCCCGCCTACTGGGCCAGAGCGGCCTGCATACGACTAGAAACCCAACCTGTTGTTGGGCCAGGATGCAGGCCTGCAAAGCCCCAGTAGGCCCACAGGGCAACATAGAACATGTAGGTCCAGTAGGCCTGCTTTGGAGAGGAGCTCGAGAGAGCTACCGCACGGGGGGTTATAAACCAGTGCGAACGCCCCTCGGCTAGCGAGGTGGGACTAAACTTGCCGCACCGAGCCACCACCCGGTACTAAAGTGGGTGCAGTTCCCGCCGCTTGGCCTAGCCAAAACAGGCCTTTAGTACCGGTTGGTGGCTCCAACCGGTACTAAAAGTCCATCCTATATAACTAAACACTTCAAAAATTTCAGTTTCTCATCTACTTCTTCTCCTCTGCCCCGTCGCCCGCCGCCCCCATCTCCATATGCCTTGTCGCCGCCCCCGTCGCCGCCCCGTCCCCATCGTCGCCGCCCCGTCGTCCCCGTCCTCGTCGTCCCCGTCGTCACCGCCGCGCTGTCCCGGCTCGTCCCGCGTCGTCCCCGTCCCCGTCATCGCTGCCCCGTCCCCGTCGTCGCCACCCTGACACGTCCCCGTCATCGCCGCCCCGTCCCTGTCCCCGTCGTCGCCATCCCCATCGTCGCCACGCCCGTCGCCGTCCCCGCCCCCCCCCCCCGTCGCCTCTCGCCTCGCGAGTGAGCACACACACACACACACACATTTTTTTAGTTTTTTAGTTATAGAAATAGTTATAAAAATGTTAGAAATTTTTCTTTTTTAGTTATAGAAATAGTTAGTTATATAGCATTGTTAGAAATGTTATAGAAAAGTTAGAATTGTTAGAAATTTTTCTATTTTTTAGTTATAGAAATAGTTATAAAAAAGTTAGAAATTTTTCTTTTTTTTAGTTATAGAAATATTAGAAATGTTATACAAATGTTAGTTATATATATAGAAATGTTATAATTTTTTCCCGTTTTTTAGTTATAGAAATGTTATAGAAATGTTAGTTATATAACATTATTAGAAATGTTATAGGAATGTTATTTATATAGAAATGTTAGAAATTTTAGTTATCAAAATCCAATCATTAAAAAAATGTTACTTTTTGCTGGCATATAGCTAGTATTTGTTCTCGACGATGCCCGACCCGCATCCTCGCCGTCGAGCCATCCGCGACGACGTCCGGCTGACCCATGTCTGGGACTGGGCTCCGCCGGGCTGGCACTGGGAGGTGCTGCCTGGAGGGGCGCGCCGCTTGATGAGGAACCCGGCCCCGGTCGTCGACCCTGATCTCGTTTGGTGGCGTTCGCGTGGGCCAGTTTTGGTGCGGAGGGAGCCGGCCCCGCCGGAGGTGGTATGTTGCCGTGTCAGGGAGGAGGACGAGCATGTCCATCGCTACATGGTTGCATTAGAGGGCGGAAGGTTCTCCAATACCTGGCAGTTTCTTCAGGGATCTCACTTCAGCTATAATCCTGTGAGGGTTCCTTCTCTTTGGGTGTCCACCGCCCGCGCCGTCCGACGATATATTTGAGATTATATATTATTGGAGACGATGTATTCGAGATTATATCTATTATTCGAGATGATGTATTCGAGATTACATCTATTATTTGAGACGATGTATTCGTGATTATATTCAATGATGCTTATTATGTACTATGATTGATTCAGTTTTTCCTTAATAATTGATTGCATCCATGCATTGTAATTTGAATATATTTCTTTTGGATTAGTAAACCTATGGCGGACAACACCGGCAGAGATTGAGAAGAGGCCCTGTTCAATATCATACGCAATGCTCGCGGGCTAGATGATGATCAGAATGAAGAAGATTATGACGGCTCCGAATATCTAAACAACACCGGGGAGGGTGATATGATATTCGGTCGCGACGGCCGAATTGATGAAGTCATGAACTATGAACATGACGAAGAAAATGTTTATCTTGAAACAACAAAGACCGGCGAGGTATATATATTTATATAAGAAGGCATCTGGTGATCATCACATGTTTTAAATGACTTGAAGATATATTAACGAATCGATCTTTCTTTTTTCAGCCATCCGGATCGAGCAAATGTTCAGGCAACCGGACGAAACGAGGCCCGAACAAAAAGTTGAAGGAGGGCGTAAAGTACAATATCGAGGCAATCCGACCTAATGGCGAACCATTCGCGCCTAAGAAGATTGCGGACAAGTTTGTTCGTCAGTGCGGAGTTCTTGTGAAGGACCAACTCCCGATCTCCCTTCAAGAATGGAGAGAGCCAGCAAAGCCATGTCGAGGAGTTACTTTTGTCGACGACAGACAAAAACATTTGCTTTGGGAAATGCTCATGGAACATTTCACCCTACCAGATCATTTCATAGATGCAGATGTGGAGAAAGTCAAGGACGCTGCTCTTAGGAAGATGGCAGTTGCATCCAAGAACCACAAGATTCATGAATGGGCCAAGTACGTCAATGCAGGAAGGAAGACTCCAGTATTCGAGGGAACACTAGAGAACCAAAGTTCTCATTGGGACGATTTCGTGAAATTCAAGGATTCGGAATTATCTAAGGAACGGTCGAGAATAAACAAGGTCAATGCCCCAAAATAGGATAAGTTCCATAAGCTGGGGCCATGTGGCTATGCGGTGGGAATGCCTAAGTGGGATAAGTCTGAGAAAGAGATGCTGGATGAAGGTGTCACTCCAGAAACATTGAGCTGCCCCCCCCCCAAGGTGCAGGACTTGGTTCTATGTGCATGGGGGGGAGTTGGACCCGAAGACAGACAAAGTTTCGAAGAAGGCATGGCTGGACGGAGCCGAAGATAAGCTACTTGTTGCAATAGAAGAGGCTCGATCTAGGTTGTTCGAGCCCAACAGAGAGAACGACGAGCTTACGCGTGCCCTGCGAAATCCTGAACACTCGGGAAGAACACGAGGCATGGGCGCTATTCCGTGGTATGAGGGGTTTTCGGACTGGAATGCCGACTACAGAACCCGTGCGAGAAAGAAGATTGCGGATGAGAAGAAGAGGAAGATGGAGGAGGAGCAGAGGAAGCTAGACTATGAACGCGTTCAAGGCCTAGAATCAGCGCACGCGGACTTGGCAATCAAATTCCAGCGGCAGCAGGAGCAGATCAACTCACTTAGCCAGCAAAGGGGGTCTCAGCAGCTACCGGATGATCCACCAATGGATAGCACCGTCCCATCCATGCCGAGAAGCAGTGTGGCTTCCGCCCCGGGCAACGCATTGCTGGATAGCTACCTAGTGGATGACATCATGGAGAACACTAACTGCGAGCTACACTTCAAAATGAAGAACATATCCATGAAGGTGGCGGACGCCCTTGATTTTACAAATCCCCCCGAGGCAACCTTCCATTGCAACCTGATTCCAGCGGGCTATGCTCGTGTCTTGGATGATGAGGTGGTGGACCAATATTCGGGGCTAGAGCTTGACATTCCTGGAGGTGACGATGAGCACACACTAGGAGAGGCCAACCATCGTATCATCCTATGGAGAAAGGATTGCATCATCTTTCGAAGGCCACCAACACCGCGTCATCTGACTCCTCCTCGCAGTCCGCCACCAAGTCAGCAGACTACCGCTCCTCCAAGTCCACCAACGCGTCAGGCCACTCCTCCTCCAGGTCCGGCACAGCTTCAGGACACTTCTCCTCCTCCAAGTCCGGCAAAGCGTCAGGCTACTCCTCCTCCAAGTCCGGCATAGCTTCAGGCCACTCCTCCTCCAAGTCCGGCCCAGCTTCAGGCCACTCCTCCTCCTCCAACTCAGCCACGTCAGTTGTCTTTGCCGCCTGAGCAATCACGGAAGAGAGCCGCCTCAGCTATGGTGCGTAGCAGTACAAGTCGAGGTAGTACTGGAGGTACAGGCGGAGGCAAGCGATTTCAATATGGTCCAAGCATCGCGCCTCTTGCGCAGAGGCCTTACGACAAGTCCGAGGAAGAAAACGTAGCCATATCGAAGGCCGAGGTGGAAGCCCATTTTGCACCGAAACCGCCACTGCCGCCAAGGGAGAAAGTGCCTATGGAAGAGATTGACCACTTCATTCGTATGGCTAGAGCACCAGATCCCATGCCTGTTGACACAGACTATGAGCGCCACCTCAGGAAGTTAAATCGAGCACGTCTACAGAAAGAGGCGAGCTCGAGCTCGAGCAAATCAGCTGGCAAAACATGCGGTAAAACCGTTCCCCAGCTGGGAGAACAGGCGGAGCAATCAATCCCCCCGCTTGTTGTGCCAACAACATATGAGAGTACGTGCGCCCAATATTATTATGGGCAAACTGTTTACGTTCCCGGCGTGGGAGATGTGGTAATAACCGAGGAGCATATTTCATAGGCTGAATCGATCGGGATCACTGTTGGACAACTCCTCGATATCGAGCCCATGTCTTCGACTAGAGAGGAGGAAATAAAATGGAAATATGCCCGGGGCCAACCTTTGGTCGAGCCAGAGGAGGTCAATAAGCTCCCAACGAGAATGTATGAATTGCATCAATGGTACATGGACATTACGAAGATTTCCAATCAAGAGTCCCTCATGGTGAATGTCAACAAGGAGCATTACTACCATGAGAAAGCTGTGACCGTTGAGTATTCAGAACTATTTCAGCTGTACAATAAAGACACACTCGACAAATCTATCGTCAGTTGCTATTGTCTGTAAGTGATTTCTTTCTGTAATTTAAGTCTCAAGCTAGCTGTAGTGATCATTTTGATCAATCATTACCTATAATTATCCTCACTATATTCTTTTCTGTGGTATTATGCAGGATGAAGATTTATGAAATGAAAAAAGGTGGACGCTATGGCATTGGGTTCGTTGACCCAATACCATTAATGAATACACATGGAAAATAGATCCATATCACGAAAAAAGTGTAGAGGAAAGCATCCTACAGTTCTTCAAGGAACTCAAATACAATGAAGATATACTACTTCCTTACAACTTCCACTGAGTCACACTGTCTTGTACTAAAAATTCTGTTTTCCCTACTAGCTATAGCTACATGTTTTTGCTCACATATGCCCGCTTAATTAAGACATGCAAACGTGTGTGCATGCAGATTTCACTGGATCTTGTTAATCATTAAAGTTTATGAAGGAACAGTTGAAGTACTAGACTCACTACTTAAGAAAGCAAGTGATTACACCATCGTGAAGGGGATAGTCAACAGGTAATTTCAATCATTATTAACTATATCTCGGCCTATTTAATTAGTTCATCATTTCCTGATAACAACTATTTAATAACCCATTTATTCATTTTCTTTGTCGGCGGGCAGGGCTTGGGCAAAGTTCATCAGGGTCACTCCAGGCCCATGGAAACAAAGCCTGAAATGGTATCGACCCAAGGTAAGTAATTAAGTAGTACTAGCTAGCTGTCATCTCTTTAATTATCATGCTTGATTAATTATTATCTGAACAAATTCCATTCTCATAAAGGCCCTGAAGCAGGCGCCGGGGAGTGATCTATGTGCATACTACATTTGCGAGAACATTCGCATGATGGCGTCCGAAAGCAGCAAATCTCAAAGACAGGAGTGGGTACGATATCGATTGTTAGAACACTATTCACAATTTTTACACCATTATCGATATGTAGTCACACAACTAATACACATGCATATTGATGTCCTTCTTAACAGTTCAAAGAGGTGCGGGACAAGCTCCAAGCACAGGACCGCATAGAAGCAATTCAAGAGGAAATAGCGGGATTTTTGCTCGACCAGGTCATAGATCCTAAAGGAGAATACTATTACCCGCTACCACCCCCATGAACCACTTCAATTGTTATCATGCTCCGAAGGCACCAATTAGCTAGGCTAATGCCACTGGCTCCGAAGGCACCAATTAGCTAGGCTAATTCCACTGGCTCCGAAGGCACCAATTAGGAGAAATTGTATAGATATACATGTGTGTATATATGTGTGAATTAATTAATGATGGTTGTGAGACATTCGATGATATATATATATATATATATATATATATTATGATCGGTTCTACTAGAAATTATATTTATATATATGCATAACGTGTACAATATGTAGTATCGTAAAATACCAGCAAACGAAAAATAATTAAATGGAAAACACAAAATTAAATGAAAAAGAAATCATAAACCCAAAACACCCCCCAACATTTAAATACCGGTTGGTGACACCAACCGGTACTAAAGGGCTCCCTGCCCTCGAAGCTGGCTCGTGCCATGTGGTTGCCCTTTAGCACCGGTTCGTGCTGAACCGGTACTAAAGGGGGGGCCTTTAGTGCCTACATTTTAGCGCCGGTTACCAAACCAGCACTAAAGGGCCTTACGAACCGGTGCTATTGCCCGGTTCTACACTAGTGTATGTACATTATTTAGTGGACATAAAAGGGGTCCTCGATCATAAGAACTACGCGGCAGCGGAACAACGTCGTAGTGGAGACTCCATAGCACAGGGACACCGATGTGGACACGATCTAGATTCGAGCAGCGGTCCTTTCCAACGAGACTTTCCTGAAATCTGGCATGACACACCAAGGCAGTACATTGAATGTACTTGCAAGCTCACAACAGGCATAATCATAATGACAAACAATATCATGATAATTAAGCAATTAATAATGCAATAATACTTCAACATGCTATGACCATGCTTTTGTGACAAAAGTCCCTCGGGACTGGCTTACCAACCGTGATCATTCTTGTATCACAACCATACCACCATCGTGGTCTTGACTAGAAGTATCTCGTGATCCTTACGACGATCACAACCACGACAAATACGTGGTCTCGAACATCTCGGTGGCTACCCACCATCATCAATAGTGCAAAGTTCATAACTTAGTGTGCAAAATTTATTAAACGTTGACAAATGGTGTGACCTACTACGAGCGTGTCCATAACCGTGGACTCGGCTATCGATAGATTATTAAACTCTACAGAGGTAGCACACTTTACCCACACCACGGAACCCATGGCCTCGTACTCCCATTCGGGTGGACCAACGGCATTCCGACGAAACCCCTCCATTGCCATGACACTCTCCCGGCCACTCCGACACAATTCCCACCGGGCTAGTCCTGGGTGGCCCCGTGTCTACCAAAGACACAATGACCACCGTCGTGGCCAAAACGATCCAACAAGGGGACCCGGTACCATAATCTCAACAACGGGCACACAAGGTTATATCTGCTTACCTGTCTAGGGTGAGCACGCCCATAACCTTCCCTAGTTGGAGGCACTGACCAGAGGCATGACAATGGACCGAATCAAGGCCTCCCATAAGGCAAATGTGGCTGCACTGGGAAAAACTCGATTCAGTGGCACCTTGACCCGGCCAACGATATGTTCAAGTTGAGTTATATTCAGGTTCAATTTAAAGTAAAAATAACCGGTGTCATAGTATGCCATGAAATGCAACACTAACATATGCATCACATATTAACGCAAATGACCGAGTCAACTATATTCACACTAAGCATAAACATCAACAACTCATGCCACTTTTCTGGTTAACATAATCCTCACTTTAAACAGAGTATTTTCTAGCAAATTTTAATTATTTTACCCATGCAAGAAAATAACTTCAAGTAATTGCACATATGCATAAGAAAATTATTCTTTTATCATCACAAATAAATCCTATTTTCTTTACCCACTAAGTTAGTTTCAAACATTCTGTAAATCAAGCATATAAACTAGCACAAGTACTTAACAGAATATCAATAACCTAATAGTTGTTTAAATGCATAGTTTAACTCTTTCATTCGAGTAAGAAAATCATAAATATTGAAATGGCACCATGAAAATGTTGTTGTGGCTTAGCTTAGTGCAGATGAGGTGCACAAGCCTTCTGGTGGTCCTCAAGACAAGCCTCGCCTTCTGAAAATAATTTTAAACACAAGAAGAAAATATCAAGAACCCTTCTGAAAATCACCAGAAATTCTAGACAGCTCAGAAAACTCTCATTTTTGCTAAGTTGTTAGATTTCTTTGCAAAGAATACAATGCAAAAAGAATCAATTCGTTTGCACTTATGGTTGAAGAGTTATAGCTGTTTGAAGCTCTCTGGAAATTAATTGAATTTGAATTTAGACAAAACAAACTAGGGGGTGACGTAGAAGGCATAAAGCCTCGGGGCGCCACCAATCGAACCACTTCACGCGCGTACTGAGTGGCTGAATAGCGGACCCCGCTAGTCAGGTGAGGTGGAGGGGGAGTAGGAAACAGAGGGGGTCGCAGCATCACCGGAGCTCACGCCCGCGACGAGGGCTCCTTGGTCAAAACGAGAGGGAGGTATCGAGAGACGGGATCAAGGCGCACCTGCCTGTACTCATAGCGTAGCTAGGGGTGGCCGGACGGCGTCTTATTTAACCTCGCAAGCGGAGACAGAGAGCGGAGGTCACTGGAGACGAAGACGACGGCAAACTGTGGCGACTTTGGGGGCTCCAAGTGGACGGAACGGCTTCATCGAAGAGCGGCAGAGCCTCTGGAAGGGTCTCCCAGGCTTTGGAGAGGCTGGAGCTACCGTGGCGACCTGACAGGATCGCCGGCGAGCTCAAGCTCGGGGATTGCGGCCCGCGGCCTGACCGGCCGGGCTATGGCTACCTACACGTCTGTGGAGTGTGTGGGAGTGGAGGATGGTGCTCGAGGAGGCTGGGGGTGGCTCCATTTATAGGCGAGCGGCGAGGAGTGGATCGGGCTACGCGGACGACACCTGGACACTACACCCGGCGACGAGTGGCGTCAGTGAGAGAAGGAGAAGGCGACGCAGCTCACGCGGGGACTGTGGGCGAACGGAGATGAGCACATTATCAAGGAGAAGGCGACCACATTGTTATGTTGGCCGGACCGCACCCATGCTCGCTGCGGCGAGCTCCGGCATCGGCGAGTGCCAGGAGGAGTTAAGGGAGTTGAGACGAGGATGGTGGCGCAGTTTGGCACTCCATGGCAGTCGGGGAAGTGAGCAAGCGCAAAACAAAGCACTCGACGGCACTTAGAGCACGTCGACACGCAGGCTGGCATCATGGACACGCGTGGTCACCGCGTGAACTCTACCCACAGGCCGACCAACGTCCAAAGATCATGTCTGACTTGTTGTTCGTAGTAGTTTTGAAGATTACCACGCTTTGGTTTGACTCCACGTGAAGTAGAAAAGATTTCACACGTTTGGTAAGTTTCTAATCAGTATCTTTGAGATGTTACTGAGGTTAAATGGCTAGGAGTTGGAGGCTATGCTTTGGAGGCTAGAAATCATCTACTAAGCTGATGATGCACAAGAAAAATCAGGCACAATGGAGCAAGTAAAATGGTAGTTGCAGTAGAAACCACCATTTCTGTCCAAAACAGAAAATATTTTCTGTAGCAAAAATATTCCAAAAAGTGGTACAATATTTTTGCTGAGGAAGGTGCCCTAGGGTTCAGAGAATATTTGTGAATTTTCTCAGATTTTTGTGGGCAAGCAGTCTTCTGATTTACACCCTTGGGCCAGAACACTAGCTTGGGTTTTGGAGGGGGAAAATGAATATTTTTCATTAAAGAAAAATATTCCAAATATTATTTTGGGTAGAACCAGAGAGTGAATGATGAATAGATGGGGAATGAGGCACTTGGGTGAAAGCCAAGGGTACCCAAGTGTTTAAGTCCATATGAAAAGATACAAAAATCTCCAAATTCAAAATCAACCAAATGAAAAATTAGTAAAATAAAGGAGGGCAAAAACAAGGATGTCACAAAACTCCCCCACTTAGAATTAATCTCGTCCTTGAGATTCGGTTGCTTGGGAAAACCTTTTTGGATAACGTCTTTAGAAATTCTTCTCGTTCCCATGTTGATTCTGACTCCGTGTGATGCTCCCACTGAACTTTCTAAAACTTCCTTACTTTACTGCGAGTGACTCTTCCCATTTGATCCAAAATTCTAATTGGTCTCTCTTGATATGTTAAATCCCTTGCCAACTCTATTTCAGTCATAGCAGTCTTTTTCTCCGGCAGCGATATGCACCGCCTCAACTGGGAAACATGAAACACGTTGCGCACGTTTGACAATTCAGGGGTAGCTCCACCTGAAATGCAACAGTGCCCACTCGGGACATGACTGGAAAAGGACCAATAAATCTAGGTGCCAACTTCCCACAAGTCTGAAATCGGAGTTATACGTGTTCTCCGGGTTCAAAACTGATTTGTCGGTGCTTTGCATCACACTAACTCTTCTGTCGAGGTTTGGCCAATTTCAATCTGTCTCTGATCTCCTTAACTTGTTTCTCAGCCTCCATCATGAGATCTGTTCCGAAGATACGACTATCTCCAGTATGAGACCAATTTAATGGAGTGCGGCACTTACGGCCATACAAAGCTTCATACGGTGACATCTTTAGACTGGTCTGGAAACTGTTGTTTTAAGTAAACTCGGCATACGGCAAGAAGTCTTCCCATTTACACCCTTGGGCCAGAACACAGGCTCGCAACATATCTTCGAGTATTTGATTTACCCGCTCTGTCTGTCCATCAGTCTGAGGATGATAAGCGGTACTGTATTTCAGTGTTGTCCCCAAGGCTTGATGGAGATGTGACCAAAAAAGCGGAAGTAAAAAGTGAACCCTGGTCAGAAGTGATGGTTCAGGGTACTCCATGGAGACTGACTATCCTGGATACATACAGTTGTGCGAGTTGCTCTGCTTGATATGTGGTTCTGATCGGGATAAAGTGGGAAACCTTGGTTAAGGTGTCCACTATGACCCATATTGCATCATTGCCTCGCTGAGTCTTAGGTAGTCCTGTTATGAAATCCATACACACATCATCCCATTTCCATTGTGACACTGGCAGTGGTTGGAGAAGTCCGACTGGCTTTTGATGCTCTGCCTTTACTTTGTTGCATATGTCGCAACATGCCACAAAATAGGCAATATCTTTCTTCATACCATCCCACCAAAATATTTGTCGGAGGTCTTCATACATATTTGTACCTCCAGGATGAATAGAATTTGAGGATTCGTGTGCTTCCATCAGGATTTTCTTCTTTAAGTCCGACTGATTGGGGACAGAAATCCTTCCATGAAACAGAGATTACTGAATTTATCCTTCGAGAATTCTGAAGTCTGTCCTGCCATCATACTCTTGACACGTTTCTGCAGATCGATGTCAGCTGGCTGGGCCTTCCGGATTTCTTCCTCAAGTGTGGGGGCAACTTCCAAAATATTAGCGAGGCCAGCGTCAACTATGACCAGGTTGAGCTGAGTGATCTCCTCTTGAAGTTCAATAGGCAAGGATTCCAGTATGACATTTAGGCTGCCAGGCTTTCGACTAAGCGCATCAGCGACCACGTTGGCCTTACCCGGGTGGTAGTTTAGTCCAAGATCATAATCCTTGACCAACTCAATCAACCTTCGTTGACGGAGATTTAAATCTGGCTGAGTAAATGTATACTTGAGGCTTTTGTGGTCGGTAAAAATTTGGCACCTCTTCCCAATGAGATAGTGTCTCCAAATTTTTAGAGCATGAACCATCGCGGCCAATTCCAAATCATGAGTAGGATAATTTCCTTCGTGGGGTCATAGCTGTCGTGATGCATATGCTACTACCTTGTCGTCTTGCATAAGGACGCGTCCAACTCCTTTTCTAGAGGAGTCACAATACACGTCAAAACTGCGGTAGATATCTGGAAGAGTTAACACAGGTGCGGTCGTTAGCCGTATCTTTAGCTCATTAAAACTTTTCTCACAGTCCTTGGTCCATTCAAATTTCTTATCCTGTTTGAGCAGCTCCGTCACCAGCTTAGCGATCTTGGGAAACCCTTCAATGAAACGACGATAATACCCAGCTAATCCAAGAAAACTCCGGATCTGTGATACGGTTGTGGGTGGCAACCAATCGAGCACAGCCTTTACTTTCCTTGGCTCCACGGCTATACCTTCGGCAGATAGAACGTATCCAAGAAATCCAACTTGCTTGAGCCAAAACTCACACTTACTGAATTTGGCGTATAACTGATGATCGTGGAGTCGTTGTAGCACCGCTCGGAGGTGATCCTTGTGACTTTCTTCACTCTTGGAGTAAATGAGTACGTCATCGATGAAGACTACCATGAATTCATCGAGGAAGTCCATGAATACTTTGTTCATCATATGCATGAAGAAGGAAGGAGCATTGATGAGACCAAAGTACATAACTATATATTCATAAACACCGTACCGAGTGGTGAATGCGGTATTAGGAATATCTTCCTTTTTAATCTTGAGTTGATGATACCCTGCCCTGAGATCAATCTTGGAGAATACTTTGGCCCACTGGGTTGATCGAACAGATCATCAATCCTTGGCAGTGGATATTTATTTTTGATGGTGACATTGTTTAGCTGTAAGTAATCCACACACATGCGGAGGTTGCCATCCTTTTTGTCCACGAAAATAGCGGGTGATCCCCATGGTGAAGAGCTGGGATGGATATATCCTTTCTGGAGCATTTCATCAAGCTACTTCTTTAGCTCCACTTGTTCTTATGAGGGCATCCGGTAATACTTCTTGTATAACGGTGCGGTTCCGGGCACAAGATCTATTGCAAACTCAAGCTCGCGGTCGGGTGGCATGCCTGGTAATTCTTCGGGAAATACGTCCAGAAACTCAATGACCACAGGAATAAATTCCAATTCAGTCACAGCGGTGAAAGCCATTTCTTCTTGGGTATGCTTCTACGAGCATAGAATTTGGTAGTCTGCCCATTCTGACTGGTCAAAGTGACTTCGCTGGTCGTGCAGTTTATGCAGGCTTGATATTGGGTCAACCTATTCATACCCAATATAACATTCAACTTATCACACTTAATGATTATCAATGAAGTTGGAAAATAGACTCCATTGATATCTATTTCCAGACTTCAGTAGACCAGATTGCTCCTAATTAATGATCCCGTGGATTGTACCAGCATATTCTTGCCCAAAACCGAACAAGGAAATTTGTTTTGGGAACCAAAACTACGAGAAATAAAAGAGTGGGAAGCCCCAGAGTCAAATAAAATTACTGCAGGTATGTTATTAACAAAAAACATACCAATGACAACTTCGGGGTTCTCTTGGGCTTCATCGGCGGAGAGGTGATGGATGTACCCAGTGAGGTTTTCCTGGGTCAGACATGACTTCATATAATTGACTTGTGGCCTGAATAGAGCATTTGCCTTGCTGTTGTTGGGGCACTGCCTGGCATAACATCCGTTTTGCCCACAACTGAAGCAAGAATTGTTGCACTGGCGCTCCTCGTGCACTAGGTTGGTCATGACATTCTTGACTTGAGTGGTGGTCTTGTTGACATTCTATTGCCAATTGGCCTTGTATTCTACCTGAGTCTGCTGCTAGGTACGAGCCTTTTGCACTGGTTGTCCATCCTTCTTTGGCTCAAACTTGTGCTTGTGGTTGTTGTTAGCAGGCCTATTATCTGATACAAGCTTGTGCTCCCTTTCAGCAATGAAAGCCTTGTTCACCAGAGTTTGGAAATCTAGAAAATAAAAAATACTGAAAGTACACCGGAGTTGCGGATTTAATCCACGAAGAAATCTGTCAATCTTTCTTTCTTTGGTGGCCACGTCATAAAGGGAGTAACGGGACAGATGATTGAATTTTTGCAAATATTCACTCGCACACTGGTAGAAAAAGGGCTTGTTGTCCCGGTTCATAAGGGCCATTAGTCCCGGTTCTGGAACCGGGACTAAAGGGTCGGTACTAATGCCTATCCCTTTAGTCCCGGTTCAATCCAGAACCGGGACTAAAGGGCGCGGCCATGTGGAGCTCCACCTTTAGTCCCGGTTGGTAACACCAACCAGGACTAAAGGAAATTTTATGATTTTTTTTGAAAAAAATTTGAATTTTTTTTTATTTTGAAATTTCTGAATTATTTTAACCTCTAGTCTGTAATCACCACCCCTCATCACTTCTCAATTTATCCTCTAATCACCCCTCATCATTCCAAATCATCTAACTTCCCGAACGGTCACCCATCCTCCCACTCCCCCAGCCTGAGCACGCTTAACTTCCGGGTTCTATTCTCCCTCGCTCCAAGTCTGCACTTGTTGTTTTCCCGACAATACTAAGATGTCGATCCTATTAACCTTCAGGAATTTTGCTTGAGCATGAAGTGACACATTTCATAGTTTTATTTTTAAACTATTGTTTTAAAAAACAATAATTATTTAGTAACACTAATATTTCTTGAATAATTAGTTTGACCATTGTTTGACCATAGTTTGACCAGATTTGACCAAAATAGAAATAATAGAAATAATTATTTAGTAGCACTAATATTCTAGAATAATTAGTTTGACCATTGTTTGACCACAGTTTGCCCACTGTTTGAATTTTTTTCGATTTTTTTCACTCTAGATCTTAAAAGCCCCGTAACTTTTTTCTATTAGGTTTTTGAGGATTTTGAAAATGTTTAACGTGGTTTCCCCGGTAAATTCGGATGTAACTTTTCGAGTAGATGATTTTTCATATAAAAAACTTTTTCATCCGAGTTAGTATGCAAAAGTTATGCCCATTTTTACAAATTTCAGAGAGATTTTGCAAATAAAGTCAACATTCACATTTGCAAATTTTCCCAACAACTAGACCACATATCACATGGGAAACTTATTTTCTTTTATTTTTTTGACATTTCCATCATTTTCTTTTATTTTTTTAAAAACTGAAAAGGCGATCCACATGGGGGGTAGAGTATGAAAATGGGACCTTTAGTACCGGTTCGTGGCACGAACCGGAACTAAAGGTCTCAACCCCATTAGTCCCGGTTCGTGCCTCAAACCGGGACTAAAGGTCTAATCTTTAGTCCCGGTTTGAGGCATGAACCGGGACCAATGGTTGTGGGCCAGGAGCGAGGCCCATTGGTCCCGGTTCATCCCACCAACCGGGACCAAAAGGTCCAGATGAACCGGGACCAATGGCACACGTGGCCCGGCCGGCCCCCTGGGCTCACGAACCGGGACCAATGCCACCATTGGTCCCGGTTCTGGACTGAACCGGGACTAATGGGCTGACCCGGCCTGGACCAAAGCCCTGTTTTCTACTTGTGGCAGACTGATTTCCTTGGATGAGCGTGTGGAATTCTCGCTGCTTAGTCTTCATAATTCCAGTAGGGATATGATATTTCCGAAACTGCTCCTTGAATTTTGACCAGGTGATTTCTTCATCAGCAGGCCACATGGCTTATGCATTTTCCCACCATATGGCTGGAGCACCTTCAAGATAATGAGTTGCAAATGGAACTTTATCTTTTTCTTCAGTACGAGCAATCTCAAGCTTTTTCTGAATAGTGCGCAACCAATCGTCTACATCTAAGAGATCAACAACCTGAAACTTGGAGTGGTGACCATATTGATTTCCATTCTGATCAACCATAGCTTGCACACTTCTTAATATTTCAATCGGATCATTATTTTGTCTTTCCTCAAACATTCGTAGAACTTGCTCGGTGGAGGGCGGATTTGGCGGTGGAGGCAGTGGTGGAAGGTACGGCTCGGGAGAGTGTCCTGCCTGTCATGCGGAATGACGAACAGGAGTTCCCTCACGAACGTTGCTACTGCTGCCTCCCACGTCATCCTATTATGGTTTTGCCCAATACAACGCAACCGAGATGAGAAACATTCAAAATAAATTGGGGAAAAGCTATCAATGAATGCCCGAGAAAAACTGAAATGACGAAGGAAACACGGCGAATAAAGTGGAGTTCCAACATAATTATGCATAGACTCATACATGAAAGATAACCAACATGTCAGGTTCAACTACTCTCATAGAGACAACGAAACATCGTGACTCGTACTACTACATCCGGACATCATCCCAATGACTGCGGATACTCAGAGGCTCTACCGCTCTGCTGGTGTTGCGGTGTCCTCTCCTGAAGTGGACTCTGATCCTGATCTGATGAGGTTAACGGAAACCTCCGGGTTAAAGGTAACACGACAACGCTGCCTAGAGGGCTCTCCCTCAGGGGCAGGTGGAGGATGAATCATCGGCGCTACATGTGTAGTGAGACGTGTAACCCACTCAGCAGGGGCACCGAGGGGGTTCACCGTCGAGGCGCCAGAGCTACTCGCGGGAGTAACTGGTGAAACAGGGGAACTAGAACTAGCTGGAATATAAGGAGTAAATCCCAAAGAGGAGGGAGTAGTGCCAGATCCAGTAGTGATTAAAGCAGCGACTAAAGCAGTGCGAGCACGAGTCAGCTCTCGAGCCGGCTCGTGGATCATAAGATAGCTAGCAGTGATATAACAAGCAAGATGGCTAGCAACACTATCAGACTCCGTATCAATGATAGAGAAACGGACACGGCAATTGTCGTGCAGAGTAGGATAGTAGTAGAAACCCGGGTGGTTCTGCATCTGAACCTCGTTGTAACGAAGCTCGACAAGGACCTCTAATGCAGCAAACTGGACAGCCTGAGAAGTGGTAGAAGCAAAACCGCTCCGAGAGGTACGAGTGTAAGTGCTGGAATCGGAACTGGTGTGTAGAGTAACCATTGCGTGATACTCATACACTGAGTCAGCTAGACGCTCCCGGTACACACGATACACTGGGTCGTCACCGAGGGGGTACAACTGACACCACACTTTACGAACAAGATGCGACGACGTGTACGACATCAGCTGCAACTGGCACGGATACGGCACCGGAGCCATCTACACTCACAACCATTAGCAGGTTAGCATAAAAATAAGACAAGTGCATGCAATGCAACAACCAGCTACAGATGCTACCGGCACTCAACTTAGACTCGTATCTATCGTCCAAGTAACACGTTGAAGTCTAGCATGGCCTACAGTCAGCGCGGCTCTGATACCAAGCGTTGTCGCACCCCGGCTCAGAGCGACCGGTTTACCCAGTATTGCCAGCCCAGAGACCACATCTTCTGGCAACAGACAACATCTTGGTACATAAAGCAACCGCTTTATTGATGCTAGAGGATCATAGTTTATATTACAACAGGTGTCGAGGACAAGAGGCACACACGGTGTGGCTGCACAATATGTACATTATTTAGTGGACATAAAGGGGGCCTCGATCATAAGAACTACGCGGCAGCAGAACAACATCATAGCGAAAACTCTATAGCATAGGGACACCGATGTGGACATGATCTAGACTCGAGTGTCGGTGTCAAAACCGGTGGATCTCGGGTAGGGGGTCCCGAACTGTGCGTCTAGGCCGGATGGTAACAGGAGGCAGGGAACATGATGTTTTATCCAGGTTCGGGCCCTCTTGATGGAGGTAAAACCCTACGTCCTGCTTGATTAATATTGATGATATGGGTAGTACAAGAGTAGATCTACAACGAGATCAAGGAGGCTAAACCCTAGAAGCTAGCCTATGGTATGATTGTTGTATATGGAGTTGATGTCCTACGGACTACAACCCTCCGGTTTATATAGACACCGGATAGGGTTAGGGTTACATAGAGTCGGTTACAATGGTAGGAGATCTTGAATATCCGCATCGCCAAGCTTGCCTTCCACGCCAAGGAATGTCCCATCCAGACACAGGACAAAGTCTTCAATCTTGTATCTTCATAGTCCAGGAGTCCGGCTAAAGGTATCGTCCAGCTACCCGAACACCCCCTAATCCAGGACTCCCTCATCGAGCAACGCTCCTTTCCAACGAGACTTTCCTGAAATCTGGCATGACACGCCAGGTCAGTACATTGAATGGACTTGCAAGCTCACAACAAGCATAATCATAATGACAAACAATATCACGATAATTAACCAATTAATAATGCAATAATACTTCAACATGCTGTGACCATGCTTTTGTGATAAAAGTCCCTCGGGACTGGCTTACCAACCGTGATCATTCTTGGATCACAACAATACCACCATCGTGGTCTTGACTAGAAGTATCTCGTGATCCTTACGACGATCACAACCATGACCAATACTTGGTCTCGAACATCTCAGTGGCTTCCCACCATCATCAACAGTGCAAATTTCATAACTTAGTGTGCAAAATTTATTAAACGTTGACCCAATGTGTGACCTACTATGAGCGTGTCCGTAACCATGGACTCCACTATCGATAGATTATTACACTCTGAAGAGGTAGCACATTGTACCCACACCACGGAACCCATGGCCTCGTACTCCCATTCGGGTGGACCAACGGCATTCCGACGAAACCCCTCCATTGCAATGACACTCTCCCGGCCACTCCGACACAATCCCCACTTGGCTAGTCCTGGGTGGCACCGTGTCTTCCAAAGACACAACGACCACCGCCGTGGCCAAAACGATCCCACAAGGGGACCCGGTACCATAATCCCAACAACAGGCACACAAGGTTATGTCTGCTACTGGCACAGGGTGAGCACGCCCATAACCTTCCCTAGTTGGAGGCTCCGACCAGAGGCATGACAACGGACAGAATCAAGGCCTCCGATAAGGCAAATGTGGTTGCATTGGGAAAAAGTTGATTTAGTGGCTCCATGACCCGCCCAACGATATGTTCAAGTTGAGTTATATTCAGGTTCAACTTAAAGTAAAAATAACTTGTGTCATAGTATGATATGAAATGCAACACTAACATATGCATCACAGATTAACGAAAATGACTGAGTCAACTATATTCAAAGTAAGCATAAACATCAACAACTCATGCCACTTTTCTGGTTAACATAATCCTCACTTTAAACAGAATATTTTCTAGCAAATTTTAATTATCTTACTCATGCAAGAAAATAACTTCAAGTAATTACTCATATTCATAACAAAATTATTCTTTTATCATCACAAATAAATCCTATTTTCTTTACCAACTAAGTTAGTTTCAAACATTCTGTAAATCAAGCATATAAACTAACACAAGTATTTAACAAAATATCAATAACCTAATAGTTATTTAAATCCATAGTTTATCTCTTTCATTCAAGTAAGAAAATCATAAATATTGAAATGGCACCACGAAAATGTGCTGTGGCTTGCCTTAGTGCAGATGAGGTTCACAAGCCTTCTGGTGATCCTCAAGACAAGCCTCACCCTCTGAAAATAATTTTAAACACAAGAAGAAAATATCAAGACACTACAAAAAAAGACACATCCGTGACATTTTGGGCCGAACGAATTTTTTTTCTATCATACATATGACACTTCTATGATGATAATTGTGACAAAACTCGGTATCATCATAGATGTGGTGTGCTCCTACTTCTATGACAAACAATCATGACAGAAAATGGGCTTTTCGTCCTGGGCGGGCCGGAGACGCAGCTGCATGACATTCTTTGGGTCGTCCATGACGAAAAAAACCGTGGTAGAAGCGAGGGGGAGGAAAATTTCGGGGAGTTCCCGGTTACAGTGGGAGGTCAGGGGCCGAGCGATGCGCGTTTCTCTCTTACACGTATGTGCGTGTGTGCGAGGCGTTGGATCTAACTAAACCCGAGCGAGGCATTGGGCTCTAACTGAACCCGAGTGATTGCACTGCAGGCTACGCGTTACTGAACCCGATCGATCGATCGATGGATGTTAACTGAACCTGATCGAGCGATTCCTTTGCTACTGCTGCTATCTGAAGCCAATCAATGCTGCCTCTGGGATGAAAGTGTATGTTGCGGGGGGGGGGGGGTTGGATGAATAGTGAGCGGTGGCGTTGCCTTTGGATGATCAAGAACCCATGGTGTGGTGGAGGGCTGGATGAACAGTATACGGTGGAGGGGTGCCCGTGGAGGGGTGGTTGAACAGGACCCCGTGGTGTGGGGGGCTGGATGAACAGTAGACGGTGGAGGGGTGGTTGAACAGTAGCCGGTGGAGTAGCGCGCGGTGGAGGCTGGATGAACAGGAGCCCGTGGAGGCTGGAGGAGGTCGACGGTGGAGATGAACAGTATCCCGTGGAGTCCCGTTTTGCTGTACGCCACACCCCTCCCGATGAACAGGACCCCCGTTTCGACCGTAGCGCTCCAACACAAGTCTGTTTCGTCTGTTTTGCGGTACGCCACACACCTCCCAATCAACAGGACCCCCGTTTCGACCGTAGGAGGTCCGTTTCCTCCGTTTTGCGGTACGCTAGACCCCTCCTGATCAACAAGACCCCGTTCTGAACGTAGGAGGTCCGTTTCCTCCATTGCGCGATACGCCAAGCATCGTTACCATCGCCTGTTCCGTCCAAGCCCTCCCGATGAACACGACCACGCATTCCGTTCCGACCCAGCCGGTTGTCTCCCACATGTTATGTTGCCTCTCGATGAACACCATGCATTCCGTTGCCTCCCCATGAACATGACGTATTCCGTTGCCTCCCCATGAACACGACGACGAAGTTGTTTCTCCGTTCTGACCCAGCCATGTACACGAGCCCTGACCGTACGTATGCGCGAGTAGGCATACGAGACCCCGCCCGTATGTACACATACGTGGCCGTATTTTCTATCTTGCACCCTAGCCGCTGTACGTACGTGTACATGCTACGTGCGCGCCTCTACTACGACACGTACGCGCCTCTACCACGACACGTACGCGCCTCTACATCCACCAGTATATATGTACATACATGTTCGCGACTAGAATGACAACGCTACGTACGCTTCTACCAGGTGGGTCCCGACTGTCAGGCACTTCCTTGCCTGCGAAGATGGAGCTGGTGGGTCCTAGTAATCAGGGGGGCGTATTGTTTTTTTTGCCTGGACGCACTTCCTTGCGTGCGAAGATGTAGCTGGTGGGTCCCAGCAGTAAGGGGGGAAACGTTTTTTTCGTGAAATACGGTGGCCCGTCCGGTGGGTCCCCGCTGTCAGGTGGAGGAATAATTATTTTGCACGTAATAAGGAGGCACTTCCTTGCTGCGGCCGTGGACCCAGCTGTCAGCCTCTCCACGTACAGCCCACGTTCGATGGAAGATGTTCTTTGACCACGTTGACCAAGCCGCGCCGAGAGCACCAGGGCGGTGGACGATGGCGAGGCCTAGGAAGGGGATGACGCGGAGCCGGGGAAGACGCGACAGTGGATGCCCACGCGTAGAGGAGTACGAGGGTTCACTGGTTCGCTACGGTGTGAGGCTGCCGTCGCCGCGGAATAAAAGGGGGTGTGGGTGAGCAGAGGGATGTCCTGGCCAGCGGTGGGAGTAGTAGGGGCGGTGAGGCCTCCGCCGCATTGCAGCCGGCCACGGGAGGCAGGAGCACAAGGCACGACTGGCGCTGGTTTGGGCGGCTGGAGCAAGAAGACCAGAAGTTGAAGAAGCACTACGGCCGTTGGATGGACATCGTACGGTCATTGGAGCTACAATCGTGCATATTGACTAAGTTGACAAAGCCCTCCACCCCCGTCAACTTAGTAGGACCACAAGTCAGCCTACCATTATACTGAGTCCCAGCTAACACTACTGGGAAAAGGGCTATAGATAGGATTGACACTAATGGCGCACCTGGGAAGTACTGCGCCACTACTATATACTAATGGCGCACCAGTTGGTGATGCGCCATTAGTGTGAAAGACACTAATGGCGCACCAAAAAATAGGTGCGCCACTAGTGATATTTTTTTCATTTTTACATACATACTAATGGCGCATCCTATCGAAGTGCGCCATTACTAGTTCTAACTAGTAATGGTGCACCAGACAGGGAATGCGCCAGTACTGAATTTTTTTTATTCTTTTTTTTGCAAAACTACTAATGGCGCACCGCCTCACAGTGTGCCATTACTAGTTTAAACTACTAATGGCGCACCCTGTAAAAGTGCGCCCTTAGTATATATATATATTTTTACTTTTCTGCAAAACTACTAATGGCGCACCACCTGCAGGTGCGCCATTAGTAACCAGGGTTACTAATGGCGCATTTGCAGGTGGTGCGCCATTAGTAACCTGGGACCCCAACAAGATATTTTGGACAGCCACACCTACCCACTCACATTCCCCACTTCATTCCCTCCACCTCCTTCTCCAAGCTTTCGGCTGCCTCCTCCTCCTCACCTCATTTCCACCATAGATTCATCAAAATTAAGTGGTGAAATTACCTTTTTTTGATAGGTAAGTAAGGGGAAAGATATCTTCATGATGTAGATCTACTTTTTTTCTCCCTAGCTCGCTCCAACAACGTGCACATGCACTTTTTGTGGCCTAGCTAGATCTATGTATGTTTGTGGTGTTGCATGTGTTTGTGGTGTTGCATATATGTCTGTGTTTGCAGGTACCGGTATTTGAAATGCGATAGTTGCCAATATTTTGCCGGAATGTTGATTCATTTCCGTTTCGGCGAGAATTTTGGCACTATGCATTCTTTTTGGTCCTATTTATAGGGAAGGTCATGCCAAAAATTTTCTTGGTTCTAAAATATCGTTTTGCTCTACCCCGCAGGCGACCATGGTCCACACGATGACCAAAGGCATCGTGAATAGGTTTTTGAGCTCCGCGAAGGCCGAGATGCTTCAAAAGAACGAGACGGAGATAAGATGTCCGTGTCGAAGATGCAAGCTGAAGAGCCTTATTGCGGACCCGGATTCCGGGCAGGTGCGGGACCACCTGCTCTTGCGTGGTTTCATGGATGGCTATCGGTGGCAAGGTGACGAAGATGACTATGAAGTCGTCCATGGGGGTCGGGCAAGAAATGAGGAAGGGAAACAACACAAGTACCACCGCGGCGAGGGCGGGCGAGAAGACCAAGAATCTCTAGGACATGATCACGACGGTGATGCTGTACACAGTCATCATGTAGAAGATGTCGTACATGATGATGAGGAAGATCAAGACGAAGGGCATGATCATGAAGATGAAGATGCCGGAGCAGACGACGATGGAGGCTGAGTGCAGGACCCTCATATTCAAGAGCTGCTTCTCAAGCAGACGGATAACGCAAGAGCTGCCGCCCGAGAGAAAGCCAAGCTGGATCAACTGGAGATAAACGCGGTTACTCCATTGTATGAAGGATGCAGGCCCGAGGATACCCGCCTGAAAGTAACGCTCATGGCTCTGGAGATGAAGGTAAAACACAAAATGACCGACGCATGCTTCGACGAGAACATGTCATTCTGGCACGAACATCTTCCCAAGGGGAACAAGTGCCCGACCAGTTTCGAGGAGGCGAAGAAAATCGTGTGTCCTCTAGATTTACCGCACGTGAAATACCATGTGTGCATGAAGAATTGCATCATTTATCGGGACGAGCACGCGGAGTCTACCATATGTCCGGTGTGCGGCGTCACTCGATACAAGAAGAGGAAAAAAGCTCCTCGAAAATCGGTGTGGTACTTTCCGATCACTCCTCGTCTGCAGTGGTATTTCGCGGACCCTAAGGTAGCAAAGCTCCTGCGTTGGCACGCGGATAGGGAGGAGAAGAAGTGGGAAGATGACGGAAATGATCCCGAGATAAATAAAAAAGACAAGATGCTGAGTCACCCTAAGGATGCGAGCCAGTGGCAAGCGTTGAACTTCGAATACCCAGAATTTGGGAAGGATCCAAGGAACATCGTGCTGGGCGCGAGCACCGATGGAGTCAATCAGCCGCCTGGTGGTCAGAAGGATGCCTACTACGCCCTCCATCACATGCGGGAAATCATAAGGGGCCATCATCACCTTCTGCTACCAGATAATCTCAAAGATTGGGCCGCGAGCTTGTCGGCAATCCAAGACGCGGACCTCAGACAAGAATTCTTTCGCATCCAGTCGGAGTTTGTGGTCATCATCCATAAAGATGTCCTTCATACCTCGGGGCAGTTCTTCCTCAGATATCAACCGTCCAACAGTGAGATAGATGAAACGCTACAAATGCAAGGTGACAACGCCCGCGATTTCATGACCATCACAACAGACGGCGGCTTCATACACGCTCCTGTCCGATGAGTCGAGTCGAAAGTAGTGATGTGTAGTTCTGAAACATTGATTGGCTCAGGTTGTAATTAAACTTTAATGAATTCGTATGTCTCTTTGGTTTGGACAGTTGTTCAACTTAGATGTAATCAATGCTATTTATTAGTAGGACCATGAATCGTGCTATTGATGTCTTGCTTTTCTCTTCCGATCCTTTTGTTGCATACTTACATATTGCTTATGTATTGTCTGTTGTTTGGCTTGTGCAGAGATGTCGTCGTATGTCGTGTACAAGGGTAAGGTTCCCGGAGTCTATGACGACTGGGAGGAGTGTCGGAGACAGGTTCACCGTTTCAGAGGTAACAATTACAAAGGGTACACCACTAGGGCGGAGGCCGAATCTAGATACGCCCGCTATCTAGCGGGAGAGAGGAGGGAGCGTTGGAGGAACCGGATGAAGACCAGTTTGATCGCGATGATGCTCATCGTGATGACCGCAGCTCTCTTCTATGTGATGGTAGTTTAGATGATCGATATCGACTTGTAATGTGAAGACAAACTCGATACTCGTGGTCTTGAGACTTGTAATGTTTTATCTTTGTTCGGTCTTTTGAATTCGTAGACTAATATGATGAATTGTATTCGGAGACTAATCTTCTATTATATTCAATGAATCTGCTGTTGCTGTGCACTGCTGTCTATATTCTGTCCAATAATATATTTTGTAACCTGTCCAAAAAACAGAAAAGTAAAACAAACCCAAATATTCATACTAATGGCGCATCACCACAAGGTGCGCCATTAGTATGCCAAAGGATACTAATGGCGCCTCAAGACAGAGTGCGCCATTAGTATGACAAAGTAGATGGTTGCATATGGCCCCCCGGGATATCGACTTGTAATGTGAAGACAAACGTGCTACTCACAGTCTCGAGACTTGTAATGTTCTATCTTTGTTCGGTCTTTTGAATTCAGAGTCTAATATGATGAATTGTATTCAGAGACTAATCTTCTATTGTATTTGATGAATCTGCTATTGCTGTGTGCTGTTGTCTAAATTTTGTACAATAATATATTTTGTAACCTGTGAAAATATTAGAAATTAAAAAAAATCCCTAATATTCATACTAGTGGCGCATCACACAAGACACTAATGGCGCACTGTGATAATCACACTAATGGCGCATCACCCACTGGTGCGCCATTAGTATGCCAAAGCACATGGGTACATATGGCACCCTGGGAGGCATTCTACATGGTGCGCCATTAGAGCACCAGATACTAATGGCGCACTAGTGGTGCGCCATTAGAATTTAATTCTAATGGCATGATGCTAGTGGCGCAACAGTAGTGCGCCATTAGTAGGCAAAACTGGTGCGCCACTAGCATGCCTTTTCCCAGTAGTGCTCGAAGCTCACAAGATCAGCGTTATGCAAGTATGCGTTAAATTCTTCCTTAATTCCAGCTTGATCCATGAAGTCCTCTGAAGGCCATTCACAAGGCCGCACTGGAGCGTCCCATGGTGGCTCATCATCAGCATCACGCATTGCAAGCCTGGGTCCTTGTTTCCTTGAAGAACCACCTTGGTACATTTTCCTAAGCATATTTTTTCCTCTGAAAAATTTCTAAATTTTTTAGTAACTTCAAATAAAAGTAAACCAAACTCAACAAAATTGATAAAAACTACTCCTAAAAGTCCCTAGAACCTATATCATGCATTAGAACTACTTGGAACCATACAAATTTGACATGCAAGCTCAAGAACATGGTCACCTAGGCAGCACAAATTTGCAACGAATAAAGAACTAGAACGAAAACTAATTGGACCAATGGAGGAGTGACATACCAAGGAACAATCCCCCAAAGCAGTTACATGAGAGGTGCTTTGAGCAAGGAGATCGAAAATCGCGGCAAAATGATCTAGAACTCGTGCTTGAGCTGGTTGGTGATTTTTTTGGGAGGAAGAAGAAGTGTGTGGGTGCAGGAATAAGTGGAGGGGAGGCACCGTGGGCCCATGAGGCAGGGGGCACGCCCTGGACCCTCGTGCACAGGCGCTTGCTTCCCTTGATGTGTTCTCAGTGCTAGCTATTCTCAAATATTCCAGAACAAATCATATTCAAATTTCAGGGCATTTGGAGAGCTTTTATTTTTGGGGTATTTTTTATTGCACGGATAATTCAGAAAATAGACAGAAATTACTATTTTTGCTTTATTTAATATGAATAACAGAAAGTAAAAAGAGGGTACAGATAGTTGTGTTTTCTAAATTCATCCATCTCATGCTCATCAAAAGGAATCCACTAACAAGGTTGATCAGGTCTTGTTAACAAACTCATTCTGAATAACATGGAACTGGAGAATTTTCGAATAATGCTAGGTTACGTCAACGGGGATATGCACATCCCCAACAATAAGAATATCATATTTCTTCTTGACAGTAGGAAGAGGAAATTCAAAACCTCCAAAAATAATCGATGGAATTTTTCCAATAGAGTTTATACTATGAACTTGAGGTTGTTTCCTCGGAAAGTGTACTGTATGCTCATTACCATTAACATGAAAAGTGACATTGCCTTTGGTACAATCAATAACAGCCCCTGTAGTATTCAAAAAGGGTCTTCCAAGAATAATAGACATACTATCGTCATCGGGAATATCAAGAATAACAAAGTCCGTTAAAATATTAACGTTTGCAACCACAACAGGCACATCCTCACAAATACCGACAGGTATAGCAGTAGATTTATCAACCATTTGCAAAGATATTTCAGTAGGTGTCAACTTATTAAAATCAAGTATATGATATAAAGAGAGAGGCATAACACTAACACCGGCTCCAAGGTCACATAAAGCAGTTTTAACATAGTTTCTTTTAATGGAGCATGGTATAGTTGGTACTCCAGGATCTCCAAGTTTCGTTGGTATCCCTCCCTTAGAAGTATA
Organism: Triticum aestivum; assembly: GCF_018294505.1. Classification (NCBI taxonomy): domain Eukaryota; kingdom Viridiplantae; phylum Streptophyta; class Magnoliopsida; order Poales; family Poaceae; genus Triticum; species Triticum aestivum. The sequence goes on along the minus strand of NC_057806.1, from coordinate 516,707,045 downwards.
ATTAGCAAGCATGGTGGAAATTTCATCTTCCGGTATCTTTCTTTTATTAGTAACAATATCTTTCATGTAATTAGCATAAGGATTCATTTTAAGCATATCAGTCAAACGCATACGCAAAAAGATAGGTCTAATCATTTCAGCAAAGCGCTCAAAATCCTCATTATCCTTTTTCTTAGATGGCTTAGGAGGAAAAGGCATGGGATTCTGAACCCAAGGCTCTCTTTCCTTAGCGTGTTTCCTAGCAACAAAGTCTCTCTTATCTTAACGTTGATTCTTTGATTGTGGGTTATCAAGATCAACAACAAGTTCAATCTCTACATCATTGTCATTACTAGGTTGAGCATCAACATGAACATCATTATTAACATTATCACTAGGTTCATGCTCATTACCAGATTATGTTTTAGCATCAGAAATAGAGATATCATTGGGATTCTCTGGGGTCTCAATAACAGGTTCACTAGAAGCATGCAAAGTCCTATCATTTTTCTTTTTCTTCCTCTTGGAAGGACTAGGTGCATCAATATCATTTCTCTGAGAATCTTGCTCAATTCTCTTAGCATGGCCCTCAGGATGCAAATGCTGCTGGGTCATTTTACCACCTCTAGTCATAACTCTAACAACGTTATCATTTTTCTTACTATTTAATTCATTAAGAAAATCATTCTGAGCTTTAAGTACTTATTCTACTTGAGTGGTAACCATAGAAGAAATGTTTACTAATGATTTTAAGTTCACCTTTAACTCTAGACATATAATCACCCAAGTGTTCAATCACATAAGAATTTTATTTCAATTGTCTACCAAAATAAGCATTGAAGTCGTCTTGCTTCACCATAAAGTTATCAAACTCAACCAAACATTGGCTAGTAAACTTAGTAGGAGGGATTTAAGCTTTATCATATCTATAGAGAGAATTTACCTTTACTACCTGTGTTGGGTTATCAAGACCATATATTTCTTCAACAGGCGGTAAATTAAGACCATGCATTTCTTCAATAGGAGGTAAATTCTTAACATCTTCAGCTTTAATACCCTTTTCTTTCATGGATTTCTTTGCCTCTTGCATATCTTCAGGACTGAGAAATAGAACACCCCTTTTCTTCGGAGTTGGTTTAGGAATAGGCTCAGGAGTTGGCTCAGGAAGTGTCAAATTATTTTCATTTGTCAACATATTATTCAATAGAATTTCAGCTTCATCTGGTGTTCTTTCCCTGAAAATAGAACCAGCACAACTACCCAGGTCGTCTTTGGAAGCATTGGTTAGTCTATTATAAAAGATATCAAGTATTTCATTTTTCTTAAGGGGATGATCAGGCAAAGCATTAAGTAATTGGAGAAGCCTCCCCCAAGCTTGTGGGAGACTCTCTTCTTCAATTTAAACAAAATTATATATATCCCTTAAGGCATCTTGTTTTTTATGAGTAGGGAGATATTTAGCAGAGAAGTAATAAATCATATCCTGGGGACTACGCACACAACCAGGATCAAGAGAATTAAACCATATCCAAGCATCACCCTTTAATGAGAACGGAAATATTTTAAGTATATAAAAGTAGCGAGTTCTCTCATCATTAGTGAACAGGGTGGCTATATCATTTAATTTAGTAAGATGTGCCACACTAGTTTTAGATTCATAACCATCAAAAGGATCAGATCCAACCAAAGTAATTATATTAGGATCAATAGAGAATTCATAATCCTTATCAGTAACAAAGATAGGTGAAGTAGCATAAGGAGGATCATATTTCATTCTAGCATTCAGAGTTTTTTGTTTAAGATTAGCTAATAATTTCTTAAGATCACTTCTATCATTGCATGCAAGAAAGTCTCTTTTAGTTTCTTCGTCCATAACATAGCCCTCAGGCACAACAGGCATATTCACTTTCACCAATATTATTAGTTTCAATAATTTCATTCTCTCTAGCCCTAGCAAGTTGTTCATCAAGAAATTCACCAAGTGGCACAGTAGTATCAAGCATAGAAGTAGTTACATCATAAGTATCATGCATAGCAGAAGCGGCATCATCAATAATATGCGATATATAAGAATTAATAGCAGAAGCAGGTTTAGGTGTCGCAAGCTTACTCAAAACAGAAGGTGAATCAAGTGGAGAGCTAGATGGCAGTTCCTTACGTCCCCTCGTCGTTGAGGGATAAATTTTTGTTTTCGCGTCTTTCAAGTTCTTCATAGTGACCAGCAGATATAAATCCCAAGTGACTCAAAGAATAGAGCAATGCTCCCCAGCAACGGTGCCAGAAAATAGTCTTGGTAACCCACAAGTATAGGGGATCGCAACAATTTTCGAGGGTAGAGTATTCAACCCAAATTTATTGATTCGACACAAGGTGAGCCAAATAATATTCTCAAGTATTAGTAGCTGAGTTGTCAATTCAACCACACCTGGATCACTTAATATCTGCAGCAAGGTATTTAGTAGCAAAGTAATATGATAGTAGTGGTAACGGTGGCAAAAGGTAACGGTAGCAAAAGTAATCTTTTTGGTGTTTTATAGTGATTGTAACAATAGCAACAGAAAAGTAAATAAGCAAAGAACAATATATCAAAAGCTCGTAGGCATTGGATCGGTGATGGAGAATCATGCCAGATGTGGTTCATCATGTAATAGTCATAACATAGGGTGACACAGAACTAGCTCCAATTCATCAATGTAATGTAGGCATGTATTCAGAATATAGTCATACATGCTTATGGAAAAGAACTTGCATGACATCGTTTGTCCTACCCTCGCGTGGCAGCGGGGTCCTAGTGGAAACTAAGGTATATTAAGGCCTCCTTTTAGTAGAGTACCGGACCAAAGCATTAACACATAGTGAATACATAAACTCCTCAAACTACGGTCATCACCGGGAGTGGTCCCGACTATTGTCACTTCGGGGTTGCCGGACCATAACACATAGTAGGTGACTATAGACTAGCAAGATAGGATCAAGAACTCACATATATTCATGAAAACATAATAGGTTCAGATCTGAAATCATGGCACTCGGGCCCTAGTGACATGCATTAAGCATAACAAAGTCATAGCAACATCAATCTCAGAACATAGTGGATACTAGGGATCAAACCCTAACAAAACTAACTCAATTACATGATAAATCTCATCCAACCCATCACCGTCCAGCAAGCCTAGGATGGAATTACTCACGCATGACGGTGAGCATCATGAAATCGGTGATGGAGGAAGGTTGATGATGACGACGATGATGGATTCCCCTCTCCGGAGCCCCAAACGGACTCCAGGTCAGTCCTCCCGAGAGAGTTTAGGGCTTGTCGGCGGCTCCGTATCATAAAACACGATGAATCCTTCTCCCTGATTTTTTTCTCCCCGAACATGAATATATGGAGTTGGAGTTGAGGTCGGTGGAGCTCCAGGGGGCCCATGAGGCAGGGGGCGCGCCCAGGGTGGCAGGCGTGCCCCCCACCCTCGTGGCTATGGTGTGGGCCCCTGGCCTTGATTCTTTCGCCAGTATTTTTTTATATATTTCAAAACAATTCTCCGTTGATTTTTAGGTCATTCTGAGAACTTTTATTTCTGCACAAAAATAACACCATGGCAATTCTGCTGAAAACAGCGTCAGTCCGGGTTAGTTCCATTCAAATCATGCAAGTTAGAGTCCAAAACAAGGGCAAAAGTGTTTGGAAAAGTAGATAGGATGGACACGTATCAGGTTCATCCCGTAGGTCGGTGGCAAGAAATAGTCTGCAGAGTTTAATTAGTGCTACTTTGCTTGTGTGTAGTAAGTACTATTGTTCAGTACTTGATTTGTGTTTGTGAACCCTGTATTGTTTATTAGTACTGCCGCTTTTGGTGTGTGGTCAGTCCTGAGAATGGTCTATGTTAATGTATGTCCACTCAATTCAGTCTGTATATTTTGAAGTATCCAGATCATCTTTTTTGTGAGGACGGTTTATCAATTATGGGTACACTCCAATATCTGTATGCATTGCAGGGTTTATCGCACCCACTAGGATTTCCAGTCCCATGGATGTTCGGTCCATACGATTTGTCACGACCTTTGCACTGTCCTGCTTGTGGGAGTAGGCAGGGCCCCTGCATGCCACCCATAGTTGGGCGATCAATCTTCTGTTTAGTACTTCAACATAGTGATTTCCTGGTAAGGATTCACTGTGTCACATCAAGTAAATCTTATTGATTTACTGTCTAAATCTTATTGATTTACTGTCTAAATCTTATTGATTTAATGTCATGTTTTCTTTCTTTTCCTATAATTTTAAGATGCAGGTTTTTCCATGTGACATTCATCACGGAATAAACCGTTTGGTTTGCTCTACGATGGCTGTTTTTTAAGGTTTCACTTTTTGTGTCGTGTCAGTAATGAAGGCACTGTCCATCCCTTATATTACTAGAAAAAATTGGATCAGTCTGTTGTCTGTGTACAAGCTGAATCCCTATGATGAACTGCAGTTTGGTTTAACAGAAACGCCACAATTTGTCCTTCTCGCGTTTAAAAGAAATGAAGAAAAAAACTAGATCACGGTCATGGAGCCTAGTCAAGTTAGAAAGATGATCATAGTAGACCAGACATGATCGCCGCTGTCTCGCACATCGGTACCACCTTCAACAACGGATCGAGCACCGACAGTTGCTCTAGCACTGACAGCGACATAAGCTCATTCTGATCCAGCTGAGGATTGGGCACCGACCACGTCAGCTGATGAGGCTGATCAACCGGAGAATCGGGCATCGACACAGGCACCTTCTCTGACACCGGCACTAGCTCTACAAGGAGCACCATCTCTGGCAGCAGCAGCAGCTTCGGCACCTGCACCAACACTTGCATTTGCATCTGCTCCGGCCCGTGCAGCGGCAATCGAACGAGCAGTTTCACCGGCAACAGACTTGGCTGCAGTTCGCACTTCATGTACGGAAGTCCTTATACAAACCGACATGTGCACCTTCTAGGTAAGCATTGGCCGCCTAAGTGCTTCGTTCTTTTTTCTTTCCATGTTGTTTCACATGATTCACTGTGTTGATCTAACTGTTTGGGTATGTCTTCTTGTTATCAAATAGAGAATTCCTAGAGTAACGAGGGAGTCGTTCGACAATCCGGGCGACAGCGGCCAAGTTTCTCTTACCATGCGCAGCCTTGGTGTGAATGAACCTGCTCAATATACCATAAGTATAAAGGATGGTCGCATGAGGGTTGATGTTAAAGGATGGTAAAGGTTCAAATCTAAATCATATCTTGCGGTAGGGGATGATCTCAAAATCGAACTTTCTCGGCAAGGAGAGCTGGTCCAAATCAACTCTGAAATTCTTCAGTAGTAGCACGCCACTGCCGAACTAATCTATCCTCCGAGAGATTTTGATGTAATAATCTGGCATGGTGAAATAGGTGTCCTGTGTGTATAAGTAATACGACATTATTATTTATCACATGGTATATCGTTTTTAGAATTGCAACTCTCATTGCTGGTTAGGAATTGTCGTTCGATTTCATTCCAACCGTTGCCGTGCTTTATTCAATTTTGTGTATTCGCCTTGCGACAGCATCGAAAACTGGCGTCGTACCGATCGCTTGCAATATGAAAAGCACTGAGGTAGAACACATGGGCCCCCAAACATGCAGGGTGGGCCTACGGCCCAAAGTCCAGAACCGTGAGCCTGTCTGAGTATTATATTCTCAGCTGAACCCCAATAATGCCCGTGCGTTGCACATAACATCAAGATGCATTTGTATGAGTATTTTATCTTGTGATAGAAAAGGACAAACGAGGGAAGGCCTTATTTACAAATGTGGAGAGGTGTATGGATACCTTCTTGCAAAACTACCATAGTTTCCTTCCTATCCGTCAGATATAAATCGGATGGCCTATATTGCAGGATGGCAGGCACACCATCATCACCAACTCGTCTATACTGTGTTGAAAACAACTCTGTTTATTATAATTATATATGTTATATATATTCCCCTTGTTTTTTCTTATGTATAAAGTTGTGATATAAAAGATTGGTATATTTCTTTACCGAGGGAGTATCTCTCTATAAAAAATACATTGATGTGTAACTAGTTACTCCTGTCTTTCTACTTCCTTTGTTGATATGTGGGGCATCTGGCAATGGGGTCCACATGCCATATGCACAAATTAGAGTGCACAGCTGCACTGTAGACACACCCTGGTCGTAGCGCCGCAGTAATGCCCAATCAACCGTCAAATCACGACCCCCCCACTACTAGGAAAAGGGCTATAGATGATATGGCCACTAATGGCGCACGAGACATGTGGTGCGCCATTAGTATATACTAATGGCGCACCATGTGTTGGTGCGCCATTAGTGTCCAAATACTAATGACGCACCACATCCATGGTGCGCCATTACTAACAATTTTTTTTCATTTTTTTCAAAACTAGTAATGGCGCACCAGTGGATAGTGCGCCATTACTAGTAAAACTAGTAATGGCGCACCACGTCCACGGTGCGCCACTAGTAAATTTATTTCAATATTTTTCAAAAAAAATTATTTATTTTTTCAAAACTAGGTTTTTTTCAAAAAAAAATCAGAATTTGTTTTGTTTTTTTCACCGTGGGTGTGGTGCGCCATTACTAGTTAACTAGTAATGGCGCACCACACCCACGGTGCGCCATTACTAGCTTTGACCAAAAATTCCGCCGAATGCACCCCCCCCTGTGGACCGCCTTTTCAGTTTTTAAAAATAAAAGAAAATGATGGAAATGTCAAAAAAATAAAAGAAAATAAGTTTCCCATGTTATATGTGGTCTACTTGTTGGGAAAATTTACAAATATGAATTTCGACTTTATTTGCAAAATCTCTCTGCAATTTGTAAAATGGGCATAACTTTTGCATACGAACTCGGATTAAAAAATTTTATATATAAAAAAATCATCTACTCGAAAAGTTACATCCGAATTTAACCCGTTAAACATTTTCAAAATCCTCAAAAACCTAACAGAAAAAAGTTACGGGGCTTTTAAGATCCGGAGGCAAAAAAATCAAAAAAATTCAAACTTACTAGTGGCGCACCGTATGCTAGGTGTGCCACTAGTAACAGAAAAAAATTAGTTTCGATTTTTTTTCAGTAATTTTTTTTCAAAATATGATACGTAATATGAATGGAAGTTTGAAATATTTTTTCAAAATTTTATCACAATCATGAACATGAACAAAGTCCTAAACATCAACAAGGTTTAATAGGATTGATATGCTAGATATATCAACAAGTGCCTGTGAAGTGAGCTGGTGTTGGGGTTGGATAGAACTCTGAAGTTAAGCGTGCTTGGGCTGGAGTAGTGTGAGGATGGGTGACCTTTCGGGAAGTTTGACCATGGAGTGCGATTTAACATGAGATTAAGCATATTGACCCGTGATTAAGAAAAAAATAAAAAAATTGAAAAAATATTATTACTAATGGCGCACTTCTATGTGGTGCGCAATTACTAAATCAGATAGTAATGACGCACCTCTAGGCATACTAGTGCGCCATTAGTATCTGGTATACTAAAGATACTAATGGCGCACCTTGTTCTTTCTCATCCTAACACAGGATTTTAAAACACACAAAGTATGTTCCTAGAATCCTCTTTTCTATGTGGGAGTGTGGGTTTTTTTTTTGAACATGCTGTGGACTAATTTGGAAATTTGGATTGCTATATTTGGATAAAAGGTACTACCAGTACGATGGTCAACACTGACGTGAGGAGGAAGTTAGTTCTAAATTTGGATAGGGAATACATTGTGTTCTCATATTATTTTTTCTGCAGTGCATTATTTGCTCTACTAGAACACATGTACTCAAGATGCTCGGCCTTGCCATAAATGACTACACCAGTTTAATGGTCACAATGAAGACAAGCCATGGATATAAGTTTTGAGTTGGGTTCATGAACAAAGAAGATCGGTGGTTTTTTATGGCCGAGCTTGGATAAACTTTCTCAAGTGTTACAGACTGAAAGTTGGCGCACGAATGTTGATGGAAATAGAAGAACCTGGTCTCCTCTACACTGCGATCTTCTACCCCGACGTCATTCCAATTGTTCATCCATGTTAGTTTTGTATCTGGTTCTTGCTTGTTACCTCAATTACTTCTTAATCCACCTATTTTGTCTAACTAATCACAATTTAACTTTAGAAGTAGCAACAAATCTCTCACCAAGATGCTACTTCTAACTAATATTTTCTTATAATTGGTGGCACGTGTAGGTTTTTTCAGAGTTAAGCACGCTGCTCGTTTGTTATTCTATAACAACTCGGTTGTTACTGATGGCACTGAAGTTGACTGGGACGACATCCACAAGTTCCTACACTTTATTGATCATCTTGAGGTCCTTGTGGGGCGTTTCAATGGTGGAAGGCCATGTGGGATATGTGTGCCACTGCTGCACTCGTTGAACAGGTCCAACTGTGTTGAGAAACTTATGGTACGAGCTGTTTTTTGTTATATATGTTGTTCATAAACTATTGTTTTGTGGCCGTATGCATCGCCCAGATCAGGCCGGGGGTCATCCTTCTTTTCTAAAAAAAATACACAGTTTATAGCTGTGATCTTCTTGAAACAGAAACTACCCAGTTCTATTGTTCCTATACAGATGCCTGACCATGGTCGGGTCAGACTTGCGCTTGGTCACAACATGATGTTTATGTCGACCTACTCCATTCCCCTTGAAGGTGAAAAGATACTTATTCATGGGTGGTCTCAAATAATGAAGGCCCATCCATCTTGGAGAATAGGACAGAAGATTATGTTCCTGCTTTTCCATGGCTCTAAAGCGAATATCATGTTTATTGACCACATTACGAGATGAAGCCGCTTTCAGAAGGTTGTGGATGCGCGGGTTGGATCCTGGGCCTTGTCCTAGGCTTGGCGACCTTACCCTTGGTTAACTGTAGGCAAAGTAGGACTGTTCGAGGCGTGCTTTGTATGGTTGAACATGTATAAGTACTCATACTGCTTTCAGCTATGGTTGTTAAGTGCCCCTGCTGGTTTCAGTTAAGGTTGTTAAGTACTCCTGCTGCTTTCATAGTCTGTCGTGTTTCTTTAGTCATGTCATCCTCCAGCCGCCAAAACCAAACCAGCGTCGGCAGGGCCGCCTGCTTTCGCCTCCCACGGCTGGCTGCACCTCAGCGCACGCATCGCCGCCCCACCGTCTCCTAAATAGTTAACACTAACATCCGAGGCCTCGCCATCGTCCTCCGCGCGCTTTAGTGCGCTTGCCGCGGCGCCGCCCTCTCGCGTTGTAAACATGGTAAACAAACAACAGGAATCGGTAGAAGTACGTGGAGAGGATGACAGTACGGGCGCACCATGTCAGCCTATGGAAAAATCAAATGCTTCCTGACATCTGGGACCCACGACATTGTGAGCGTATATAGTCAATGGACAAGAGAATGACACAGGATAGGCTCGAGCAGTATTTTTTTTGTTATTGTTGAGACGAAGCAGGGTTTGAACTGGGTTGTGGCTCGTCTAGCCCGAGCTTATATTTTATGTTCACCATGTGACCAGCCCAGCTATTTTTTCTTTGTGAAAATGAGCCCAGTTTTTTTTTCTGAAGAATACCCAATCCAGGCCTACTTATTTTTCTACGCCCTGATGGGCTACAACTCTTTCAAGACGCCTGCAAATCTTGAAGGTAATATGAAATGGGTTGTAAATATAAAAACAGATGACAAATTGGCAATTACTTTATAATTTCTGAATTTTTTCACATTTTTAGATTCCTATTTCACTAGGCATTAACCTAATTTAAATATATCTTCAAAGTACTTTAAATCTGGCTCGACATTCTGGTATTAAAAATAGTTTGGAACCCACAAAAATATGGGAAATTGGCCCTGGCCAACCAAAATAATGGACTGCAGTAAATTGCATAAGAAGTCGCAATGAGCTATATATAAATTATTAAAAAAAAGAGGGAATGGTCTGACTTGTGGGCCTATTAAGTTGATGCGTATGCAAGATTTTTTTAGTTATTATATACGTAAACAAAAGATTCTAGCAGACGTAACCATTGGATGTCAATCCAATGGCCGTCGTATTTCTTCAATCTCTGATCTTCTTGCTCCTGCCGCCAAATCCAGCGCCAGCGTGACCGCCTACTCCCACCTCCCGTGGCCAGCTGTGCTGCCGCACAGGCCTCACCACCCCACCGTACTCCCATCGCTGGCCTAGCCATCCCTCTACTCACCCACACCTGCTCTTATTCTCCAGCGACGGCAGATGAACCAGTAAACCCTCGTACAGTCGTACTTCCCTCCGCGTGGGAAACAACTGCCGAGTCATCCCTGGCTCCATGTCGTTCCCTTCCTAGGCTTCGCTGTCGTCCACCGCGCTGGTGCTCTCGGCGCGGCCTAGTCAACATGGTCAACGACCGACATGCATTTGAAGTGGACTGTACATGGAGAGGCTGACAGCTGGGTCCATGGCTACATGCAAGGATATGCCTCCTTATTACGCGCAAAATAATTATTCATCCACCTGACATCTGGGACCCACCGAAAGGGCCTTTGTATTTCGCGAAAAAAAGTTACTGCCGCTGACAGCTCCGACCCACCAGCTATATCTTTGCACGCAAGGAAGTGCCTCCTTATTACGCACAAAAAAATTGAATACTCCCCCTGCTAGCTGGGATCCAGTATAGTGGGAGGCTGACTTGTGGGCCTACTAAGTTGATGGGGACGGAGGGCTTTGTCAACTTAGTCAATATGCACGATTCTAGCTCCAGTGACTGTACGATATCCATCCAACGGCCCTAGTGCTTCTTCAACCTCTGGTCATCTTACTCTAGCCGCACAAACCAGCGCCGGTCTTGCCGCCCCCTACTACTCCCACCGCTAGCCAGGCCATCCCTCTACTCACCCACACACACTGGTATTCTGCGGTGACAGCAGCCTCACACCGCAGCGAACTAGTGAACACTCATACTCCTCTACGTGTGGGAATCCACTACGGCGTCTTCCCCTCCTCCGCGTCGTCCCCTTCCTAGGCCTCACCATCGTCCACCGCCCTGGTGCTCTCGGCGCGGCGTGGTCAACATGGTCAAGGAACGGCTTCCATTGGACGTGGATTGTACGTGGAGAGGCTGACAGCTGGGTCCACGGCCGCAGCAAGGAAGTTCCTATTTATTACACGGAAAATAATGATTCCTCCACCTGACAGCAGGGACCCATCGGACGAGCAATCTTATTTCGCAAAAAAAACGTTTGCCCCCCCCCCCCCGCGACTGCTGGGACCTACCAGCGACATCTTCGCACGCAAGGAAGTGCGTCCGAAAAAAATGATTCACCCCCCTGACTGCTGGGATCCACCAGCTACATCTTCGCATGCAAGGAAGTGCCTGACTGTCGGTACCCACCTGATCGAAGCCTACGTAGCGTTGTCATTCTGGTCGCAAATGTGTATGTACATACTGGTCCATGTAGAGGCGCGCACGTGTCGTAGTAGAGGCGCGCATGTAGCATGTACACGTACGTACAACGGCCAGTGTGCAAGGAAGAAAATACGGCCACATACGTACATACGGGCAGGGTCTCGAGTGCCTACTCGCTCATACTTACGGCCAGGGCTTGTGTACATGGCTGGGTCGGAACGGAGAAACAACGTCGTCCTCGTGTTCATGGAGAGCCAACCGGCTGGGTCAGAACGGAATGCCTCGTCGCGTTCATCGGGAGGGTTTGGACAGAACAGTTGATGGAAACGAGGCCTGGCGTACTGCACAACGGAGGAAACGGCCTTGTGTTCGACCGGCCAAGGTCAAAACGGGATCCTGTTCATCGGGAGGGTTCTGCCGTACCACAAAACGGAGGAAACGGACCTCCTACGGTCAAAATGGGGGTCCTGTTCATCAGGAGGGGTGTGTCGTACCGCAAAACGGGACTCCACGGGATACTGTTCATCTCCACCGTCGACCCCCTCCAGCCTCCATGGGCTATTGTTCATCCACCGTCGACCTCCTCCAGCCTCCACCTGCGACTATTCATCCACGGGATCCTATTCATCCAGCCTCCACCGCGCGCTACTCCGCCGGCTACTGTTCAACCAGCCCTCTCCATGGGCTCCTATTCATCCAACCCTCCACCGTCTACTGTTCATCCAGCCCTTCACCATCTACTATTCATCTAGCCCTCTACGGGGTGGTCTTGTTCATCCAGCCCTCCACAGGGTCCTGTTCATCCATCCCCAACCGGCTCGATCAATCGGGGTGTTGTTAATCCAGAGGCAACACCACGGGGTCCTGTTCATCCACCCCCACCGGGAACTGTTCATCCAAACCCCCCAGAAACACTCACTGTTCATCCAGAGGCAGCATCGATCGGCTTCAGTTAGCAGCAGTAGCGAAGGAATCACTCAGGTTCAGTAATGTAGCTAGTGCAATTGCTCGGGTTCTGTTAGAGCCCAATGCCTCGCTCAGGTTCAGTTAGAGCCCAACGCCTCACACACACGCGCATACGTGTAAGAGAGAAACCAACATCGCTCGGCCCCCGACCACCCACCGTAACTGGGAACTCCCCAAAATTTTCCTCGCCCTCGCTTCTACCACAGTTTTCTCCATCATGGATGGCCCAAAGAATGTCATGTGGCTGCATCTCCAGCCCGCCCAGGACGAAAAGCCCATTTTCTGTCATGATTTTTTGTCATAGAAGTAGCAACCCACCACATCTATCATGATACCGAGTTTTGTCACAATTATCGTCATAGAAGTGTCATAAGTATGACAGAAAAAACAATTTGTTCGGCCCAAAATGTCACGGATGTGTCTTTTTTGTAGTTATACCTACCTATTATGGCATTTCCATAGCCATTCCGAGATATATTGCCATGCAACTTCCCACCGTTCCATTTATCATGACACGCATCACCATTGTCATATTTCCTTGCATGATCATGTAGTTGACATAGTATTTGTGGCAAAGCCATCGTTCATAATTTTTCATACATGTCACTCTTGATTCATTGCCCGTCCCGTTACACCGCCGGAGGCGTTCATATAGAGTCATACTTTGTTCTAGTATCGAGTTGTAATCATTGAGTTGTAAATAAATATAAGTGTGAGGATCATCATTAATAGAGCATTGTCCCAAAAAAAGAAGAAAGGAAAAAGGAAATAAAAAGGGGAAATAGTACTATCCTTTTTTTCACACTTGTGCTTCAAAGTAGCACCATGATCTTTATGATAGAGAGTCTCTTGTTTTATCACTTTCATACACTAGTGAGAATTTTCATTAGAGAACTTGGCTTGTATATTCCAACAATGGGCTTCCTCAAATGCCCTAGGTCTTCATGAGTAAGCAAGTTGGATGCACACCCACTTAGTTTCTTTTGTTGAGCTTTCATACATTTATAGCTCTAGTGCATCCGTTGCATGGCAATCCCTACTCCTTGCATTGACATCAATTGATGGGCATCTCCCTAGCCCATTGATTAGCCGCGTCGATGTGAGACTTTCTCCATTTTTGTCTTCTCCACATAATCCCCATCATCATATTCTATTCCACCCATAGTGCTATATCCATGGCTCACGCTCATGTATTGCGTGAAAGTTGAAAAAAGGTTGAGATTGCTAAAGCGTGAAACAATTGCTTGGCTTGTCATCGAGGTTGTGCATGATGAGAGCATTCTTGTGTGACAAAAATGGAGCATGACCAAACTAAATGATTTTGTAGGGATGAACATTCTTTTGCCATGTTATTTTGAGAAGACATAATTGCTTAGTTAGTATGCATGAAGTATTATTATTTTTATGTCAATATTAGACTTTTGTCTTGAATCTTTTGGATCTGAATATTCATGCCACAATAAACAGAATTACATTGAGAATTATGCTAGGTAGCATTCCACATAAAAATTCTGTTTTTATCATTTACCTACTCGAGGACAAGCAGGAATTAAGCTTGGGGATGCTTGATACGTCTCCAACGTATCTATAATTTTTTAGTGTTACATGCTATTATATTATCTGTTTTGGATGTTAATGGGATTTGTTTTACACTTTTATATTATTTTTGGGACTAACCTATTAACCTAAGGCCTAGTGCAAATTGTTGTTTTTTGCCTATTTCAGTGTTTCACAGAAAAGAAATATCAAACGGAATCCAAACAGAATGAAACCTTCAGGAACGTGATTTTTGGAACAAACATGATCCAGAGGACTTGGATTGGACGTCAAGAATCAAACGAGGATTCCACGAGGGAGGGGCGCGCCCTCCCCCCTCGTGGGCCCCTCGCGGCTCAACCGACCTACTTCTTCCTCCTATATATACTCATATACCCTAAAAACATCCAGGAGCTCCACAAAACCCTATTTCCACCACTGCAACCTTCTGTACCCAAGAGACCCCATCTTGGGGCCTTTTTTGCAGCTCCGCCAGAGGGGGCATCGATCACGGAGGGCATCTACATCAACTCCATGGCCCCTCCGATGATGTGTGAGTAGTTCACTTCAGACCTTCGGGTCCATAGCTATTAGCTAGATGGCTTCTTCTCTCTCTTTGAATCTCAATACAAAGTTCTCCTCGATCTTCTTGGAGATCTATTCAATGTAACTCTTTTTGTGGTGTGTTTCTCGAGATCCAGTGAATTGTGGGTTTATGATCAAGTCTATCTATGAACAATATTTAATTCTTCTCTGAAATCTTTTATGTATGATTGGTTATATTTGCAAGTCTCTTCGAAATATCAGTTTAGTTTGGCCCACTAGATTGATCTTTCTTGCAATAGGAGAAGTTCTTATTTGGGTTCAATCTTGTAGTGCGCGATCCTAGTGACAGAAAGGGAAACAACACGTATTGTATTGTTGCCATCAAGGATAAAAATATGTGGTTTATATCATATTGCTTGAGTTTATCCCTCTACATCATGTCATCTTACCTAATGCGTTACTCTGTTCTTATGAACTTAATACTATAGATGCATGCTAGATGGCGGTCCATGTGTGGAGTAATAGTAGTAGATGCAGGCAGGAGTCGGTCTACTTGTCATGGACGTGATGCCTATATACATGATCGTGCTTAGATATTCTCATAATTATTCGCTTTTCTATCAATTGCTCGACAGTAATTTGTTCACCCACCGTAATACTTATGCTATCTTGAGAGAAGCCACTAGTGAAACCTATGGCCCCGGGGTCTATTTTTCATCGTATTAATCTTTCATCAACAAGCTATTTCTATTAACTTTTATTTTGCAATCTTCAATTTCAATCTTTATCATAAAAATACCAAAAATATTATTTTATCATCTCTATCAGATCTCTCTCTCGTAAGTGACCGTGAAGGGATTGACAACCCCTTTATCACGTTGGTTGCGAGGTTCTTATTTGTTTGTGTAGGTACGAGGAACTTGCGTGTGGCCTCCTACTGGATTGATACCTTGGTTCTCAAAAACTGAGGGAAATACATACGCTACTTTGCTGCATCACCCTTTCCTCTTCAAGGGAAAACCAATGCAGTGCTCAAGAGGAAGCATGCGCCATGCTTTACGACTTAGAACCGGGACTTCAAAAATGTTTTGAACGCCAAAGAGCATATAAGATGTTCAAAGAGTTGAAATTAGTATTTCAGACTCATGCCCGTGTCGAGAGGTATGAGACCTTTGACAGTACTTTGCGTACAAGATGTAGGAGAATAGCTCAACTAGTGAGCACATGCTCAGATTGTCTGGGTACTACAATTGCTTGAATAAAGTGGGAGTTAATCTTCCAGATAAGATAGTGATTGACAGAGTTCTCTAGTCACTATCACCAAGTTAGTGGAACTTAGTGATGAGCTATAATATGCAAGGGATGACGTAAAACTATTCCCGAGCTCTTCGTGATGCTGAAATCGGTGAAGGTAGAAATCAAGGAAAGCATCAAGTGTTGATGGTTGACAAGACCACTAGTTTCAAGTAAAAGGGCAAGGGAAAGAAAGGGAATTTCAAGAAGAATGGCAAGCAAGTTGGCACTCCCATGAAGAAGCCCAAAGCTAGACCCAAGCCTGAAACTGAGTGCTTCTACTGCAAAGGAAATGGTCAGTGGGAGCGGAACTACCCTAAATACTTGGCGGATAAGAAGGATGGCAAAGTGAACAAAAGTATATATGATATACATGTTATTGATGTGTACTTTGCTAATGTTCATAGTAGCCCCTGGGTATTTGATACTAGTTCAGGTGCTATGATTAGTAACTTGAAACAGAAATTATAAAATGAACAGAGACTAGTTGAGGGCGAGGTGACGATGTGTGTTGGAAGTAATTCCAAGGTTGATAAGATCACCATCGCACACTCCCTTTACATTCAGGATTAGTGTTGAACCTAAAATAAATATTATTTGGTGTTTGCGTCGAGCATAATATGATAGGATCATGTTTATTGCAAAATGGTTATTCATTTAAGTGCAACTTATTTGTGTCACTGCTGTTTAGGTCATATCAGTGTAAAGCGCATGAAGAAACTCCATGCTGATGGGCTTTCGGAATCACTTGATGCTTGCGAACCATGCCTCATGGGAAAGATGACTAAGACTCCGTTCTCCGGAACAATGGAGCGAGCAACTGACTTATTGGAAATAATACATACTGATGTATGTGATCCGATGATTGTTGTGGCTCGCGGAGGTTATCATTATATTTTGACCTTCACAGATGATTTGAGCTGATATGGGTATATCAACTTAATGAAACACAAGTCTGAATCATTTGAAAAGTACAAAAAAAACAGAGTGAAGTGGAAAATCATCGTAACAAGAAAATAAAGTTTCTACGATCTTATCACGGAGACGAAATATTTGAGTTACGAGTTTGGTATTCATTTGAAAACAATGTGAAATAAGTTTCACAACTCATGCCACCTGGAACACCACGGAGTAATGGTGTGTCCAAATGTCATAACAATACTTTATTAGATATGGTGCGATCTATCATGTCTCTTACCGATTTATCACTGTCATTTTGGGTTATGCATTAGAGACAACTGCATTCATGTTAAATAGGGCACCGTCTAAAGATCCGTTGAGATGACACCGTATGAATTGTGGTTTAGCAAGAAACCTAAGCTATTGTTTCTTAAACTTTGGGGTTGCGATGCTTATGTAAAAAAGTTTCAACCTGATAAGCTCAAACCCAAATCGGAGAAGTGCGTCTTCATAGTATACCCAAAAGAAACTGTTGGGTACACCTTCTATCATAGATCCGAAGTCAAGCTCTTTGTTGCTAAGAGTGGATCCATTCTAGAGAGTGAATCTCTCTCGAAAGAAGTTAGTGGGAGGAAAGTAGAACTTGATGAGGTAATTGTACCTTCTCTCAATTGGAAAGTAGCTCATCACTGAAATTAGTTCCAGTGATGCCTAGACCAATTAGTGAGGAAGTTAATGATGATGATCATGAAACTTCATGTCAAGTTACTACCGAACCTCGTAGGTCAACCAGAGTACGTTCTGCACCAGAGTGGTACGGTAATCCTGTTCTAGAGGTCATGTTACTTGACCATGACAAACCCACGAACTATGAGGAAGCGATGACGAGCCCAGATTTCGCAAAATGGCTTGAGGCCATGAAATATGAGATGGGATCCATGTATAAAGAACAAAGTATGGACTTTGATTGACTTGCCCGATGATCAGCGAGCCATTGAGGATAAATGGATCTTCAAGAGGAAGACGGACGCTGATAGTAGTGTTACTATCTACAAAGTTCAAATTGTCGCAAAAGGTTTTCGACAAATTCAAAGTGTTGACTACAATGAGATTTTCTCACTGGTATCAATGCTTAAAAGTCTGTCCAAATCATGTTAGTAGTTGCCGCATTTTATGAAATCTGGCAAATGGATATCAAAACTACATTCCTTAATGGATTTATTAAAAAAGCAGTTGTATATGATGCAACCAGAAGGTTTTGTCAGTCCTAAAGATGCTAACAAAGTGTGCAATCTCCAGCGATCCATCTATGGACTGGTGCAACCATCTCGGAGTTGGAATATGCGCTTTGATGAGTTGATCAAAGCATATAGTTTTATACAGACTTTTGGAGAAGCCTGTATTTGCAAGAAAGTGAGTGGGAGCTCTGTAGCATTTCTGATATTATATGTGGATGACATATTATTGATCGGAAATGATACTTAATTTCTGGATAGCATAAAAGGATACTTGAATAAGAATTTTTCAATGAAAGACCTCTGTAAGGCTGCTTACATATTGGGCATAAAGATCTATAGAGATAGATCAAGACGCTTGATAAAAAATTTCAATGAGTACATACATTGACAAGTTTTTGAAGTAGTTCAAAATGGAACAATCAAAGAAGGAGTTCTTGACCATGTTGCAAGGTGTGAAGTTGAGTAAAGACTGAAAACCCGACCACGACAGAAAATAGAAAGAGAATGAAAAAGTCATTCCCTATGCCTCAGTCATAGGTTCTATAAAGTATGCTATGCTATGTACCCGACATATTGTGTACCTCACCCAGAGTTTGTCAAGAGGCTACAATACTGATCCAGGAATGGATCACTGGACATCGGTTAAAATTATCCTTAGTGGAATAAGGATATGTTTCTCGGTTATGGAGGTGACAAAATATTCGTCGTAAAGAGTTACGTCGATGCAAGTTTTGACACCGATCTGGCTGACTCTGAGTCTATATCTGGATACCTATTGAAAGTGGGAGCAATTAGCTAGAGTAGCTCCATGCAGAGCATTGTAGATATAGAAAAATTTGCAACATACAAACGGCCTTGAATGTGGCAGACCCGTTGACTAAATTTCTCTCACAAGCAAAGTATGATCACTCTTTGGGTGTTAATCACATACCAATGTGAACTAGATTATTGACTCTAGTAAACCCTTTGGGTATTAGTCACATGGAGATGTGAACTAATCACATAAAGATGTGAATTATTGGTGTTAAATGACATGATGATGTGAACTAGATTATTGACTCTAGTGCAAGTGGGAGACTGAAGGAAATATGCCCTAGAGGTAATAATAAAGTTATTATTTATTTCCTTATATCATGATAAATGTTTAATATTCATGCTAGAATTGTATTAACCGGAAACTTAGTACATGTGTGAATACATAGACAAACAGAGTGTCCCTAGTATGTCTCTACTTGACTAGCTCGTTAATCAAAGATGTTTAAGTTTCCTAGCCATGGACATGTGTTGTCATTCGATGAACGGGATCATATCATTAGAGAGTGATGGACTAGAACCATCCGTTAGCTTAGCACTTTGATCTTGTAGTTTATTTCTATTGCTTTCTCCATAACTTATACATGTTCCTATGACTATGAGATTATGCAACTCCCGAATACCGGAGCAACACTTAGTGTGCTACCAAACATCACAATGTAACTTGGTGACTATAAAGATGCTCTACAGGTGTCTCCGATGGTGTTTGTTGAGTTGTCATAGATCGAGATTAGGATTTGTCACTTCGTGTATCGGAGAGGTATGTCTGGCCCTCTCGGTAATGCACATCACTATAAGCCTTGCAAGCAATGTAACTAATGTGTTAGTTGCGGGATGATGCATTACAGAACGAGTAAAGAGACTTGCCAGTAACAAGATTGAACTAGGTACTCAGATACCGACGATCGAATTTCGGGTAAGTAACATACCTATGATAAAGGGAACCACGTATGTTGTTACGCGGTTTGATCAATAAAGATCTTCGTAGAATATGTAGGAGACAATATGAGCATCCAGGTTCCACTATTGGTTATTGACTGGAGATGTGTCTTGGTCATGTCTACATTGTTCTCGAACCCGTAGGGTCCACATGCTTAACGTTCGATGACGATTTGTATTATGAGTTATGTGATTTGATGTACTGAAGGTTGTTCGGAGTCCCGGATGAGATCGTAGACATGACGAGGAGTCTCGAAATGGTCAAGACGTAAAGATTAATATATTGGAAGGCTATATTCGAACATCGGAAAGGTTCTGAGTGATTCGGGTATTTTTTGGAGTACAAGAGAGTTACGGGAATTCGCCGGAGGAAGTAGTGGGCCTTAATGAGCCATACGGGAAAGGAGAGAAGGGCCTCAAGGGGTGGCCGCGCTCCCCCCATGGGCTGGTCCAAATTGGACTAGGGAGGGGGCGGTGCCCCCCTCTTTCCTTCTCCCTTTCCTCTCCTTCCTTTTTCTCCTACATGGACTAGGAAAGGGGGAAACCTACTCCTACTAGGAGTAGGAATCCCCCCTTTGGGTGCGCCCCTTGAGGCCGGCCCTCCTCCTCCTCTCAATTATATACGGGGGAATGGGGCACCCCATAGACACACAAGTTGACAATTGTCTTAGCCATGTGCGGTGCCCCACTCCACAGATTTCCACCTCGGTCATATCATTGTAGTGCTTAGGCGAAGTCCTGTGTCTGTAACTTCATCATCACCGTCATCACGCCGTCGTGCTGACGAAACTCTTCATCGGCCTTAGCTGGATCAAGAGTACGAGGGACGTCACCAAGCTGAACATGTGCAGATCGCGGACGTGCCATGTGTTCAGTACTTGGATCGGTTGGATCGCGAAGACGTTCGACTACATCAACCGCGTTACTAAACGCTCCTACTTTCGGTCTACGAGGGTACGTAGACACACTCTCCCCTCTCATTGCTATGCATCCCCTAGATAGATCTTGCGTGATCGTAGCAATTTTTTTGAAAAACTGTGTTCCCCAACAAAAAATTTAGTTTCTTTCTGTTCTGCTTCGTTACGCATGTCGTCGTCGTCGCCGCCCCTGTCGCACGCGCTGGCCCGTCCCTGTCGCCGCCCCCGTCGCGCATGCCCGTCCCCGCCCTCGTCGTTGCGCACGCCCGTCCCCGCCCTCGTCGCCAGTGGACCCCTCGCCCGTCCACGATCGGTCGTAACATCGCCGCCCCCGCCCATCATCGTCGCCTCCCCAGCCCGTCGCCGCCCCCCGTCGCCTCGCATAGCAGGCCGTCGCTCCGCGATGTAAGATTGACCACCCCAGCCCCCTGCCGCGCGCCGCCGGCGGCCTCACACACACACAAACAACGATAGATTTTTCTTAATGATTTATTTTGTTTTCTGTTTTTTAGTTTTTTATACTTTTAGTTTATATAAATTTTATATTAATGTCAATTGTTAGATGATTATGTATATATATATATATATATATATGAATGTTAGATATTAACGTCGAATGTTAGATGAATTAGATAGAAATATATGTTAGATATTAATGTCAAATGTTAGATGAATTAGCTAGATATTAATGTTAGATGAGTTAGTTTTTTACACTTTTAGTTATAGATGAATTAGATATATTAAATTTAGGTATATGAGAGTTGATCATCTAATTAAAATTTTACTATATATAGAACTAGATACTTTATTTTTAGTAAGAAAATTAATAGAACTAGTTTATTTTTAGTAAGTGCTTAGTTGAATTAGTTGAATTGAACTAGTTGAAAAAATAGAACTAGCTAGCTAGTAAGTTTTTATCAATTAATGTTTCAACTATGAACATAGGAAATGTCGTCTGACGACGAAAACGATTTCGTTATGTGCGAATACTGCAAAGACGAGCGCAGCCTGTGCGAGAAAAATTTCCTAGTTGATGATAGGCGCTTCAGCATAAAGCTGGATGGGACCTTCGAAGTGGATACAGTAAGTCACAATGACAAGTCTTCTTTCGTAATTAAGCATGACTTATCCTTCATTTGCTTCAACTTATAATTTTAAATTTTCACTATTCTACTAGCGTATCCCCTGCCATGCAAGAATTTTTGTCTTGGATAAGATAGGTTTCAGTCCTAACAAAACTATGGAGGTAAAGAGAGTTTAATTGAAGATCGAGCATGGTTATACCTTCGACGTCAAATTATACAATGCAGAAACCTACACCCATTTTGAATGCAAAACTTGGCAAGCACTATGCAAGGCTTATGCATTGGAGCCTGATATGGTTATCACCTTTGATATTTGTCCAGAAGATGATATTGAAGGTAATATAGACATTTGGGTCGATGTGCAGACACCTGCAGTTCTACCATTATGTGAGTTTCTCAACCATATTTATGTATTTGATATTGCTTATTCAAAAATAGTTGACAACTCATTTCTATTGACAGCTTATTTCCATTCAAGCAAACATGTCCGGCGCATGGTAGACAGGACCGTCCACTGTCCTGGGGCTGAACTAAACTACAAGGAGATAAGTCATTATGTTTCATGGCTTGAGGATCTTGATGCTGTCAAGAGAAATTACTTTCCTGAATTGAAAATCTTAGTACTCAAAACGTGCAACCAATAGTTTTTGTATTGAACTACGGTCACATCTATTTAGGCAGGATGGTAAGATTTTTACTATTTATCCTCAGTGCATCTTTTGCAAACATTATTTTTAAGCTAAACTTCATTGCTAAGTATGTTGCTATATGATTTTCTTCAACAGGGGCTCCTGATGATAGTTGTGCCTCGGTGGATCGAGACTAAAGGTCACATGTCAATGGTTAGCTTATGGCGAAGACATCCTACATTGCACATGAGTGCATTCATGATTTCTAAAACTGAGGAATGCTTAATAGTGAAAGACTGGACCAAAATTGTGAATGATCACAGAGAAGTACTAGGGGCAGCAAACAGAAGCGCAGCCCACGATTAGGAGACAGGTTCATCTGCATGCTCCAATATGATGAACCTGGATTTCTACAGATGTTCTATGCTATTTTACCTGAGAGAGAGCATCAGGAGTGATTATCTAGTTCATGCTCTTAATTAGTACTTGTCCTCTTATGTCTTCATCTTGAACTTAATCTCAAAGTGATTTGTGCTTTTGTGGCCTTATGAACGCTTATAATCTCATGACCATGATGAACTCAACGATATCTTAGGACGATCCATGCATATATATCCACCAATCCGCGGTACTTTCACGTAGTGATTTAACAACTCATTATAATGTAAAACCAATCTCTAAATTAAATGGAAAACACAAAATTAAAAGAAAACAAAATTAAAACTAGAACACCCCAACCTTTAGTACCGGTTTGTGTTACGAACCGGTACTAAAGGTCTCGCCGCCCATGGTCTTGGCTCATGCCACTTGGTGTCCCTTTAGTGGTGGTTACCGAACCGACACTAAAGGCCCTTACAAACCGGTGATACTGCCATGTTTTGCACTAGTGCACCTACCTAAAGGCATAATTTAAAAGTTTCATCATTACAACTAAATTTCCACCTACATAGAACTATACTTGCACTCGTTGTTCAAGATCAACATATAGTACGATAGTACGAGAGCATGCGAACATAGGTACATAAAGATAACCACAACATCTTCAACTGGTTGTACTAGAAGTAGTTAAACTACAAGTAAGGGCAGAACACGTCCCTATGCAGAAATTCAAAATCCATATAGGAACTAAATTTTCATATTCAAAGAACTAAACTTGAAGTCATTGTTCAAGAGCAACATATAATATGATACTACTTTTTTGCGGGGTTTAATACGATACTACTAGCATGCGAACATAGGTACATAGAGGAACCATAACATGTAGACCTAGTTGTTATAGGAGTTGGTAAACTACAAGCAAGGCAAAACACCTACCTAAAGGCATAATTTAAAATTTTCATCATTACAACTAAATTTGCACCTACGTGGAACTATACTTGCAGTCATTGTTCAAGAGCAACATATAGTACGATACTACGAGAGCATGAGAACATAGGTATAGAAAGATAACCATAACATCTACATGTAGTTGTACTAGAAGTTCTTAAACTACAAGAGAAAACTAAACTTGCAGTAATTTCACAATAGAGGTAAATTTGGATTGAACGATATTTAGTAAGAAACATATTAGCATGATGGAGCAAGTTAACTAGAGGTAAAGCACAAAACCTTTCGTAGCATATTCCCATAACCGAGTTGCATATTGAGATAGTAGATACAAAATTGAAAGCAAATAAATCACCAAGAACAAACACTACTACACCATACGCAATTATAAAAGCTACTCATGCAGGATTACACATTCACTTAACTATATTTCTCTTAGATTAAAGTTCATACACATTATTAAAAAAGCAAAAAATTGCAGACATTATTATGATCCTAAAAATCTACCTAAATTACACAATCAGCATTCACAATTTGCGCATATAAAAAATAAGCCAGTACAAATATAACAAGTACTGAATGCTACAAGTATAGATGTGCTGAAGGAAATATGCCCTAGAGGCAATAATAAAGTTGTTATTTATATTTCCTTATACCATGATAAATGTTTATTATTCATGCTAGAATTGTATTAACCGGAAACTTAGTACATGTGTGAATACATAGATAAAATGAGTGTCACGAGTATGCCTCTACTTGACTAGCTCGTTAATAAAAGATGGTTAAGTTTCCTAGCTATGGAGAAGAGTTGTCATTTGATGAACGGGATCATATCATTAGAGAATGACGTGATTGACTTGAACCATCCGTTAGCTTAGCACTTTGATCTTGTAGTTTATTTCTATTGCTTTCTCCATAACTTATACATGTTCCTTTGACTATGAGATTATGCAACTCCCGAATACCCGAGGAATACTTAGTGTGCTATCAAACGTCACAACATAACTGGGTGACTATAAAGATGCTCTACAGATGTCTCTGATGGTGTTTGTTGAGTTGGCATAGACCGAGATTAGGATTTGTCACTCCATCTATCGGAGAGGTATCTCTGGGCCCTCTCGGTAATGCACATCAGTATAAGCCTTGCAAGAAATGTGATTAATGAGTTAGTTACGGGATGTTGCATGACTAAACGAGTAAAGAGACTTGCCGGTAACGAGATTTAACTAGGTATTGAGATACCGACGATCGAATCTCGGGCAAGTAACATACCGATGACAAAGGGAACAACATATGTTGTTATGCGGTTTGACCGATAAAGATCTTCATAGAATATGTAGGAACCAATATGAGCATCTAGGTTCCGCTATTGGTTATTGACTGGAGATGAGTCTCGGTCATGTATACATAGCTCTCGAACCCATAGGGTCTGCACAGTTAACATTCGGTGATGATCGGTATTATGAGTTTATGTGTTTTGATGTATCGAAGGTAGTTCGGAGTCCCGGATATGATCAAAGACATAATGAGGAGTCTCGAAATGGTCGAGACATAAAGATTGATATAATGGAAAGCTATGTTTGGACATCGGAATGGTTCCTGTGAGTTGGGGCATTTATCGGAGTACCGGGGGGTTACCGAAACCCCCAGGGGAGTGTATGGGCCTTATTGGGCCTTAGTGGGAGAGAGGAGGAGGCGGCAAGGTGGAGGGCGCCCCCCCCCCAAGCCCAATCCGAATTGGGTGGGGTCGGCCCCCCGCTTCCTTCCCTCTCTCTCCCCTTTCCTTTCTCTCCTACTCCAACAAGGGAAGAGGGAATCCTAATCCCACCGGAAGTAGGACTCCCCCCTTGTGTCGCGCCGTAGAGGGTCGCCCCCCCCCTCCTCCACTCCTTTATTTACAGGGGAGGGGCACCCCATAGACACACAAGTTGATTGGTTAGCCGTGTGCGGTGCCATCCTCCACAGATTTCCACCTCGGTCATATGGGTGTAGAGCTTAGGTGAAGCCCTGCGTCGGAAACTTCACCATCACCATCATCATGCTGTCATGCTGACGAAACTCTCCCTCGACCTCACCCGGATCTAGAGTTCATGGGACGTCACTGAGTTGAACGTGTGCAGATCGCGAAGGTGCCGTAGCTTCGGTGCTAGGATCGGTCGGATCGTGAAGACATACGATTACATCAACAGTGTTGTCATAACGCTCCCGCTTACGGTCTACAAGGGTACGTGGACAACACTCTCCCCTCACGTTTCTATGCATCACCTAGATGGATCTTGCGTGTGCGTAGGAATTTTTTTTAAAATTACTGCGTTCCCCAACACGTGCTATACAAAAATATTTTAAAACTAACCAATAAAAACATCACTATACTCAAGCTAAGAACAAGCATACTACAAGTGTAGGAACAAAAACTACAAGAAACAAAAATCAGTAATGCATGAATACATAGAAGCAAAAGGTATAAGTACATGGACTTAGTACATAAATGCTTATCCACTTAGGATTTGCTAAAACAACTGTAAGGATAGCTAAAAAAACTACAATGATTAGGCATGACATTCACCATACACACAATGCAAATAAGAAAAAGGCTGGATTAGACAATGCATATAACATTTTCTACAACCTAGAAACTGACTACACACGAGATGAACAAATGATCTAGCAACTAGCATTAGAATAACAGTATACACAAAAAGACTTGACCTTTGAAGACATACATATCAATGAGTAACCAAATGACCCTAACCAGATAAAAATAGTAGCAAAACTGAACTATCCCTATCCAGACACAAATTAGAGAAAATTTCAACACTACAAAAACCTAACCGAAGCATGCTAAACAAGCACCCTAATCGTACTACTCGAACTACCACCAAAAATATTTACCACGAAACTCTAACCAAACAAAAACTAGATCAAATCTGAAGACTATAGATACACTAACTGAAGCATTTGAAACAAGAAGCCTAACCATACTACTCTTACTACCAAAAAGAAGCAATACAAAAGAAGATTACACTTAAGGAAATACCTCGAAACAGCAGATGCAGAAAAGGTAGCCCCTAATCAAGGAAACCCACGACGGGTAAATCATGCAAACAAAAGAGCAAAACAAAATAGAGAAAAAAGAAGAGGGGGGAGTCATAGGAGAGGAAGACCTCAACAAACCCTAGCTCTAGGTAGGAAAAGGAGAGGACAAAGAGCAGAGGGAGACTGAGCCGGAGAGGGGAATGTGACTGACTGATCGAGAAACGTGGAGACAGGAACGCGGTGATAGCCGGGTTCCACAGCATGGGCTGGGCTAGGCTACAAGGCTGTTAACGGGCGCACAGAAGAAGATAATGGGCGAGCGCGACGAGAAGGAGCCAGTACTGGATTCTCCCTATACGCCGAGTGCCACGGACACTCGCCAAAGGCCCAAAAACTGTCGGCAACGCCTTTGCCAAGTGTCACCTTCGGCAAAAGCTAGCCGGCGTACACCTCTCCGGCAAACTGGAATTTGCTGAGAGCCAAAACACGGGCACTCGGCAAAGCCTTTGCCGAGAGCTAAACAGCCTGTCTCGGCAAAATAAAGCAGCTACCGGATAAGTCCGTTAGTTCCAGACATGTGAGACCACGTAAACATTGACGAGAGCTACTCTCGGTAAAGAGAAATGCTAGGAGGATGACATGTGTCGCCTCCTGACATGTGGGACCACGATAGTAGGTTGAGCGCCGACTTTGCCGAGAGCAACTCTCGACAAAGAGACCCAATAGGAGGCTGACGCATGTCGCCTCCTAACATGTGCGACCACGACAGCACGACGAGGGCCAACTTTGCCGAGAGTCGCTCTTGGCAAAGATAACCAATAGGAGGCTAACGGGTGTCGCCTCCTGACATGTGGGACCACGACAGCACACCGAGGGCCAACTTTGTCGAGAGCCGCTCTCGACAAAGTGAACCAATAGGAGGCTGACGCTTGTCGCCTCCTGACATGTGGGACCACATAGTAGGCCGAGGGACAACTCTGCCGAGAGCCGCTCTCGGCAAAGCGAACCAATAGGAGGCTGGCACGTGTCGCCTCCTGACATGTGGGACCACGAGCATAGGTCGAGGGCCAACTTTGATGAGAGCCGCTCTCGGCAAAGCAAACCAATAGGAGGCTGACACATGTCACCTCCTAACATGTGGGACCACGAGAATAGGCCGAGGGTCAACTTTGCCGAGAGCCGCTCTCGGCAATCCTTTTCCCTTTACTGAGAGCCCTCTCATTAAAGTTGTCAGGGGCGCCACAGGTTATTATCGTTTACCGAGAGGCTTCTCGGTAAATGTGTCAGGTTCTACTTGTTAGTACATGTTTACCGAGGGTCCTCTTGGCAAAGGGTGCATTCTGGTCCAGTTTCACAGTCATTACCGAGAGCCGCCCTCGGTAATGGTGTGACCAGGAGCTAGTTTTTGCTGTTTTCGTTTCTTTCCTGCAGCGAAACATATACAGCAGCAGCATATAGTTCATCACACATAGAACATGTCACATATAGGTATCATTCAACAAAAGAAGCAATGATTCTGAAAAACATTCCACATAGGAGCAATAGTGCATAAAAGGTGAAATAGTAGTGAAGACACTCGACTACCACAAGTTTACAACTCTCGAGATGCAAGAGTTCTCAACATACATGGAAGAGTTTCAAACATAACATAACATGAAGTTCACGCGATTTTGGAGATCGGAGTGATAACATCAACATTAGAAGGCATCATTCCGTTTGCTACCCCAACTCCACCAGCTCGAGTGATAACATCAACATTAGAAGGCATCATTCCGTTTCCTTCCCCACCTCCACCAACTTGAGGTGGAACTACCGGAACATTGTTCAACCCGTGTGATGGGTTGAGCTGTGATGCATTTATCCAATAGTGAGATGAATGCATATGGTAATGCCGAAAATGGTGATAGAAATAGTTTGCACAAAACTCACAATGTTCCACACTGGCGTCGGTGGCATCTCTAGCACTAGTTGGCCTTGCATGGAATAAAGATTGGCCACCATATGTTGTAAAGACTTCACTATAGATCATCTTGTGCCTTCAACTTGGCCCGGTTTTCATCTTGTTCTTTCTCGGTGTCAATCAATCGAGTCTAAAATATGGCAATGCAAATGTCATTCATGTTGAAATGCAAATATGCAGGACCATGAAGGATCAATGAAGAAGCACTGACCTGAATATCCTCAATAATGCTCGGGGACTGTGGTACATGATAGTCTACAGTAGGAGTAGATCCAGTACTCATAGCACGGAGCGTGTTGACTCTCGGAAGGGAGGAGGTTATGATAGAATCAAGGTGAACCGCCATCCGGCCATTCGGTCTACCGCCTGCCACGGCAATGGCCATAAAAGGGTCAAACGGTAGCACGTGAGGATCAGCGTCAGGCCCGTACCTCTCCTTCAATTTTTTGGTGTAGTTCTCTCCATCTGACCGGGCTTTAGAGCTGATCCAGTCCCTCTCCGGGTGGAGAGGGTCCTTGTCCTTGTCGTTTTTGGTACGTTTGATGGTCCATGCCTCGAAGTAAGTGATATCCTTGAAGTGTCTTCTTTCTGCAAATGAAAGCGATCCAAACAATCAAGTGAATACTCACAAATGAAAGAGAACGTGATGAAAATAAAAGGATGTGGTTGCCTACATGTTTTGAGATGACACCTGGGATGGTGAGGTTGCCTTGACGGTGTCCTCGACCCCCCATCAACTTACGCCGTTCAAATATTGCTTTGTGTTCATCCTGCCACCCTGGATCTGTCCACCGTTCGACGATCTTCTCCCAGCATGGACGTTTGTCAGCGCACCACCGAGGAATCACCTGTAAATTAAACAAATACATCTTAGTATGGATTCTAATTTTGCGGTAATGTAGGGAATAGCAAGCATCCATCGTCACTTGCCTTGAAGTAATTGTCCCGTGAAAGATGCCTCCCTCGAGGCTCCTGTTTGGAAATCCTATGGTTGAGATAGTCCACGTGATACCTGACCACTAACCGAACGTGCTCCTCATAGTGCATATCGTGGACTAGTTTCTTGGCAATATTCTCAACCACCACATTTGCACGATCCTTCTGACCCTCAATGCATGTATAGAAATCCTACAAGCATGCATACATGTGAGAAGGGTTAAATCATGACTATGGGAAATTTAAACTTTTGGTATTGACATTTAGGTGTTTGAAAGGACTTACCCAGAAATCATTGACCACTCGCATGGCTCTATTATCATAAACCCTCTAACGCATATCCAAGAAATCCAGTACAAGTTTGTAGTGATCCCATTACCAAGCTGGCACAATGATACTATTCGGCAAAATGACCAGTCTAGTATAATTTAAACTACAAAGACCCCCAATGATGCCACTCGGCGACCGTGGCAGACGCCTCTCACCAGCTTTTACTAAGCTTCTGCATTACAAAGAGTGAAGTCATATTATATGTGAGGAAATGACAAAAGGTACAATTTTTATGGGATGAGTCGAGATAACCACTTACTTCTCTCCAATTGGTTTAATCAACACGTCTCTATGCACATATGGACGTCTTGGAAGCTTTGAATGACCACGCAGCCACATTTTCCCTCTGGAAGTAGTGCTGATAGTCAAACCGCTCAGTTGCGAGCCGCTCAACTCGTGGTGCTTTGTCACCCATGAGGGTCCATACCCACCCTCAGAAACCTGACGAACAACCAGCCTCCTCTCGGCGGCGTCTTCCTCCACCACCCCTCCTCCACCACCACCTCCTCCGCAAAATCCTCCTTATCCTCCTCCTCACACACCTCATCCCCATCCTCTGTTTCCTCCTCCTGAGCACGGTGAAGCACTGCATTAGAGGGTCGAGGAGAAGAAAGAGGTGCTCTAGTCCGGGCTGCTTTACGTGCTCCTCGTCCGCCTCCTCCTCCTGCCTCACCTACTCCCCTCCTCGTCCCCCTACTCCCCCTCCTACTCCCCCTCCTAATCCCCCTCCTCATCCCCCTCCTCATCCACCTCCTCCTCCTGCCCCACCTACTCCCCCTCCTCGTCAGCTTCCTCATCCGCCTCCTCCTCCTGCCTCACATACTCCCCCCTCCTTGTCCGCCTCCTTCTCCTGCCTCACCTACCCCCCCTCCTCGTCCACCTCCTCGTCCGCCTCCTCCTCCTGCCTCACCTACTCCCCCTCCTCATCTGCCTCCTCATCCACGTCCTCCTCCTGCCTCACCTTCTCCCCCTCCTCGTCCGCCTTCACCTCGTCCGCCTCCTACTCCTCCTCTGTGTGGTACTCGAGCTTGTTTCGCACGTTTTGTCGGACGGGTGTCTAGACCCGCCAATCCTCCGGCCTTCTTGGCGGTTGTGCCAACCGATGGAGGAGCGGCCACCGCTTTCATCGGTCGAGCAAGTTGATCATTGTATAGATCATTCACTTTTTTCAAACTTTCCTTTGGAATCTTGTTGCTACCTGTCATGTTTCAATCACCTGATACGAAGAAGAACAAACCAGTTAGTACAGATGATACAACTCGATGTAAATACAATAAATATACCACATATGAAGAATAAATGGAATTGTCACAATAATACATATAGTTGCTACACACACAAATACATAGAGTTGTTGCACACGCGAATACATAGAGTTGTTGCACACATGAATACATAGAGTTGTTACACACACACGAATACATAGAGTTGTGACACACATACATAGAGTTCTCACACGATTACATGGAGTTGTTAGAAATAAGGGTCAATATTAGGTGCAACATTTGGATTAGGGCTTTCATTATCGCTATCACGCCCGTTCGTACATTCATCCTCGAAGTCTTCAGGGGGCCCTCATCCTCATCTAGCCCCATGTGCCATCGCATAAGCAATGACAAATCTCGAGGGTCAGAAACATCCTCGTATTCGTCCTCTGCATTATCTACTTCCATGTCATCCATGGCCTCATGTTCCATAGCATCATGTTCGTGATACATGCCATCATCTTCCTCTGCATCGTCTTCGTCTTCATCAGTGTCTGCTTCTTGAAAGAACTCTCCCTCGTATGTGTTAGGGTTTATATGGTGATCGTCCTTGTTTGGGGTAGGTACATTGATACGCTGGGGTACCTTGTACACGACATCCCACTTCAAGAGATCGATATATTCCGTAGATGTGCACACGTATGGGGGAAAACACTTGTGTAGCCTGTTGAGCCATAATATAGACATCATTTCCTGCATATTTTGATGCTCGTTCAACTTAGACAAAGCCAATACTAGGGGTTGATCTCACTTTGTCAGGATTGAGCTAGCTACATCTGAATATGATGGGCTTCACTCCTTGTAAACCACAATAATGCAGCTCATAAGTTTCTTCGACGGTTCCATAGTAGTGACGTCCACCTATCCCTAGACAATAGACAGCACCATTTATTGACCTTTGGTTGGGCCTCTCACGTGTGTGTTTATCAGTGTGGAAGCGATACCCATTCATGTCGTAAGCCTTAAATGACTTGACCTCGTATTCAAAACCTTTGGCTACTTTTCTCACTTTGGCGTCCATATCAACCTCCTGATATGCCTATAAGATTAATAGGAGATTGTCTAGTTCACTAGTTGAAGCATTACCGGCAAGTAAGATCAACTTGAAGTAACATAAAGTTAGAAAAGTTACTTTTCTTGAGAACCAAGAAATGAAACCGCCATTAGCATTGGTATCTTCAAGAATGTCTGTTGATTCTTCGTCAATAGGGGGCCGTGGTAGCTTCCATAATTCGTTCTGGAATTCTCTAGCAATGGGAAGAATTCGAGTTAGAACTCAAGATTAGTGAGTAGTTGTCAATAAAGGTGTTCTACACTTACTTTATGTACGGTTGCACTTCTTCCATCTTGGTCAAGACATAGATCATAATAGTCGACCACTCAGTAGGTGAAAAGTTCTTGGGCTTCAGTCCGCTTGCTTTGCCACCTTGGCCTTCGAAGAGGCTAAGGTCGGAAACATTACAGGTGGGTTCTTCATGGTAATGAGGAGCTGGATTTAACCTAGTCTGAATACTGTCATGATAGTACTTTGTCCTGGTCAAGGCCACCTCCTCGTTCAGGTATGCCTCGGCTATGGAGGCTTCAATGCGGGCTTTATTCTTACATTTCCCACGAAGATGCTTGAACTCCCATTCAGGTGCATACTTCCATCGGAACTGCACAGGTCCTCCCATTCTAGCCTCATACGCGACATGTAAGATCATATGTTGCATCGGATTACAGAAACCTGGCGGAAATATCACCTCTAACTTGCATAGCAACTCAGGTGCTTGTTCCTCCAACTTTGAAACCATTTCATAATCTAGTTCTTTGGCACAAAGCTGACGGAAGAAGTAGCTCAACTCCGCCAGCACTCGCCAAATATCCTCTCTGACATACCCTCGAATCATCACAGGCATTATCCGCTCAAGCCATACATGGTAGTCATGACTCTTGAGGCCTTCTATTCGCTTTGTAGCCATATTCACTCCCCTCATGATATTAGCTGCATATCCATCAGGGAAGTATGATAACCCACAAGTATAGAGGATCGCAACAGTTTTCGAGGGTAAAGTATTCAACCCAAATTTATTGATTCGACACAAGGGGAGCCAAAGAATACTCTCAAGTATTAGCAGATGAGTTGTCAATTCTACCACACCTGGAAACTTAATTCTGCAGCAAAGTATTTAGTAGCAAAGTAATATGATAGTAGTGATAACGGTAGCAAAAGGTAACAGTAGTAAAAGTAATGTTTTTGGTATTTTGTAGTGATGATAGAAATAGCAACGGGAAAGTAAATAAGCGAAGAACAGTATATGGAAAGCTCGTAGGCAATGGATCAGTGATGGAGAATTATGCCGGATGCGGTTCATCATGTAACAGTCACAACCTAGGGTGACACAGAACTAGCTCCAGTTCGTTGATATAATGTAGGCATGTATTCCGAACATAGTCATACGTGCTTATGGAAAAGAACTTGCATGAAATCTTTTGTCCTACCCTCCCGTGGTAGTGGGGTCCTTATGGAAACTAAGGGATATTAAGGCCTCCTTTTAATAGAGAACCGAAACAAAGCATTAACACATAGTGAATACATGAACTCCTCAAACTACGGTCATCATCGGTAAATATCCCGATTATTGTCACTTTGGGGTTAACAGATCATAACACATAATAGGTGACTATAGACATGCAAGATAGGATCAAGAACACTCATATATTGATGAAAACATAATAGGTTCAGATCTGAAATCATGGCACTCGGGCCCTAGTGACAAGCATTAAGCATAGCAAAGTCATAGCTACATCAATCTCAGAACATAGTGGACACTAGGGTTCAAACCCTAATAATTCTAACTCGATTACATGATAGATCCCATCCAACCCATCACCGTCAAGCAAGCCTACGATGGAATTACTCACACATGGCGGTGAGCATCATGAAATTGGTGATGGAGGATGGTTGATGATGACGATGGCGATAGATTCCCCTCTCCGAAGCCCCGAACGGACTCCAGATCAGCCCTCCCGAGAGGTTTTTGGGCTTGGTGGCGGCTCCGTATCGTAAAATGCGATGATTTCTTCTCCCTCATTTTTTCTCCCCAAAACTCAATATATGGAGTTGGAGTTGGAGTCGGAGAGGTAACAGGGGGCCCACGAGGTTGGGGGCGCGCCCTAGGGGGGCAGGCGCGCCTTCCACCCTCGTGGAGAGGTGGTGGGCCCCCTGGCCTTCATCTTTTGCAGGTATTTTTCATATTTTCTGAAAATTGGCTCCGTGAAGTTTCAGGTCATTCCGAGAATGTTTGCTCCTCCACATAAATAACACCATGGTAATTCTACTGAAAACAGTGTCAGTCCGGGTTAGTTCCATTCAAATCATGCAAGTTAGAGTCCAAAACAAGGGAAAAAGTGTTTGGAAAAGTAGATACGACGGAGACGTATCAACTCCCCCAAGCTTAAACCTTTGCTTGTCCTTAAGCAATTTAGTTGACAAACTGAAAGTGATAAAGAAAAACTTTTACAAACTCTGTTTGCTCTTGTTGTTGTAAATATGTAAAGCCAGCATTCAAGTTTTCAGCAAAGATTATAATTAACCACATTCACAATAACGCACAGGTCTCAAGTTTACTCATATCAATAGCATAATCAACTAGTGAGCCATAATAATAAATCTCAGATGACAACACTTTCTCAAAACAATCATAATATGGTATAACAAGGTGGTATCTCGCTAGCCCTTTCTGAGACTGCAAAACAAAAATGCAGAGCACCTTTAAAGACCAAGGACTGACTAGACATTGTAATTCATGGTAAAAGAGATCCAGTCAGGTCATACTCAATGTAAACTAACAATAATGAATGCAAATGACAACGGTGCTCTCCAACTAGTGCTTTTTAATAAGAGGATGATGACTCAGCATAAAAGTAAATAGATAGGCCCTTCGTAGAGGGAAGCAGGGATTTGTAGAGGTGCTAGGGCTCGGTTTTGAAACAGAGGTGAATAATATTTTGAGCGGTACACTTTCATTGTCAACATAACAACCAAGAGATGGCAATATCTTCCATGCTACACACATTATACACTAGTGGCGCACCTATTTTCGCTACTAATGGCGCACTATAGGTGCGCCACTAGTACCACGCCCTTAGTATCTGGTATACTAATGGCGCACCACGCAGTGTGCCAGTAGTATAGCCCGTGGTGCGCCATTAGTATGCCTCCCAGGGGGGCATATTTACCCATATGCTTTGGCATACTAATGGCGCACTGGTGGATGATGCGCCATTAGTGTGCTCTGGCTTACTAATGGCGCACTATGTGGTGGTGCGCCCCTAGTATGAATATTAGGCATTTTTTTCTTTTCTGATATTTTCACAGGTTACGAAATATATTATTGGACAGAATTTAGACAACACCACACAGCAACAGCAGATTCATCGAATACAATAGAAGATTAGTCTCCGAATACAATTCATCATATTAGTCTCCGAATTCAAAAGACCGAACAAAGATAGAACATTAAAATCTCGAGACCGCGAGTAGTGAGTTTGTCGGAAGTAATACTAATCCTAACAAGTCCTACTAATCATCATCATACAACTTCTACTCGTTATTAATAACAAGTCATACGATCATCATCTTGATAGTCATCGAACCAACCCTACTTAATTGTTCTTAGCACATGATCATCAGTATTAGGCAGGACCTAAATACCCTATTTAAGGTAAAATAGCATAAAACAATATATACCATGACTCTCCATTATGGAGAATGCAGATCATCCTGTCTCCAATTCTTGTGCTTCGCTTCCTTTTGCTTCCAAGAACCTCCTTACGACTGTCCATACTTGTTTTAGAAATCTTGTATGGACAATTGAGATTGGTAGGATGACCTAGCTGTATGTTCAAAACATTAAGACTACCTTTCTGATAAATCAAATGAGGCACACAATTCTCTGGGATTATCTGTTGAAAAACATAGTAATAACTTCATACTTAGCAATGATGTACTAGTTTTAGAAGTATGCAAAAGATGCACGGATGTCGTAATAGTAAAAACTCTTACCAGGGTACCTCCATGGTAGTTACCGTAGTTGAACACATGCACTAGTGGCACGTATTGACCATAATGTTGAGGAGTTTGATTGTAGTTGTAATTCTCAATGTCAGTACAAAATCCGACCAGATGATTTTTCTCCTTGTAATTTGTTAATTCGGAACCATCGGTGTAGTGGGTTTTGTCTACCATCTCCCGCACATTCTGTGAACAATGAAAATAAGTTGTCAATGGAAATAAGCTATCAACTATTTTGAAATAAACAATATAAATTAGCTAATAACTATGTTTGAGAAACTCACATAGCGGTAGAATTGGAGGCGTATCAACAAGGACCCAAATGTCCATATTGTCTTGCTCGATTTTAGGATCACCAAGATCCATGGTGACAAGCATACGCTTGTCAAAACCATACATCTTGCAAAATGCTTCCCAATTTTTGCAACCAAAATGGGTTACGCTCCCAGAATTATACAAATTTACATCAAAATCCACATCGTGATGAGTCCATAGGTGAATTTTCTTTGTTTCAGAATTTTCGTGGTCTTCAAAATCCATCCTCTCCAAGACATAGCATCTTGCATGGCATGGGATAAGCTATACTCGAATTGTAAAAGATGAAAATTACATGTCGAAATAGTTGAAGTCATGCTTAATTATGAAAAAACAATTGTCATCATTGCGTACCGTTTCAACTTCGAAGGTCTCCTTCAGCTTAATGCTGAAGCGCCGATCATCGTCTAGGTGAGGCCTGTCGCACAGACCTCGATCGTCGTGGCACCAGTCGCACTCCCCTAGGAGACTTTCATCGTCCGATGATGACATTTCCTACGTTCATAATTCAAAACTACATCATCTCTGTTGGGTCCAATAAGATAATCCACAGTGTGGTGAAGTGAAGTGGTAATTTTGAGAGCAAATGGTTAGGATGAGTGGTTCTTCTTCCAGATTAGGGTTTATCGATGACGAGCAACTGACATTAGTAATAACTATGAGTTGATATCACACTTCTATATGTATAACAAAAGAGGCAGTTGATCCTACTTAATTAAGTACTAAGATACCCCGGCCCATGCATTTGTCGCAAGTACCCCATATGTCCTATTTAGCAAAGTCATGCTAAAATTCACGAAAATTTTTAGCATGACCTTTGATGAAAATAGGACATATGGAGTACCCAAATTTGCCTGAACGGAAGTTAATCAACATTCCGGAAAATTCAAGGGCCTCTCGTGGTACCTGCAAAATCATCACGACACGATGGTCGGAGACAAAACCCAGCAAACTAGCACCACATGTCAGAGAAGACGCTGGCCAGCCAGCCAGCCAGCACAGTAACATGTAATAGCCAAAATGAACAGTCCATAAAATCCCAACCACAATCTCTAATGGTTGATTTGCATCATATGTATTGTTAATCAAGCTAGCATATTATAGATAGACAGAGAAGCAATTACAGACAAGCTTTGATCATCATATTGGTTGGTGATGACTCATCAAGCTAGCATATTAATCTCTGAACATATGTATTGATCATCAGAGGAAACAAGATTTGAGAAACTTGTGATGACTCATCAAGCTAGCAAGCTGGCTAGTATTGTTAATTAGCTAGTGTTGTTAATTACTCTAGTTAGTTAGGGAGGGAGGGGGATAATTATAAACAGTAGAAGATGCACATTTTTTTCTTACAAAGCACACCTCTTTGTTTCAGCTATCTATATATCTTGTTCTATGTTGCATTTTTAATTCCTGATGTTAACAAGAGTGTTTGTCAAAAGGAAAAACAAAGTTCATGGCAGTGTAGCTAGCTTCCCATGCGTCCCTCTTATCAACTAGTTCCTTTCCCTAATCTTTCTAATTCTCGTAGTTCACAAACTTCTCAAGTTGACATATCACATAAAGATGTTTCTATACAATAGTAGAATTGGTAAACAGAGATAAGAAGAGAGAGTTCATATTACCAACGTACTGTTCAGCAGCGGAGGGAGTCGACCGTCGGTCGTCCTGTCTTGAGTGTGGAGAGGAGGGAGGAAACCGGAGGAACGGCTGGAGTCGCTGAAATTTACCTGATATGTTCCATGAATGCGGAAGAACTATGAGGAAAGGACTTGAAAAAAAGAATATATCTTATAGAATATTAGTATCTTATAGAATATACTCAAGAAGTTTCTGAGATCAGAACTTGTTTAGAGGTTATCAGTGTGAAGAACATTGTAATCATCTGGAGCAAAAAGGCGAGGAAATGCCAGGACATTTCATATCTAGAAACAAAATGTGTGGTTTCTGTAAACATAATAGGATTAGAAAATGCTACATCATGGTTTGTTCAGAAGAGGAATAATCCCAGGATGTAGCATGTATCATGGGGTCAAAACCTGGGACTCCCTATTGTAATTTGATTTTGATTATTAATTTTTCTATGAGCACATGAATCACAATCTGTGAGCACATGATTGATGAAATTCACTTTATAATTTATTTTTTCAAGAAAGGGTTGAAAGACTAGTAAACTACAAAGGTCCAATTCTACTAAGGATATAGTGGGGATTGAGCAGAGAGGGAGAGGGCAAGGAGGGAGGAGCAGAGAGGGGGCGGGGGCTTACGGGCGGAGGAGGAGGGGGCTTATGGACGGCGGCGGTCGTCGTCCTGCACCCTGTGCGGTCGTCGGCGGCGGGATGTTTGGGGGCCACGGCGAAGGAGCTGCAGTGGTCGGGGGCACGGCGGCGGCGGCGGACATAGGGGCGGCGGCGTCGTGGGTCATCGGGGCAGCGACGCGCAGGGGCTGAGAGATGTGAGATGGGATCGGCCGGGGATTGGGGCCGAGATTTTAGTCGGGGGAGGTATAGCAATGGCGCCCCACCTAGCAGTGCGCCATAAGTAAGTTTTTTTAGATAGCAATGGCGCATCCCCCCAGCGGTGCACCATAAGTAACTTTTTTTAGCATAGCAATGGCGCACCAGCCAGCGGTGCGCCATAAGTAATTTTTTTATTATTTTTTTCCATTCATTAAATTTTTTATTTGAAAATATATTCCAATTTTTTATTTGAAAATATAATAAAATTTGTTTTTTTGGATTTTTAGTTGCATTCATTTGTGACGGTGGAGCGGGGGAGGGTGCGGGGGGTCGTCGGCGGTGGTGGAGCGGGGGAGGGTGCAGTGTGTCGGTGGTGGCGGTGGAGCGGGCTGGGGGAGGGTGCGGTGGGTCGGCGGCAGTGGTGGAGCGGGGGAGGGTGCGGTGGGTCGGCGGCGGCGGTGGAGCGGGGGAGGGTGCGGTGGGTCGTCGGCGGAGGTGGAGCGGGGGAGGGTGCAGGGGGTCGTCGGCGGCGGTGGAGCGGGGGAGGGTGCGGGGGGTGCTCGGCGGCGAGGGGGATCTGGCAAGGGGGGATAGCGAGCGAGATGGAGGGGGATCGAGATCGAGTGTCCTCATGAATATTCAATATTTTTTCATATTGAATATGAAACAATATCATCAAATTTGAAAAGATATTCATGAATTCAAAAAGTGCCCATGAATTAAATTTAAAAATATTCATGAGTTTGAAAAATAAAAATGATAGTAGTTTTGCAAAAAAATATAGTAGTGGCGCACTGTGTGGAAGGTGCGCCATTACTAGTTAAACTAGTAATGGCGCACTGTGACCTGGTGCGCCATTAGTATTTCTGGAAAAATTAAAAAAAACATGTTAGTAGTGGCGCACCGTGGGTCTGGTGCGCCATTAGTGTCTACCACACTAATGGCGCACTAGCTCATGGTGCGCCATTACTATATAGTAGTGTCGCACCACGTTTCTGGTGCGCCATTGGTGGCCATATCATCTATAGCCCTTTTCCTAATAGTGATAGGCGGTTCCCAAACAGAATGGTAAAGTTTATACTCCCCCTTCCACCAACAAGCATCAATCCATGGCTTGCTCGAAACAACGAGTGCCTCCAACTAACAAGAGTCCCAGGGGGAGTTTTGTTTGCAATTATTTTGATTTAGTTTGCATAAAGCATGGGACTAGGCTTCCCGATGACCAGCCATTTATCTCATGAGTGAGGAGCGGAGTCCACTCCTCTTGAGAATAACCTGCCTAACATGGAAGATACAGACAACCCTAGTTGATACACGAGCTATTCGAGCATACAAAAAAGGATATTTATTTGAATGTTTAGAGTTTGACACATACAAATTTACTGGGAATGGCAGGTAGATACTTTATATAGGTAGGTATAGTGGATTCATGTGGAATAACTTTGGGGTTTAAGGGATTGGGTGCACAAGCAATATTCCCGCTTAGTACAGGTGAAGGCTAGCAAAAGAGTGGGAAGCGACCAGCTAGAGAGCGACAACAGTCATTAACATGCATTAAAATTAAACAACACCGAATGCAAGCATGAGTAGGATATAATCCACCATGAACATAAATATCATGAAGGCTATGCTGATTTTGTTTCAA
Organism: Triticum aestivum; assembly: GCF_018294505.1. Classification (NCBI taxonomy): domain Eukaryota; kingdom Viridiplantae; phylum Streptophyta; class Magnoliopsida; order Poales; family Poaceae; genus Triticum; species Triticum aestivum. The sequence continues at coordinate 516,666,476 of NC_057806.1, read as the reverse complement.
CTACATGCGTGAACATGCGCCAAGTCAAGTCACTTAAATCATTCAGAGGAGGATACCACCCTATCATACCACATCATAACTATCTCAATAGCATGTTGGCACGCAAGGTAAACCATTATAACTCATAGCTAATCAAGCATGGCATAAGAAACTATGATCTCTAGTTGTCATTGCAAACATGTTTATTTATAATCAGCTGAATCAGGAATGATGAACTAATCATATTTACAAAAACAAAAGAGGTCGAGTTCATACCATCTTTTCTCATCTCAGCCAGTCCATCATATATCATCATAATTGCCTTTCACTTGCACGATCGAATGATGTGAATAATAATAATAATAATAATAATAATAATAATAATAATAATAATAATAATAATAATAATAGTGCACGTGCATTGGACTAAGCTAGAATCTGCAGGCATTCAATAAATAGGAGAAGACAAGGCAATATGGGCTCTTTTGTCAGATAAACAATAATGCATACAAGAGCCCCTTCAACAATTTAATTATGGTCTTCTCCTATCGACCCCCAAAGAAAAGAAAAGAAAGAAAACTATTTACCCGGGAAAGCTCCCAACAGGCAAAAGAAGAACAGGAAATATTTTTGGGTTTTCTTTTTAATTACTACTACAACCATGGAAATTAAACTGATTAAAAGCTACAACTAATTGTTTTGGTTTTCCTTAAGATTATAAAACACAGAAAAAGAAAGCACAGAAAGGAAATTAAACTAGCATGGATGATACAATGAAAAATTATGAGCACCGAAATCTAGCAATGAGTGTGTGAACATAAACATAATGTCGGTGGGAAATACGTACTCCCCCAAGCTTAGGCTTTTGGCCTAAGTTCGTCTATGGCCATGGCTGGCCTGGCGGATATCCATAATAGTAGTTGGGGTTGTTGTTGGTCTCAAAACCGGCGGATCTCGGGTAGGGGGTCCCAAACTGTGCGTCTAGGCCTGATGGTAACAAGAGGCAAGGGACACGAAGTTTTACCCAGGTTCGGGCCCTCTCGATGGAGGTAAAACCCTACGTCCTGCTCGATTAATATTGATGATATGGGTAGTACAAGATTAGAGAGGCTAAACCCTAGAAGCTAGCCTATGGTATGATTGTTGATGTGTATGTTGTCCTACGGACTAAAACCCTCCGGTTTATATAGACACCGGAGAGGGTTAGGGTTACATAGAGCCGGTTACAATGGTAGGAGATCTGAACATCCGTATCGCCAAGCTTGCCTTCCATGCCAAGGAAAGTCCCGTCCAGACACGGGACGGAGTCTTCAATCTTGTATCTTCATAGTCCAGGAGTCCGGCTGAAGGTATAGTTCGGCTATCCTAACACCGCCTAATCCAGGACTCCCTCAGAAGCCCCTGAACCAGGCTTCAATGACGACGAGTCCGGCGCGTAGATTGTCTTCGGCATTGCAAGGCGGGTTCCTCCTCCAAGTACTTCATAGAAGATTTTGAACACAAAGATAGTGTCCGGCTCTGCAAAATAAGTATCCACATATTTCCATAGAGAGAATAATATTTACACAAATCTAATCTGCTGACGTACTCCATAGTGTGACATCACACCACGACCAAGCTTTTATTCGAACTGTTTTACTATCCCATCTTAGGGCGTTATGCGAGGCGGTTTCCTTGGCACGTCTTGTTAAAGCAGAGATCGTGTCCCCTTATTCCGGAATTCTCATCAATACGGGCGTGGGTAACCCAAGCGCGCCATTGATTACGGCGCTTGGAGATAAGCGAGTTTTACCAGGCTGGTGGGGACACGTAGTTGCGTCCACCCATATAAGGGGATAAGGATCAACCTTTTCACCCATGCCTTCTTCCTCCTTTGCCTATCCATTCTTGCGCACTCGAGCTCCAGCGCCCAAGTCCGCACTACCACCTCAACCTTCTCCAGTCATGTCCGGAGCGGGAGGCAAGTGGATGGTCTCCTCTGTCACGGAGGGACACATCAAAAAGCTGAGGAAGGCCGGATATTTGGCTAGCGACATCGCGCACCGGCTTCCCGAAAAGGGGAAGCTCATCCCCACTCCTAGGCCCCATGAGAGGGTGGTATTCCTCCCCCATTTCCTCCACGGAGTGGGCTTCCCTCTGCATCCATTTGTCCGGGGGCTCATGTTCTACTACGGCCTAGTGTGAGGCGTTCCTCCGCATCCGCCCCCATTTCGGCCTATGGCTCAAGACTTTTAACGTCAAGACAAAGGTGGTGCGCGGCAGCCAGGCGGAGTGCGGCGGTGCCATGGTTGGCAAGATGGCCAACGTCCTGTGGCTCGAGGGCTCCTTTGTGGAGACCCTGAAGGGGTGGCAATCATGGTGGTTTTACGTCACCGAGCCGCGCAACGCCGAATGGGTTGCACCCCTTGAGTTTTGGTCTGGACCCCCAACGCGGCTCACGTCCTGGAAAGAGACGAGCCTGTCGTGGGGTAAAAAAGGAGAGCTGACCGGACTCCAAACATGCGTCAAAACCCAGGTGGACAAGAAGCTCAGACTTGTCAATGTAGTCCAGGTTATGCTCATCCGCTTGATCCTCCCATGCCAACAACGGGCTTTCAACCTGTGGGAGTTCAACCCGGCGCGGCACCAGACTCTGAACAGGCTCTTCGACACGACGTACGAAGATGCCTGGAAGGTGCTTTTCAAGGGTGCCGAGGCTCCCGCATCCGCCACCGAGGATCGCGGATTCAGTGCGCAGCGTCACGCTCTCGCGGTAAGCTGTTTTTCCTTTTACAGGGTGTCAGTTTTTCATAGTTTGACTCTATGCGGGATCTAAACTCCCTTACCTTTGACAAGATTGGCAGGTGACGTCCGGACAGATCAACTGTCCGGCTCCTTTGCCCGAAGGCCCAGCGGACGCTCACTTGGCGAAGCTGCTGGTTCCGGCACCCTATATGGTGCCAGAGAAGAAGGTCAAGAAGAAGGCCACGGGGACTCGAATGAGTGCCCGAGGCCCGGAGGTGTCGGATTCATCATCCAACAAATCCAAGACGCACTCCTCCCGTGAAGACGAGGAGGAGGAAGAAGAGACCCCTCCCCCTCCAGCGGGGGAAGGGAAGAAAAGGAAGGTCGCCCTCTCTGAGGAGGCCGGAGGGTCCAAGAAGGGGAAAAACCTTCCTCCGGACTACTCCACCGACGCCGACGATGGCGGAGATGAGTGGCAGCCCAGGGCGAAGCCCCTGGCAAAATCGTAAGTATCCGGATACCGGAGTAATTCATAGTATTCGTTTATTGCACAGCTTTCCCTTATGTCGAATATGCTTATGCAGCCCACCCAAAGACCGGCTCCACGCGTTGTCGAGCGGCTCACTAGACTCGTCGGAGGTGAACTCGCTTCCGACGGCTTCCTCCCCCCGCCCTACGGACGACACCGAGGTGTTGTCCCAACAGGTTCCAAACAGGGAGGAGGTGGTCCCGGAGGTGCCGCAAGGCGACCTCTCGGACTCCAGGAGTAAAGGGGATGAAACCCCCTAGGGCTCCAAGTCCGGCTCTAGACCGGACACCGCTCCGGAACCTTCAAAGGTTCTAGAGTCCGGCGGGGGACCTCCTTCCAAGAGGAGCAAGTCCACCGTGTCGGTGGCCTTCGTCCAACCGGAGGCGCCGGACGATATGCTGGAGGCGCTCCAAGGCGCCTCCATCGACGAGGAGCACCGCGCTATTATGAGTGCGGTGGTCCAGAAGGTTTAGTCTGCAAAAAACGAACTGACTGAAGCTTGTACTAGCCTTTTGACAGGCTTTGAGGTAAGTAAAGAAAGTGTAAATAATAGTACCACATAGACAGTAGCCCCTGATGCTCTGTTTGGTGTTCGGGAAGAAAAGCCAAATAGAGGATCAAATAAAATTCGCAGGAGTCTAACAAAAATGAGTCAATATGCATGTGCAGGCTACCCTACTTGCGTCAGCCGCACTGACTGCGGAAGTGGACACGCTAAAGCAGGACCTCAAAAGGTCCGAGCAATAGCTCGAGTGTGCCAAGAAGCAGCTCGAGGACAATGAAGATAAGAAATACCTTGTTAAAAATATATATATAAAAGGTGCAATTGCGAAAAATGACAGGATTATCATGGCTATTGTAGGGGCTACGTCTGAGGTGGCAACCCTTAAGCAAACGCTGGACGAGACCGAGAAGAATTCGGCCTCGGAGCGCACCGAGCGGGAAAAGTATGAGGCCGAGGTTGGCGAGGTGCGGCAAGAGCTCCAGCCTCTCATGGAAAAACATGAGAGTTTGGAGCGTGACTCGAAGACGCAAGCGTCCGAGCTTGCGGTGGCTATTGAAAATGCCAAATCTGCCAAGGCCGAATCCTAGAAGACCCTCCAGGAGTTGGATGAGGTGAAGAAGATAGCGGCGGGTAAGGCATTCTTTATGCAAAGTAAACACATAAACGTGAGTTACTTGATACTTACCCGAATCCAGAGCTCTCTAGGAGCGTTCGCAGATCTCCCCCGGAATGTGTCCGATGCCGCCGCATTCTATAGAACCGAGGAAGGCAGCTCGACAGAGAAGGTGTTCTGGTCTCAGTATGCTGAGGCCGGACACTCCATGCCCCTGAGCGACCAGTTGAAGCTACTGGTCGAGCTCCACAAGGAGGCCGAACAGGCCATGAAGGGCCTCATAGTTTGGCTGTGGCCTGGAGAGGCTCTGCCTGGGAGCTATTTTGGGCTGGTGCGGCGGCTGCTGGAGGCCTGTCCGAGGCTTGAAGACATCAAGCGCTCCATCTGCATTGAAGGTGCCCGTAGGGCCCTTGCCCGTGCTAAGGTGCACTAGGGCAAGCTGGATGCGAAGAAGCTTGTGAAGGACGGGCCACCGTCGGGGAAAGAGCATCGCAAGCCCGAGAATTATTATAAGGATGTTTTGAAGGGTGCCCGCCTTGTTGCGGATGAATGTACCAAGGATGTATTTTTTGAGTAAAACCCGCTCGTGTTATCCTGTGCGTTGAAAACTTGTTCATATGCACTAAGCAATGCTGCTTGAATTTGAAATATTAACTTCTGTGCGGCTGTTTATCAATACTGAGAGATGGTGAGTCGTCGGCTTCTGCCCCCTTGCCGCTAGTGCTGGGGTGTTCGGGGATAAACCTGGGGGCTCTTTTTCCCATATTTGGGTCCTTCGAGGGAGGCGCTCAGCCCAACGAACGAGGCAATCGGACTATAATGCGTGAACACTCTCACTTAGCCATAGAATTCTATAATTTTAAATTTCGGCGAAGCCCCTAGTATTCGGAAGACCAAGTTCGGGGCGCTATCCACGCCTTGGCCGGACAGAGTCGGCTCCTCGCGCTAAGCGGCATAAGTCTTTAGGGACTCGAAAAACGTGTCGAACAGCGACCAGCTCTCGCTTCATCATGACAGTCAGTTTTAGCTTTCTCCACTGAGGTGCTCGACCCAGCTCAACCGGGGCACAATCGTAGTGGTTCTCCTAGTGCTACCTTAGCCGATATAGCGGAACATAAGGCACGAAAACATAGGAGCCAGGCAAACCCAACTATTGACCCAAGACATGATTCGGAGCTGATGCATATAGTGCTATAAGTTCGGGGTGCCGCACTTGTTAAAGTGTTCAGACTTCTCACACCATATTGAGGGGTGCTAAAAGCCCCTGGCGTATTTTGGCCGTACCAAGTTGTACGGGTGCAACATGTCCTTAAGGAACATTTATTTATAAAAAGATAATGCAAAAAATAGACAAAAGCTATGCATTGTTTAAAAATAGCTGCGATCAAAGCAGCACGACACAAGTAATGCGATAAACGAAAAGTTGGACTATTTAACATGTCTGCTCCAGGGGCAAGCTGCGGAATAGTATGCGAAACAGGTATACTGCTCGTGATAGAGACCACCTGGGATTTCCGTAATGCGGCATGGCTTGTCTGCTTCCCTGGTCCTTGCATCGTTTGTGCGGCAATTGAACTGCCGAACAGGCCTTCCGAAGAGTAGAGTCCTGGAAGTAAGAGAAAAGTAAAAAATTGGCATCCCCTGGTGCGGTATAAGCTGTGTTTTGGGCGTGCCGTGATGGTGCCCCTCCCCCTATGCCCATGGTATTTCCAGAGCGTAGTTATGGACGCGAAGTACTGGCATCGCCTTTTTGCGAGGGTTGGGGTTGGGCCGCATTGCTACGCCTGCTCGGAACGTGCTAGGCGGTCTTGTTGTAGGTTACTCCGGGCGCGCTTGACGGTGTCCAGACGTTTAATGGCCGGACTGGAGAACTGCCTGGAGAGGCTGCTTTGTACTTCCGCTGCAAGGGCCGCCATGTGCTCCTCCGTTCGGAGGGAGCGTTCGGTGTTTCCATTGACCGTAATTACTCCACGAGGGCCTGGCATCTTGAGCTCAAGGTATGCATAGTGCGGTACCGCATTGAATTTGGCGAATGCGGATCGTCCGAGCAGTGCATGATAGCCACTGCGGAATGGGACTATGTCGAAGATCAATTCCTCGCTTCGGAAATTATCCGGGGATCCGAAGACCACTTCAATTGTGACTAAGCCTGTATAGTTGGCCTCTACACCTGGTATTACGCCTTTAAAGGTCGTTTTGGTGGGCTTAATCCTCGAGGGATCGATGCCCATTTTTCGCACTGTATCCTGGTAAAGGAGATTCAGGCTGCTGCCGCCGTCCATGAGGACTCTAGTGAGATGAAATCCGTCAATAATTGGGTCTAGAACCAATGCGGCAAATCCGCCATGACGGATGCTAGTGGGATGGTCTCTTCGATCAAAGGTGATCGGGCAGGAGGACCATGGGTTAAACTTTGGGGCGACTGGCTCTACCGCATATACGTCCCTTAACACGCGCTTCCGCTCCCTTTTGGGGACGTGGGTGGCGTATATCATGTTCACCGTCTGCACTTGTGGGGGAAAACCCTTCTATCCATTGTTGTTCAGCGGCCGGGGCTCCTCATCGTCATCGCTATGTAGCCCCTTGTCTTCATTGTTGGCGCTTAGGTTGCCTGCGTGCTTGAACACCCAACAATCCCTGTTGGTGTGATTGGCTGGCTTTTCGGGGGTGCCATGTATTTGGCACAAGCGATCGAGTATTCGGTCCGAGTTGGACGGGCCCCTAGGATTCCTTTTGAATGGCTTCTTCCGCTGACTGGATTTAGAGCCCCTGAATCCGGCATTAACTGCCGTATCCTCAACATTGTCGCTGTTAATGCGGCGCTTCTGCTTGTTGCAATGCGACCTGCCACTAATGTCCCTGGTGTCCGAACTACCAGGGTTCTTGGTCATATTGTTGCTATGAGCGAGCCAGCTGTCTTCTACCACGCAAAAGCGGGTCATGAGTCTCGTGAGTGCTGCCATAGATTTCGGCTTCTCCTGTCCGAGGTGCCGGGCCAGCCACTCGTCATGGATATTTTGCTTGAAGGCTGCTAGGGCCTCATCATTCGGACAGTCGACTATTTGATTTTTCTTTGTTAGGAACCGTGTCCAGAATTGTCTGGACGATTCCTCTGGCTGCTGGATTACGTGACTTAGGTCATCGGCATCTAGGGGTCGCATGTAAGTGCCCTGGAAATTATCGAGGAATGCGGCTTCCAGGTCCTCCCAACAACTGATTGATCATGTTGGCAAGCTGTTGAGCCAATGCCGAGCTGGTCCTTTAAGCTTGAGTGGGAGGTATTTGATGGCATGAAAATCGTCGCCGCGGGCCATGTGGATATGAAGGAGATAATCCTCGATCCATACCGCAGGGTCTATTGTGCCATCATATGATTCGATGTTTACGGGTTTGAACCCTCGGGGATTTGATGATCCATTATTTCGTCTGTAAATCACAGTGGGTGTGCGGCGCCTCTGTACTGGGCGATATAATGACGTAGCTCCAATGAGCTTTGTCTATCGTGTTCGGCCCTGCCGAATTTGTGGCCGGCGTGACGGTTACAGTCTCGAGCCGTGGGGTGCCCACGCGATTCGTAGATCGATCGTGTTTGCCTTGCCTTGTCCTCCAACATGTCTCGTAAGTCCAGCGCATATTCCCGTGCCTTGGTATGGGGTGCGGCTTGAGTGGAGGGTCGGGATGCCTCTCTGTCGCGGCCACGAGGTGGCCGTTCGGCCGCATCAAGTGCTTCCTCCTCTAATCGGGGTAGCAACTTGCGCTTTGGGTAACTCTTGGAGGGGCGTTCGAGTTTATGCTCTTCGGCCGCAAGACTTCAGTCCATCTGTCAACCAGAAAATCTTGATCAGCTCTGAGCTGTTGCTGTTTTTTCTTGAGGCTTCTTGTTGTGGCCATAAGCCTGCGTTGGAAACGCTTTTGCTCAACGGGATCCTCTGGCACGACGAATTCGTTGTCGTCGAGGCTTGCCTCGTCTTCGGAGGGAGGCATATAATTATCGTCCTCGACCTCTCTGTCTGCCGCTCTCTCATGAGGGCTGGTTTCTCCATCGTCCTGTGCTAAACCTTGCTGGAGGGGGTTTTCTTCGGCACTCTCCGGAGTATTATTATCTCCCATGCTGGAATTGCCGTTTTTGTGTTGGCGGGATTTTGAGCGGCGCCACTGACACCGGCGCTTGGGCTGTTTCTTGGAGGGGTCATCCTCCGATGTTCCATCGCCCTCTCCCTCTTTTGGGGTGTCCACCATGTATATGTCATATGACGAGGTGGCTTTCCAGGGCCTAGTAGGCGCTGGTTCTTCATCATCTCCTTCATCGGCGTCCATATCGTCGATGTCTTCGGAGTCGAAGTCGAGCATGTCGGTTAAGTCGTCGACAGTGGCTACAAAGTGGGTGGTGGGTGGGTTTTGAATTTCTTCATCGTCCGTACCCCAACCTTGCTGACCGTAGTCTGGCCAGGGCTCTCCTGATAAAGAGAGAGACTTCAGTGACTTCAGGATATCGCCGAAAGGCGAGTGCTGAAAGATGTCTGCGGCAGTGAACTCCATGATCGGCGCCCAATCGGATTCGACTGGCAGGGGCGCGGAGGGTTCAGAGTCCGGAGAGGAGTCCGGCTCCTTGGAGTCACGAGCCTCGCAGAGTACGGGGCTGGTGTTTGGCTTAATCACCGTTTGGATCACAGCCCCCGAGGTGGCGTCCAACCGCCCATCCTCTATCAGCACAGTTGACTCCGAACTAAGGGTCGGAGCCGGTGCGGGTGCGGCCTCCAGGGCACCGTTCGGCGGCAGAGTTAGAACATGCTCGTCATGACAGTGCGGCGCGCTCGGCAGTGGTTCGAATCCGTCGAAGATCAAGTCCCCACGGATGTCAGCCGTGTAGTTTAAACATCCGAATCTGACCTGACGGCCAGGGGCGTAGCTTTCGATCTGCTCTAGATGGCCAAGTGAATTGGCCCGCAGTGCGAAGCCGCCAAAGACGAAGATCTGTCTCACCCTGGACTGCATCGCCATTGATGATCGTAGGAGCCATCGGGCCTGACGGCAACGGCACAGAGGAACTCTCAATAAAAGCACCAATGTCGGTGTCAAAACCGGCGGATCTCGGGTAGGGGGTCCCAAACTGTGCGTCTAGGCCGGATGGTAACAGGAGGCATGGGACACGAAGTTTTACCCAGGTTCGGGCCCTCTCGATGGAGGTAAAACCCTACGTCCTGCTCGATTAATATTGATGATATGGGTAGTACAAGAGTAGATCTACCACGAGATCAGAGAGGCTAAACCCTAGAAGCTAGCCTATGGTATGATTGTTGATGTGTATGTTGTCCTATGGACTAAAACCCTCCGGTTTATATAGACACCGGAGAGGGTTAGGGTTACATAGAGTCAGTTACAATGGTAGGAGATCTGAACATCCGTATCGCCAAGCTTGCCTTCCACGCCAAGGAAAGTCCCTTCCGGACACGGGACAGAGTCTTCAATCTTGTATCTTCATAGTCCAGGAGTTCGGTTGAAGGTATAGTTCGGCTATCCGAACAACCCCTAATCCAGGACTCCCTCAGTCGTATTGAGAAGAAGAAGAGGAAGACTCCGATTGCCACTGGCTGATAATCATATCCGGATCCCACTGGTAATTAGACTGTCGTGAAGGATCAACTTGTGGTTCCGGCTCTGGCACCTCGGCCGGTGCAGGGTTCCGGTAGGCGTGAATAGCCTTCAACGGAACAAGGTACGTGCCTGAAGATAAATCAAACAAAGAAGGAGCAGGTAGGGTAATAGTCTCAGGATGATGTTTATTAAAGAACAATTGATATTTAAGACCTCCTTCCCTATTCTTAACAATAAAATCATGTGCCACCATACTTTTATAATCTAGATAAACATGAGGCAACACCTTTTCTTCCTTACGAAAATGCCTAATAGGTATGTTAAAATGTGAAGCTAGGCGTGAAGCATAGATGCCTCCAAAGATGGGGCCCTTGGTACGGTTCAGACTTAACCGTTTGGCAATAATACCGCCCATACTAAAAGTGTTATCACTTTATAAATCGTGGAGAAAAGTTATAATATCAGGGATACTAAGGTTTCCACGGTTTCCGCGTCCAGTTAAGCAACGACTAGCAAATAATGCAAAGTAACATAAAACAGGAAAATGTATGCTAGTGATTCATGCATCGGAAACCTTCCTTGTTTCCCCTACAGTGATAGTATCAATAAACCCCTCCACATCATCATGATGTGGTTCTTCTATCTTGCCCTCAAAAGGGACTAAACAAATCCGACAAAACTCATAAAGTGACATCTCCTTATGCTCATCATAAAAATGAAACTCCACCGTAGGTGGCGAGTTCCTAGAATGGAAATGAAAGTTTTGCACAAAGGTATTTGTGAGTAAGAGATACTGATCACATTGGTCGTGGAGGAAAGCGGTGAGGCCTGCATTCTTAGCCAATTCATGAAAATCTTCATAAATACCGGCTGCTCCCAAGAAATCATCCGAAGGCCACTCACACGCCCGAACCTCCGTGGTGCACGTCAAGTTATACTTAGGCTTTGGTGCCTTTTCCTTCGAGCTTTGGCTCGATGAGCCCCTCAATAGTCTCCTCATCATTTTCTGAAAAATTCTAAAATTTTTACTAACTTCAAAATAAAAATAAACCAAACTCAATAATATTGATAGCAACTACTCCTACAAGTGCCTAGGGCCTATATCATGCATCAAAACTACTTTTGACCATGTAAATTTGACATGCAAGCTCAAGAACAGGGTCACCTAAGCAGCAAAAATTTGCAATGAATAAAGCACCAGAACAAAAACTAATTGGACCAATGGAGGAGTCACATACCAAGGAACAATCTCCCCAAGCAGTTTTGTGAGAGGTGCTTCGAGCAGGGAGATCGAAAATGGCAGCAAGGTGAACTAGAACTCGTGCTTGAGCTGGATATTCGTGTTTGTGGGAGGAAGATGAAGTGTATGGGTGAAAGGATAAGTGGAGGAGGACCAAAGTGGGCCACGAGGCAGGGGGCGCGCCCTCCACCCTTGTGGGCAGGTGGTTGACCCCCCTGATGTGTTCTTAGTGCCAAATATTATCAAATATTCTAGAAAAAATCATATTTAAATTTCACGGCATTTGAAGAACTTTTATTTTCGGGGTATTTTTATATTGCACGGATAATCAGATAACAGACAAAAGAATATTTATTTTTATTTTTTTAATGTAAATAACAGAATGTAAAAGTGGGGTACAAAGGGTTGTGCCTTCTAGTTTCATCCATCTCATGATCATCATAAGGAATCCACTAACAAGGTTGATCAAGTCTTGTCAATGAACTCATTCCGAATAACACTATGTTACCTCAACTGGGATATGTATATCCCCAATAATAAGAATATCAGATTTCTTCTTGACAGTAGGAAGAGGAAATTCAAAACCTCCAAATATAATCGATGGAATTTTTCCAATAGTGTTGATACTATGAACTTGAGGTTGTTTCCTCGAAAAGTGTACCATATGCTCATTACCATTGACATGAAAAGTGACATTGCCTTTAGTGCAATCAATAACAGCCCCTACAGTATTCAAAAAGGGTATTCCAAGAATAATAGACGTACTATCGTCCTCGGGAATATCAAGAATAACAAAGTCTGTTAAAATAGTAACGTGCAACCACAACAGGCATGTCCTCACAAATAGCGACAGGTATAGCAGTTGATTTATCAGCCATTTGCAAAGATATTTCAGTAGGTGTCAACTTATTCAAATCAAGTCTATGATATAAAGAGAGAGGCATAACACTAACACCGGCTCCAAGATCACATAAAGCAGTATTAACATAGTTTCTTTTAATAGAGCATGCTATAGTTGGTACACCGGGATCTTAAAGTTTCTTTGGTATTCCACCCTTAAAAGTATAATTAGCAAGCATGGTGGAAATTTTAGCTTCCGGTATCTTTCTTTTATTTGTAATGATATCTTTCATGTACTTAGCATAAGGATTGGTTTTGAGCATATCAGTTAATCGCATACGCAAAAAGATGGGTCTAATCATTTCAGCAAAGCACTCAAAATCCTCATCATCCTTTTTCTTGGATGGTTTGGGAGGAAAAGGCATGCGTTTCTGAACCCAAGGCTCTCTTTCTTTACCATGTTTCCTAGAAACAAAGTCTTTCTTGTCATAACATTGATTCTTTGATAGTGGGTTATCAAGATCAACAACAGGTTCAATTTATATATCATTATCATTACTATGTTGAGCATCATTATGAACATTATCATTAACATTGTCACTAGTTTCAGGTTCGTTACCAGATTGTGTTTAAGCATCAGAAATAGAAATATCATTTGGATTCTCAGGTGTTTCAATAACAGGTTCACTAGAAGCATGCAAAGTCCTATCATTTTTCTTTTTATTCTTTTTAGAAGAACTAGGTACATCTGTATTATTTCTCTGAGAATCTTGCTCAATTCTCTTAGGGTGGCCTTTAGGATACAAAGGTTCTTGAGTCATTCTACCAGTTCTAGTAGCCACTCTAACAACATTATCATTATCTTTACTATTCAATTCATTGAGCAAATCATTTTGAGCTTTAAGTACTTGTTCTACTTAAGTGGTAACCATAGAAGCATGTTTACTAATAAGTTCAAGTTCACCTTTAACATTAGCCATATAATCACCCAAGTGTTCAAGCATATTTGAATTGCATTTCAATTGTCTACCAAAATAGGCATTAAAATCTTCTTGCTTAGCCATAAATTTATCAAACTCATCTAAGCATGGGCTAGCAAATTTAGTAAATGGGATTTCAGCTTTATCATATCTATAGAGAGAATTTACCTTTACTACTTGCGTCGGGTTATCAAGACCATGAGTTTCTTCAATAGGAGAAGGACTTGGATCATGTATTTCTTCAACAGGCGGTAAATTAAGACCATGTATTTCTTCAATAGGAGGTAAATTCTTAACATCTTCAGCTTCAGGACTGAGAAATAGAATACCCCTCTTCTTCGGAGTTGGTTTAGGAATAGGCTTAGGAATTGGCTCCGGAGGTGTCCAATTATTTTCATTTGTCAACATATTATTCAATAGAATTTTAGCTTCATCCGGTGTTCTTTCCGTAAAAACAGAACCAACACAACTATCCAGGTAATCTCTGGAGGCATCGGTTAGTCCATTATAAAAGATACCAAGTATTTCATTTTTCTTAAGAGGATGATCAGGCAAAGCATTAAGTAATTGCAGAAGCCTCCCCCAAGCTTGTGGGATACTCTCTTCTTCAATTTGCACAAAATTATATATATCCCTTAAAGCAGCTTGTTTCTTATGAGCAGGGAAATATTTAGCAGAGAAGTAATAAATTATATCCTGGGGACTACGCACACAACCAGGATCAAGAGAATTAAACCATATCTTAGCATCACCCTTTAATGAGAACGGAAATATTTTAAGGATGTAAAGGTAGCGAGTTCTCTCCTCTTTAGTGAACAGGGTGGCTATATCATTCAATTTAGTAAGATGCACCACAATAGTTTCAGATTCATAACCATGAAAAGGATCAGATTCAACCAAAGTAATTATATCAGGATCAACAGAGAATTCATAATCCTTATCAGTAACAAAGATAGGTGAAGTAGCAAAAGTAGGGTCAGGTTTCATTCTAGGATTTAGAGATTGCTTACTCCATTTAGCTAATAACCTTTTGAGTTCATTTCTATTTTTTCAAGCTAAAATAGCGAAAGAAGCTTCTTGATCAAAAACATAACCCTTAGGAATAACAAGTGATTCTTCATCATCACTTTCATCAGTATCATCAGATTCAATATTTTTAATTTCTCTAGCCCTAGCAAGTTGTTCATCAAGAAAATCACTAAGTGGCACAGTAGTATCAGGCATAGAGGTAGTTTCATCATAAGTATCATGCATAGCAGAAGTGGCATCATCAATAACATGCGACATATCAGAACGAATAGCAGAAGCAGGTATAGGTGTCGCAAACTTACTCATAACAGAAGGTGAATCAAGTGCAGAGCTAGATGGAAGTTCCTTACCTCCCCTCATAGTTGAGGGATAGATCTTGGTTTTTGGATCTCTCAAGTTCTTCATAATGATAAGCAAATATATATCCCAAGTGACTCAAAGAATAGAGCTATGCTCCCCGGCAACGGCGCCAAAAAATAGTCTTGATAACCCACAAGTATAGGGGATCGCAACAGTTTTCGAGGGTAAAGTATTCAACCCAAATTTATTGATTCGACACAAGGGGAGCCAAAGAATACTCTCAAGTATTAGCAGCTGAGTTGTCAATTCAACCACACCTGGAAACTTAATATCTGCAGAAAAGTATTTAGTAGCAAAGTAATATGATAGTAGTGATAACGGTAGCAAAAGGTAATAGTAGTAAAAGTAATGTTTTTGGTATTTTGTAGTGAAGATAGCAATAGCAATGGGAAAGTAAATAAGCAAAGAACAATATATGGAAAGCTCGTAGGCAATGGATCAGTGATGGAGAATTATGCAGGATGCGGTTCATCATGTAACTATCATAACATAGGGTGACATAGAACTAGCTCCAGTTCATTGATATAATGTAGGCATGTATTCCGAACATAGTCATATGTGCTTATGGAAAAGAACTTCCGTGACATCTTTTGTCCTACCCTCCCGTGGCAGCGGCGTCATTACAGAAACTAAGGGATATTAAGGTCTCCTTTTAATAGAGAACCGGAACAAAGCATTAACACATAGTGAATACATGAACTCCTCAAACTACGGTCATCACTGGTAAGTATCCCGATTATTGTCACTTCGGGGTTAACGGATCATAACACATAATAGGTGACTATAGACTTGCAAGATAGGATCAAGAACACTCATATATTGATGAAAACATAATAGGTTCAGATCTGAAATCATGGCACTCGGGCCCTAGTGACAAGCATTAAGCATAGCAAAGTCATAGCAACATCAATCTCAGAACATAGTGGACACTAGGGATCAAACCCTAACAATACTAACTCGATTATGTGATAGATCCCATCCAACCCATCACCGTCCAGCAAGCCTATGATGGAATTACTCACGCACAACGATGAGCATCATGAAATTGGTGATGGAGGATGGTTGATGATGATGATGGCGACGGATTCCCCTCTCCGGAGCCCCGAACGGACTCCAGATCAGCCCTCCCAAGAGGTTTCAGGGCCTGGCGGCGGCTCCATATCATAAAACGCGATGATTTCTTCTCCCTCATTTTTTTCTCCCCGAAACTCAATATATGGAGTCGAGTTGGAGTCAGAGCGGCAACAGGGGGCCCACGAGGTAGGGGGCGCGCCCTAGGGGGGCAGGCGCGCCCTCCACCCTCGTGGAGAGGTGGTGGGCCCCCTGGTCTTCATCTTTTGCAGGTATTTTTCATATTTTCTGAAAAGTGGCTCCGTGAAGTTTTAGGTCATTCCGAGAACGTTTGCTCCTGCACCTAAATAACACCATGGTAATTCTGCTGAAAATAGCGTCAGTCCGGGTTAGTTAGATTCAAATCATGCAAGTTAGAGTCCAAAACAAGGGCAGAAGTGTCTGGAAAAGTAGATACGACGGAGAAGTATCAAAGTACAAGTTGTTCACAATCCATTGGAGAATTTACTTCCTTTGGGGCACTGAAATAGTGAAAGGGCTTGGTGGCTTCTTCCAAGAATTACCTTTTGCATGAGGCACCAAATTTAATTTTGGCATGTTGCATACCTTGGCTTGATCGATCCTAGCCTGAATGTTATCTTTTGACTTCTCGGTGTCGAGGAGCGTGCCGAGTAAGGCCTCCGCAATATTCCTTTTAGTGTGAATTGCATCAATGTTGTGTGGAAGTAGAAGATCTTTAAAGTAAGGGAGCCTCCATAAGCTTGGAATGTGAGTCCACTGGTGTGTCTCTCCATATCACACAAAACCTTTTCCATCGAGCTTTTCCTCAAGAGCATCTAACTCATCCTTAAGCTGGGCACCGGTCATAATAGGTGTTGGCGGGTCATCAACAATAACACCTTTTTGGAATTGCATAGTGTCTTGTCTATATGGGTGATCAAGACGCAGGAACTGCCGATGTTGGTCAAAGCAGACATACTTGTGACCCTTAGCCAGCAAAATGAAATTCACACGCTATCGACACACTAGGCAAGGCTGGTTCCCCTTTACACACCAACCAAAAAATATCGCACGTGCCGGTAGGTCATGAAGCGATATGTGGTACTAGATATGCATATTGAAATCCTTCTTTGAAACGACATCGTACGTCCGGACCCCATTGTTCCAAGAAACAAGTAAGTCGTCCACCAATGGCTCCATATACACACTCATATGCTTCCCGGGATAGTTAGGACCTGGAATTATCAACGTCAGGAACATGTGATGTCGGTGCATGCAAACGCCAGGGGCAGATTCAGGGGGATAACATATACTGGCCAACAACTTTATATGGCAGCCATCAAACCATATGGATTGAACCCGTCGGTTGTTATCCCAACAACTACACTCTTCCCGTCATCTGTTTTCTTATGAATTTCAACAAATTTCTTCCATGCTTCACAATCCCGTGGATGTTGCATCTTTTTTTTGTATTCCACATCTTCCCTTCAGCGGTCCATCTCATATATTGGGCAGTTTCCTTGGTAATATAAAACCTTTGGATCCTTTCTCTGAATGAAAGATATCGAAGGATATTGACGGCAATTGTGAGCTACCTCTTGCTACCATCATCATCTATTACCTCAATATACCTAGAGGATTTGCACTAGACACAATAATCCATATATTTATGTTCATTTCAAAATAACATGCATCCATTTGGACAAGCATGTATTTGATCATACGGCATCTTAAGTGAACCGAGGATTTTTTTCGACTCATACATGTTCTTTGGCAATATACTTTCTTTAGGCAACAAGCTTGCAATAACTAACAATAACTCATTGAAGCAAATTATGCTCATGTTATGGTTTGCCTTTAGGGCCATTAGGCGTGCAATGCCATCTAGTTGAGTAGCCTCTGTATGGTCGTGAAGGGGTTTCTGTGCCGCAAACAAAGCTGCATGATACTCTTCAGGGCTTTCCGGCAGCTCCTCGAAGTTCGGGTCCTCCCGCGGATCCGCGTGGCGGATGTCATCTAACAGGTTTTCAATCCGAGTATCATATTCTCCGGTACGTTGTCGCACCACCACCGCCCTGGATTGTTCTGTCTCACCGTGAAAGATCCACCAGTAATAGCCTGGCGTAAACCCGTATTTGCCTAAGTGTTTACTCATAGTAATCTTATCTCTTTCAGTCTGGTTATCACATTCCGTCCATTGGCACCAAATTCCATGAACTGGCATTTCTTCAGCAAACACTAATTCCAGGAAATCATTGGTCTTCGACCTCCACTCAGGGGTCATACCCTCCATGCTAGGATGTCCGGTGTACATCCACTCACGTTCTTCCATCCTCTGATATAAAGTGAAACACACACATAATTTTTTATGTAACAAGTGGTTCCATCAAGTTTTATGACATGCACTGAGCTATGTAATAGGTAAAGATAGGTCCTAATCCCACCCGAGAATGTGTAGGATGGGTCCACTTTCATGACGTACTCCGACCCGAGACAAAATTTTGGTAGCACCTTCCTGCTGTTCTCCAAATACACGTCTCAGCAATAAGCCAAGAGGATGTGTATCTAGAGAACAACAAGGAGACACTGTCAAAATTATGTCTCGGATCTAATTACATCATGAAAACGACCCGCCTACACATCCTCGAGTTGTCCATGGAAAATGTGGACAATTCGAAAGAGTTGAGGTTATAAATATGCAAAGACTTGTATATTTATATATACAACCCTTCTGAATGGGAGACACCTAGTTTATGCGACTATTCAGGTGATCTACAAATAATGAAAACCTACACATGAACGGGAAGAGATTACCCTTGAAGCGTGCAATGAAATTCACTCTCTCTATTGTCAAAATAGATGCATGTCCTGCATGAAAGAATGAAGTTGTGTTAATCATATGTCAAACACACAAACATCAATAACACTCACTCACACACCCCGCACACACAAACACACTCACATATCCATACACACACATCACACACTCACTCACACATGCATGCACACATTAATAGCACCCCTCTCCCACACACACACTCACATACACCATTCATTATATATGCGCATATATACACACCTAAATATAAAAAATTGACGGTGGAGCTCAGTGGCCATGGCCGTGGCGGTGAGGGGCGGCGGCTATGGTGGACCTTGGCGGACGGGGCGGGGCGCTGAGGGGCGGACGGGGTGGCAGCAACGACGGCGGATTTGGCGTCGCCGGAGGCTGCTGCGAACGGGGTGTGGCGCTGATGGGCGGACGGCGTGGGGCGCTGAGGGCGGACAGGGTGGCAGCAGCAACGGTGGACGAGGTGGCGGTAGCGACGGCGGATGGGGTGGCGGCGTAGGTGGCGTTGGACGGGGTGGCGATGGACGATCTCGGTGGAGGTGGCGATGAGGGGCTCGGTGGAGGTGGAGGAGTCGAGGGAGGCACTCCCGACGGCTACGGCAGCAGAGCAAGCCGGATGGGGCGGTGGCGCTGAGGAACGGCGGCGTCAGAGGCGGCAGGGGCGGGAGAAAAAGAGAGAACAGAGGATTGAGCGCGCATAAGTCCCCGCGGGAAACATTTCCGAGAGCCACATTTCAGCGACACTCGGTAAAAGTCTTAACCTAGATCTCGGGGGATTTTTCGAGAGCCACACCAAGAGTGGTTACCGAGGTTCGATTATCGGCTCTCGGTAATGGCCAACTTTTCCGAGAGTAGCTCTCGGTAAAGAATCTAACCTAGATCTCTTTCCTTCTTGTGCATCCTCGATAATATGTATGATACTTTTTTTTGTTTTTTTCTTCCATGCTTGGCAAACAACCTTAGCACATCATAATTACCATATTGTGTTGTCTTCTTCAGACGGGCCTCGCCCAGTTCTAGAGACCGGCACCCCTCGGGTTGCCCCGACGATCTAGGGCATTGTTCGGCACCTAGAGGGCGTAGGCCACGGGGAATAACTACTTCTTCGTGTTAGTGCATGTCATCGCGAGATGACAAACCAAATCTAGGCCCGTTCTGTCACGGGATCACCCACTGAAGACTCTGTCTCGGGGACGAACGCAGTCGGTCCTCGACGTTCCCGTCCGTGTGTGTGGTTTGTGAGGCACGTGCCACGTCAAGGACGTGTGTTGCTTATTCAAATAGCACACCACCCCTGCATGAATATGCTGTTGGGGAACGTAGTAATTTCAAAAAAAATCCTACACACAGGCAAGATCTTGGTGATGCATAGCAACGAGAGGGGAGAGTGTTGTCCACGTACCCTCATAGACTGAAAGCGCAAGCGTTAGCACAACACGGTTGATGTAGTCGTACATCTTCACGATCCGACTGATCAAGTACCGAACGTACGACACCTCCGAGTTCAGCACACGTTCAGCCCGATGACGTCCCTCGAACTCTGTTCCAGCCGAGTGTTGAGGGAGAGTTTCGTCAGCATGACAGCATGGTGACGATGATGATGTTCTAATGATGAAGGGCTTCGCCTAAGCACCGCTACAGTATTATCGAGGTGGAGTATGGTGGAGGGGGCACCGCACACAGCTAAAAGATCAAACGATCAATTGTTGTGTCTATGGGATTCCCCCCTGCCCCCGTATATAAAGGAGCAAGGGGAGGAGGCGGCCGGCCAGGGAGAGGCGCGCCAAGGGGGAGTCCTACTCCCACTAGGAGTAGGACTCCTCCTATTCCTAGTAGGAGTAGGAGAGGGGAATGGAAAGGGAGAGTAGAAGGAAAGAGGGGGCTGGCCCCCCTTGCCCTAAACCAATTTGGTTTGGGCCTTGGGTGGGCATGCCCCACACTCTCCTTGCTGCCCTCTATTTCCACTAAGGCCCATGTAGGCCCATTAAGCCCCCCCCCCCTCGGGGGGGGGGGGGGGGTTCCAGTAACCCCCGATACTCCTGTCAAATCCCGATTTCAACCGGAACACTTCCGATATCCAAATATAGGCTTCCAATATATCAATCTTTATGTCTCTACCATTTCGAGACTCCTCATCATGTCCGTGATCACATCTGGGACTCCGAACTACCTTCGGTATATCAAAACTTATAAAATCATAACATAACCGTCATTGAAACTTTAAGCGTGCGGACCCTTCGGGTTCGAGAACTATGTAGACATGACCGAGACATGTCTCCGATCAATAACCAATAGCGGAACCTAGATGCTCATATTGGCTCCCACATATTCTATGAATATCTTTGTCGGTCAGATCGCATAACAACATACGTTGTTCCCTTTGTCATCGGTATGTTACTTGCCCCAGATTCGATCGTCGGTATCTCAATACCAAGTTTCAATCTCGTTACCGGCAAGTCTCTTTACTCGTTCCGTAATACATCATCCCGCAACTAACTCATTAGTTGCAATGCTTGCAAGGCTTAAGTGATGTGCATTACCGAGAGGGCCTAGAGATACCTCTCCGACAATCGGAGTGACAAATCCTAATCTCAAAATACGTCAACTCAACAAGTATGTTTGGAGACACCTGTAGAGAACATTTATAATCACCCATTTACGTTGTGAAGTTTAGTAGCACACAAAGTGTTCCTCCGCTAAACGGGAGTTGCATAATCTCATAGTTATAGGAACATGTATAAGTCATGAAGGAAGCAATAGCAACATACTAAATGATCGTGTGCTAAGATAACGAAATGGGTCAAGTCAATCACATCATTCTCCTAATGATGTGATCTCAGTAATTAAATGATAACTCTTTGTCTATGGTTAGGAAACTTAACCATCTCTGATCAATGAGCTAGTCAAGTAGAGGCATACTAGTGACATACTGTTTGTCTATGTATTCACACATGTATTATGTTTCCGGTTAATACAATTCTTATATGAATAATAAACATTTATCATGATATAAGGAAATAAATAATAACTTTATTATTACCTCTAGGGCATATTTCCTTCAGTCTCCCACTTGCACTAGAGCCAATAATCTAGATTACACGGTAATGATTCTGACACCCATGGAGTCTTGGTGATGATCATGTTTTGCTCGTGGAAGAGGCTTAGTCAACGGGTCTGCAACATTTAGATCCGTATGTATCTTGCAAATTTCTATGTCTCCCACCTGGACTAAATCCCGGATGGAATTGAAGCCTCTCTTGATGTGCTTGGTTCTCATGTGAAATCCGGATTCCTTCGCCAAGGCAATTGCACGAGTATTGTCACAAAATATTTTCATTGGACCCGATGCACTAGGTATGGCACCTAGATTGAATATGAACTACTTCATCCAGACTCCTTCATCTGCTGCTTCCGAAGCAGGTATGTACTCCGCTTCACACATAGATCCTGACACAACGCTTTGTTTGGAACTGCACCAACTGACAGCTCCACCGTTCAATGTAAACATGTATCCGGTTTGCGATTTAGAATCGTCTAGATCAGTGTCAAAGCTTGCATCAATGTAACTGTTACGATGATTTCTTTGTGACCTCCATAAATGAGAAACATATCCTTAGTCCTTTTCAGGTATTTTAGCATGTTCTTGACCACTGTCCAGTGATCCACTCCTGGATTACTTTGGTACCTCCCTGCTAGACTTATAGCAAGGCACACATCAGGTCTTGTACACAGCATTGCATACATGATAGAGCGTATGGCTGAAGCATAGGGAACATCTTTCATTTTCTCTCTATCTTCTGCAGTGGTCGGGCATTGAGTCTTACTCAACTTCACACCTTGTAACACAGGAAAGAACCCTTTCTTTGCTTGATCCATTTTGAACTTCCTCAAAACTTTGTCAAGGTATGTGCTTTGTGAAAGTCCAATTGAGCGTTTTGATCTATCTCTATGGATCTTGATGCCCAATATATAAGCAGCTTCACCGAGGTCTTTCATTGAAAAACTCTTATTCAAGTATCCTTTTATGCTATCCAGAAATTCTATATCATTTCCAATCAACAATATGCCATCCACATATAATATTAGAAATGCTACAGAGCGCCCACTCACTCTCTTGTAAATACAGGCTTCTCCAAAAGTCTGTACAAAACCAAATGCTTTGATCACACTATCAAAGCATTTATTCCAACTCCGAGAGGCTTGCACCAGTCCATAAATGGATCACTGGAGCTTGCACACTTTGTTAGCTCCCTTTGGATCGACAAAACCTTTCAGTTGCATCATGTACAACTCTTCTTCCAGAAATCCATTCAGGAATGCTGTTTTGACATCCATTTGCCAAATTTCATAATCATAAAATGCGGCAATCGCTAACATGATTCGGACAGACTTAAGCATCGCTACGGGTGAGAAGGTCTCATCATAGTCAATCCCTTGAACTTGTTGAAAACCTTTTGCAACAAGTTGAGCTTTATAGATAGTAACATTACCGTCAGCGTCAGTCTTCTTCTTGAAGATCAATTTATTCTCAATTGCTTGCCGATCACCAAAGTCCACACATTGTTCTCATACACGGATCCCATCTCAGATTTCATCGGTATCTCAATACCAAGGTTCGTCATGGTCTAGTAACATAACTTCCAGAACAGGACTACCGTACCACTCTGGTGCAAATCTTACTCTGGTTGACCTACGAGGTTTAGTAACAACTTGATCTAAAGTTTCATGATCATCATCATTAACTTACTCACTAATTGGTGTAGTTGTCGCAGAAACTGGTTTCTGTGAGGAACTACTTTCCAATAAGGGAACAGGTACAATTACCTCATCAAGTTCTACTTTCCTCCCACTCACTTCCTTCGAGAGAAACTCCTTCTCTAGAAAAACTCCGAATTTAGAAACAAAAGTCTCGCCTTCGGATCTGTGATAGAAGGTGTACCCAATAGTCTCCTTTGGGTATCTTATGAAGACACATTTCTCCTATTTGGGTTCGAGCTTATCAGGTTGAAGCTTTTTCACATAAGCATCGCAGCCCCAAACTTTCAGAAATGACAACTTTGGTTTCTTACCAAACCACAGTTCATAAGGCGTCGTCTCAACGGATTTCGATGGTGCCCTATTTAATGTGAATGTGGCTGTTTCTAAAGCATAACCCCAAAACGACAGTGGTAAATCAATAAGAGACATCATAGATCGCACCATCTCTAGTAAAGTGCGATTACGATGTTCGGACACACCATTACACTGTGGTGTTCCAGGTGGCGTGAGTTGCAGAACTATTCCGCATTGTTTCAAATGAAGATCAAACTCATAACTCAGATATTCTCCTCCACAATCAGATCTTAGAAACTTTATTTTCTTGTTACAATGATTTTCAACTTCACTCTGAAATTCTTTGAACTTTTCAAATGTTTCAAACTTATGTTTCATTAAGTAGATATACCCATATCTGCTTAAATCATTTGTGAAGGTGCGAAAGTAACGATATCCGCCATGATCATCAACATTCATCGGACCACATACATCTGTATGTATGATCTCCAACAATTTTGTTGCTCTCTTCATAGTACCGGAGAACGGCGTTTTAGTCATCTTGCCCATGAGGCACGGTTCGCAAGTACCAAGTTATTCATAATCAAGTGGTTCCAAAAGTCCATCAGTATGGAGTTTCTTCATGCGCTTTACACCGATATGACCTAAACGGTAGTGCCACAAATAAGTTGCACTATCATTATCAACTCTGCATCTTTCGGCTTCAATATTATGAATATGTGTATTACTACTATCGAGATTCAACAAAAATAGACCACTCTTCAAGGTTGCATGACCATAAAAGATATTACTCATATAAATAGAACAACCATTATTCTCTGATTTAAATGAATAACCATCTCGCATCAAACAAGATCCAGATATAATGTTCATGCTCAACGCTGGCACCAAATAACAATTATTTAGGTCTAATACTAATCCCGAAGGTAGATGTAGTGGTAGCGTGCCGACCGCGATCACATCGACTTTGGAACCATTTCCCACGCGCATCGTCACCTCATACTTAGCCAATCTTCGCTTAATCCATAGCCCCTGTTTCGAGTTGCAAATATTAGCAACAGAACCAGTATCAAATATCCAGGTGCTACTGCGAGCATTAGTAAGGTACACATCAATAACATGTATACCACATATATCTTTGTTCACCTTGCCATCCTTCTTATCCGCCAAATACTTGGGGCAGTTTCGCTTCCAGTGACTAGTCTGCTTGCAGTAGAAGCACTCAGTCTTAGGCTTAGGTCCAGACTTGGGTTTCTTCTCCTGAGCAGCAACTTG
This sequence comes from Triticum aestivum, assembly GCF_018294505.1. Classification (NCBI taxonomy): domain Eukaryota; kingdom Viridiplantae; phylum Streptophyta; class Magnoliopsida; order Poales; family Poaceae; genus Triticum; species Triticum aestivum. The sequence continues at coordinate 516,641,836 of NC_057806.1, read as the reverse complement.
CTTGTTGTTCTTTCTGAAGTTCCCCTTCTTCCCTTTGCCTTTTTTCTTGAAACTGGTGGTCTTATTGACCATCAACACTTGATGCTCCTTCTTGATTTCTACCTGTGCAGCTTTTAACATTGCGAAGAGCTCGGGAATTGTCTTATCCATACCATGCATATTATAGTTCATCATGAAGCTCTTGTAGCTTGGTGGAAGTGATTGGAGAATTCTGTCAATGACACTATCATCCGGAAGATTAACTCCCATTTGAATCAAGTGATTGCAGTACCCAGATATCTTGAGTATATGCTCACTGACAGAACTATTCTCCTCCATCTTGCAGCTGTAGAATTTATTGGAGGCTTCATATCTCTCAATCCGGGCATTTTCTTGAAATATTAACTTCAAGTCGTGGAACATGTCATATGCTCCATGACGTTCAAAATGTCGTTGAAGTCCCGGCTCTAAGCTGTAAAGCATGGCACATTGAACTATTGAGTAGTCATCAGCTTTGCTCTGCCAGACGTTCTTAACGTCGTCAGTTGCATCAGCAGCAGGCCTGGCACTCAGTGGTGCTTCCAGGACGTAATTCTTCTGAGCAGCAATGAGGATAATCCTCAAGTTACGGACCCAGTCCGTGTAATTGCTACCATCATATTTCAACTTTGCTTTCTCAAGGAACGCATTAAAATTCAACGGAACAACAGCACGGGCCATCTATCTACAATCAGCATATACAAGCAAGATACTATCAGGTACTAAGTTCATGATAAATTTAAGTTCAATTAATCATATTACTTATGAACTTCCACTTAGATAGACATCCATCTAATCCTCTGAGTGATTACGTGATCCATATCAACTAAACCATGTCTGATCATCACGTGAGATGGAGTAGTTTCTACGGTGAACATCACTATGTTGATCATATCTACTATATGATTCACACTCGACCTTTCAGTCTCCGTGTTCCGAGGCCGTATCTGTTATATGCTAGGCTCGTCAAGTTTAACCTGAGTATTCCGCGTGTGCAACTATTTTGCACCCGTTGTATTTGAACGTAGAGCCTATCACACCCGATCATCACGTGGTATCTCAGCACGAAGAACTTTCGCAACGGTGCATACTTAGGGAGAACACTTTATACTTTGATAATTTAGTGAGGGATCATCTTATAATGCTATCGTCAATCAAAGCAAGATAAGATGCATAAAAGATAAACATCACATGCAATCAATATAAGTGATATGATATGTCCATCATCATCTTGTGCTTGTGATCTCCATCTCCGAAGCACTATCATGATCACCATTGTCACCGGCGCGAAACCTTGATCTCCATCGTAGCATCATTGTCGTCTCGCCAATCTTATGCTTCTATGACTATCGCTACCGCTTAGTGATAAAGTAAAGCATTACAGGGCGATTGCATTGCATACAATAAAGCGACAACCATATGGCTCCTGCTAGTTGCCCATAACTCGGTTACAAAACATGATCATCTCATACAATAAAATTTAGCATCATGTCTTGACCATATCACATCACAACATGCCCTGCAAAAACAAGTTAGACGTCCTCTACATTGTTGTTGCAAATTTTACGTGGCTGCTACGGGCTTAGCAAGAACCATTCTTACCTACGCATCAAAACCATAATGATAGTTTGTCAAGTTGGTGTTGTTTTAACCTTCACAAGGACCGGGCATAGCCACACTCGGTTCAACTAAAGTTGGAGAAACTGACACCCGCCAGCCTCCTGTGTGCAAAGCACGTTTGTAGAACCAGTCTCGCGTAAGCAAACGCGTAATGTCGATCCGGGCCGCTTCATCCAACAATACCGCCGAACCAAAGTATGACATGTTGGTAGGCAGTATGACTTATATCGCCCACAACTCACTTGTGTTCTACTCGTGCATATGACATCTACGCATAAACCTGGCTCGGATGCCACTGTTGGGGAACGTAGTAATTTCAAAAAAAATTCCTACGCAGATGCAAGATCATGGTGATGCATAGCAACGAGAGGGGAGAGTGTTGTCCACGTACCCTCATAGATCGAAAGCGGAAGCATTAGCACAACGCGGTTGATGTAGTCGTACGTCTTCACGATCCGACCGATCAAGTACCAAACGTATGGCACCTCCGAGTTCAGCACACGTTCAGCCCGATGACGTCCTTCGAACTCCAATCCAGCCAAGTGTTGAGGGATAGTTTCGTCAGCACGACGGCGTGGTGACGATGATGATGTTCTATCGATGCAGGGCTTCGCCTAAGCATCGATAGTATTATCGAGGTGGACTATGGTGGAGGGGGGCACCGCACACGGCTAAAAATCAAACGATCAATTGTTGTGTCTATGGGGTACCCCCCTGCCCCCGTATATAAAGGAGCAAGGGGAGGAGGCGACCGGCCAGGGAGAGGCACACCAAGGGGGAGTCCTACTCCCGCTAGGAGTAGGACTCCTCCTATTCCTAGTAGAAGTAGGAGAGGGGAAAGGAAAGGGAGAGTAGGAGAAGGAAAGAGGGGGCCAGCCCCCCTTGCCCTAAACGAATTCGGTTTGGGCCTTGGGGGGCCCGCCCCACACTTACCTTGCTGCCCTTTATTTCCACTAAGGCCTATGTAGGCCCATTAAATCCCCGGGGGATTCCGGTAACCCCCGGTACTCCGGTAAAATCCCGATTTCACCCGGAACACTTCCGATATCCAAATATAGGCTTCCAATATATCAATCTTTATGTCTCGACCATTTCGAGACTGCTCGTCATGTCCGTGATCACATCTGGGACTCCGAACAACCTTCGGTACATCAAAACTTATAAATTCATAACCTAACCGTCATCGAAACTTTAAGCGTGTGGACCCTACGTGTCAGGACCCCGATTCCAAGTCACATTGATCTAGCCGGTAACACCTCATATCACTTTGCGGCCTCACGCACGGTATCCCACGGGTGTCGCCTTACCATGGCCGGGACTGTTTGCGCCTTTTGGCTCACGTATATGATAGTGTCGCCAGTATCCATATGACAGAGAATCCGGGCCGACATGGCTAGTCGTGAACCCAAAGCGGCACAGACCTATGGAGACAGGCATACATGAATCACATCAAACATGTCGGTCATCAGCGAGTGATTCCGGGCTGTAGCACTGGGCTAACAGGACTCCAGGGAATCTCGGGCTGTAGCAGGCTAGGCAGGACTCCGGAAATCACCGCGTGACATTTCCCCGAAGGGACAGACATAGGAACGAAATGAAACACATGCCGGCCAGTCAAGTGTCCTGAACAGTAGTGCTGGGCTAGCAGGACTCCGGTGAACCGGGCTGTAGCGGACTACTATGGCTCGAGGAACACTAGACTACATTTCCCCATAAGAAAGGCTGCCAAGGATAAACAACTAGATTGTCGGATCCCACTCATACCAAGCATTTCAATCATACACACAATATGCCCGATATGAGTACATACAACATGGCATCACAACAAAACTCTACAACTCAAGTACTTTATTTAAAGGCTCCAGAGAGCCATACATAACATATCATACAGACAGGGGTCACATGACCCGACACTCAAGTCATACAATCATACAAGCACATGCGGAAGCAACTAGTCTGAGTACAGACTCTAGAAAGAAAGAAGGCTTCTCGAAGCCCGTCTATCTACATAGGGCCCTCCATGGCCGGGATCACCACCTGGGTGGCTAGTCACTCGTCGACGTCAAGGTCTACATAAAACCCATGGAGGGGGCAGAGTTGTCGTCTGAAAACAATAAATAAGCCAACATGAGTACAAAGGTACTCAGCAAGTCTTACATCAGAACCTATTATACATGCTTATTCTCAAGAAGGTGGTGGGGTTGATGCAGCAAGCCAGCTTTGACTCTTGGCTAAGCTATCCTACGGAACCTCTCTAGTAAAATAGTTTTCGCACACAAGTCCACTACTCACCAACACAATACTCCACCGGGGATCCTCCCTCGTCATCCTACGAGAGGGCCATCCTCGGTACTCACACTTATCTTGAGTCTTTTAGTAGTATCCATTAACTTGTCTATGAACTGTATAGGCAACCAAGTAGTCCTTTACCACGGACGCGGCTATTCGAATAGTTTTATACCCTGCAGGGGTGTACTTCTTCATACACGCTTTCACCACTTACCGCCGCTTACACGACATGTACTCGGCAACCTTCAAGCGGAAGCCCAGCGAGGGTGTCGGCCACGGCCTACCTAAACACTTAAGTCTCTAGTCCAGGTTTATAGCCTATCCAGGTTCCATCCGCAGGGAGTCCGGCCGAGGTTTCCACATACGGCCCCGAATGATGTGAACAGGGTTCCCGAGACGCCTAACGGGCGCCCGGCATACCCGGCCACGGTGTATCTACGACAACATAGCCCACCCCTAGGGTCAGCGCTACGCACCGCCACCAACACATAACCTACAAACACCAGAAACTATTTGCAACTCCTGGACAGAGTACTAAGGTGATTAAGAAGCCGAGAGGGTCCATTGGTTTCGGGCCCAATGTACGGTAGTAACTGCATCTTAAATCACACATACAGATCTCAGTTCTTAGGGACGGCCTCAATGAAACAACCCACCATGTACTCCTACATGGCCTCTCATCGATACCTTTGCCAAAACATGTTCAACACATCCCTCACATTACCGACATAAGCATTTCACTCTAACCCATCACCCAGATGAACCAGACCTGACACAACTCTAAGCATAGCAGGCATAGCAAGGTAGGAATCACATACATGGCTCAATCAACTCCTACACATGCTAGTGGGTTTCATCTAGTTACTGTGGCAATGACAGGTCATGCAGAGGATAAGGGTTCAACTACTGTAGCACACAGCAGTTTGAATTGCGTTGTCTTAATGCAGTAAGCAAGAGCAGAAGCGAGAACATGGGTTTGTATCAGAATGATCAATGGTTGCTTGCCTGATGGAGTGGTAGCAGGATACTGCCCTTCAGTTGGATACTCGTGAATATCCTCGGAGGCAGAACCTACCACGGGGAACACATCGGAACACAATCAACACATGACGATATGCAACAATATGATGCATGCTATGACATGGCAATATGAATGTGTTTTGGCCTAATGCAAGCTAGAATAGAAAGGGATGAACTCATTTGAATCAAAGATTCAAATATTAGCTCATTAAACATGGCCTTAATAGTGCATTTCCTTATTCTGCTTAAACAGCAAGGTAAACTTGTTTTTTCATGCATGAAACCATTACAGATGGATAGATTGAATTTTTCTGATAATTTTTCATATATAAATTGTTTCATTTGGCGTTACGGTTGAATTTCTATGATTTTTAGAAGTTTTAAACATTTTCTGGAATTTCCTGAATAAAAAATAAATCCAGAAAATGCATTACTGTGTCAGCATTGCGTCATGCTGACCTCAGCAGGTCAAAGGCGCCAGCCCAGGTCAAACCTGACTGGTGGGCCCCTTCTGTCAGCCTCTCAGCTAATTAGCAAGACTAGATTAACACTAATTAGTTGCCAGTGGGGCCTGGGCCCACATGTCAGTGTCTGATTTAATTAAAATAAATTAAAACTAAACCTAAATTAGTTAACAGACTGGCCCCACCTGTCATAGACTCAGGGGGGTCTACCTGGGCCCACCTAGGGGTCAAACTGGGTCAACTCGCCGGTGGCTCGATGCCGGCAAGGCCCGAGACGGCGGCGCGGCTCGGAAAACGCCCTCCGGCGACCAAATCGACGCCGGAGATCACCCGTGCGAACCCCAGGCTCTCGCGCATCCAATGGAGCAAGTGTGAGGAGCTGGGGTGGAGCGAGCTCGCCGGAATCGAGCTCGTGGCGGCGGTCGGAGTTCGGGCGAGGTCGGTTTCGACGCTACGGTGCACGGGAGGGAGAACTGGGGGTGGCTACGGGTTCCTGGTGCTGCACAGCATGGTGAGGCGCTCCGTTGTGGGCTTGCACGGCTGTTTCCACGGCTGCGCCATGGCCGGCGGCGAGAAGCTCTCGGCCGCGGTGGAAAATGGAGCTAGGGGACGAGCGCAAGCACGAGAGAAGAGGGGAAAGGAAGAGGAGCTCACAGCGGAGTCGGAGAGGGGGTCAACGAGCTCAGGGAGGTCCTGGCGGCGGCGAATCGACCGGAGATGGCTCGGGTGCCTGAGGATGAAGACGAGGGCGAAGGCGGCGTTGTAGGGCCTCCGGCGAAGCGTAGCTCGGTGGGGAGGACGAGGGAGTCGAGGCGGAGCTGATGGGCTCGTTGGAGGGGCGAGGGGAGGTCTCTGGCGGCGACTACGGCAATCGGCAGCGAGGGACGCGCTCGGCCATCGCGGGAGAGGATGAGGGAGACGAGGGGGAGAGTGAGCGAGTATGAGAGGGAGACGTGGGGGTCGCGTGGCACCTCTAGGCGTCTCCCGGACGTCGACAGAAGCAGGAGGTGGCCGGCGCGTGGCCGGCGCGCGCGAGCACGCGCTTCGCGTCCTTCTGGCGCGAGGAGGACGACGACTGGCAGCGCCAGCAGGTTGGGCCGAGCCAGGTGGCTGGGCCAGCACAGGTAAGGCCCAGGTGGGCTTCTTTCTCCTCTTTTTTTATTTAGTTTCTGTTTTCTATTTAACTGCAACTGTTTAGCTTTATTAAAAATACTAAAACATTTCCAAAAATCCTGAAAATAAATGTGACCTCTGTTTAGATTATTTCCAGCAGGAAACATTTACTCCCAGAATTATTTGAGCATTTAAATTATTTTATAGCATTTAAATGCCCAAATTCAAATACTTATGATTTAATTCAATGACCTTCTGTTGACCTAGAAAATTGTGCACCAATTTTGCTAGAGGTTCTAACCTAAGACAAAGAGGGTGAATATTTTAGAAGGGCATTTTAGGTTCATTGAAATTATTTTTAGTAAACCCTAGTTGATTTCAAAACGGTGTTGGGGGATCTGCCTTCCCCATTTCAAGTTTTTGATGAAAAGTAAACATGATGCACACTCTAATGCATGGACTAGCTAGGGTGTGACACTACGGGTTCGAGAACTATGTGGACATGACCGAGACACTTCTCCGGTCAATAACCAATAGCGGAACCTGGATGCTCATATTGGCTCCCACATATTCTACGAAAATCGGTACCGGTCAGACCGCATAACAACATACGTTGTTCCCTTTGTCATCGGTATGTTACTTGCCCGAGATTCGATCATCGGTATCTCAATACCTAGTTTCAATCTCGTTACCGCAAGTCTCTTTACTCGTTCCGTAATACATCATCCCGCAACTAACTCATTAGTTGCAATGCTTGCAAGGCTTAAGTGATGTGCATTACCGAGAGGGCCCAGAGATAACTCTCCGACAATCGGAGTGACAAATCCTAATCTCGAAATACGTCAACTCAACAAGTACGTCTGGAGACACCTGTAGAGAACCTTTATAATCACCCAGTTACGTTGTGACGTTTGGTAGCACACAAAGTGTTCCTCCGGTAAACAGGAGTTGCATAATCTCATAGTTATAGGAACATGTATAAGTCATGAAGAAAGCAATAGCAACATACTAAAACCATCATGTGCTAAGCTAACGGAATGGGTCAAGTCAATCACATCATTCTCCTAATGATGTGATCTCATTAATCAAATGACAACTCTTTGTCCATGGTTAGGAAATTTAACCATCTCTAATCAATGAGCAAGTCAAGTAGAGGCATACTAGTGACATACTGTTTGTCTATGTATTCACACATGTATTATGTTTCCGGTTAATACAATTCTAGCGTGAATAATAAACATTTATCATGATATAATGAAATAAATAATAACTTTATTATTACCTCTAGGGCATACTTCCTTCATATGCATCCAGTGGCCCCGGCGGTCTAGGGCGTTGTTCGGCATCGAGAGGGTGTAGTCCACGGTGAATAACTGCTTCTCCGTGTTAGTGCATGTCATCATGAGATGGAAGACCAACTCTAAGCTCGTTCTGTCACGGGATCACCCACCGAAGACTCTGTCTCGGGGATGGACGCAGCCGGTCCTTGATGTTCACGCCCGTCTATATGGTTTGTGAGGCACGTGCCACGTCAAGGGCTTGCGTTGCTTATTCAAATAGCACACCACCCCTGCATGCATATGCATCGGCCACACGCATGTAGGGGTGCCCTCCCCCCCCTCGGGAGGTCTCTATATCGAGCACCCATCCGGTGGCCCCGGCGGTCTAGGGCGTTGTTCGGCACCGAGAGGGTGTAGTCCATGGTGAATAACTGCTTCTCAATGTTAGTGCATGTCATCGCGAGATGACAGACCAAGTCTAGGCCCGTTCTTTGAGATAGTCTATGAGTATCGAGAGGGGATGTGTCCGGTTTGTGAAGGAAGTTCAGGCCATGTTGCTCCGTTGGCCTCGGAACTTCTTGTGCTCTCAAAGGAGGCCATCGCATGTATATGCATGGGCTATCCGGTGGCCCCTGCAGTCTAGGAAGTTGACTGGCACCGAGAGAGGGGGTAGGCCACTGTCAATAACTGCTTCTTCTCACGTTTATTACTTTGCACTCTTTAAAGTTCTCTCTCGGTGCTGGTCTAGAAAGTTGACCGACACCGAGAGAAGGGGTAGGCCACGGTCAACAACTGCGTCTTCTCATGTTTATTACTTTACACACTTTAAAGTTCTCTCTCTGTGTCATTTTAGGAAGTTGGCCGGCACCGAGAGAGGGGGTAGGCCACCTTTCGGTTAGGCCGACAAAAACAAAAAGAGAAGGGAAAAAATTAGAGCAGTGGTTACCAAGGGCCGATTGTCGGCTCTCGGTAATGGCCACCTTTTCTGAGAGAAGCTCTCGGTAAAGAATCTAACCTAGATCTCTTTCCTTCTCGTGCATTCTCGATAATATGTATTATACTTTTTTTGTTATTTTCTTCCATGCTTGGCAAACAACCTTAGCACATTATAATTACGGTCTTGTGTTTTCTTCTTCAGATGGGCCTCGCCCGGTTCTAGAGACCGGAACCCCTCCGGTGGCCCAGACGGTCTAGGGCATTGTTCGGCGCCTAGAGGGGGTAGGCCACGGGGAATAACTGCTTCCTCGTGTTAGTGCATGTCATCGCGAGATGACAGACCAAGTCTAGGCCCGTTCTGTCATGGGATCACGCACCGAAGACTCTGTCTCGCGGACGGACGCAGCCGGTCCTCGATGTTCCGGCCCGTCTGCGTCATTTGTGAGGCACGTGCCATGTGAAGGGCGTGCGTTGCTTATTCAAATAGCACACCACCCCGGCATGCATATGCGTGGGCCACACGCATGTAGGGGTGCCCTCCCCCCCCCCTCGGGCGGTCTCTATATCGAGCACCCATCCAGTGGCCCCGACGGTCTAGGGCGTTGTTCGGCACCGAGAGGGTGTAGTCCATGGTGAATAATTGCTTCACTGTGTTAGTGCATGTCATCGTGAGATGACAGACCAAGTCTAGGACAGTTCTTCGAGATAGTCTATAGGTATCGAGAGGGAATGTGTCCGATTTGTGTAGGAAGTGCGCGTCCTATTGCTCCGTTGGCCTCGAAACTTCTTGTGCTCTCAGAGGAGGCCATCGCATGTATATGAATGGGCTATCCGGTGGCCCCTGCGGTCTAGGAAGTTGACTGGCACCGAGAGAGGGGGTACTCCACGGTCAACAACTGCTTCTTCTCATATATTTTTTACTTTACACTCTTTAAAGTTCTCTCTCGGTGCCGTTCTAGGAAATTGGCCGGCGCCGAGAGAGGGGGTAAGCCACGATCAACAACTGCCTCTTCTCATGTTTTTTACATTACACTCTTTAAAGTTCTCTCTCGGTGCCGGTCTAGAAAGTGGACCGGCACCGAGAGAGGGGGTAGGCCACGGTCAACAACTGCTTCTTCTCATGTTTTTTACTTTACACTCTTTAAAGTTCTCTCTCGGTGCCGTTCTAGGAAGTTGGACGGCACCGAGAGAGGGGGTAGGCCACGGTCAACAACTGCCTCTTCTCATGTTTTTTTGCTTTACAATCTGTAAAGTTCTCTCTCAGTGCTGATCTAGAATGTGGACCGGCACCGAGAGAGGGGGTAGGCCACGGTCAACAATTGCTTCTTCTCATGTTTTTTACATTACACTCTTTAAAGTGGAGTTTTGAACAAATCTAACCCAAAAAGTATATATATATATATATATATATACATAAACACTATTCTGATCATGGGATGAGAATAATATTCCGATCATAACTTGACCTGCCCCGCTAGTAGTACGTTGAACTTCCCTGTGAACTAGGTAGAACTTCCGCCAACATTGCCCAAATGGGGCTTGCGATATACCATTGTAAACAATGGACACCAATATCATGACCCAACTTAAATTTTTGGCAAAATATAAGCGGTTTAAGAGCAGTTTTGAAAACCATTTTTTCTTTGCACAAAAAACGTGAATCGTATTTTCGATCACATTTCTAAACCGCTTATCGGAATGAGGCATATAATATGGCGTTGGAAAGATGCTACAAAACCGCTCCTTCCACATGTTGAAAGTTTTCTCTAATTCCCTATGGTTAAAGAGTAATTTGAAAAACGTAAAATTTCATAAACCGAACAGCTGAGTTCGTTTTTTCGATGTCATTTCTAAACGGCTAATCCAATGGAGGCATATGATACGGTGTTGGAAAGCTTATGAAAATGCGCTACTTTTTCATCTTGAAAGTTTTTTTCTAATTTTGAATGGTTTAATAGAAATTTAGAAAATGGTCCAAGTCCTACCGAGTTCGTATTTTCGAGCTAATTTTTTAACCGTGCGTCCGAATGCAGCAAATGATATGGAGTTGGAAAGCTTGAACAAACGAGAAACTTTTTGGTATGTATTGTTTCTTCCAATTCTTTATGGTTTTAATTCAGTTTCGAAAATGGCGAAAAATGTATTTTCGCCGTAATTTCTACAAACTTTATCGGAATGGGGCAAATAATATACCGCTGAAAAGCTATGGAAAATGCGAAACTTTTTCATGTTGATGGTTTTCTTTGATTCCTAGCCGTTTTCAAGTAATTTCGAAAACGGCGAGATCATGCGTTCTGTCTTTATCGCGAAACAGATTCTTCGAAAATGCACCGCGTGAGGAACCTGAACTTCTCGGCGCGTGTACCTGAACTTCACTCTGTTTTTCACGTGATTTTTTTGCTCGTATGTCTCCATACACTGCTCGTAACTGTCCATCCACTCACCGGAATTGAGCAAATAATATACCGATGGAAAGCTGATGTAAACACGCAACTTTCTCGTGTTGATCATTTTTTCATACTCGCGACGATTTTAAAAAGTTTTTTCATCTCAAATTCATTCACTGTAGTAGTTAAACTTCTTGTTGCTTTTCAGTTGAACTTCTGTCACGTATTTTCATTTGTAATTTTCTCATCCATTCGTCAGTGTTACAAAAATGATATTCCTTTTGTACAAACCAATATCACAATAATTTTTTTAACTTTCTCCGACGGAGAACTTGAACTTATAACAACAAAAAAATTAGCCTTTGCTTTTTTCTTTTATTTTTTTTAAATACAAATGCACACCGTTTTGTACGTGAACTTCTGGCAGTTATCAATCTGAACTTCTATTGGTTACGTGAAAATATCTGAGTTTTTTTACGAATTTTTAATCTGATTTTCTATAATCCTTTTTTATGAATTTTGAAGCGCTCTATTTTAAGGTTGAACTTCTTGTTTTTTTTGAACTTCTTCTTTCCATTCTTTAATAACGAGGAAATCTGAGTTTTCTATAATCATCAAACTTCTTCATCTTTTTAATATGGACTTCCCGGTTTATTTCTTAATATTTTTTATGAAATTTTGAAGCGCTTTATTATTAAAAGTTGAACTTCTTGTTACGTAATTTTTGAACTTCTTGTTTTCATTCTTTAATAACGAGAAAAACCTTGACTTTTTATTCTTTTTCTCACCCGAAACACGTTCCGTGTAGTAGTTGAACTTCACGTTGTTTTCCCCTTGAACTTCTGTCATGTATTTTTGTTCTACCGCTCTCACAAGAATTTTTGAACTTTCTTGGGACGAGCACTTGAACTTCCAGGAACAAAACTTTGGCATTTGCTTTTTCATTCTTTTTTCATACGAATGCACACCGTGTAGTACGTGAACTTCTGGCAGTTATCAAACTGTACTTCTCTTAGTTACGTGAAAATATCTGAGTTTTTTATAGACATTGAACCACTCTGCTTTTTTATTTGAAATTTATTTGTGTATTTTTAGAAATGTGAAAATTGGAGGTTTTTTTAGAAACATCGAACTTCTTCGTTGTTTGAAATTGAACTTATTGGTTTTATTTTTTAGTGACTAGAAAAATCCGACACTTCAAATAAATATCAAACTGCTCCGATTTTTCCAATTGAACTTCTTCGTTTTATTCTCTAGTAACGTGAAAACTTGAGTTTTTTTATATACATTGAACAACTCCATTTTTTGAAATTGAACTTCTTGGTTTTAATCTTTTGCATTGGGGAAAATCTGAGTTTCTATAAACATCAAACAACTTCATAGTTTTTTATTTTGGACTTCTTGGTGTCATTCGTTAGCAGCGGGAAAAGTGCTAGTTATGTAATAAATATCGAGCTTCTCAATTATTTAAAGTTGATCTTCTACGTCTTTTTTTAGAAGAGGGAAAGTTTATTTTTAATTAACTTTTGAACAGCTCGGTTCTTTCAATTTGCCCTTCTTTGGTATTGCAATAAACATTGACCTTCCCCATTATTTAAATTTCAACCTCTAGGTATTTTGTAGAAACTGGGAAATTCCATTTTTTAGAAACATCGACCTTCTCTATAAATTTTGAGTTGCTATATTTTTTAATTTGGCCTTCTTGAGTTATTCTTTAGTGATGAGAAAAATCCTAAAGTACTAATAAACATTTGAACTTCTAGGTTTTTTTAGAAACGAGGATAGTCCGTTTTCTAACTAAACATTTTTGTACTATTTTTGTTATTTTAGTTTGAATTTAATTTTGTGGGATATTTTAATGGTGTGTTCTCTTTTATTCGAAATTTTTGTAATGAACAGGCTTTTCAGGGAATTTGATTAAATTCATTTTCTCGATTTCATTTACTTCACATTTTTTTTGCTTGTGAGCTCCCAATCTTAAATGCAGCCCTACTAAATTGGTTCATCAACACATTAGCCATCAACATTTCACCAACTATTTTTTTTCATTGCACAAAATTGGTCAATGAACATATTGGCCTATTGAAAAGTCAAACATTGGACTGCAGTATATTTACACCTTAAATGATACATAACCAATTAAGTTGTTGAAGCATAGACCAACACGTTTGAGAGCACATCTTTTACACTGTAATTTTTCAAAATTGGCCGGAAAAAATGGTTCTTTTTTTAAACAGAAGGGAACAAAAACCAACACAGGATGAATTGTTGACGGGGTAATAAGACACTGAAGATTTGCTGCAGATTCTTTTGTTGAACTGCATCCAGAAGAACATGTTGTTTATGTGGATGTGGGCAGTGACCCGTGGTGGAGGGTGATGGAGCCGAAGGGCCGGCAGGATGCTGGCGGCGCTTGCTGTCGGGTGGTGGCGTGTGGCACAACGGCGGAGTCGCTCGTGGCCGGAGCAGAGAAGGAAGGAAGAGCTCGTGGCCGGAGCAGAGAAGGAATGAGGAGCTGGACGTAGCCAGGCGCAACACCCATCGTCGGGAGCAGCAGCGGCTGGTGGGGGGCAACCACGGAGGGCGACGGGTGGTGGGGCGGGGAACGGTGGCGCGCTTGGGGGCTGACAGTGAGATGTCGGCGCTCCTGAGTTGGGGGGTGGGGGTGCTGACGGCGGCCGGACCCAGGCGCGGGCCGGAGCCGGGGCCAGATCTAGGCATGGGGCAGCGCCGGGGCCGAATCCAGGCAGGGGGTGGGGGTGCTCCAGCACGAACGGAAGGCCGCCGTCGGCCACCGCAGCGTAGGGTAGAGTGGGAGGTCGTGGCGGCGCCGCTCGCCAGATCCGGTGGGCGGTGGAGGTCAGGAGGAGGGGGTCCGTTCTGGCGGCGACGTAGTTGGTGGTAGGGGTCGACGGCGGCGCGAATCAGGGAGGGAGGCGGCAGTGGAGGAGAGGTCAGGATCGGGAGAGGTTTTGGGAGGCGGTCGTGGGTAGCGGGTGGGGTGTTTTTTTTCTTGTACCGGTCGGTCGGGGTGGGCTTGTCGGGATCTCAGGAAGAGCTCATCGGGCCTATACGGGCTTGACGTGATCCAAATAATCCTAGAATTAGAATAGTGTTGTCATATATATATATATATATATATATATATATATATATATATATATATAGGAAAATGGTTGTGTACTTTTGGGAGTACGTACTCCCGCTTCTTATATACCACATAGATGAATCTTTTATACCACTTTATTATTTTTAATATACTTCATTAGTAATTATTAGATACCCCAAAATGAGTTCCATGAAAAAATTCATGTAAGTCTACATATTTTTAAATGTTTACGTATATATTGATGTGTTTGTACGTGAAAAAGGTATATTACAAAAAGTACATCGCAGATGATATTTTTTCAACAAAACTCGTATTGGGGTATCTTAGAATATTTAATGAAGTATATTGAGAATAATAAAGAGGTATAATTAATGCGTATATGAGGTATATTGAGAATGGGAGTACATACTCCCAGGAGTACAGAAGAGGAGTCCTATATATATATGAATGCATCAAAAGTATTTTATCGAAAAAATTCATCAGAAGTCATCGAATTTCCAAAGTTTGGTCGTAAAAACATATGAAATATGAGATACACAAAAGATAGTGCAAAACAAAAACAAAAAGAGAAGGGAAAAAATTAGAGCAGTTGTTACCGAGGGTCGATTATCGGCTCTCGGTAATGGCCACCTTTTCCGAGAGTAGCTCTGAGTATTGAATCTAACCTAGATCTATTTCCTTCTTGTGCATCCTCGATAATATGTATTATACTTTTTTTGTTGTTTTCTTCCTAGATTGGCAAACAACCTTAGCACATCATAATTACTGTCTTCTGTTTTCTTCTTCAGATGAGCTTCCCCTGGTTCTAGAGACCGGCACCCCTCCGGTGGCCCCGATGGTCTAGGGTGTTTTTTGGCACCTAGAGGGGTAGGCCGCGGGGAATAACAGCTTATTCATGTTAGTGCATGTGATCGCGAGATGACAGACCAAGTCTAGGCCCATTCTGTCACAGGATCACCCACCGAAGACTCTGTCTCGGGGAGGAATGCAGCCGGTCCTCGACGTTCCCGCTCGTGTGTGTGGTTTGTGAGGCATGTGCCATGTCAAGGACGTGCGTTTCTTATTCAAATAGCACACCACCCCTACATGCATATGCATGGGCCACACGCATGTAGCGGTGCTCCCCCATCTCGGGCGGTCTCTATATCGAGCACCCATCCGGTGGCCCCGGTGGTCTAGGGCATTGTTCGGCACCGAGAGGGTGTAGTCCACGGTGAATAACTGCTTCTCCGTGTTAGCATGTCATCGCGAGATGATAGACCAAGTCTAGGCTCGTTCTGTCACGGGATCACCCACCGAAGACTATGTCTCGGAGACGGACGCATCCGGTCCTTGACGTTCCCACCTGTGTGTGTGGTTTGTGAGGCACGTGCCACGTCAAGGATGTGTGTTGCTTATTCAAATAGCACACCACCCCTGCATGCATATGCATGGGCAACACGCATGTATGGGGTGCCCTCCCCCCCTCGGGCGGTCTCTATATAGAGCACCCATCCGGTTGCCCCGGTTGTCTAGGCCGTTTTTCGGCACCGAGAGGGTGTAGTCCATGGTGAATAACTGCTTCTCCGTGTTAGTGCATGTCATCACGAGATGACAGACCAAGTCTAGGCCCGTTCTTCGAGATAGTCTATGGGTATCGAGAGGGAATGTGTCCGGTTTGTGCAGGAAGTGCGGGTCCTGTTGCTCCGTTGGCCTCGAACCTTCTTGTGCTCTCAAAGGAGGCCATCACATGTATATGCATGGGCTATCCGGTGGCCGCTGTGGTCTAGGAAGTTGACCGGCACCGAGAGAGGGTGTAGGCCACGGTCAACAACTGCTTCTTCTCATGCTTATTAATTTACACTCTTTAAAGTTCTCTCTCGGTGCCGGTCTAGAAAGTTGACCGGCACCAAGAGAGAGGGTAGGCCACGGTCAACAACTGCTTCTTCTCATGTTTTTTACTTTACACTCTCTAAAGTTCTCTCTCGGTGCCGTTCTAGGAAGTTGGCCAGCACCGAGAGAGGGGATAGGCCACGATCAACAACTGCCTCTTCTCATGTTTCTTACTTTACACTCTTTAAAGTTCTCTCTCGGTGCCGGTCTAGAAAGTTGACCGGCACCAAGAGGGGGGGTAGGCCACGGTCAACAACTGCTTCTTCTCATGTTTTTACTTTACACTCTTTAAAGTTGAGTTTTGAACAAATCTAACCCAAAATCACAAGTCTTTTATTGAAAAAAATTCATCAAAAGCCATGGAATTTCCAAAGTTTGGTCGTAAAAACATATGAAATCTGAGATACAAAAAAGATAGTGCAAAACAAAAACAAAAAGAGAAGGGAAAAAAATTAGAGCAATGGTTACCGAGGGTCAATTATCGGCTCTCGGTAATAGCCATCTTTTCCGGGAGGTGCTCTCGGTAAAGAATCTAACCTAGATCTTAACCATTCCCCTTTCTTTCCCTGTTCATTCTTCTCCTTATGAGTTCACTGCGCCACTGCCGCCGCCGACGCCGAAATCGCCACCGCCACCAACTGTCGCCCTCCATCGCCACCAACTGTGGCCGCTGGTGAAGCTATGTACCTAGGGTAGGGTCATGGGTCTGTCCAAGGTACCCTCCCCAAGGACATCCCTAAAGAAACCAGGAGTATTCGAAGAAAAATCATCATCCACTCGACCATGAAGTTATTGCAGGCATTACCAGTAACGCCCCCATCTTTATGTACCTTAAATCCTCTGTGACGTGGGTTGGCTAGGTCCTGGCGCACTCTATATAAGCCACCCCCTCCACAGGCACAGGGGTTCGCACTTTCTATAACACACACGTATAATCCAGTCGACCGCCTCTGGGCTCCCAGACGTAGGGCTGTTACTTCCTCCGAGAAGGGACTGAACTCGTAAAACTCCTTCGTACAACTCCTCCATAGCTAAGATCTTGCCTCTACATTCCTACCCCCATTCTACTATCAGACATAGAACCACGTCAGTTGGCGCCCACCGTGGGGCAGGTGTCTTAGCGACTTGTTGGAGAAGTTGCGATTTTTTCCGATCCTCATCGACATGGTTTCAGGCGGAGGTTTGGCCAAGGGCCACGAGATCCGTCTCGGTGCGCTCGTATTCATCGCTGACGACTCCTCTTGGTTCCAGGAAGCGCCACTCGACGTCGAGGCGCTCCCCGTCCGCGGGGCAACACACTTTCGCGCGTGCGTCCATGGCGTCCTCCTTCGGCAGCCGTCGACTTAGTATCGGTCGGCCCCCGTGTCGACCTCCCCCCCCCCCCCCCCCCGCAACCTGTCGGGGCAAACGTTCCGGTCGGTCGAGGCTTCAGCGGTGGGTGAGGCTTGCGGTGGCTCGCCAATCGGCCACCCCCAGGTCGCGGCAATCGAGCCCGATGAAACTCTCTACATCCTGTTCAACTGGCTCTATAGAGACTGCATCTGAGTGTGACAGCAGCGACCCCGCAGTGGAAGTTTTGATGTTCAATGGACCACAGAGTCCTCCTAGCTTCACCCGTGAGGACGGAGGCGATGGTGGCGGCAATCCATCGCGTGTCCACGAAGAGTACCGACCTGAACCCCTCTCTTCACAGAGGAGGGAGGAAGTTCGCCGCCGGAATATGGATGCACTTCACACTCCTATCGTTGGAGAAACTCTTGAGGCTCACGCCTTGGAGGAGGCGCGCCTAGCCAACTTGGCTGAGCGCACTCGATTGGAGAACCTCCAGCACGCACTCGACGAGCGTGCTCGACAATGTATCCCCAAGTCCAGTCGACGCCAACTTTTTCCGCCTCCGACTTAGGTATACCGAACCCCGATCCACAATCTCGTAGCTGCGGCCCGAATAGCGGAGTCAATCCAACCTTCCAAGTCAGAAGCTGGTCGAGGTCTGGTGCAGATCCGGGCCTTTCTCCGTGCGGCGGAAGAGCAGAATACAGCAGTATCTCAGTCACGGAATAGGATCCATAGCATATCCGTGGTGGCAGACACTGTCCAGTCGGCTCACAGTCTGAGATCGCCTCCGAGGCGTGAAGGATGTGGAGACCAGCGACATTAGTACAGAAGCCGCGAGCAGTATGATCACCGACTCGATCACCGACATCAATACAGTGGTGGGCTAAGGATTCCAGTTGAACCCAGGGAACCGGGCTTTGATGCGAGATCTATTCTCGTTCAGGGTCTGGTCGACAGAAACAGAGCTCACAGAAAAGGTCCCGACAGAGATTTTCCAACCAGCAGTAGAGTGCATGTCTCAGGTCCAGAGTGCTTCAGCAGAGCCATCAGGGCTGCAGTGAGTCCTCCCAACTTCAGGTTGGCGACTGGAGTCAGTAAGTTCACTAGAGAGTCCAAGCCTGATAATTGGCTTGAAGATTACTGAGTGGCTATTCAGATCGGTGGTGGCAATGATGAGGTAGCCATGAAACACCTTCCTTTGATGTTGGAGGGCTCAGCCAGGGCGTGGCTGAATCAGTTAGCACATGGTAGCATTTATACTTGGGAAGATCTTGCCCGAGTATTTGTCAGAACATTTGAAGGTACTTGCAAATGGCCGGCAGGGCTGACAGAATTACAAAGTTGCGTTCAGAAACTGAATGATTCTTTGAGAGATTATATCCAGAGATGGATCACATTGCACCATACGCTGGAGAATGTGTCTGATCATCAGGCAATTTGTGCCTTTAAAGAAGGCGTCAAATATCGGGAGTTGAATCTGAAATTCGATCGGACAGGAGATATGACTCTGACTCGGATGATGGAGACTGCCACCAAGTACGCCAACGGTGAAGAAGAAGACCGACTTCGCAGTGGCAAGCACAAAACAGTCGCCCACGAAACCGGAGGAGGAAGCTCCAGTCGGAAGCAGAAGCGCAAAGCCGAGCCTGCCGCTCCTGGTGAAGCCTTAGCTGTGACTCAAGGAAAGTTCAAGGGGAAGCCCAAAGGGTCGTGGGACCCCAAGAAAGTGAAAGATCAAGATGGAAATGATGTGCTGGATTTACCATGACACATTCACACCAAAAAAGATGAAGAGAGTAATTTCATTTACCCGAAGCATACCACTCGACAGTTTCGACCCCTAATCCAGCAGTTCCGAGAGAAACAACCCAAGGAAAAGGAGAAAGAAGCAGACATGGTTGAGGACGAGGAAGAGGATGATGATGGTTATTCCCACGTGAATTCCACTCTGATGATTTTCGCTGACGTTGAGAGTAAGAGTCGATTGAAAGTCATCAACAGAGAAGAGAACATGGTCGCTCCAGTGACACCCAGTTATTTGAAGTGGTCCCAGACTGCCATTACATTCGACCAGTCCGATCACCCAGCGCACATAGCCACCCCTGGGAGGCAAGTGTTGGTGGTCAACCCAGTAGTCGAAGGCACCCGTCTGACTAAGGTTCTGATGGACGGTGGCAGTGGCCTGAATATACTGTATGCAGAGACGTTGAAAGGAATGGGCATTCCGATGTCCAGACTCAGTGAAAGCAATATGAGTTTCCATGGAGTCATTCCCAGCAAGAAGGCTGCATCACTTGGCCAGATCGCTCTCGATGTAGTGTTCGGTGACTCCCAGAATTACCGTAAAGAAAAGTTGACATTTGAAGTTGTGGATTTCCAGAGTGCCTATCATGCTATTTTGGGAAGGCCAGCTTATGCACGTTTTATGGCTCGACCATGTTACGTGTACCTCAAATTGAAGATGCCTAGTCCCAAAGGGGTGATCACTATCACTGGTAGTCGGAAGAAGGCAGAAGAGTGCTTCCAGAAGGGCTCAAAGATCGCCGATGCACAGATGGCCGTAGTAGAATTGCAGGAATATAAAAAACGCAGATCCGAGTGATTTGTTGCAATCCAAGAAGCCTGCCAGGGATTCAGCATTCCAGTCGTCTGGCAAAACATAGTTGATTCACATTCACCCGACGGGTCCCAATGTTTCTCCGACTCACATTTCAACAACACCCGACTCCAAATAGGAAGAAGCGCTCATCCAGTTCCTCCGTGAGAACTGGGACATCTTTGCATGGAAACCTTCGGACATGCCTAGTGTTCCCAGGGGACTGGCTGAGCATCGTTTGCGAGTCGACCCAAAAGTGAAACTAGTCAAAGAACATCTTCGACGGTCCGCCATACAGAAGAGGAAGGCAATCGGTGAAGAGGTGGCTCGGCTTCTGGCAGCTGAGTTTATCCGTGAGATTTACCACCCCGAGTGGTTAGCTAGTGTTTTCATGGTCCCAAAGAAGGACGACTCACTTCACATGTGCATCAACTTCGAACATATCAATCAGGCATGCCCGAAAGATCACTTTCCTCTCCCTCGCATCGACCAAATAGTCGACTCGACTGCGGGGTGCAAACGTTTGTCCTTTTTGGACGCTTATTCCGGGTACCACCAGATCCATCTATACGAACCCGACGAGATAAAAACAGCTTTTATCACCCCATTTGGGTGCTTCTGTTATGTCACTATGCCATTCGGTTTGAAGAACGCTGGAGCCACGTTCATGCGGATGATTCAGAAGTGCTTGCCCACTCAAATCAGTCAGAATGTGGAAGCATACATAGATGACATTGTGGTCAAGTCACATAAAGGTTCCGACCTACTGGCTGACCTTGCTAAAAATTACTCAGTTTTCTCGTTTTTGAATGAGGGATCGACGCTATCCCAGAGAAAGTGGGGGCCATACTCTGGATGAAATGCTCTGTGCGTGTGCATGATGTCCAGAAGCATACTGGTTGTCTGGCCGCCCTAAGTCGATACATTTCTCGCCTCGGTGAAAAGGCACTTCCTCTTTACCGACTAATGAAGAAGTCAGATAAGTTCGAGTGAAGTCCCGAAGCTGATGCAGCATTTGCAGAGCTTAAAGCCCTGCTTTCCACCTAGACGGTGCTTGCTGCTCCAATCAGCAAAGAGCCTTTACTGCTTTACATTGCAGCCACTGGACAAGTCGTCAGTACAGTACTTACGGTCGAGCGGGAAGAAGAAGGAAAAGCCTACAAAGTTCAGCGCCTAGTATACTATGTCTCTGAAGTTTTGACCCCATCAAAGCAAAGATATCCACATTATCAGAAGCTCGTTTATGGGATTTATATGACCAAGAAGAAGGTTGCACATTACTTCTCTGATCACTCCATTACAGTCGTCAGTGACGCTCCATTATCAGAGATTTTGAACAATAGAGATGCAACTGGTCGAGTGGCAAAGTGGGCGATTGCACTCCTTCCCTTGGATATCAAGTTCGAGGCAAAGAAAGCTATCATGTCCCAAGCAATAGCAGATTTCCTCGCCAAGTGGATTGAACAACAACTGCCGACTCAAGTTCACTCGGAGCACTGGACCATGTGCTTTGATGGTTCCAAGATGCTGAATGGTTCCGGCGCTGGGGTGGTACTGGTATCCCCCCGAGCAGACAAGCTCAGATATGTCCTCCAGATTCACTTTGATTCCTCCAATAACGAAGCAGAATATGAAGCACTCTTGTATGGGTTACGTATGGCCATCTCACTCGGCGTCCGTCGCCTCATGGTCTATGATGACTCAGATTTAGTAGTCAACCAAGTGATGAAGGAGTGGGACGTCAGAAGCCCAGCCATGTCTGGTTACTTCAACGCGGTGAGGAAGTTGGAAAAGAAGTTTGAGGGTTAGAGCTCCATCATGTACCCCGGCTGAAAAATCAAGCAGCAGATGATTTAGCGAAGATAGGCTCCAAGAGAGAAGCTATTCCCAGCAACGTGTTCCTGGAGCACATTCATGCACCTTCGGTTCAAGAAGATCCCTTCGCCGAATAGCCCCCGCAGCCTAGGAGCGCCACAGATCCGACTGAAGTCAAGGTTCCAACTGTGTTCGACTTAATCATGGAGGTGTTGGTCATCAGTTCGTCGATCCAAGGCCTTTACTGTAATAAGGGGCCAACTGTTCAGAGAAAGTGCAACCGGGGTCAGCCAGAAATGCATAACACCAGAAGAAGGCCGAGTGATCCTCCACGACATCCATTCGGGGACCTGTGGCCACCATGCGTCCTCTCGGACCATTGTGGCTAAGGCATACCGAGCTGGATTTTATTGGCCACGAGCAAATGAAATGGCGAAAGATATAGTCGACAGATGTGAAGGATGCCAGTTCTACTCCAATATGTCACACAAACCTGCGTCAGCCCTGAAGACCATGCCACTCGTCTGGCCCTTTGCTGTTTGGGGATTGGACATGGTTGGGCCACTGAGGACTGGTAGGAGCGGCTTCATGCATGTGCTCGTAGCAGTCGACAAGGTTACCAAATGGATCGAAGCCAAGCCTGTTAAGAACCTTGAAGCTAGTACTCCTGTCAGTTTCATCAGAGACTTGATTTTCAGATATGGAGTTCTGCACAGCATCATCACTGACAACAGATCAAACTTCGATTATGATGAGTTCCAAACCTTCTGCACCTCACAAGGCACACGGGTTGCCTATGCTTCACTCGCCCATCCTCAGTCGAATTGACAAGCAGAAAGAGCAAATGGCCTGATTCTCAAAGGACTGAAACCCCGACTGATGCGAGATCACAAGCACGCGGCCGGCGCTTGGGTTGACGAACTTCCATTAGTTCTCTGGGTATTGAGGACAACTCCTAATCGGTCGACTTTTTGAACTCCATTCTTCTTGGTCTATGGAGCTGAAGTTGTTCTTCCGAGCGACTTGCTTCATAATGCACCACAAGTTGAGCTCTTCTCTGAAGATGAAGCAGAACAAGCTCGGCAAGAAGCATTCGACCTCCAAGAGGAGGAACGAGAGATCGCCTTGATCCGGTGGACCATTTATCAACAAGACTTGCATCGATTCCACGCTAGACACGTGAAGGGTCGAGCCTTTCAAGAGGGAGACTTAGTTCTTCGAGTGGATCAATAGAAACCACACAAGCTCGCCCCAGCTTGGGAAGGTCCCTTCATTGTCACCTGAGTGCTCCACAATGGAGCATACCACCTTTACAGTGTCGAGCATAAGAAGGACGATCCACGGGCTTGGAACGCGGAGCTGCTCCGCCCCTTTTATACTTAAGCACTCGTTCAAATAAAATGTAATAAGAAATACCTTTGTAATTTGTTCATCAAAGACAAGAGCTTTACAGCCTTCTCGTACGATTGTTGTTGTTTTTATTTACCTCTGAAATCCCCAGTGGGTGGGCTTAGCCGCGAATCCGTTTCACCTAAGTTCGAAAGAAAATCCTACCGAGTGATGAGCAAGCCTCTCACTCGGGGGCTTAGCCACAAATCCGTTTCGCCTAAGTTCTAAAGAAAATCCTACCGAGTGATGAGCAAGCCTCTCACTCGAGGGCTTAGCCGCGAATCCGTTTCGCCTAAGTTCGAAAGAAAATCCTACCGAGTGGTGAGCAATCCTCTCACTCGGGGGTTTAGCTGTAGTCCACTACTCGCCTAAGTTTGTAAAATCCTACCGAGTGGTGAGCAAGCCTCTC
Organism: Triticum aestivum; assembly: GCF_018294505.1. NCBI lineage: Eukaryota > Viridiplantae > Streptophyta > Magnoliopsida > Poales > Poaceae > Triticum > Triticum aestivum. Next base: position 516,618,184 of record NC_057806.1, on the reverse strand, counting down.
ACTCGGGGACTTAGCTGTAGTCCAGTACTCGCCTAAGATTGTAAAATCCTACCGAGTGGTGAGCAAGCCTCTCACTCGGGGGCTTAGCTGCAGTCCAGTACTCGCCTAAGTTTGTAAAATCCTACCGAGTGGTGAGCAAGCCTCTCACTCGGGGGCTTAGCTGCAGTCGAGTACTCGCCTAAGTTTGTAAAATCCTACCGAGTGGTGAGCAAGCCTCTCACTCGGGGGCTTAGTGCTACGTCTTGAGCTTGCGTTCATTTTTCCCGAAGAGGAAGGGATGATGCACCAGAGTAGCGTAAGTATTTCCCTCAGTTTTTGAGAACCAAGGTATCAATCCAGTAGGAGCCCACGCTCAAGTCCCTCGTACCTGCACAAAGCGATAGCTACTCGCAGCCAACGCGATTAGGGGTTGTCAAGCCCTTCACAATCACTTACGAGAGTGAGATCTGATAGATATAATATTTTTGGTATTTTTGGTATAAAGATGCAAAGTAAAAAGTAAAAGCAAAATAAAAAGCAAAACAATATTAAAGTGATGGAGATTAATATGATGAGATTAGACCCGGGGGCCATAGGTTTCACTAGTGGCTTCTCTCAAGAGCATAAGTATTCTACGGTGGGTGAACAAATTACTGTTGAGCGATCAACAAAATTGAGCATAGTTATGAGAATATCTAGGCATGATCATGTATATAGGCATCACGTCCATGAAAAGTAGATCGAAATGATTCTGCATCTACTAATATTACTCTACTCATCGACCGCTATCCAGCATGCATCTAGAGTATGAAGCTAAAAACAGAGTAACGCCTTAAGCAAGATGACATGATGTAGAGAGATAAATTCATGCAATGTGAAATAAACCCTGTTTTGTTATCCGCGATGGCAACGATACAATACGTGCCTTGCTGCCCCTTCTGTCACTGGATAAGGACACCGCAAGATCGAACCCAAAGCTAAGATCTTCTCCCATGGCAAGAACTACCAATCTAGTTGGCCAAACCAAACGGATAATTCGAAGAGACTTGCAAAGATAACCAATCATACACAAAAGAATTCAGAGAAGATTCAAATATTATTCATAGATAGAATTGATCATAAACCCACAATTCATCGGTCTCAACAAACACACTGCAAAAAGAAGATTACATCGAATAGATCTCCACTAGAGAGGGGGAGAACTTTGTATTGGGATTCAAAGAGAGAGAAGAAGCCATCTAGCTACTAACTATGGACCCGAAGGTCTGAGGTAAACTACTCATGCTTCATCGGAGAGGCTAGGATGATGTAGAAGCCCTCCGTGATTATAGCCCTCTTCCGGCAGAGCTCCGGAACAGGCCCCAAGATGGGATCTCGTCGATACAGAAAGTTGCGGTGGTGGAATTAGGTTTTTGGCTCCTGTTCTAATCATTTGGGGGTACGTGTGTATATATACGAGGAAGAAGTACACCGGAGGAGCAACGAGGGGCCCATGAGGCAGGGGGCACGCCCTAGGGGGGGCGCCCCCACCCTCGTGACCGCCTCTTTTGTTCCTTGGAGCAGGGTCCAAGTCTCCTGGATCACGTTCGGTGAGAAATCACGTTCCCGAAGATTTTATTCCGTTTGGACTCCGTTTGATATTCCGTTTCCTCGAAACACTAAAAAAGGCAAAAAACAGCAATTCTGGGCTGGGCCTCCGGTTAATAGGTTAGTCCCAAAAGTAATATAAAAGTGGAAAATAAAGCCCAATATAGTCCAAAACAGTAGATAATATTGCATGGAGCAATCAAAAATTATAGATACGTTGGAGACGTATCAGGCATCTCCAAGCTTAATTCCTGCTCGTCCTCGAGTAGGTAAATAATAAAAAGAGAATTTTTGATGCGGAGTGCTACTTGGTATAATTTCAATGTAAATCTTCTTAATTGTGGTAAGAATATTCAGATTAGAAATATTCAAGACAAAAGTTTATATTGACATAAAAATAATAATACTTCAAGCATACTAACAAAGCAATTATGTCTTCTCAAAATAACATGGCCAAAGAAAGTTATCCCTACAAAATCATATAGTCTAGCTATGCTCCATCTTCACCACACAAAGTATTTAAATCATGCACAACCCCGATGACAAGCCAAGCAATTGTTCATACTCTAACTTTTTCAAAACTTTTTCAATCTTCACGCAATACATGATCCTAAGCCATGGATATAGCAGTATAGGTGGAATAGAACGGTGGTTGTGGAGAAGACAAAAAGGAGGAGATGGTCTCACATTAGTTTGGCGTATCAACGGGCTATGGAGATTCCCATCAATAGATATCAATGTGAGTGAGTAAGGATTGCCATACAACGGATGCACTAGAGCTATAAGTATATGAAAGCTCAAAAAGAAACTAAGTGGGCATGCATCCAACTTGCTTGCTCATGAGACTCTCTACTATGAAGATCATGGTGCTACTTTGAAGCACAAGTGTGGTAAAAGGATAGTAACATTGTCCCTTCTCTCTTTTTCTCTCATTTTTTATTTATATATTTTTTGTTTGGGCCTTTTCTCTTTTTTTATGGCCTGTTTTTATTTGGGCTTCTTTGGCCTCCCTTTTTTCGTCCGGAGTCTCATCCCGACTTATGGGGGAATCAGAGTCTCCATCATTCTTTCCTCACTGGGACAATGCTCCAATAATGATGATCATCACACTTTTATTTTTCTTATAACTCAACAATTACAACTTGATACTTAGAACAAAATATGACTCTATGTGAATGCATCCGGCGGTGTACTGGGATATGCAATATGACAATGATGAATGTGTCATGAACGGAACGGTCGAAAGTTGCATGGCAATATATCTCGGAATGGCTATGGAAATGCCATAATAGGTAGGTATGGTGGCTGTTTTGAGGAAGGTATATGGTAGGTGTATGATATCGGCGAAAGGTGCGCGGTATTAGAGAGGCTAGCAAAGGTGTAAGGGTGAGAGTGCGTATAATCCATGGACTCAACATTAGTCATAAAGAACTCATATACTTATTGCAAAAATCTAGAAGTTATCAAAGCAAAGTATTACGTGCATGCTCCTAGGGGGATAGATTGGTAGGAAAAGACCATCGCTCGTCCCCGACCGCCACTCATAAGGAAGACAATCAATAAACAAATCATGCTCCGACTTTGTTACATAACGGTTCACCATACATGCATGCTACGTGAATCACAAACTCTAACACAAGTATTCTTTAAATTCACAACTACTCAACTAGCATGACTTTAATATTATCACCTCCATATCTCAAAACAATTATCATGCTTCAATCTTTTCTTAGTATTCAACACACTCAAAAGAAAGTTTCACAAATCATGAATACCAAGCATATTATTATTAAGCAAATTACCATGCTATTAAGAGACTCTCAAAATAATTTAAGTGAAGCATGAGAGATCAATAGTTTCTTTAAAACAAATCCACTGTCGTGCTCTAAAAGATCTAAGTGAAGCACATAGAGCAAAATTATAACGCTCAAAATATATAAGTGAAGCACATAGAGCAAACTTATCTAGCTTAAAAGATATAACTGAAGCACATGGAGAAAAGCTACTACGCTCAAAAGATATAAGTGAAGCACATAGAGCAAAACTACTTAGCTCAAAAGATATAAGTGAAGCACATAGAGTATTCTATCAAATTTTTTATTCATGTATGGCTCTCTCAAAAGGTGTGTACAGCAAGGATGATTGTGGCATACTAAGACACAAATACACAAATAATACAAGACACTCCAAGCAAAACACATATCATGTTGGTGAATACAAATATAGCTCCAAGTAAATTACCGATGGAAGTGGACGAAAGAGGGGATGCCTTCCGGGGCATCCCCAAGCTTTGACTTTTTGGTGTCCTTGGATTATCTTGGGGGTGCAATGGGCATCCCAAAGCTTAGGCTCTTGCCACTCCTTGTTCCATGACCCATCAAAAGAATTCACCCAAAACTTAAAAACTTCACAACACAAAACTCAAAATAGAAAACTCGTGAGCTCCGTTAGTGAAAGAAAACAAAAGACCACTTCAAGGTACTGTAATGAACTCATTATTTATTTATATTGGTGTTAAACCTACTGTATTCCAACTTCTCTATGGATTATAAACTATTTTACTAGCCATAGATTCATCAAAATAAGCAAACAACACACGAAAAACAGAATCTGTCAAAAACAGAACAGTCTGTAGTAATCTGTAGCTAGCGCAAGATCTGGAACCACAAAAATTCTAAAATAGATTTCTGGACGTGAGGAATTTACTATTAATCATCTTCAAAAATAATTAACTAAATAGCACTCTTCAAATAAAAATGACAGCAATTCTCGTGAGCGCTAAAGTTTCTGTTTTTTTTACAGCAAGTTCAACAAGACTTTCCCCAAGTCTTCTCAATAGTTCTACTTGGCACAAACACTATTTAAACACACAAAAAACACAACCAAAACAGAGGCTAAATAATTTATTTATTACTAATCAGTATCAAAAATCAAAGAATAAAAATAAAATTGGGTTGCCTCCCAACAAGCGCTATCGTTTAACGCCCCTAGCTAGGCATAAAAGCGAGGATAGATCTAGGTATTGCCATCTTTGGTAGGCAATCCATAAGTGGATCTCATGATAGTTTCATATGGTTATTTTATTTTCTTTCTAGGAAAGTGTTCCATGCCCTTTTTTAATGGAAATTGAAATCTAATATTCCCTTCCTTCATATCAATAATCGCACCAACCGTTCTAAGGAAAGGTCTACCAAGAATAATAGGCAAGAAGGATTGCAATCTATATCAAGAACAATGAAATCTACGAGCATATAATTCCTATTCGCAACAATAAAATCATCATTAATCCTTCCCATAGGTTTCTTAGTAGTGTAATCCGCAAGATGCAAGTTTAGAGAGCAATCATCAAAATTACGGAAATCTAGCAAATCACACAAAGTCTTGGGAATAGTAGAGACACTAGCACCCAAATCACACAAAGCATAAAACTCATGATCTTTAATTTTAATTTTAATAGTTGGTTCCCACTCATAATAGAGTTTTCTAGGGATAGAAACTTTCAACTCAAGTTTTTCTTCATAAGATTGCATCAAGGCAGCAACAATATGTTTGGTGAAGGCTTTATTTTGACAATAAGCATGTGGAGAATTTAGCACGGATTGCAACAAGGAAATACAATCAATTAAAGAGAAACTTTCATAATTAAATTCCTTGAAATCTAATATAGTGGGTTTAGCAACATCTAGATTTTTATTTCTTTCAATCCCACTTTCATCAATTTCATCATTAAGATCTAAATACTGCGAATTTTTAGAACACCTTCTAGGTAAAGGAAGATCATATTCAGTTTCATCAAGATTAATATTGCAAAATAAAGATTTAATAGGGGACACATCAATAACTTTTAGATCTTCATCTTGATTTTCATAGGAATTGGAGGAACACGCTTTAATAAAGGCATCTTTGGAAGCACGCATCCTAGCGGTTCTTTCCTTGCACGCATCAATGGAAATTCTCATGGCTTCGAGAGACTCACTGATATCATGCTTAGGAGGAATAGATCTAAGCTTTAAATAATAAACCTCAATAGAAATTCTATCAACGTTTCTAGCCAAATCATCAACTTTAAGCAATTTCTCCTCAAGGAAAGCATTAAAATTCTTTTGTGAATTCATAAACTCTTTAACAATATTCTCAAATTCAGAGGGCATCTTATTATAATTTCCATAAGAGTTGTTGTAGGAATTACCATAATTATTAGAAGGATTACTAGGATATGGCCTAGGATTAAAATTCCCTCTATAAGCATTGTTAGCAAAATTATTCCTACCAACAAAATTCACATCAATAGATTCATTGTTATTCTCAATCAAAGTAGACAAAGGCATATCATTAGGATCAGAAGAAACACTCTTAGTAGCAAATAATTTCATAAGTTCATCCATCTTTCCACTCAACACATTAATTTCTCCTATCGCATGCACTTTTTTATTAGAAGATCTTTCAGTATGCCATTGAGAATAATTAACCATAATATTATCTAGGAGTTTAGTAGCATCTCCTAAAGTGATTTCCATAAAAGTGCCTCCCGCGGCCGAATCTAAAAGATTTCTAGAAGCAAAATTCAATCCGGCATAAAATTTTTGTATGATCATCCACAAATTGAAACCATGAGTAGGGCAATTACGTATCATTAATTTCATTCTCTCCCAAGCTTGTGCAGCATGTTCATGATCAAGTTGTTTAAAGTTCATAATATTGTTTCTAAGAGAGATGATCTTAGCGGTAGGAAAATACTTAGAGATAGAAGCATCTTTGCACTTGTTCCATGAATCAATACTATTCTTAGGCAAAGACGAAAACCAAGCTTTAGCACGATCTCTAAGAGAAAAAGGAAATAGCTTCAATTTAACGACATCATTATTGACATCTTATTTCTTTTTCATATCACATAAATCAACGAAGCTATTCAGATGAGTAGCGTCATCTTCACTAGGAAGGCCGGCGAATTGATCTTTCATAACAAGATTCAACAAAGCAATATTAATTTCATAAGACTCAGCATCGGTAAGAGGAGCAATCGCAGTGCTAAGGTAATCATTATTATTGGTATTGGTGAAGTCACACAATTTAGTAGTATCTTGAGCCATCGCGACAAGCAAGCAATCTAACACATGAGCAAACGAAAAGCAAATGGGCAAAACGAGGCAAATAGAGAGGGAGGATAGAGAGAGAGGGCGAATAAAACAGCAAGGGTGAATTGGGGGGAGAGGAAAATGAGAGGCAAATGGCAAATAATGTAATGCGAGAGATAGGGATTGTGATGGGTACTTGGTATGTTGAATTTTTGCGTAGACTCCCCAGCAATGGCGCCAGAAATCCTTCTTGCTACGTCTTGAGCTTGCGTTGGTTTTCCCCGAAGAGGAAGGGATGATGCAGCAGAGTAGCGTAAGTATTTCCCTCAGTTTTTGAGAACCAAGGTATCAATCCAGTAGGATCCCACGCTCAAGTCCCTCGTACCTGCACAAAGCGATAGCTACTCGCAACCAACGCGATTAGGTGTTGTCAAGCCCTTCACGGTCACTCACGAGAGTGAGATCTGATAGATATAATATTTTTGGTATTTTTGATATAAAGATGCAAAGTAAAAAGTAAAATCAAAATAAAAATCAAAACAATATTAATGTGATGGAGCTTAATATGATGAGATTAGACCCGGGGGCCATAGGCTTCACTAGTGGCTTCTCTCAAGAGCATAAGTATTCTACGGTGGGTGCACAAATTACTGTTGAGCAATTGACAGAATTGAGCATAGTTATGAGAATATCTAGGCATGATCATGTATATAGGCATCACGTCCTGCCTGCATCTACTACTATTACTCCACTCGTCGACCGCTATCCAGCATGCATCTACAGTATTAAGTTAAAAATAGAGTAACGCCTTAAGCAAGATGACATGATGTAGAGAGATAAATTCATGCAATATGAAATAAACCCCATCTCGTTATCATCAATGGCAATGATAAAATACGTGCCTTGTTGCCCCTTCTGTCACTGGGTAAGGACACCGCAAGATCGAACCCAAAGCTAAGCACTTCTCCCTTTGCAAGAACTACCAATCTAGTTGGCCAAACCAAACGGATAATTCGAAGAGACTTGCAAAGATAACCAATCATACATAAAAGAATTCAGAGAAGATTCAAATATTATTCATAGATAGACTTGATCATAAACCCACAATTCATTGGTCTCAACAAACACACCGCAAAGAGAAGATTACATCGAATAGATCTCCACAAGAGAGGGGGAGAACTTTGTATTGAGATTCAAAGAGAGAGAAGAAGCCCTCCGTGATAACGGCCCTCTTCCGGCGGAGCTCCGGAACAGGCCCCAAGATGGGATCTCGTGGATACAGAAAGTTGCAGCGGTGGAATTAGGTTTTTGGCTCCTGTTCTGATCGTTTGGGGGTACGTGTGTATATATAGGAGGAAGAAGTACGCCGGAGGAGCAACGAGGGGCCCACGAGGCAGGGGGCCACCCCCACCCTCGTGACCGCCACTTTTGTTCCTTGGAGCATGGTCCAAGTTTCCTGGATCACGTTCGGTGAGAAAATCACGTTCCCGAAGATTTTATTCCATTTGGACTCCGTTTGATATTTCGTTTCCTTGAAACACTGAAATAGGCAAAAACAACAATTCTGGGTTGGGCCTCTGGTTAATAGGTTAGTCCCAAAAATAATATAAAAGTGGAAAATAAAGCCCAATATAGTCCGAAACAGTAGATAATATAGCATGGAGCAATCAAAAATTATAGATACGTTGGAGACGTATCACTTAGCTGCAACATAGTACTCGCCTAAGTTTGTAAAATCCTACCGAGTGGTGAGCAAGCCTCTCACTCGGGGGCTTAGCTGCAGTCCACTACTTGCCTAAGTTTGTAAAATCCTACCGAGTGGTGAGCAAGCCTCTCACTTGGGGGCTTAGCTGCAGTCCAGTACTCGCCTAAGTTTGTAAAATCCTACCGAGTGGTGAGCAAGCCTCTCACTCGGGGGCTTAGCTCCAGTCCAGTACTCGCCTAAGTTTGTAAAATCCTACCGAGTGGTGAGCAAGCCTCTCACTCGGGGGCTTAGCTGCAGTCCAGTACTGGCCTAAGTTTGTAAAATCCTACCGAGTGGTGAGCAAGCCTCTCAATCGGGGTTTAGCTGCAGTCCAGTACTTGCCTAAGTTTGTAAAATCCTACCGAGTGGTGAGCAAGCCTCTCACTCGGGGGCTTAGCTGTAGTCCAGTACTCGCCTAAGTTTGTAAAATCCTACCGAGTGGTGAGCAATCCTCCCACTCGGGGGCTTAGCTGCAGTCCAATACTCGCCTAAGTTTGTAAAATCCTACCGAGTGGTGAGCAATGCTCCCACTCGGAGGCTTAGCTGCAGTCTAGTACTCGCCTAAGTTTGTAAAATCCTACCGAGTGGTGAGCAATCGTCCCACTCGGGGGCTTCGCTGTAGTCCAGTACTCGCCTAAGTTTGTAAAATCATACCGAGTGGTGAGCAATCCTCCCACTCGGGGGCTTAGCTGCAGTCCAGTACTCGCCTAAGTTTGTAAAATCCTACCGAGTGGTGAGAAATCCCCCCACTTGGGGGTTTAGCTGCAGTCCAGTACTCATCTGACTTTATAAAATCCTACCGAGTGGTGAGCAATCCTCCCACTCGGGGGCTTAGCTGCAGTCCAGTACTCGCCTAAGTTTGTAAAATCCTTTCCCTAAGAGCTGAAACCCTCTTCTCCGAGCTACGCCACAAATACAACGGAGCAGATCCCAAAAGCAATCGCAAGTATACTCAAAAGCAGTTCGGATAAATCCTAAAGTCCCAAGCAACAAATCAAAAGTATTCGAGCATCAAGCCCGAAGGAGTTTAATGGTTACTGCAACCACTCGGCATTCCGAGGCAAATTTAAGACAGGTTTAAATCTCATAGTTTGTTCACTCAGTAGGAGGAGGGCTGGCGGGTTTGACGAATTCGTCCAAGTCGATTCCATCTGTGATCCGAGTGGCGGCAGCGATGAAAGTCTCCATAAAGGACTGGAAGTCATGCCTTTTGGTGTTGGCAACCTTGATCGCCGCCAGCGTGTCTTCATGAGCTTCCTTGTAGTGGACTCTGAACAAGGACAACGCCATGTCAGCACCACACCGGACAGAGGACTTCTTGCATTCTTGCACTCGACCAGGAATCTCGTTGAGCCGAGCCATCAGAGATTCCAGGTTAGTTTGAAGCGTCGCCTCTTGGCAGAGTGATGGGTCGATCCGTGAAACTGCCACCTTCAGGCGTGCGAGATAACTTGTGACGATGGCGACAGGGGATTCCAGTCGAAGCACGTTCATGGAAGTCTCGTCGCAGACTGGAGAAACGATAGGGTCTAGACCAGTCTCGATCCTTCCGGTTTCCTTGTCAAAGTTTTGGCAGAATTCTGCAGTGAAAGAGTTAGTGAGTCGACTGGACAGGATTAACTTGCAAGCAGCAAAGCAGTCGGATTAAAAGGAGTACCTTCCAGCATAAGATAGAGCTTCTTGGCAAGAGTTCTCAGATAGGCTTCCGTGTCATTTCTCTTGCGGACCGCAGACTCCAGCTTCTCATTCAGGGCAATCTTATCCTTCTTCAGACGACTTACTTCTCGGTTAGACTCATTGAGATAGGACTACAGCTTATTTACCTCCCGTTCCAACGCTGCGACCGAAGCCAGCTTCTGGTCTGCAAGGGCAGTCTTGTCTTGAGCTTCCTTCTGTGCAGCTGCAAGGTCCAAGTCATTCTTCTCCAGAGCCAACCTCATTTTCTCTGCAAAAGAAGCAATCAGATCAAACAAGATATCAAATAAATATCTTAAAAGTCGATCAACGTGAACAGTCGATAGGCAGCCTTCCATACCAGCAGCTTCATATTCGGCTTTGTTCAACTTTTGTCGGGCCAACTCCAAGTCGAGGTTGAGTTGCCTCTGCTTCTCCTCAAACTCGGCAAACCTAGAAATGAGAGAACAAGATTTCTGTAGGAGGTAAAAGACGTGTCAATCGACACGATCAAAGGTTATTTACTTTCGAGTGAATAAAACTTAAAATTTCACTTAGACCCCAGCCGACTGCCCGCAGTCGACTGCGGTCTCGGGGATTACACCCAGCGGGTGCACTTGGCGTGCCCCCACTGATTCAGACCCAACTCGACCGGTCCGCCCGGGTCAAGTAAAAAAAACTATTCAGACCCCGGCCAACTGCCAGCAGTCGACCGCGGTCTTGGGGACTACACCCAGTGGGTGCACTTGACTTGCCCCCACTGGTTCGGATCTCATTCGACCGGTCCGACCGGGTCGAGTAGAAGAAGAGAAAGTAAAAAAGAACTCAGACCCCAGTCGACTGCCCGCAGTCTACTGCGGTCTCGGGGACTACACCCAGTGGGTGCACTTAGCGTGCCCCCACCGGTTCAGATCCCACTCGCCCAGGCCGAGTGGAAGAGCGCGAATACCAAAGACAATAAAACACCCTGTGGGTGTACAGATTTGACGCAAACAAGACTGGGTGTACAGACTTGACGCAAACAATAAGAGATTGTATGAAAGAAAATATTTCGGGTAGCATATCCTAATAGAACAAGGTCAGTCGAAAGTTTACTTACCTGGACATTGGCCCGGAGAGCAGCACTGGCATCGTAAGCAGCCAAGCTTTTCTTGTGCACCGTCTTCATCCGCTCCATCATCACGTTAGCCTGACGGATGGCTTCCGCAGCCACGTCCGACTGGTTTTCCGGAACATGGTAGTTGGTGAAGAAGGGGACAGATAACCCAGGTGCAGCAGCTTGGAGCTCCGAAGCGTGAGGTTGGACGACTGAAGGGAACACCGGTTCAATCGACGGTGCAGGGCGCTCACACTAGTGCAGAACCGGGCAATAGCACCGGTTCGTAAGGCCCTTTAGTGCCGGTTTGGTAACCGGCGCTAAAGTGTAGGCACTAAAGCCCCCCCCCCTTTAGTATCGGTTCAGCACGAACCGGTGCTTAAGGTGAACCACGTGGCACGAGCCAGCTTCGGGGGCAGGGAGCCCTTTACTGCCGGTTGGTGTCACCAACCGGTATTAAAAGGTTGGGGGGGTTGGGTTTATGATTTTTTTCATTTAATTTTGTGTTTTCCATTTCATTCTTTTTCGTTTGCTGGTATTTTACGATACTACATATTGTAGACGTTATGCATATATATAAATAGAATTTCTAGTAGAACCAATCATAATATATATATATATATATATATATATCATCGAATGTCTCACAACCACCATTAATTAATTCACACATATATACACACATGTATATATATATATACAATTTCTCCTAATTGGTGCCCTCGGAGCCAGTGGCATTAGCCTAATTGGTGCCTTCGGAGCACGATAACAATTGGAAGTGGTTCATGGGGGCGGTAGCGGGTAATAGTATTCTCCTTTGGGATCTATGGTCTGGTCGAGCAAAAATCCCGCTATTTCCTCTTAAATTGCTTCTATGCGGTCCTCTGTTAGGAGCTTCTCCCGCACCTCTTTGAACTATTAAGAAGGAGATCAATATGCATGTGTATTATTTGTGTGACTAGATATCGATAATGGTGTAAAAATTGTGAATAGTGTTCTAACAAACGTACCCACTCCTGTCTTTGAGATCTGCTCCTTTCGGATGCCATCATGCGAATGTTCTCGCAAACATAGTATGCACACATATTATTCCCCGGCGCCTGCTTTAGGGCCTTTACGAGAATGGAATTTGATCTGATAATAATTAATCAAGCATGATAATTAAGGAGATGGCAGCTAGCTAGTACTACTTAATTACTTACCTGGGGTCGATACCATTTCAGATTTTGTTTCCATGCGCATGGAGTGGCCCTGATGAACTTTGCCCAAGCCCTGCCCACCGACAAAGAAAATGAATAAATGGGTTATTAAGTAGTTGTTATCAGGAAATGACGAACTAATTAAATAGGCCAAGATATAGTTAATAATGATTGAAATTACCTGTTGACTATCCCCTTCACGATGGTATAGTCACTTGCTTTCTTAAGTAGTGAGTCTAGTACTTCAACTGTTCCTTCATCAACTTTGATGATTAACAAGATCCAATGAAATCTGCATGCACACACGCTTGCATGTATTAATTAAGCGGGCATATGTAAGCAAAAACATGTAGTTGCTAGTAGGAAAAAACAGAATTTGTAGTACAAGACAGTGTGACTCACTCGAAGTTGTAAGGAAGTAGTATATCTTCATTGTATTTGAGACGCTTGAAGAACTCTAGCATGCTTTCCTCTACACTTTTTTCGTAATATGGATCTAATTTCCATGTGTATTCATTAATGGTATTTGGGTTAACGAACCCAATGCCATAGCGTCCACCTTTTTTCATTTCATAAATCTTCATCCTGCATAATACCACATAAAAGAATATAGTGAGGATAATTATAGGTAATGATTGATCAAAATGATCACTACAACTAGCTTGAGACTTAAATTACAGAAAGAAATCACTTACAGACAATAGCAACTGACGATAGATTTGTCGAGTGTGTCTTGATTGTATAGCTGAAATAGTTCTGAATACGCAACAGTCACAGCTTTCTCATGGTAGTAATGATCCTTCTTGACATTCACCATGAGGGACTCTCGATTGGAAATATTGGTAATGTCCATGTACCATTGATGCAATTCATACATTCTCGTTGGGAGGTTCTTGACCTCGTCTGGCTCGACCAAAGGTTGGCCCCAGACATATTTCTGTTTTATTTCCTCCTCTCTAGTCGGAGACATGGGCTCGATATCGAGGAGTTGTCCAACAGTGATCATGAGCATTTTAGCCTGCTCAATATGCTTCTCGGTTATTACCACATCGCCCAGCCCCGGAACGTTAGCGATTTTCCCACAATAATATTGGGCGCGCCTACTCTCATGTGTTGTTGGCACAGCAAGCAGGGGGATTGATTGCGCCGCCTGTTCTCCCAGCTGGGGAACGGTTTTACCACTCCTTTTGCCAGCTGATTTGCTCAAGCTCAAGCTCGCCTCTTTCTGTAGACGTGCTCGATTTAACTTCTTGATGTGGCGCTCATAGTCTATGTCAACAGGCTTGGGATCTGGTGCTCTAGCCATACGAATGAAGTGGTCAATCTTTTCCATAGGCACTTTCTCCCTTGGCGGCAGTGGCGGTTTCGGTGCAAAATGGGCTTCCACCTCGGCCTTCGATATGGCTACGTTTTCTTCCTTGGACTTGTCGTAAGGCCTCTGCGCAAGAGGCGCGATGCTTGGACCATATTGAAATCGCTTGCCTCCGCCTGTACCTCCAGTACTACCTCGAGTTGTACCACTACGCACCATAGCTGAGGCGGCTCTCTTTTGTGATTGCTCAGGCGGCAAAGACAATTAACGTGGCTGAGTTGGAGGAGGAGTGGCCTAAAGCTGTGCCGGCCTTGGAGGAGGAGTGGCCTGAAGCTATGCCGGACTTGGAGGAGGAGTGGCCTGACGCTTTGCCGGACTTGGAGGAGGAGAAGTGGCCTGAAGCTGTGCCGGACCTGGAGGAGGAGTGGCCTGACGCGTTGGTGGACTTGGAGGAGCGGGAGTCTGCTGACTCGGTGGCGGACTTCGACGAGGAGTCGGATGACGCGGTGTCGGTGGCCTTCGAAAGATGATGCAATCCTTTCTCCATAGGATGACACAATGGTTGGCCTCTCCCACTATGTGCTCATCGTCACCTCCAGGAATGTCAAGCTCTAGCCCCGAATATTGGTCCACCACCTCATCAACCAAGACACGAGCATAGCCCGCTGGAATCGGGTTGCAATGGAAGGTTGCCTCGGGGGGATTTGTAAAAGCAAGGGCGTCCGCCACCTTCATGGATATGTTCTTCATTTTGAAGTGTAGCCCGCAGTTACTGTTCTCCATGATGTCATCCACTGGGTAGCTATCCAACAATGCGTCGCCCGGGGCGGAACCCATGCTGCTTCTCGGCATGGATGGGATGGTGCTCTCCAATGGTGGATCATCTGCTAGCTGCTGAGACCCCCTTTGCTGGCTAAGTGAGTCGACCTGCTCCTGCTACCGCTGGAATTTGACTGCCAAGTCCGCGTGCGCTAATTCTAGGCCTTGAAGGCGTTCATAGTCTAGCTTCCTCTGCTCCTCCTCCATCTTCCTCTTCTTCTCCTCCGCAATCTTCTTTCTCTCACGGGTTCTGTAGTCGGCGTTCCAGTCCGAAAACCCCTCATACCACGGAATAGCGCCCATGCCTCGTGTTCTTCCCGGGTGTTCAGGATTTCCCAGGGCACACGTAAGCTCGTCGTTCTCTCTGTTGGCCTCGAGCACCCCCGATCGAGCCTCTTCTATTGCAACAAGTATCTTATCTTCGGCTCCGTTCAGACATGCCTTCTTCAAAACTAAGCCTGTCTTCGGGTCCAACTCCCCCCATGCGCATAAAACCAAGTCCTACACCTGGGGGCCAGCTCAATGTAACTAGAGTGACACCTGCATCCTCCATCTCTTTCTCAGACTTATCCCACTTAGGCATTGCCACCGTATAGCCAGCTGGCCCCAGCTTATGGAACTAATCCTTTTTTGTGGCATTGGCCTTGTTTATTCTCGACCGTTCCTTTGATAATTCTGATTCCTTGAATTTCACGAAATCGTCCCAATGAGCACTTTGCTTCTCTAGTGTTCCCTTGAATACTTGAGTCCTCTTTCCTCCCTTCACATACTGGTCCCATACACGTTTCTTGTGGTTGTTGAATGCAACCGCCATCTTCCTAAGAGCAGCGTCCTTGACTTTTTCCACATCTGCATCTGTTAAATGATCTAGTAGGGTGAAATGTTCCATGAGAGTTTCCCAAAGCAGAAGTTTTTGTCTGTCATCGACAAAAGTAAGATCTTGACGTGGCTTTGCTGGCTCTCTCCATTCTTGAAGGGAGATCGGGAGTTGGTCCTTCACAAGAACTCCGCACTGACGAATGAACTTGTCTGCAATCTTCTTACGCGCTAATGGTTCGCCATTAGGTTTGATGGCCTCGATATTGTACTTTACGCCCTCCTTCAACTTTTTGTTCGGGCCTCGTTTCCTGTTTCCTGAAGATTTGCTCGATCCGGATGGCTGAAAGAAGAAAGATCGATTCGTTAATATATCTTCAAGTCATTTAAAACATGTGATGATCACTAGACGCCTGCTTATATAAATATATATACCTCGCCGGTCTTTGTTGTTTCAAGATCAACATTTTCTTCGTCATGTTCATAGTTCATGACTTCATCCATTCGGTCGTCGCGATTGAATATCATATCACCCTCCCAGGTGTTGTTTAGATATTCAGAGCCGTCATAATCTTCTTCATTCTGATCATCATCTGGCCCGCGAGGATTGTGCATGATATTGAACAGGGCCTCTTCTCCCTCTCTGTCGGTATTGTCTGCCATAGGTTTTGTTTAACTAATCCAAAAGAAATATATTCAAATTACAAGGCATGGATGCAATCAATTAATAAGGAAAAACTGAGTCAATCATAGTACATAATAAGCATCATCGAATATAATCTCGAATACGTCGTCTCGAATAATAGACATAATCTCGAATACATCGTCTCGAATAATATATATAATCTTGAATAAATCATCTCGAATATTATATATCAAATACATCACTAGCTAGCTAGCTAGCTAATAAAGATCGAATACTAGAGAGTAATCTAGGCGGTGGACAACCAAAGTGAAGGAACCATCACTGGATCATAGCTCGGGTGATCTCCCCAAAGAACCTGCCAGGTATTGGAGAACCTGACGTCCATAGCAGCCATGTAGCGATGGACGTGCTCGTCCTCCTCCCTGACACGGGGACGTACCACCTCGATATCGAGCCCTGAGGAAAAGATTGACCACTTCATTCGTATGGCTCGAGCACCAGCTCCCAAGCCTGTTGACACAGACTATGAGCACCACATCAGGAAGTAAAATCGAGCACGTCTATAGAAAGAGGCGAGCTCGAGCTCGAGCAAATCAGCTGGCAAAACATGCCATAAAACCGTTCCCAAGCTGGGAGAACAGGCGGCGCAATCAATCCCCCCACTTGTTGTGCCAACAACACATGAGAGTAGGTGCGCCCAATATTATTGTGGGCAAACCGTTAACGTTCCCGGGCTGGGCGATGTGGTAATAACCGAGGAGCATATTGAGCAGGCTAAAAGCCTCATGATCACTATTGGACAAATCCTCGAAATCGAGCCCATGTCTCCGACTAGAGAGGAGGAAATAAAACAGAAATATGTCCGGGGCCAACCTTTGGTCGAGCCATACGAGGTCAAGAAGCTCCCAACGAGAATGTATGAATTGCATCAATGGTACATGGACATTACCAAGATTTCAAATCGAGAGTCCCTCATGGTGAATGCCAAGAAGGATCATTACTACCATGAGAAAGTTGTGTCCGTTGAGTATTCAGAACTATTTCAGTTATACAATCAGGACACACTCGACAAATCTATCGTCAGTTGCTATTGTCTGTAAGTGGTTTCTTTCTATAATTTAAGTCTCAAGCTAGCTGTAGTGATCATTTTGATCAATCATTACCTGTAATTATCCTCACTATATTCTTTTCTGTGGTATTATGCAGGATGAAGATTTATGAAATGAAAAAAGGTGGATGCTATGGCATTGGGTTCGTTGACCCAAATACCATTAATGAATACACATGGAAATTAGATCCATATTACGAAAAAAGTGTAGAGGTAAGCATGCTAGAGTTCTTCAAGCGCCTCAAATACAATGATGATATACTACTTCCTTACAACTTCGAGTGAGTCACACTGTCTTGTACTACAAATTCTGTTTTTGCCTACTAGATAGCTACATGCTTTTGCTTACATATGCCCGCTTAATTAAGACATGCAAACGTGTGTGCATGCAGATTTCACTAGATCTTGTTAATCATTAAAGTTGATGAAGGAACAGTTGAAGTACTAGACTCACTACTTAAGAAACCAACTGACTACACCATCGTGAAGTGGATAGTCAACAGGTAATTTCAATCATTATTAACTATATCTCGGCCTATCTAATTAGTTCGTCATTTCCTGATAACAACTATTTAATAACCCATTTATTCATTTTCTTTGTTGGCGGGCAGGGCTTGGGCAAAGTTCATCAACGTCACTCCAGGCCAATGGAAACAAAATCTGAAATGGTATCGACCCATCGTAAGTAATTAAGTAGTACTAGCTAGATGCCATCCCTTTAATTCTCATGCTTGATTAATTATTATCCGATCAAATTCCATTCTCGTAAAGGCCCTGAAGCAGGCGCCGGGGAATAATCTGTGTGCATACTACGTTTGCGAGAACATTCGCATGATGGCGTCCGAAAGGAGCGGATCTCAAAGACAGGAGTGGGTACGTTTGTCAGAACACTATTCACAATTTTTACACCATTATCGATATCTAGTCACACAACTAATGCACATACATATTGATCTCCTTCTTAACAGTTCAAAGAGGTGCGGGAGAAGCTCCTACCAAAGCACCGCATAGAAGCAATTCAAGAGGAAATAGCGGGATTTTTGCTCGACCAGGTCATAGATCCCAAAGGAGAATACTTTTACCCGCTACCGCCCCCATGAACCACTTCCAATTGTTATTGTGCTCTGAAGGAACCAATTAGGCTAATGCCACTGGCTCCGAAGGCACCAATTAGGAGAAATTGTATATAGCTAGCTAATTGTATATATATATACATGTGTGTATATATGTGTGAATTAATTAATGGTGGTTGTGAGACATTCGATGATATATATATATATATATATGATCAGTTCTACTAGAAATTCTATTTATATATATGCATAACATGTACAATATGTAGTATCGTAAAATACCAGCAAACGAAAAAGAATTAAATGGAAAACACAAATTAAATGAAAAAGAAATCATAAACCCAAAACCCCCCAACCTTTTAATACCGGTTGGTGTCACCAACCGGTACTAAAGGGCTCCCTGCCCCCGGAGCTGGCTCGTGCCACATGGTTGCCCTTTAGCACCGGTTCTTGCTGAACCGGTACTAAAGGGGGGGACCTTTAGTTCCCACACTTTAGTGCCAGTTACCGAACCGGCACTAAAGGGCCTTACGAACCAGTGCTATTGCCCGGTTATGCACTAGTGGCTGTTTCTAGTTTTTGGTTGGGATGAGATGAATGTTTGTTTTCTTGTGCTTGATGTTGATCATCTGGTGCATTAGTATGCAGTTCTCATTGTCAGTTCTTGTTTTCTTGATTCATTTATACTATATGATTCAGGTTTTATACTATGCCAGTAGGTAGCTCATACTGCCCGCTTGCTTTTGCTTTGAATATTGTGGTCTGCATGCTTTACTCACTGTGCCCTTAGTTCTTTTTTTGTAGGGAGCTATGCTTATCGTCAAAAACTCTTGGTGATGATGTTATTCCTCTTTTGGTCCACGTGTTGCAATTATATACCACATAATTCTACACCATGTGGTGCACTTAAGTATCTTAGTGACTTCATTTGATGTGTGTATTTTTGTTAATTTAAAGCTTCTGTTGCTGTGAAAATGTACCTCACTGACCGTCTGTCTATTTATTTTGTTCTTCTTGCATGAGGAGGTGACTAGTGATGCGGCGCACCAAGCAGCAGTAGGGGAAGGGGTCTCCTGATCAAGGAGGCGGAGGAGTAGGGGCATGCCCAGCTGGCAGCCCTGTCCTGCTCGTGGGCGAGGGGCAGGAGGGTTCTGCCCCTCTGCTTCCATTGCGACCGTGGTAGGTAGCTCTTCCATCTCCCTCCCCCTCTTCCCGTGCTCACTACTTCTGCTGCTAAGTTGACGAATATATGATGCCCTTGTCCCAAGGAATTTTAGAGGGATATGTATGAACAAGTCCTGTTTTTATTTTATTTTATTTTATTTAGGTTGTTAGTTACCAAACAAAGAGGGAAGATGAGCTCCTACTTGGATTTTTTTCTGCCAGCACATGATTTGAATGTATGCAATCATCATCTGATTTGATGCTACCTTGTCGTACATGCTGCGTGCATTGATTCCCACAAACTATAACCTGATTTGATGCTACCTTTTCTTCTTTTCAATTGATATTTGTCTCATCCAGCACTCTAACTATAAATGTGTTGTTTTAATCCTGATGATGATGATGTAGTATAAGGTGGACACCATATTCCTCTTTTAACCGAAAATGAATAATTTTGTTTCACCATGTCCTGGTTTACCCAAGTCAGATTGTTTTTTGGTTTGTACTTTGGACCCTGTGTGTTTCTCACATGAACTAGTGTTGTTGTAACATGAATTGTAGTAGGTCGCTGCTATCTAAATGTGATCATTGCAAGGAGGAACCACTGTTTGGCTTCATCTCTTCCTCATTTGATCATTTTTATGGCCCATATGCATGGTACGTGTTGGATGACTTGGCATGACGTGCACGAAAACTGTTTGGGCATCCATACTAAACAACACTTCTTAATTTTCATGTATACTTGCTCTAGATCTTCTTAATTTTCATGCATGTTTCTTTCCAGACTTGATCTTACTACTAAATAGCACCCCATCACCTGTTGTTGTTGTTGTTGTTGTTGTTGTTGTTGTTGTTGTTTTTATTCACCCTATCCTTGCTGTTCTGTTTTCTTGTTGGCAGATATTTTGAGTAAAATCAAGACGAAAGATGTCCAAAGAAGCTCCAAGACATTATTATATAGCAAGTTATGTAATAATAGTTGGGTTATTTGGGAATTTAATGTATCTTCTATCTATTTGTGAATGAAATAGTAATTATGTATGTGATTTAATGTATCTTCTCTTTGTGAATTTCATGTATGTTTCAGAATTACAATTTCTGTTTCATATGAAATAGTAATTATGTATGTGATTTGAAAATGTGTGCAATGGAAACATGACTCATGCGGCCCACTTATCAAAATAATTTGAGCACATTTGAAATTTCTGACGCGTGGGACTAGTGCATGATATTATGATATTTGGGACAAATATAAAACAGTGGAAAATAAAACAACAAAAAATAAAAGATTATACGCTGTAAAAGGCCGCACCTAGAAATAAAAAAGGCTGAATTGCTGGGCCAGGCCCATGTAGCTAGAAAAAATTAATAGGAAAAAATACATTAAAAAGGCCGAATTGTTGGGCTAGGCCCATGTAGAAAATCGAATTGGACCGGGCTGATTCTTGTGCCACATCAGATTGCCACGTCGGATGCCTACGTGGCCTGAGGAGGCTGCTAGTGACCAAAACAAAATAGTAGGCATATTTTGGTCGTAAACGTCTACGACCTTCTCATAGAGAAGGTCGTTAATTTCAGTTTACGATTGCCAGCTTTTAACCATCTGTTTTTGGTCAAAAAAGGTCACAAATGAACATCAATGACCTTTCATGGACCAATATTGAGGGTCACAAGTTGACATATTTCTTGTAGTGAAAGGGAACAACGTATGTTGTTATGCGGTCTGACCGATAAAGATCTTCATAGAATATGTAGGAGCCAATATGGGCATCCAGGTCCCGCTATTGGTTATTGACAAGAGAGGTGTCTCGGTCATGTCTACATAGTTCTCGAACCCGTAGGGTCCGCACGCTTAACGTTCATTGACGATATAGTACTATGAGTTATGTATGTTGGTGACCAAATGTTGTTCGGAGTTCCGGATAAGATCACAGACATGACGAGGAACTCCGGAATGGTCCGGAGATAAAGTTTGATATACGGGATAATAGTGTTTGGTCACCGGAAGGGGTTCTGGATGTTTCCCAAAATGTTTGGGTACGATAACACTTTATTTGGGCCAAAGGGGAAAGCCCACAAGGTGTTTGGAAAGCGCAAAAGGAAGTTCTGCGGTGTCCAGGGTCCAGACGTCAGGGTCCCTAGTGTCTGGGTCCAGATGCTGGGTACCCTGGCGTCTGGCCCTGGAGTCCGAGAAGGACTCTTGCCTTTCGGGTGAAACCGGCTTTGTGGAGGCTTTTACTCCAAGTTTCGACCCCAAGGCTCAACATATAAATAGAGGGGTAGGGCTAGCACCCAGGACACATCAAGAAACACCAAGCCGTGTGTCGGCTACCCCGTCCCCTCTAGTTTATCCCCGGTCATAGTTTTCGTAGTGCTTAGGCGAAGCCCTGCGGAGATTGTTATTCACCAACACCGTCACCAAGCCGTCATGCTGCCGGAACTCATCTACTACTTCGCCCCTCTTGCTGGGTCGAGAAGGCGAGGACGTCACCGAGCCGAACGTGCGCAGAACTCGGAGGTGTCGTGCTTTCAGTACTTGGATCGGTCGGATCATGAAGACGTACGACTACATCGACCGCGTTGATAAAATGCTTCCGCTTTCAGTCTACGAGGGTACATAGACATACTCTCCCCTTTCGTTGCTATTCATCACCATGATCATGTGTGTGCGTAGGAATTTTTTTGAAATTACTATGTTCCCCAACAGTGGCATCCGAGCCTGGTTTTATGCGTAGATGTTATATGCACGAGTAGAACACAAGTAAGTTGTGGGCGATATAAGTCATACTGCTTACCAGCATGTCATACTTTGGTTCAGCGGTATTGTTGGATGAAGCGGCCCGGACCGACATTACGCGTACGATTACGCGAGACTGGTTCTACCGACGTGCTTTGCACACAGGTGGCTGGTGGGTGTCAGTTTCTCCAACTTTAGTTAAACTGAGTGTGGCTATGCCCGGTCCTTGAGAAGGTTAAAACAACACTAATTTGACGAACTATCGTTGTGGTTTTGATGCGTAGGTAAGAACGGTTCTTTCTCAGCCCGTACCAGCCACGTAAATCTTGCAACAACAAAGTAGAGGACGTCCCAATTTTTTTTGTAGGGCATGTTGTGATGTGATATGGTCAAGGCATGAAATTTTATTGTATGAGATGATCATGTTTTGTAACCGAGTTATCAGCAACTGGCAGGAGCCATATGGTTGTCGCTTTATTGTATGCGATGGAAACGCCCTGTAATGCTTTACTTTATCACTAAGCAGTAGCGATAGTCGTAGAAGCATAAGTTGGAGATACGACAACGATGCAACGATGGAGATCAGTGTGTCGCACCGGTAACGATGGTGATCATGAAGATGCTCCGAAGATGGAGATCACAAGCACATGATGATGATGGCCATATCATATCACTTATATTGATTGCATGTAATGTTTATATTTTTATGCATCTTATCTTGCTTTGATTGACGGTAGCATTATAAGATGATCTCTCACTAAATTATCAAGGTATAAGTGTTCTCCCTGAGTATGCACCGCTGCGAAAGTTCTTCGTGCTGAGACACCATGTGATGATTGAGTGTGATAGCCTCTACGTTCAAATACAACGGGTGTGAAATAGTTGCACATGCGCAATACTCCGGTTAAACTTGACGAGCCAAACATATAACAGATATGGCCTCGGAACACGGAGACTGAAAGGTCGAGCATGAATCATATAGTAGATATGATCAACATAGTGATGTTCACCATTGAAACTACTCCATCTCACATGATGATCGGACATGGTTTAGTTGATATGGATCACGTGATCACTTAGAGGATTAGAGGGATGTCTATCTAAGTGGGAGTTCTTCAGTAATATGATTAATTGAACTTAAATTTATCATGAACTTAGTCCTAGTAGTAGCATATCTATGTTGTAGATCATAGCTCGCGTTTAGCTCCCCTATTTTATTTTTGATATGTTCCTAGAGAAAACTAAGTTGAAAGATGTTAGTAGAAATGATGTGGATTGGATCCGTGATCTGAGGTTTATCCTCATTGCTGCACAGAAGAATTATGTCCTTGATGCACCGCTAGGGGACAAACCTATTGCAGGAGCAGATGCAGATGTTATGAACGTTTGGCTAGCTCAATATGATGCCTACTTGATAGTTTAGTGCACCATGCTTAAACGGGTTAGAATCGGGACTTCAAAGATGTTTTGAACGTCATGGACCATATGAGATGTTCCAGGAGTTGAAGTTAATATTTCAAGCAAATACCCGACTTGAGAGATATGAAGTCTCCAACAAGTTCTATAGCTAAAAGATGGAGGAGAATAGCTCAAGCAGTGAGCATGTGGTCAGATTGTCTGGGTACTACAATCGCTTGAATCAAGTGGGAGTTAATCTTCCAGATAAAATAGTGATTGACAGAATTCTCTAGTCACCATCACCAAGTTAGTAGAACTTCGTGATGAACTATAATATGCAAGGGATAACATAAATGATTCCCAAGCTCTTCGTGATGCTGAAATCAACGAAGGTAGAAATCAAGAAAAACATCAAGTGTTGTTGGTAAACAAGACCACTAGTTTCAAGTAAAGGGACAAAGGGAAGAAAGGGGAACTTCAAGACGAACGGCAAGCAACTTGCTGCTCAAGTGAGAAATCCCAAGTCTGGACCTAAGCCTGAAACTGAGTGTTTCTACTACAAAGGAACTGGAAACTTGAAGCGGAACTACCCAAGTAATTGGCAGATAAGAAGGATGGCAAAGTGAACATAGGTATATTTGATATACACGTTATTGATGTGTACTTTACTAGTGTTTATAGCAACCCCTCAGTATTTGATACTAGTTCAGTTGCTAAGAATAGTAACTCAAAACGGGAGTTGCAGAATGAACAAAGATTAGTTAAGGGTGAAGTGATGATGTGTATTGGAAATGGTTCCAAAATTGATATGATCATCATCGCACACTCCCTATACTTTCGGGATTAGTGTTAAACCTAAAATAAATGTTATTTAGTGTTTGCGTTGAGCATGAATATGATTGGATCATGTTTATTGCAATACAATTATTCATGTAAGTTAGAGAATAATTGTTGTTCTGTTTACATGAATAAAACCTTCTATGGTCATACACCCAATGAAAATGGTTTGTTGGATCTCGATCGTGCTGATACACATTTTCATAATATTGAAGCCAAAAGATGCAAAGTTAATAATGATAGTGCAACTTATTTGTGGCCCTGCCGTTTAGGTCATATTGGTGTAAAGTGCATGAAGAAAATCCATGCTGATGGGCTTTTGGAATCACTTGATTATGAATCAGTTGATGATTGCGAACCATGCCTCATGGGCAAGATGACTAAGTCTCCGTTCTCCAGAACAATGGAGCGAGCAACAGATTTGTTGGAAATCATACATACTGATGTATGTGGTCCGATGAATATTGAGGATCGCGGCATGTATCATTATTTTCTGATCTTCACAGATGATTTGAGCAGATATGAGTATATCTACTTCATGATATAACGCTTCCACTTTCGGTCTACGAGGATACGTAGACATACTCTCCCCTCTCGTTGCTATGCATCACCATGATCTTGTGTGTGCGTAGGAATTTTTTTGAAATTACTATGTTCCCCAACATGATCTTCATGATAGAGAGTCTCCTATTTTGTCACTTTTCATATACTAGTGGGAATCTTTCATTATAGAACTTGGCTTGTATATTCCAATGATGGGCTTCCTCAAAATGCCCTAGGTATTTGTGAGCAAGCGAGTTGGATGCACACCCATTTAGTTTCTTTTGTTGAGCTTTCATACATTTATAGCTCTAGTGCATCCGTTGCATGGCAATCCCTACTCACTCACATTGATATCTATTGATGGGCATCTCCATAACCATCGATACGCCTAGTTGATATGAGACTATCTCCTTCTTTTTGTCTTCTCCACGACCACCGTCTATTCCACCTATAGTGCTATGTCCGTGGCTCATGCTCATGTATTGCGTGAAAGTTGAAGAAGTTTGAGAACATCAAAAGTATGAAACAATTGCTTGCCTTGTCATCGGGGTTGTGCATGATTTAAATATGTTGTGTGATGAAGATAGAGCATAGCCAGACTATATGATTTTGAAGGGATAACTTTCTTTGGCCATGTTATTTTGAGAAGACATGATTACTTTGTTAGTATGCTTGAAGTATTATTATTTTGATGTCAATATTTAACTGTTGTCTTGAGTCTTTCGGACCTGAACATTCATGCCACAATATTACATTTAAAATTATGATAGGTAGCGTTCCTCATAGAAAATTCTGTTTTTATCATTTACCTACTCGAGGACTGTCGGTGTCAAAACCGGCGGATCTCGGGTAGGGGGTCCCGAACTGTGCGTCTAAGGTGGATGGTAACAGGAAGTAGGGGACACGATGTTTACCTAGGTTCGGGCCCTCTCGATGGAGATAATACCCTACAGTAACGCCCTCGATGCGGCTATATCTCCTACGTGTCGAAGCGCGACTTAGAGGCATAACCGCATTGAAAGCAATGTCGCAAGTAAGGCAATCTTCACAACATCCCATGTAAATAGATAATAAAAGGGGAAGGAACATAGTTGGCTTACCCTCGCCACATCAATCAAAGTACATAAGTAGCATTACATCATCCAATCACTCATGGCCCGACTACGGCGTGTGGGAGACCCGACTCATAAGTCGAGATCACCGAATGCACGTGTACAGTGATCCCAGAGATCAATGCTCACAGAACACACAGAAGCTGAATAACAAGAGTCTTACATCCATACATACCGTCTTACACAAATTATGACCATTTCGGTCAAGTCTTACATAGATAAAGCCACAAGGGCTGAATATCAAATAAACTTAAGCAGCGGAATCTTTGTCGATAAGTAGAACCCATGCCATCTGCCTTAACCCTACATGCATTCTGACTGGGAAACGACCTAGTTCGCATGTTCGTCTCTGAAGAACTCTTCTTCGAACTCCTGTTCTTCCATGCCTGGCCAATTAAATAACCAGTGGCAAGCCAATGAGTACTTTGAATGTACTCACAAGCAACCCATGTTTTGGTTCATGATACAACAATGCATGACATAGGTAAAGTTTTGCGGAAAGCTAGTTTTGAGTACAATGACATGTTCAACAACTTGTAAGACATGCATCAGGAGAATTCAATTAACCATGAGGATAGGTTACAGATATCAACATAAATAGAGTAGGCATCAACCCAACTCAATCATGTCAAGTCCTTTGACTTGACCCAAGTAGTTCTTCCCACACACACTGGTTCGTAAACAAGTGGACGTAGCCCAAGGGCGGTTACCCAACTGTCCTTGACCGTGGACACGGCTATTCGAATAGTTTTACACTCTGCAGAGGTTGCACACTTTACCCACAAGATCCAGGGAACTTTCGTGTCATCCACGACCCGCGGTACCTCAAGTACCCGGGGTAAGCACCCGATCACTACCTTTCCCTAGACGACACTAACATGGAGTCCACTTGATTGGTAGTAACCCCCGTGCCCAACATTTCATAACTTAAAATTGTGGAGCCTTGCTCCCATATTCATCACATACCACTGGCACGGGGTACCAATGGTGTGTCCGGTGCCCCATAAAAATGTTCTTGGCCGCCCTACCTGGCACGACCCCGTCCTGAGAGAGAGCACCAACTCTCTCCCATCACTAGTAATGCGGGCTCCGAGCTAGTATCGTCCTAGGTAATCAATAATGCCCTTTCCCATATAAGGGTAGAGTGGTTGCGCATGTAAGGTTGGAATAACGGTCGCAACTTAAACCAATCCGTTTTTGAAAGCAACACACACACTTGCCTCGGTACACCACTTCGTCATCAAGCGGTTACCCATCTCATTATCTCCCTCGGGCATAAGTGGCACCCGACGGGGTTTTCGAAAAGTCCTTGAAAATACTTTATCTCCATCACCATGCATATTCCCGTCCCTTTTTGCGTAGCAACTACTTTAGCATCCTATCTACTCCCACCGGCATAACCCTCATAAGAAGGTCGGGTCATGCGCAATGCAAGTATCAACGAGGAAGTAACAGAGACAACCCATGAAAGTGGTTACCACCTCATCATGATTCCGTTGCAACAACAATATGGTGCTATATGACATGCATAAAAAGGGTTTCATAGACATGGTCAAAGGGCTGCTTGCCTGGCTCAACAAAGTCTTCTGGGTCTTCAAAGTCTTCTGGTCCAACTCCTTCATCAGCAACGCAATCTATCATCGCAAAATAATAACGAGAAAAATAAGGCAATAATAAAACAGAAAAACCAAAGTGCTCAGAAAAATGTCAACTTATTTTTGTTAAATACTAGGTTGAAAACTAAGAAGGGGAAAATTCCTAGTTTTGGATTTGGAGTTATATAAGAGGGGATATGGATTTCCAAACAGAGATTAAACTACTCAAATTTGAATTTAAATTTGAACAGTACATAAAAGTTGGTTGGATTTGAATGAAAGTTGCACCATTAAATAGGTGGGATTTTTACAAGATTTTAGGAACTGGAATTGTTGCATTTGGATTAATATTTAATCTTGTGGAATTTTTGGAAAATCCATAGAAAAAGAAAAAGGAAAAGCAGCACTATGCAACTGGGCCAGAAGGACCACAGTGCAGCAGGCCCAGACGGGTTTCAGCCCACACGAGGCTGCCACATCGAAGGTGTAAAGGCAAAATAGGCCTTCAGCCAACGCAGAGAACCGGTGCGCGCGCGTGCATGTTTAAACCTGACGGGTGGGGCCCACTCATCAGAGTGTGAGGCTGACCGACGGGCCCCACGGCCGTCGTCTTCAACCTCAGCCCAGAGTGGGTGGCGAGCTCACCGACGAAGATGCAGGGCACGGCGAGGTCGGGCGAGGGCACGGCTGGACTCAGCGTCGAGTCGCCGTTCGGGTGGAGGTGGAGTTGGTCATCGGGGTGGCCTGGTTCACCGGTGACGAGGTCACGCGGCGGAGGTGCTTCGGGCGCCGGTGGTTCCGGCCGTTTCCGGCAGCTACAGAGAGGGGAAACAAGGGGAAAAGGATCAGAGAGCTGCAGGGGTTCCAGATCGAGAGGAAAGGGGGCCGGGGACGGCCTGTACCTCACGAACTCCGGCGAGCCGAAGTGGCGGAGCTCGAGCTCGATCTCGAGCTCGGGCGGCTCTGGGACAATTGGGTGGTGCGGAGGTGGATTAGGAGTGTGGGGGAGCGACAGGGAGTGATAGAGAGGCTCGGGGTCGCCTCTTATAGCCTGGCCAAGGTCCACCGTAGGCGCGGCCTACGGGTGCCCGCGGGATCGGCTCGGGTGGCCGTTAGAGAGGGAATGGAGGGCTCGAGGGTGTTCGTGGGAGTGGTCTAGGGTGCCAGGGAGAGAGCGGAGGAGCGGGCGAGCTGCTGGCGGGCCAGAGGAGCGGCGCGAGCATTGGTCGAATGGGGCGGCGTTCTGGCGCGAGCTGCATGAGAGAGAGGAGGGCGCGGGAGCAAGTGGGCGGCGTGCTAGCATGGAGCGGACGTCGAGGGGCATCGACTGGCGTGCGGGGGAGGCTCGAGGTGGTCGGGAGGCGCGGCGTCAACGGTCGGGTGCCCTACCAGACGCTCCAGAGCGTGACTTTGGCCGGCACCCGCGGCTTTCCCGCGTCCGCGCGCGCGTCCGCTTGCGTCTGGCAGCTGAAGGGGGCATGGGCAAAAGCTGGGGAGTGCCTTGGATGCTCTGGAAAACTAAGGGGAGAGAGGGAGGCTGAGAGAGTGAGGAATCCACTGTCCAGAGAAGAAAAATGTGGTTCTCCCCCTCCATCATTGCTTCCTCGGGCAGCAAAGCACATAGGTGCTAGAGGGGGACTAGGAGGGGTCATGGTAGAATGTTGAGCCCACGGAGATTAGTGGAAGAGGCCAAAAATGGGGTTTTTGTAAAGTGGTAGAAGGTGTTTGATGCTGGTTTGGGCAAGTAGATGGTTTCCATTTTCCATAAGACTCCACAGGGTGGAATGACACATATAATTAGGGCCTTCCACCAATTTCGAGCTTATTTGGGCAAAGTTGCCAATGCAACTTTTGTAAACCCTAGAAATTAGCAGAAATGAACTTGTGCAGATCTAGTTGACCAAATCATTTCTCCTTGATGCACCACTTGGTGTAGTGGCCTCATTTGGTCATATGAACATGATCACAAAAGTTGGGGTCAAGGAGAGAAAGTTGGTAGTACAAAGTTGTTCAAATTTGATTCTGGTCAGAGAGGGTTTTGGTGCATTTTGGTGAACCAAACTGACCTTAATTGAGATGAGGATTTGCAAGGTGATCACAATATGCATTTTTGACTTGCTGGATTTTCCTTGGAGTTTTATGAAAATATTTCCTGTAGAAATATTTCAAATCCTTGAAATGGGCAGAAATGGTTTTGGGAGGTTTTGTCCATTATTTTGAACATGACCATGTGTTGAAACTCTTATATATGGAAAATATATGTCCACTGAGTTTCCCTGATTTTTGTCAAATATTTTTGAAACATTAATATAATTTTTCCCTATTAAAGACCATTTCTGGCCTTAAGAAAAAGCTTTTAAATAAAATAGGAAAATAACTGTTAAAATTATATTTTTGTGGTTTATGGGATCCCTATATCTAATAGGTTTCAAATATACTCTTTGAAATATTTTTCATACCCCAAATCAAGTACTTGTAGTGCAAACCTCAACTTAGGGGTTTTTAGAAAACTAAATTTTGAAAATACTATTTGGCCAAATTATTTTTGTAGGAAAATACTATATTGTACTATACACATGGCATGATCATTGGGCACAAGTTTGGGGCAAGGAGATGAAGTACAGAAGGTGGAGTAGTTGACTTTAAAGAGCACTTGAAAAATCACTCAGAGAAAGCCAACTCCAAAATAAAAGCCAAATAATGCAAAAGTTTTTGTTGGTCCAATTTTTTTCATGCTTTAATAATGAAAATGACATGTTACAAAATGCAGGGTGTGACAGACCTATCCCCCTTACAAGAATCTCGTCCCCGAGATTCCTAAACTAGGCTTTAAAGAGATACAGAAACTCGGATCTAAGGTGGTCTTCACGTTCCCAGGTTGCTTCTGCTTCAGTGTGGTTGCTCCACTGGACCTTGAAGTACTTGACGGTGCGGCTTCGAGTGCGTCACTCAGCCTCATCCAAACTGCAGATGGGCCTCTCACGGTAAGTCAAATCAAGCTGAAGGTCAATGGCTTGGTGATCGACGTCCTTGTAAAGATTAGGCTTGCCTGGGACTTGGAGACACTTCCGGAGTTGTGAGATGTGGAATACATTGTGCACATCAGATAGTTCAGGTGGCAGTTCCAACTGGTAAGCCACTTCTCCTTGTCGGTCAGTGATCTTGAAGGGGCCGATGTATCTTGGTGCGAGTTTTCCTTTGACATGGAAGCGCTAGGTTCCCTTGAGAGGTGTGACCCGGAGATAGACATGGTCTCCAACTCGGAAGGTCATGTCTCTCCGACGTGAGTCAGCGTAGCTCTTCTGCCTTGACTTGGCAGTCTTCAAACGCTCTCTAACAAGCTGGACTTGCTCTTCTGCTTCACGTAAGATATTGGGCCCAAAGACTAGTCCTCCGGTTTCTGACCAATTGAGGGGTGTGCGGCACTTGCGCCCATACAACACCTCAAATGGTGCCATCTGGAGGCTTGACTGATAACTGTTGTTGTAGGAGAACTCGGCGAAAGGGAGGCAATCTTCCCACCTAGCTCCATATGCTAAGACACAGGCTCGGAGCATGTCTTCGAGTATCTGATTCACTCGTTCTGTCTGACCTCCGGTCTATGGGTGGAAAGCAGTGCTGAAGGACAACTTGGTCCCATGGCCTCTTGGAACTTTTTCCAGAACCTTGAGGTAAACTGGGTTCCTCGGTCTGACACAATCTCCTTGGGAACACCATGAAGGCTTACAATTCTATTGATGTAGAGGCTGGCTAGCTGGTTTCCCTTGTACGTCGTTTTGATAGGAATGAAATGGGCTACTTTGGTCAAATGGTCGACTATGACCCAGATGGAGTCACGTCCCTTATTTGACCTGGGTAATCCAGTGATGAAGTTCATTCCGACTTTATCCCATTTCCATTCAGGCACCTTGAGAGGCTGTAACAATCCAGCGGGTCGCTGATGTTCAGCTTTGACCCTTTGGCATATGTCACACTTAGAGACGAAAGTGGCTATATCTCTCTTCATGCCATGCCACCAGAATCTTTCCTTTAGGTCTTGATACATCTTGGTTCCTCCGGGGTGGATGGAATACGCGGTGTCATGAGCTTCTTGCAAGATCAAATTCTTGACCTCAATCTTGTTGGGTACGCAAATGCGATTCCCAAACCACACAATTCCTTTCTCATCCTCTGAAAATCCTGGGGCCTTGCCTGCCTTGATCTTCCTCTTGATGCCTTCAATGCTTTCATGTCCCTTCTGAGATTCCTTAATATCATCCATCAGGGTAGGCTTGACTTCAAGGTTGGCTAACAATCTTGGTGCAACCAGTTCCAACCCGAAGCTTTCAAGTTCTTCATACAAGGCGGGTAGCCTTTCCTTAAGCATATCATTCAAGGAACAAGCCTTCCTGCTTAATGCATCTGCTACCACATTAGCCTTTCCAGGGTGGTATTGAACACTGAGGTCATAATCCTTGATCAACTCTAGCCATCTTCTTTGCCTCATGTTCAATTCCTTCTGAGTGAAAATATACTTCAGACTTTTGTGATCCGTGTATATCTCACACCGCTTCCCTAGGAGGTAATGTCGCCATGTTTTCAGGGCATGAACTACAACTGCCAACTCAAGGTCATGAGTAGCATAGTTCTCTTCATGAGGCCGTAGTTGCCTTGAAAGGTAAGCTACGACTCTGCCTTCTTGCATCAGAACACCTCCCAGTCCGGTTCTTGACGCATCACAATATATCACAAACTCCTTGTGTATATCTGGTGTGGCCAGAACTGGGGCGGTGGTCAGTCTCTTCTTCAGCTCCTGGAAGCTCTCTTCGCACTTCGGCGTCCATTCAAACTTCTTGTCCTTCTTCAAGAGCTGAGTCATGGGTCGGGCAATGCTTGAGAATCCTTCAACGAACTTGCGGTAATATCCCGCGAGTCCGAGGAAGCTTCTGACTTCCTTCACATTGCTTGGGGATTGCCATTCAGTCACGGCTTCAATCTTAGTGGGATCGACCGACAATCCTTCTTCGGTCAAAACATGACCCAAGAATCCAACTTCACGCAGCCAAAATTCGCACTTGCTGAACTTGGCATACAGTTGGTGCTCTCGAAGCTTGTCTAGGACCATCCTCAAGTGTTGCTCGTGCTCTTCTTCCGTCTTCGAGAAGACAAGAATGTCATCAATGAAGACAACGACAAACTTGTCCAAATATTCCATGAAGACCTTATTCATGAGATACATGAAGTAAGCTGGGGCATTGGTCAATCCAAAGGACATGACCGTGCACTCATACAGGCCATATCTGGTTACAAATGCCGTCTTCGGAATATCTTGGGGTCTGATTTTCAGCTGGTAGTACCCAGATCTGAGGTCGATCTTGGAGAACACCTTGGCCCCATTGAGTTGATCAAACAGATCTTCAATCTTGGGAAGTGGATACTTGTTCTTGATTGTAACTTCATTGAGGGAGCGGTAGTCAATGCACAAGCGGATGGTACCGTCCTTCTTTGCCACAAACAGAACAGGTGATCCCCAAGGGGAGGCACTAGGGCGGATAAATCCCTTCCTCAACTGCTCTTCCAGTTGCTTCTTCAATTCTGCTAACTCTTCCGATCCCATTCTATAAGGCTTCTTATAGATGGGTCCGCTCCGGGTATGAGCTCGATGATGAACTCAATGTCTCGGTCAGGAGGCATTCCCGGTAGCTCATCAGGAAAAGACATCGGGGTATTCGCATACTACCGGCACTTGCTCCAATCCAACTTCAGTCAGACAGTTGACTTGGTTGGCTTGAGCAGAGGAGGGGTTGGAGGCAAATTTAACTTCGACTCCTTGGTCATTGGTCACAGTGACAGTCCGGTTGGCACAATCTACAAGCCTTGGTGCTTGATGAGCCAATTCATTCCTAAGATCACATCCAAGCCTTGTGATCTTAAGATGATAAGGTCTGCTAGGAAGTCTACCCCATTAATGACAATCCCGACTCCTTTACATCCTATCTTGGCTCTCATCTCTGCTCCGGGGGTTTGTACCACCATAGGGTTATTCAGGGGTGTAGGGGTCATGCCACTTTTTAATGCAAACTTTTGGGTGACAAATGAATGCGTGGCTCCAGAATCAAACAAGACAGTTGCAGGTGCTGAGTTGACAAGGAACGTACCCAGCACGACGTCCGGGTCTTCCTGGGCTTCTTCTGCAGTGACATGATTCACACGACCCTTGCCGTTGTTGGGCAGGTTGCGGGGAGCTTGGTTCCTTGGTGGCATTCCGCAGCCTTGTCCTGGGTTCTGTGCATTGGGGCGCGGGGTGTCGGGCTTCTCGTTGGGGCAATTCTTGGAGTAGTGTCCTGGCTGACCACATCCGAAGCAAGTGACTTGATTGGGGTTGCTGCTCTTGCTGGCATTGTTATTGGGGTTGTTGTAAGCTGGCCTGGGGTTGGCATACTGCTGAGGTGGATAGTTGGTGCGGGGTGCAGGAGCTCTTGGCTGCTGATAGGTTGGCTTGACCGGGGCTGGCTGCCACGGGCGAGGCTTCTGGTTGCTGGAGCTACCCTTGCTGATCATCTTGCGCTTACGGGTATCATCCAAAGCACGTCGCTTGTCCTCAAGCATGAGTGCCTTGTTCACCAGATCAGGAAAGGTCAGGCAGTCACACACAACAAGCGAGTATTGCAGAGTCTGGTTAAGGCCTTCCATGAAGCGCTCCCTTTTGGCAGCATCAGTGCTGACATCCTCAGGGGCATACCTTGAGAGAACACTGAACTTCTGCATGTACTCCTTGACAG
The DNA here is from genome assembly GCF_018294505.1 of Triticum aestivum. NCBI lineage: Eukaryota > Viridiplantae > Streptophyta > Magnoliopsida > Poales > Poaceae > Triticum > Triticum aestivum. The sequence goes on along the minus strand of NC_057806.1, from coordinate 516,583,909 downwards.
TGCTACTACCTTGCTTCAGGGCTCGGAACTCACGCTTCTTGATGGCCATGATTCCGGAGGTAATGTGGGCCTTGCGAAATTCTGCCTTGAAGTCGTTCCAAGTGATGTTTCGCTCAACATGCATGGCCTTGAATCCATCCCACCAAGCTCTAGCAGTTCCCCCGAGACAGTGAGCAGCATATGCCACCTTCTCATGGTCCTCAGTGCATCCGAATAGTTCCAGTAGATCCTTAATGGTGCGGACCTAGTCGTCTGCATCCAGGGGTTCAGCAGTCTCGGTGAAGGTGGGTGGTGCATGCTTCTTGAACTCCACCAACATGGAACGTCCATTGCCGTTTCCCGCCAGCTGGCGGTTGACAGCTTGAGCAATCATCTAGAGGGCTGCGGTGTTGGCTTGGCGTTCCTCTCGGAAGGCTTGGAGAAGCTGAGCCATGTCCATGCTTGGAGGTGGTGGCGGTGGTGGAGCTTGTCCTTGGGTTTGGTCCTGACTGGCTCCTTCTCCGGCTTCTTGCTGCTGGGTAGAGGTACCAGTACGAGTTACAACAGGTATCCTGTTGGAGCGGTCAAGGTCTCATGATTGGGAAAGATGGGGAAAGTAATATAGATGGGACGCCTAGTAAGGGGGTTGGTATGACACTAATTATTTTCATGCAAGGGCTAAAAGGCCAAACACATTCATTAAAATCCAAATGGGTGATGTAGTCGCTTACAAGTTCCCGAAGGAAAGTACGACGTCCATCAAACACACCAAAAGCAAACACAATACTACATGGTTTCATATGAACCATTACAAGGACTCGACTTCGCATAGGGGTACGCGACCTATCCTACCGTAAGGGTTACTAACGGGCATATCCAGGTTGCGAATGATGCCTAAGTGGTGGAATGCTCGGTCGCGTAGTCTGGCTCTTTTGGGTCTTCCTCCTCGTCATCGGTGGCCTGACTTTCCTCTTCACTTGAAGGGGTGGGGGAGTGGAGGAGCTCAACACGGCGTTGCTTTGACGGTGGTGGGAAGAGCTTGCGGTATTCCTTTGCCGTCATACGGTGTGGCCGAGATGATCCCTTGGCATGCGTAACCTATGGGGGTCGCCCGCCTCGATAGGCAACAACGGGCTGTCCAGGGGGTGCACCATCCTTCTTGATCCTGTCCGCCTTTGTCTGAGCTAGGCGGAGGAGTTCCTTGGTCTCATGGAGTTCCCTCCGAAGCTCCATCGACTCTGAGGCCAAGTGCTGTGCAAGGCTGTCAGCACACAAGATGAAGTAGGTCTGGAAACGGAGGGGAAGTCCCTCGTCCATGGGTGGAGCTGGTGCGCTGCCCTCGTCATCACCCTCCTTATGATAAGGCAGGTAGTGAGTGGCTAGCTCACTTGCCATCTCTAGCAGAAGATCCTGAAGGCGAGTCAGCGCCTTCAGTGCAGCAGTCTCAATGGCGAGGAGCAGGGTCGCCATATGTGGTCCTTCAAAGAACCAGCTCGTCGGAGAGTCGTTCGCCCTCACGACTACCTCCACGTGATACTCCTTCTTGGTGCTGTCGATCTAGTGCTCGTGATAGGAGAAGGTGGGGGCTCGAGTGAATTGGCACTTCTTGAGGCTGTCCTCAAGGAGCACGGGAAATCCAGTGGTCAGGAGGTCCTCGGGTACGATGGCCATCTACAGAAGTGGAAAGGGAAGGGTCAATAGAGGAGATACGACCCATGTTCGGGATATTTCTAGAAAGCGTAGGTATATAGGTAGTTTTGTAGATAGTCTCACTCTAACTAACGTCCATGCTAACTAAGGCTTCCTACAGTCAGGATGGCTCTGATACCAGCTCTGTGGGAGACCCGACTCATAAGTCAAGATCATCGAATGCACGTGTACAGTGATCCCAGAGATCAATGCTCACTGAACACACAGAAGCTGAATAACAAGAGTCTTACATCCATACATACCGTCTTACACAAATTATGACCATTTCGGTCAAGTCTTACATAGATAAAGCCACAAGGGCTGAATATCAAATAAACTTAAGCAGCAGAATCTTCGTCGATAAGTAGAACCCATGCCATCTGCCTTAACCCTACAGGCAATCTGACTGGGAAACGACCTAGTTCGCATGTTCGTCTCCGAAGAACTCTTCTTCAAACTCCTGTTCTTCCATGCTTGGCCAATTAAATAACCAGTGGCAAGCCAATGAGTACTTTGAATGTACTCGCAAGCAACCCATGTTTTGGTTCACGATACAACAATGCATGACATAGGTGAAGTTTTGCGGAAAGCTAGCTTTGAGTACAATGACATGTTCAACAACTTGTAAGACATGCATCAGGAGAATTCAATTAACCATGAGGATAGGTTACAGATATCAACATAAATAGAGTGGGCATCAACCCAACTCAATCATGTCAAGTCCTTTGACTTGACCCAAGTAGTTCTTCCCACACACACTGGTTCATAAACAAGTGGACGTAGCCCAAGAGCGGTTACCCAACTGTCCTTGACCATGGACACGGCTATTCGAATAGTTTTACACTCTGCAGAGGTTGCACACTTTACCCACAAGATCCGGGGAACTTTCGTGTCATCCACGACCCGCGGTACCTCAAGTACCCGGGGTAAGCACCCGATCACTACCTTTCCCTAGACGACACTAACATGGAGTCCACTTGATTGGTAGTAACCCCCGTGCCCAACATTTCATAACTCAAAATTGTGGAGCCTCGCTCCGATATTCATCACATACCACTAGCACGGGGTACCAACGGTGTGTCCGGTGCCCCATAAAATGTTCTTGGCCGCCTACCTGGCACGACCCCGTCCCGAGAGAGAGCACCAACTCTCCCCCGTCACTAGTAATGCGGGCTCCAAGCTAGTATCGGCCTAGGTAATCAATAAGGCCCTTTCCCATATAAGGGTAGAGTGGTTGCGCATGTAAGGTTGGAATAACGGTCGCAACTTAAACCAATCCGTTTTTGAAAGCAACACACACACTTGCCTCGGTACACCACTTCGTCATCAAGCGGTTACCCATCTCATTATCTCCCTCGGGCATAAGTGGCACCCGACGGGGTTTTTGAAAAGTCCTTGAAAATACTTTGTCTCCATCACCATGCATATTCCCGTCCCTTTTTGCGTAGCAACTACTTTAGCATCCTATCTACTCCCACCGGCATAACCCTCATAAGAAGGTAGGGTCATGCGCAATGCAAGTATCAACGAGGAAGTAACAGAGGCAACCCATCAAAGTGGTTACCACCTCATCATGATTCCGTTGGAACAACAATATGGTGCTATATGACATGCATAAAAAGGGTTTCATAGACATGGTCAAAGGGCTGCTTGCCTGGCTCAACAAAGTCTTCTGGGTCTTCAAAGTCTTCTGGTCCAACTCCTTCGTCAGCAACGCAATCTATCGTCGCAAAATAATAACGAGAAAAATAAGGCAATAATAAAACAGAAAAACCAAAGTGCTCAGAAAAATGTCAACTTATTTTTGTTAAATACTAGGTTGAAAACTAAGAAGGGGAAAATTCCTAGTTTTGGATTTGGAGTTATATAAGAGGGATATGGATTTCCAAACAGAGATTAAATGCTCAAATTTGAATTTAAATTTGAACAGTGACAGAAAAGTTGGTTGGATTTGATGAAAGTTGCACCATTAAATAGGTGGGATTTTTACAAGATTTTAGGAACTGGAATTATTGCATTTGGATTAATATTTAATCCTGTGGAATTTTTGGAAACAGAAAAAGAAAAAGGAAAAGCAGCACTGTGCAACTGGGCCAGAAGGACCACAGTGCAGTAGGCCCAGATGGGTTTCAGCCCACACGAGGCTGCCACGTCGAAGGCGTAAAGGCAAAATACGCATTCAGCCGACGCAGCGAACCGGTGCGCGCGCGTGCGTGTTTAAACCGGACGGGTGGGGCCCACCCGTCAGAGTGTGTGGCTGACCGACGGGTCCCACGGCCGTCGTCTTCAACCTCGGCCCAGAGAGGGTGGCGAGCTCACCGGCGACGATGCAGGGCACGGCGATGTCGGGTGAGGGCACGGCTGGACTCAGCGTCGAGTCGCCGTTCGGGTGGAGGTGGAGTTGGTCGTCAGGGTGGCCTGGTTCGCCGGTGACGAGGTCACGCAGCGGAGGTGCTTCGGGCGTCGGTGGTTCCGGCCATTTTTGGCAGCTACAGAGAGGGGGAAAAAGGGGAAAGGATCAGAGAGCTACAGGGGTTCCAGGTCGAGAGGAAAGGGGCCGGGGACGGCCTGTACCTCGCGAGCTCCGGCGAGCCGAAGCGTCGGAGCTCGAGCTCGATCTCGAGCTCGGGCGGCTCTGGGGACAATTGGGTGGTGCGGGAGGTGGATTAGGAGTGTGGGGGAGAGACAGGGAGTGATAGAGAGGCTCAGGGTCGCCTCTTATAGGCTGGCCGAGGTCCATCGTAGGTGCGGCCTACGGGTGACCGCGGGATCGGCTCGGGTGGCCGTTAGAGAGGGAATGGAGGGCTCGGGGGTGTTCGTCGGAGTGGTCTAGGGTTCCAGGGAGAGAAAGGAGGAGCGGGGCGAGCTGCTGACGAGCCAGAGGAGCGGCGCGAGCATTAGCGGAACGGGGCGGCGTTCTGGCGCGAGCTGCAGGAGAGAGAGGAGGGCGCGGGAGCAAGTGGGCGGCCTGCTGGCGTGGAGCAGACGTCGAGGGGCATCGACTGGCACGCGGGGGAGGCTTGAGGTGGTCGGGAGGCACGGCGTCAACGGTCGGGTGCCCTGCCAGACGCTCCAGAGCACGACTTTGGCTGGCACCCGCGGCTTTCCCGCGTCCGCGCGCGCAGCCACTTGCGTCTGGCAGCTGAAGGGGGCATGGGCAAAAGCTGGGGAGTGCCTTGGATGCTCTGGAAAGCTGAGGGGAGAGAGGGAGGCTGAGAGAGAGAGAGAGGAATCCACTATCCAGAGAAGAAAATGGGGTTCTCCCCCCTCCATCATTGCTTCCTCGGGCAGCAAAGCACACAGGTGCTAGAGGGGGACTAGGAGGGGTCGTGGTAGAAAGTTGAGCCCACGGAGATTAGTTGAAGAGGCCAAAAATGGGGGTTTTGTAAAGTGGAAGAAGGTGTTTGATGCTGGTTTGGGCAAGTAGATGGTTTCCATTTGCCATAAGACTCCACAGGGTGGAATGACACATATAATTAGGGGCTTCCACCAATTTTGAGCTTATTTGGGCAAAGTTGCCAATGCAACTTTTGTAAACCCTAGAAATTAGCAGAAATGAACTTGTGCAGATCTAGTTGACCAAATCATTTCTCCTTGATGCACCACTTGGTGTAGTGGCCTCATTTGGTCATATGAACATGATCACAAAAGTTGGGGTCAAGGACAGAAAGTTGGTAGTACAAAGTTGTTCAAATTTGATTCTGGTCAGACAAGGTTTGGGTGCATTTTGGTAAACCAAACTGACCTTAATTGAGATGAGGATTTGCAAGGTGATCATAATATGCATTTGTGACTTGCTGGATTTTCCTTGGATTTGTATGAAAATATTTCCTATAGAAATATTTCAAATCCTTGAAATGGGCAGAAATGGTTTTGTGGAGGTTTTGTCCATTATTTTGAACATGACCATGTGTTGAAACTCTTATATATGGAAAATATATGTCCACTGAGTTTCCCTGATTTTTGTCAAATATTTTTGAAACATTAATATAATTTTTCCCTATTAATGACCATTTCTAGCCTTAAGAAAAAGCTTTTAAATAAAATAGGAAAATAACTGTTAAAATTATATTTTTGTGGTTTATGGGAACCCTATATCTAATAGGTTTCAAATATACTCTTTGAAATATTTTTCATACCCCAAATCAAGTACTTGTAGTGCAAACCTCAACTCAGGGGTTTTTAGAAAACTAAATTTTGAAAATACTATTTGGCCAAATTATTTTTGTAGGAAAATACTATATTGTACTATACACATGGCATGATCATTGGGCAGAAGTTTGGGGCAAGGAGATGAAGTACAGAAGGTGGAGTAGTTGACTTTAAAGAGCACTTGAAAAATCACTCAAAGAAAGCCAACTCCAAAATAAAAGCCAAATAATGCAAAAGTTTTTGTTGGTCCAATTTTTTCATGCTTTAATAATGAAAATGACATGTTACAAAATGCAGGGTGTGACCCAAGGTCCACCTATGGAACCAAAATAAAGAACAACCCCAAAATGCGACAAAGTTCCCGATCGCCCCAACTGGGCACCACTACTGATCGTCTGGAAAGGAAACATAGTATCGTCCTAAGTCCTCATCGAACTCCCACTTGAGCTCAGTTGAATCTCCTGGAGCGGTATCATCGGTCCATGCATCTGGTTTTGGAGTAAACTGTGAGTCATGGGGACTCAACAATCTCACAGCCTCGCGATCAAGACTATTTAAGCTTATAGGAGGTGTAAAAGGTATGAGGTGGAGCTGCAGCAAGCACTAGCATATTTGGTGGCTAACATACGCAATTGACAGCGAGAAGAGAAGGCAAAGGCACGGTCGAGAAACTATGATCAAGAAGTGATCCTAGAACAACCTACGTTCAAGCATAACACGAGACCATGTTCTCTTCCCGGACTCCGCCGAAAAGAGACCATCATGGCCACACACTCTGTTGATTCTTTTTAATTAAGTTAAGGTTCAAGTCTTCTACAATCGGACATTAACAAATTCCCATCTGCCCATAACCACGGCACAGCTTTCGAAAGATCAAATCCCTGCAGGGGTGTCCAACTTAGCCCATCACAAGCTCTCACGGTCAACGAAGGATATTCCTTCTTCCAAGACAATCCGATCAGACTCGGAATCCCGGTTACAAGACATCTCAACAATGGTAAAACTAAACCAGCAAAGCCACCCGAATGTGCCGACAAATCCCGATAGCAGCTGCACATATCTCGTTCTCAGGGTACATCGGATGAGCCAGACGTCGGGTAGGCCAACCCAGAGTTGCCCCTGGTAGCCCCGGACATCGCTCAGGTTGGACCAACACTTAGAGAAGCACTGGCCCGGGGGGGGGGGGGTGGGTTAAAATAAAGATGACCCTTGAGTCCGTGAAACCCAAGGGAAAAAGGCTAGGTGGCGAATGGTAAAACCAAGGTTGGGCCTTGCTGGAGGAGTTTTATTCAAGGCGAACTGTCAAGGGGTTCCCATTATAACCCAACCGTGTAAGGAACGCAAAATCAAGGAACATACCACCGGTATGACGGAAACTAGGGCGGCAAGAGTGGAACAAAACACCAGGCTTATGGACGAGCCTTCCATCCTTTACCAAGTATATATGTGCATTAAAAATAGACAATATATACTAATGATATCCCAACAATAAACATGTTCCAACAAGGAACAAACTCCAATCTTCACATGCAACTAGCAACGCTATAAGAGGGGCTGAGCAAAGCGGTAACATAGCCAAACAATGGTTTGCTAGGACAAGGTGGGTTAGAGGTTTGACATGGCAATATGGGAGGCATGATAAGCAAGTGGTAGGTATAATAGCATAGGCATAGCAAAAGAGCGAGCATCTAGCAAGCAAAGATTGAAGTGATTTCGAGGGTATGGTCATCTTGCCTGCAAAGTTCTCTGAGTTGACATTAGCTTGATCCTCGTAAGCGTACTGAACAGGCTCCTCGATCACGTACTCGTCTCCTGGATCTACCGAAGGCAATAACACAAGCAAAGGGAGACACAATCAACCACGTGCAATGCACAAGCAACATGATGCAAAACATGTCATGATATGCGGGATGCGATATGCGATGCATATGCATGTTTTAGAAAGGAAATATTAAACCTGGCCTCAACTTGGAAAACCAAGAGTGCCACTGGAAAGAGGAGTTGATTTCGGTCGAAATTGAATATAAAGATCACTGAAATCGGATGCACGGTTTTGCAAATGGCAAGCAAAACAAATATGGCACCGATCTGCGATTAACAGCACGAAGCCATTTAATGCATCAAGAACAACATACTACAACACTCTAACATGAAAACAAAATACATGGCAGGGATCCACTCAAGATGCTTGACACAAGATGACTGAGCTATGGCTAATTCACTAAATAGCAGGTTCAAACAAGCATGGCAAATGTGCAAAAGATAACCGGTTTCAGACTTAGTGAAATTAACATGTCAGGAATTTAACATCAGGAAGCAATGTTTAGAGCATGATAACAACATGCTACATGAACGGAACATGGCAAAGTAAGGCATGGCATGGAGCTACTCAAAGAGCTTAACAAAAGTCCCTTAGTGACCTTGAGCCAAAAGGGATCAGAGAATAAAATTGCAAGCATGTGAACATGGCAAAAACATAAACAGATCACAGACTTGGTGAAAAACTAGAGCATGCAAATCAGATATCAAGTAGGCATGTTTACGAGCTCGATGCACTCACTACAGAGCAAGTCATGACAATCTAAGCATTCACCCATCAAGAATACACATTATAAAAGCTAGACATGGCAAGAACAATAACATAGCATGCACAGTCAACTACAACATCCTCGGCAAAATCGCTAACAAGTAGACAATCTGCCCAGATTCACGAAATAGCAAAAGTAGAGCTCGATTGACTCAAGCTAGGGTGCTCCATAAATTCAAACAAAGACATGGATGGATACAGCACTACAAGTTTAACAAAACATCCTTACTGATCATCCTCAAAGAGGCACGGATCACTACGAAACAACATGAACATATGACATACTGAAATAAACAGATCAAGGACTTAGTGGAATTACTAAGTCCCTGAAATCAGCATTAACGAATGCACCACTTTGCAAGCTTGTGCTAGTCACCACACACATCACAAAAATACATGGGTTGCACCTCTGGAAAGATGGCAAAACATATAACAAAACACATGTAGAGCTCAGGGGCATATCATGCACACATTAATCATGGCAAAAATGACAAATATCTAATTGGAGCAGCAGATCTGACAATTATCTCAAACAGCATTCTTCCAACAGCATTTCGGGCATCAAGATAAACTCGAATGAAAATGATGCAATAAAATGAAATGATGTACTCTCTGAGATGAACATTTTGATATGCTATATGCCCAAAATGGAGCTACGGATGCAAAGTTACGGCATGACGAACATAGCAAAATAGTTAGAGTTTTCGGGGCAAAAGTCAACCGAAACAATTCCAGATCCAGATCCAGCCCGAGTGTACTATAGCAGCGGCGTGGTTCCCGAGGATCACCGGCCGGAGCTCGCCGGAGTTGTGGTCGCGGTGGCCGGAGGACGAAGCCGAGGGAGAGGAGAGGAGACCCGCCGGACGGAGCTCGCCGGTGCGAGCGCGGCGACCGAATCAGCGGGGGCGGCGGCCGGAGCGAGGAGCCGGTGGTCGACGGCCAGGAGGAGGCGCGATGGCCGGGCGGCGGAGGTGGCGGTCGCCGGCGTCGAGGCGCATCGGGCGGCGGAGGGAGAGGAAGCCCCGGGCGGCGGCGGTGGCGACCCGGGCCGGGAGGGCCGCGCGCGGGCTCTCTGGGCCGGCGCGGTTGGTGGAGGCGGCGGCGACACGTGGCGGCCTGCAGTTCGTCGCGGGCGGCGGCCGATGTGTCCGGCGGCCGGCGGACGTGTCCGGCCGCGCGAGGAGAGTTGGATCTAGGGTTTCGGACGAGGGGAACCGCGAATTTTGGGAGGGTGGTGTATTTATAGGCATAGAGAGAGCTAGGAGTGTCCAAATGAGGTGCGGTTTTCGGCCACGCGATCATGATCGAACGCTATAGATGACGGAGAGGGTTTTGGTGGGTTTTGGGCCAAAATGGAGGGGTGTTGGGCTGCAACACACACGAGGCCTTCTCGGTCCCTCGGTTAACCGTTGGAGCATCAAACGAAGTCCAAATGGTACGAAACTTGACAGGCGGTCTACCGGTAGTAAAACAATGCCGCTTGGCAAGTCTTGGTCCAATCTAGAAATGTTTAATCCCCACACACGAAAGAAAGGTAGAAATGACCACAGGAGGAGAACGGAGCGCCGGAATGCAAAACGGACACCGGGGAAAATGCTCGGATGCATGAGACGAACATGTATGCAAATGCAATGCACATGATGACATGATATGAGAAGCACGACAACAACAACACACGGAGGCAAAAACCCGAACCCAAGAAAATAAAATAACTTAACGCCGGAAACGGCAAGAGTTGGATTACATATAGGTAAATCATATCCGGGGTGTTACACCTACTTCCTGCTTGATTGATCTTGATGATATGAGTATTACAAGAGTTGATCTACCACGAGATCGTAGATGCTAAACCCTAGAAGCTAGCCTATGATTCTAATTGTTGTTGTCCTATGGACTAAACCCTCCGGTTTATATATACACCGGAGGGGGCTAGGGTTACACAGAGTCGGTTACAAGGGAGGAGATCTACATATCAGAATTGCCAAGCTTGCCTTCCACGCAAAGGAGAGTCCCACCCGGACACGGGACGAAGTCTTCAATCTTATATCTTCATGGTCCAACAGTCCGACCAAAGTAGTCCGGCTGTCCGAGGACCCCCTAATCCAGGACTCCCTCAGTAGCCCCCGAAGCAGGCTTCAATGAGGATGAGTCTGGCGCGCAGATTGTCTTCGGCGTTGCAAGGCGGGTTGTTCTCCAAATTCCGAATACCTGTTGACTAGTGTCCGGCTTCCCGTGAATGTTGCACTCCTTGTCTTCTGCGCCTAATAATGGCTATCATCCACGTGTCAAGCGAATGCGAGAAGTCGGTGCATTTTTACACTTGCCACCCTAACCATGCGAGTAAATTGTCTATTTAAAGAGACGGGGATCCTCATATCCAGATCACACCATCCTCCCACAGCGAGCATCCATCAGAGCTCGCCCGGAAAAAGTCCATCCCATCATGGCCGGCTATCACAGCTCCTCCTCTCGCTCCCATAGCACTAAGACAAGTGATTGGAAGAAGTGTTCCATCCCCCATGGTCAATTAGTAGAGTTACAGACCCAGGGGTTTCTCCCGCCAGCGTATAGGTCCCCACTCGAGCCGGACTTGCTACTTACAATGGTGGGGACAAGCAGAGAGTTTTCCCAACCCATCCATGGGGGAGCGGGTATGCCTTGTCCCTTACTTACTAAGGGGGCTTGGATTTCCAATCCATCCGTTCCTCCATGGGCTCCTGGAGTTCTACGACCTCCAGCTGCATAACTTTACTCCCGCCTCCATATTACATATCGCTGGTTGCGTCGCCTTTTGTGAGCTGTTTTTGGGTTGCGAAGCTCATTTGGAGCTATAGAAGAGGCTATTCTGCCTCTTACCCCATACACAGGAGGGGTCATTATATCAAGTGGGCAGAGCCGAGATATGGCGCATCGCCGGGACCGGATATCTGTCCGGTACTCCAAAGAAGACATCTGAAGACTGGCCTTCAGAGTAGTTTTATATGAAGGATGTCCCTCTTCCGGATCCTATTCGGATGGGCCTTCCTGAGTTCAATAATGCCCCTCTGAAGAAACGCTGCAACTGGCGCCCTCGGGACCCCTAGGAGGAAGATGACAGAGAGGTCCTTTACATGATGGGCTGGAAAAGACGCTAGCCAAATCAGGATTGACAATAATCCAGGTTATGTCAGTATGTATAATGCGGGGGGTGCAGCCACTTCAATATCAAGGACAACCCATGTGGCACTTCAACGGAGAAGATGATGCCACCCGCTGCGGTCGTAAGGGACCGAACTCACCGCTGCTCTAGCGAAAATATTGTCCGATCTATATAAGCAAGAGGAAGAGGAGTTCATCCGCATCAAGCCACGGGACGGACTCTCCATGTACAATCCACCAAACTGGGTGAGCTGCTATTCTCTACTCCAGACCTTAACGCATTCTTCGTCATGAGTATTTACCTTGCTATTTCATAGTAGGAAGTGAGAAAAGCCATACGGGAGATTCACAGCCTGCCTCCACAACCAGAGGACCCTGACCGGGCCCTCGACCCCGGACTCGAAGAAGATCCGGACACATTTGTGGAGCTCATCGACAGGACGTTCTATCAGTTAAGCTGCAATGGTGCCTTGGTGGCCATCATAGCTGATTATCCTGGGCTGCTCCCTACATCGCATGTAAGTAAATCCAAAGTCCCAACTTCCGAGAAGGATTCCCCTTTTTTATTTTCGCACTTCACCTACCGCACACATATGGTGTCTTATAGGGAAGGCCCTCGGGACCCCATGCCGAACCCGCGGTGACTCGCCAACAAGGAGCACCGTTGCCGGGTAGGCTAAAAAGGAAGGCGGTCAGGACTGAGACACAGTCGCAACGGTATGAAAAAGAACCCTGCTCCGTGGTTGTCGTCTGTAAAATATAATAATGTCCATGGTTCCTGACAGAAAAAACGCTTGCCGGACCATATCCGTAGAGCCTGCTGGCAAAGCTTCCACCAGCCGGGCTCTAGAGCCGGACTTAGAGGCAGATGCTAACGTGGGGCCAACATCGGATGTTCCTCCTATGGAGGATGCAGATAGACTGTCCGCTACGCATTCCAGAGTGGAGAGCGCCATGAATCACAAGCGTCGTCGGGCTGTACTCCGCGACACTCGTTTCTCTCAAGGGGCGTTGGATGCCTTCAACTCAGGAGATGCGTATATCAGAGCTGCTCAAAGTGGCCTTGCCCGATCCACGGACCAGTATGTGAATGATATACGGGTAAGAAAATCTAATAATTATGTATATCAGTAGCCCCTGAGACTTGAAACAGTTGGCACAACTGATTTAAGGATCATTGTTCTGTAGGTTCTTACGGAGAAGAATTCCCAATTGTCTCAACAGCTAGAGGAGTGCAAAGCCCAGCTACGGGCCGCGGTTGCCGCCATGAAGGAGTCCGGAAAGGCCCCCTCTGGTAACACTAGTTTCTGTTTAAAAGAATGACATGTACCAGTTAGTATTCGGCATGTATGCAAATCTAACAATAGATTCTGCAGATGATCCCGGAGTGAATCCGTAGGTCGTGCGAGGGGATGAGCAACATGCACAATGACAGCTAAAGGCTGGCGAGCGCGTGCTTACACAGGTCAGGTGGGAGAGAAACGATCTCCAAGATGCCAATACCCGACTGGGCATTGAACTGAGCGATGTTCGGGACCATCTCGCTGACTTCGTAAAGGAGAATAAGAGGCTTCGACGCGGCATTTTTAGTATGTGCTTGAACCAAACTTCATAGAGTTTGGCGAGGAAACCGGCTAACAGATTTATGTCTGTAGGTATGCTGACGGGTCGTCCCGCACAGGAGATGCCTGGGTCGGCGGGTGATGTTCTGCTAGAGCTCTTACAGCTGCACGAACAAGTTCGGCAGGTGATGCGGGGCATTGCCCAAGCCTTGTGATCATCTACCTCCCTGCCAGGAGGCATGGGGGAGCTGGTAGAGATGGTCAATGGAGCGCGGCAGCGCTTTCGATTATGGAAGATATCAGGCTGCCGACAAGGGGCAAGGGAAGCCTAGGCCATGGTGAAGACGCGATATACCAAGGCAGACCCGAACCACATGGCCGAGGTCGGGCCTGTGGGGTCAGATGGGAAAGAGATCCCCGTAAGTTTGGTGTATGACCAAGTTAAATTAGCCGCAAAGTATTCCCAACAGGATTGTAGGCTAGACAGTCTGTTGGATGGTATAGAAGAAGAATATAGTCAGTCTAAGTGTCTGTGTACTTCAATTGACATATATTCTCTCTAGCGGGATTTTAAATCATTTGTGATGGCGGACCTTTTCGCTTCAACCTCCGGACTCGACAGTCCGGAGTGTATCCGAATACCTTCTCGGTTATGTAAAAACCAGGGTATGCGTGGAAACCAGGCGTAGGGGTCATAAGTGCTTGAACAGACAAGTTCCCAACTAGCTATGTTATATTACATGGATAGTAAGAAACATCTTCCAGGGAGAATAGTTTCGTTAAGGGTTCCTTTCCCTGGGTACGCATGCATTAATGTGCATTTCTGAACTGTGAAAAGAAACGTAGGATATAGAACTCTGGGGGCATGTATTATGATAAATAAAAGTCGTCTTTTGTCCACTGACCGAATATTCCCTTAAGAATGCTAGCTTTTGGCTTCACCCAGTCTGAGGTACACATCCGGCTGACCCAACAGTAACAATTGCAGAGGTGTTCCCCTTATGCCCTAGCTGAATTAACGGGAACGTAGGGCATAAACACAAGAGCCAGACAGCACAGCTTGGCCAAAATTTAAGTCATATCGATGCATGTAATGGAGAAGAAAAGGTACATGTGGAAGAGTAACACATGTGCGGGGGCATAGAGCTCGGAACATAGTTATATTAAGCTTCTCTGTAGGAAGCCCCCAGGTATAGTAAGCACGCTAATTGTGCAGTTAAGACACATTTTTACCTTTTTAGGCCGTGAAGGAATAGGGAAGAAAGAAAGAACGAAAAAAATAGATAACGGATATAAAAAATTGATGGAGGTAAGGGGACGAACACAGAATCCGGTGCTAGGAATAGAACCTTCGGAGTCTGGCTGCGTTCCATGGGTTTGGCTCGAGCCAATTGTCTGATGCATCCCCAGGCGGTACGCTCCACCGGTCAGATCTTTGTCGATGACGAAGGGACCTTCCCATTTGGGATTGAGCTTGTCCTTTTTCTTCTCCAGTAGGCGTAGAACGCGTTCGCCAACGTTATAAGTTTTGGCCTGTACTTCTCTGCTTTGATACCGTCGAGCCTGTTGTTGATATAATGCGGAGCGGGATTTTGCCATGTCACGCTCCTCCTCTAGGGCGTCCAAACTATCCTTCCGGTCAAGCTCGGCTTCTTTCTCTTCATACATGCGCACTCGAGGTGAGTCATGAATAATGTCGTAGGGCAATACCGCCTCTACGCCGTACACCATAAAGAACAGTGTGTCTTCGGTAGTGCGATTTGGCATGGTCCGCAACCCCCATAGTACGGAGTCAAGCTCCTCCACCCAGTGCGTCTCTGACTCCTTCAAGGATCGCACTAATCTTGGTTCAATGTCGCTCGTGATAAGACCATTTGCTTGCTCGACTTGACCGTTAGTTTGCGGGTGATAGACAGAGGCGTAATCGAGCTTAATGCCCATTTTCCTGCACCAAGTTTTTACATCGTCGGCTGTAAAGTTCGAGCCGTTATCAGTGATGATGCTGTGGGGGACACCGTAATGGTGTACAACCCCGGATATGAAGTCTATCACTGGTCCGAACTCGGCCGTTTTAACTGGTTTGGCCTCTATCCATTTGGTGAATTTATCCAGCATAACCAAAAGTATTTTTTTCTTATTGCTTCCCCCTTTAAGGGGTCCGACCATATCGAGCCCCCAGACTGCAAAGGGCCTAGTAATGGGGATTGTTTGGAGAGCGGTAGGCGGCATGTGTCTTTGGTTTGCAAAAAGCTGGCAACCGACGCAACGTTGAACGAGGTCATGTGCGTTCGCTCGGGCTGTCGGCCAGTAAAAACCTGTACTGAAGGCCTTGCTTACAAGGGCCCGAGCTACGACGTGGTGGCCGCTAAGTCCAGCATGAATTTCTGCCAAAAGTTGCCATCCTTCCTCTTTGGAGATGCACCTTTGAAGTACTCCAGTAGTGCGTTTCTTATAAATCTCTCCCTCATGGACCTTGTAGGCTTTAGACCGCCGCACAATGCAACATGCCTCGTTTGGGTCATCAAGGAGTTCCTGCCTAGTTAGATAAGCCAAGAAGGGTTCTATCCACGGGGCGATGACGGCCATAATCACGTGGGCCGAAGGTGTTATTTCGGTGGCAGAGCCCCTGGTTATGTCAGAGTGTTCGGGGTCTGGTGTTGTGGCCGGATCCGGACTGTTATGGCCGGACTCCCCATCCCACAACACAAATGGCTTAAACAACCTTTCCAAGAAGATATTAGGTGGGACAGGGTCGCTGTCGGTGTCAAAACCGGCGGATCTCGGGTAGGGGGCCCCGAACTATGCGTCTAAGGCGGATGGTAATAGGAGGCAGGGGACACGATGTTTACCCAGGTTCGGGCCCTCTTGATGGAGGTAATACCCTACGTCCTACTTGATTGTTCTTGATGATATGAGTATTACAAGAGTTGATCTACCACGAGATCGTAGAGGCTAAACCCTAGAAGCTAGCCTATGGTATGATTGTATGTTGTCCTACGGACTAAACCCTCTGGTTTATGTAGACACTAGAGGGGGCTAGGGTTACACAGAGTCGGTTCAAAGGGAGGAGATCTACATATCCGTATTGCCGAGATTGCCTTCCACGCGAAGGAGAATCCCATCCGGACACGAGACGAAGTCTTCAATCTTGTATCTTCATAGTCCAATAGTCCGGCCAAAGGATATAGTCCAGATCTCTGGAGACCCCCTAATCCAGGACTCCCTCAGTAGCCCCTGAACCAGGCTTCAATGACGATGAGTCCGACGCCCAGTATTGTCTTCGGCATTGCAAGGCTGCTTCCTCCTCCGAATACTCCATAGAAGATTTTGAACACAAGGATAGTGTCCGGCTCTGCAAAACAAGTTCCACATACCACCGTAGAGAGAATAATATTTCCACAAATCTAATCTGCTGACGTGTTTTGACAGCACGACGTTACGTCATGGCCCGGTCATTATTCAAACCGTTTTTCTCAACCAGCACCGCGTATATCGTGAGGCGGTTTTCTTGACACGTCTTGTCGAAGCAGAGATCGTGTCACCCTTATTACGGGATTCTCATCAATACGGACGTGGGTAACCCACTCGTGCCCGTTGGTATGACTCCTCGATTTTATGCGAGCCCCAAAACGGTCACGAAGAGGACGCTTGATATTCACCCTTTTTATAAAGAGGCCAAGACCTGTCCCTTTTTCCTCTCGCGCTCAATTGAATCCTTCCCCCACCTCGAGTTCCAACACCCCAGGCTCAGGTCAGGCGCTTCAGACCTTCAACCATGTCCGGATCCAACCTACCAGGTCGGTGGATGCCGTCCTCTATCACAGAGGAGGACATCAAGAAGTTGAGAGAGGCCAGATGTCTGACCGCCGAAATTTCGCACAGGCTTCCTGCCTGAGCGTAGGTCATCCCCACTCCCGAACCCAACGAGAATGTTGTATTCGTCTCTCACTTCCTCCGAGGACTAGGCCTCTCTCTGGATCCCTTTATTAGGGGACTCATGTTCTACTATGGGCTGGATTTCCACGATCTGGCCCCGGATAACCTCCTTCACATCTCGTCGTTCATCGTCGTATGTGAGGCCTTCCTCCGCATTACCTCTCACTTCGGCCTGTGGCTCAAGTCCTTCAACGTGAAGCCGAAGATGATCGAGGAGTGACACGTAGAGTGCGGAGGTGCCGTAATAAGCAAAAGCGCTAATGCTCCATGGCTAGAGGGTTCCTTCCTAGAGGTATCCAGTTTGTGGCAGCGGGAGTGGTTTTATATCACGTCTCCGCGAAGTGCCAAGTGGGCAGCCATCCCTTCCTTTCGCTCGGGCCCCCCACCACAACTGACATCATGGATCAGCGAGGGGCTAAAGTGGGGTCCAGTAAAGGATGTGCCGATATTGCAGAATCGCATCCGAGACGTCAACCTGGTCACGTGATGTAGGTCATGCTAGTTCGCCAGGTCCCGCCTTGTAAACGTAGACCTCTCCGGCTGTGGGAGTTCAACCCAGAGGGACCGCGAATCATTCAGCACTTCCTCGGCATGACGCTCGAGGAGATGTACAAGTTGTACTTCGGATCACAAATAAAGTGTCCGGATACCACGGAGGATGTGGGTCTGAGATGTAATTGCCCGGATACCCAAGTAAGTAATCCCATGGCCGAACACACCGTTTCTCTTATTTATCACAGAATCATGCTGAAAAGTCGCTTTTTTACCAGGACTGGATAGCAAAGGTGAAGATGATTAGATGTCTGGCCCCCCTTCCCGAGGGCTTGGCCAATCCAGTACTAGACAGAATGATGGAGCCGGCGCCTTATCAGGTGCCCTCGAAGGAAGATGAAGGGGGGGAATAAAGAGGACGGAAGCGAGCCTCACTCACTACTCATCCCAACAGGGGGAACGAGTGCCTCCGCGAAGGAGGACAACCAGCAAGAAGAATCTGACATCCCCACTCCACGGGGAAGGAAGAGGACCACCTCTGAAGATCCGGAAACAGAGGTTTCCAAACGAGGGAAGAAATCTTCGCCAGAGGGTCCTGCCCCAAGGGGTACTCTTGCCGCATAGTGTCCGCAAGGGAATCAGCCCTCTACCGAGCTGTAAGTAATCAAAAAGTACTTAGTAGTGAAAATATCCTACCTTACTTCTGAAGACAATAACCGAAGCTTATATCTTGTAGTTCGGATCGTAGCCCTTCTCAACAGAGTTCGTCTTCGGGGGATCTTCTTCCGGAGATGATGGAGAGCGAAACACCTCCCCCTGCCACACCGCCTTATGAGGCGGGCGACCAAGAAGTGTCGTCACAGAGGGTTTCTCCTGATCCGCGAAGGCAGGGGGTAATCCCTTGGCCACCCGGAGTCCTCAGTATTCGGCTCCTAAAGAGAGCAAGAGAAAGAGTCCGGAACCGTATAGTGTGCGGTCGGACGCACTGAAGGATCTTCTGGAGCAAGCGTCCATCTTAGAAGCGCATCGTACGCTATTGAGTACGGTAGTTGAACGGATTTCATCCACTGAAAGCGGATTACATGATGCTTTTATGAGTTTGCTGAAAGGCTTTGAGGTACGTGACATAGTGTATGTTTTTGACGGTACCGCACATGTTAGGTGTGCCCTATGCAGATAGTAGCCCCTGAGACTCTGGTTGTCGTCGAAAACAGCGGCAAACAGAGGATCATAGTCCCAGGTAATAACCAGACCGCCTTTATGTGCAGGTGGCTGAGGCTCCGGTGGCTATCCGGACTGATAGGTTTGCCGAGCTAAAGCGGCAACTTGATGCGGTAGATGCCGACATCGTGCTTGTCAACAAGCGGCTTGACGAGGCACAGGGTGAGTGATTTCTCCGGTGATCAACGCATAGTAAGAGGAGCATGATGCCAGTATCTTTACTATGTTGTCACTACAGATGGAGCTGCCACCGTGGAGGCCCTTCGGGCAGAGCTTGCCCGAGCCAAGGAACAAGCAAGGAATAGCGATGCGGCTGCTCTGAAGGCGATCGAAGAGCTGAGGGCCGAACAGTCCGCGCATCGCCAGAGCAAGGAAAGGATTGCCAAGGTGTCCATTGAGTCGAAAGATGCCGCTGACCATTACCAGCTTCTTGATAGCAGCCAAGGAAACCCGCTCTAAAATCAGAGCGATGAAGGAGGAGTTGCATCATGCTGCGGATATCGTGGCTGGGAAGCCCTTCTTGCTGCGAACTAAGTGTGGAGATCCGAAGTTTGCTCCTCTCGATCAAATATGGAGTTTGGTGGACGCCTACGTGGATTTGGCGTCAAGTGTTGCTGATGCGGCCGAGTACTTCAAGGATCAAAAAGATCGCGAAGTGGAAAAGCTGTTCTGGTCACAGTTCCATGCTCCAGTGCGTCCGCTGCTGTTGAATGAGCGAATCGCTGAGCGGGCCGAGCTCCATAGGTTTTCCGGACTCACCATGAGGTCTCTTATGGATCATCTGTGGCCGAGAGGGCCAAGGCCGAATAGTTAGTTTAGTTTAGTGCAACAATTCATTGGTGTTGTGCCGCACATCGACGCTATGAATAGGTCAGCGTGCATAGAGGGTGCGCGGATGGCCTTTGCCTGTGTCAAGACATACTGGGTAGAGATGGAGGCCACCACTGTTGCAACACAGGGATCGGCCGTGGGCCGACTGGCTGCCGAGCGCTACTTTGAAGAAGTTCTTGAAGGCGCTCGTTCGATAGAGGCTCAGTGCTCGAAGAATATTATGTTCTAGTGACATGTACTCTCATTGTAAGAACAATGTTTTATTGAGTTGTCAAGGCTGTATTTATACTTTTGCCTGAAAGTATTATGATGCCTCCTGCGCGGCCGTTAATATATATATGTATATAACCTGAAAGTTTGCAGTCGTCGGCTTTTGCCCCACGCATATAATGCTGGGGTGTTCTCAAAAAACGCATTTTCACACTTGATCCAACGTCTTGGTCCATTAAGGAGGTGGCAGCGCAGCGAACGAGGCAATCGGACTATATTGCTTTAATAGTTTCACTTAGCCATACAAGTTTGACGGTGGGGCTACTATATAGCCCCTGGTACTTGTGCGCTCGTCCGAATACAGGGCGCATACGTACATGACCGGGAAACGGCCCTTCGTTAATGCGGAGGAATCCCAAAGATTCCGATGAGTCATCGAGTGGTTGACCAGTCTCGCGCTATATCATGACAGTCAGTTTTCGGCTTTCTCTACTAAGGTGCTCATCCGGATGAACCAGGGCACAATCACATTAGTTCTCCCAGTGCTACCTTAGCCGATATAGCGGAACGTAAGGCACCAAAACATGGGAGCCGGGCAAACCCAACATTTGACCAAAGACTTGATTCGGAGCTAATGCATATAAGGCCAAACTCGCGACGCCGAACACTCCCTATGGTATTCGGTCTTTATATTTGCCAGGCTGAATAATTCCCTAAATAATAAGCCCCTGGTGTCCAGTTACGTGCAATATCCTGACGTGGCCACATGCCAATACGTCGGCATCCTTCTCAGTTGTATTGAGTATCTGGAGGATGTGAACAACAAGAGAGAGTAAAAAAGGTTGACGCATGGTCTTAATCTAAAAAGAAACCTTTGAGCGGGTCCCTGCTGCACGTCTTGGCCTATATCTCCGTTGTGCTGTGTCCTGGACAGGTGTAGCATGATTGTCATCTGTAAAAGAGAAGAACTTAGGTGAAAGTTGCCATGCCAGAAAATTGGTTATTATCAATACACCATTAAAATTCAAGATAAGTCGAGTTGAGCCAGACTAGCCCTGATTACACGCGGGAAGCCCCTGGTACCGTCTAGGGGGGCTTGATCATCAAACCCATCTCATGTATGTGTAGTGGTGCACCGGACTCGTCTAACCGTGTTCATGGTCTTGACGACCTGTCATTTTTTCTGGTTGCTGAGGTCGTCTAGTGCTTGGTGGCTAAAGGCGCCGCACATTCTTCCGCACGTAGAGCGCACTCAGTATTTTCGCTAACTGTGATGGTGCCACGTGGACCGGGCATCTTAAGCTTGAGAGAAGTGTAATGCAGGATTGCATTAAAATGAGCAAAAGCCGCTCTTCCGAGTAGTGCCTGATAGCCACTTCGGAATGGAGCGATGTAGAAATTTAACCTTTCGCTTCGGAAGTTGTTGGAAGAACCGAATACAACCTCTAGTAAAAGAGAGCCCGTGTGGCGGGCCTCTAGGCCTAGTATTACTCCCTTGAAGGTAGTAGTACCGTCGCTTATATTTGATGGGTCTATCCCCATTTTGCGGACTGTGTCCTGATATATCAGGTTTAGAACACTGCCACCATCCACGAGGACTCGTGTGAGATGGTATCCGTTTATTATTGGGTCTAACACCAAGGCAGCCAATCCTTCGTGCCGGATGCTTGTCGCGTGATCCCCGTGATCAAAAGTGATCGGGCAGGCCAACCAGGGGTTGAACCTAGGGGTGACGGGCTCTATGGCGCGTGTGTCTCGGAGTGAATGGTTGATTTTTCTCTTCGTCACATGGATCATGTTGACTGTTTTAACCTCTCGTGGGAATTTTTTCTATCCTCCAGTACTTTGCTGGCGAGGCTCGTCCTCGTCCTCACTTGGTGTCTCCCCCCCCCTTGTGTTCGGTGTTTAGCTTACCGGCCTGCTTGAAGACCCAGCATTCCCTGTGGGTGTGATTTGCAGGTTTATTGGGGGTGCCATGAATCTGACATAGTTTGTCAAGAATCTTGTTTAGGCCATACGGTCCATCTCTACTGCCTTTGGAAGGCTTTTTCCGTTGACCTGGTCGAGAGCCCCAGAATCCGGCGTTTACCGCCGTATTATGTGGGCTATCTTCTCTATTTCGACGATTTCTTGTATTGCGTCTTGGTTTTCCATTGTCATCCCTAACTTCGGATGTGCTTGGGTCGCTGGTGCTACGACGGGCTAACCAGCTGTCTTCGCCCGCGCAAAAGCGGGTCATGAGACTTGTTAGAGCTGCCATTGTTCTCGGTTTTTCTTGGCCGAGGTGTCTGGTGAGCCATTCATCTCGGACGTTGTGTTTGAAAGCTGCTAAGGCTTCGGTGTCCGAACAGTCGATGATTTGGTTCTTTTTGGTGAGAAACCTGTTCCAAAGCTTTCGGGCAGACTCTCCGAACTGTTGAATTATATGACTTAAATCGTCTGCATCCGGAGGTCGGATGTAGGTCCCTTGAAAATTAGCCCGAAAAGCGTCGTTAACCTCCTCCCAACTTCCAATTGAGTTTTCGGGGAGGCTTTTCAGCCAGTGCCAAGCTGACCCTTTAAGCTTGAGGGGCAAGTATTTAATCCATGGAGATCGTCTCCGCGAGCCATATGGATATGGAGGATAAATTCCTCAATCCATACCCCAGGGTCTGTGGTCCCGTCGTACGCTTCTATGTTCACTAGTTTGAATCCTTCTGGGAATTCGTCGTTCAGCACCTCATCGGTGAAACATAGGGGGCGTGCGGCACCCCTGTACTTGGATGTACCATGGAGTTCGGACGGTTGTGGTTTTGGTTTTGATTTTGTGCCGGAGCACGCTTCCTAGATCCATAGATGGATCTGGTCGTACCGGATTTTTGGCGCAAGTCCTCACGTACATCGCGTGTTGACTTATGTGCGTATTTGTTATCCGCTCTATCACGGTCACGAAGTGGTGGATCCGGCTGATTGGCCGTTTCATTATTGGGCTGTGTGGGCACTAAGGCCTCGTCGTCGAATTCAGGTAACAACTTGCGCTTTGGATAGCTCTTTGTGTGGTAACTTCCACCATACTTTGCTTCGCTGTCGAGCACTTTGTTCCACCTGCTGTTGAGTGTGTCTTGTGCGGCCTTAAGCCTTTGCTTCTGCTTCTTCAGACTCCTCGCCGTGGCAATAAGCCTTCTGTGGAGGTTCTCTTGCTCCAAGTGCGTTTCCGGGATGATGTGTGCATCTTCGTCCGGACTGTTTTCCTCCCCATATGGGGTTTGATGAGGGTTATCCTCGGTGTCGGTGTCAAAACCGGCGGATCTCGGGTAGGGGTTCCCGAACTGTGCGTCTAGGCGGATGGTAACAGGAGACAAGGGACACGATGTTTTACCCAGGTTCGGGCCCTCTTGATGGAGGTAAAACCCTACGTCCTACTTGATTAATATTGATGATATGGGTAGTACAAGAGTAGATCTACCACGAGATCAAGGAGGCTAAACCCTAGAAGCTAGCCTATGGTATGATTGTTGTTCGTCCTACGGACTAAAACCCTCAGGTTTATATAGACACCGGAGAGGGCTAGGGTTACACAGAGTCGGTTACAATGGTAGGAGATCTACATATCCGTATCGCCAAGCTTGCCTTCCATGCCAAGGAAAGTCCCTTCCGGACACGGGACGAAGTCTTCGATCTTGTATCTTCATAGTCTAGGAGTCCGGCCGAAGGTATAGTCTGGCTATCCGGACACCCCCTAATCCAGGACTCCCTTAGTAGCCCTTGAACCAGGCTTTAATGACGACGAGTCCAGCGCGCAGATTGACTTCAGCATTGCAAGGCGGGTTCCTCCTCCAAATACTTCATATAAGATTTGGAACACAAAGGTAGTGTCTGGCTCTGCAAAATAAATTTCCACATACTGCCATAGAGAGAATAATATTTACACAAATCTAATCTGCTGACGTATTCCGTAGTGTGACATCACAACACGGCCAAGTCTTTATTCGAATCGTTTTACTATCCCACCTCAGCGCGTTTAGCGAGGCGGTTTCCTTGGTACGTCTTGTCAAAGCAGAGATCGTGTCCCCTTATTCCGGGATTCTCATCAATACGGGCGTGGGTAACCCAACCGCGCCATTGATTACGGCGCTTGGGAGATAAGCGAGTTTTATCAGGCTGGTGGGGACGCATAGTCGAGTCCGCCCATATAAGGGGATAAGGATCCACCTTTTCATCCATGCCTTCTTCCTCCTTTGCCTATCCATTTCCGTGCATTCGAGCTCCAGCGCCCAAGTCCGCACACCCCACCTCAACCTTCTCCAGCCATGTCCGGAGCGGGAGGCAAGTGCATGGTCTCCTCCGTCACGGAGGGACACATCAAAAAACTGAGGAAGGCCGGATACTTGTCTAACGACATTGTGCACCAGCTTCCCGAAGAGGGGCAACTCATCCCCACCCCTAGGCCCCACGAGAGGGTGGTGTTCCTCCCCCATTTCCTCCGCGGATTGGGCTTCCCTCTCCACCCATTTGTCCAGTGGCTCATGTTCTACTATGGCCTGGATTTCCACGATCTGGCCCTGAACTTTGTCCTCAACATCTCGGCGTTTATCGTCGTGTGCGAGGCTTTCCTCTGCATCCGCCCCCATTTCGGCCTATGGCTCAAGACATTCAATGTCAAGCCGAAGGTGGTGCGCGGTACCCAGGCGGAGTGCGGAGGCGCCATGGTGGGCAAGATGCCCAACGTCCTATGGCTCGAGGGCTCCTTCGTGGAGACCCTGAAGGGGTGGCAATCGGGGTGGTTTTACATCACCGAGCAGCGCGACCCTGAATGGGTCGCAGCCCCCGAGTTCCGATCCGGACCCCCTATGCGGCTCACCTCCTGGAAAGAGACGGGCCTGTCCTGGGGTAAAAAAGGAGAGCTGACTGGACTCCAAACATGCGTCCAAACCCTGGTGGACAAGAAGCTCAAACTTGTCAACGTAGTCCAGGTTATGCTCATCTGCCGGATCCTCCCGTGTCAACAACGGGCTTTCAACATGTGGGAGTTCAACCCGGTGCATCACCGAACTCTGAGCAGGCTCTTCGACATGGTGCACGAAGATTCCTAGAAGGTTCTTTGCAAGGGCGCCGAGGCCCCCGCATCCGCTACCGAGGATCACAGATTCAGCACGCAGGGTCACGCTAGTGTGGTAATTGTTTTTACCTTTTACAGGGTATTAGTTTTTCATAGTTTGACTCCATGCGGGATCTAAGCTCCCTTACCTTTGACAGGATTGGCAGGAGACGTCCGGACAGATCAACTGTCCGGCTCCTTTGCCCGAAGGCCCAGCGGACGCTCGCTTGGCGAAGCTGCTGGTTCTGGCACCCTATGTGGTGTCGGAGAAGAAAGCCAAGAAGAAGGCCACGGGGACTCGAAAGAGTGCCCGGCGCCTGGAGGTGTCGGATTCATCATCCGATGACTCGAATACTCACTTCTCCCGTGAAGACGAGTAGGAGGAAGAAGAGACCTCTCCCCCTCCAGCGGGGGGAGGGAAGAAAAGGAAGGCCGCCCCAACTGGGGAGGCCAAAGGGCCCAAGAATGGGAAGACCCTTCCTCCGGACTACTCCACCAACGCCGACGACAGCAAAGAGGAGTGACCGCATAGGGCCAAGCCCCTAGCGAGATCGTAAGTATTCAGACACCGGAGCAATTCATAGTGTTCCTTTCTTGCACAGCTCCTCCTTACGCCGAATATGACTATGCAGTCTGCCCAAGGCCGGGCTCGACGAGTCGTCGAGCGGCTCCCTCGATTCGTCGGATGTGAATTCGCTTCCGATGGCTACCTCCCCCCACCCTACGGACGATGCTGAGGTGGCGTCCCAACAGGTTCCAATCCAGGAGAAAGTGGTCCTGGAGGCTCCGCAAGGTGACCTCCCGAACTACAGGCGTAAAGGGGATAGAACCCCCAAGGGCTCCAAGTCCGACCTTGAGCCGGACACCGCGCCGGAACCTGCAACGGTTCCGGAGTCCGGTAGGCAGCCTCCTTCCAAGAGGAGAAAGCCTACCGAGCCGGTGACCTCCATCCAACCGGAGGCACCGGACAATTTGCTGGAGGTGCTTAACGGCGCATCCATCGACGAGGAGCACCGCACTATTATGAGTGCGGTGATCCAGAAGGTTCAGTCACTACTAGGAAAAGGGCTATAGATGGAATTGACACTAATAGCGCACCAGACATGTGGTGCGCCATTACTATATACTAATGGCGCACCATGTGTTGGTGCGCCATTAGTGTGGAAGACACTAATGGCACACCGGGCACACGGTGCGCCACTAGTAACAAAATGTTTTTTTTTCATTTTTTCAAACATACTAATGGCGCATCCGGGCAGAGTGCGCCATTAGTAGTTAGAACTACTAATGGCGCACCAGCCATAGAGTGCGCCACTACTGTATTTTTTTTACTTTTTTGCAAAACTACTAATGGCGCACCGTTGCATAGTGCGCCATTACTAGTTTAAACTAGTAATGGCGCACTGTGCCACGGTGCGCCATTAGTATAAAAATATTTTTTTACTTTTTTGCAAAACTACTAATGGCACATGTCTGTGTGGTGCGCCATTAGTATGTTGGGTTACTAATGGCGCATGTCTGTGTGGTGCGCCATTAGTAACCTGGGACCAGCTAGATATTTTTGGACAGCCACACCTACACACTCACTTTCCCCCACTTCATTCCCCCCACCTCCTTCTCTAAGCTTGTCGGCTGCCTCCTCCTCCTCACCTCATTTGCACCATAGATTCATCAAAATTAAGTGTTGAAATTGCCCTTTTTTGATAGGTAAGTAAGGGGAAAGCTATCTTCATGTTGTAGATCTACTTTTTTTCTCCCTAGCTCGCTCCAACAACGTGCACATGCACTTTTTGTGGCCTAGCTAGATCTATGTATGTTTGGTGTTGCATTGTGGTGTTGCATATATGTTTGTGTTTGCAGGTACCGGTATTTGAAATGCGATAGTTGCCAATATTTTGCCGGAATGTTGATTCATTTCCGTTTCGGCGAGAATTTTGGCACTATGCATTCTTTCTGGTCCTATTTTTAGGAAAAGTCATGCCAAATTTTTTCTTGGTTCTAAAATATCATTTTGCTTTACCCCGCAGTCAACCATGGTCCGCACGATGACCGAAGGCATCGTGAATAGGTTTTTGAGCTCCGCGAAGGCCGAGATGCTTCAAAAGAACGAGACGGAGATAAGATGTCCGTGTCGAAGATGCAAGCTGAAGAGCCTTATTGCGGACCCGGATTCCGGGCAGGTGCGGGACCACCTGCTCTTGCGTGGTTTCATGGATGGCTATCGGTGGCAAGGTGATGAAGATGACTATGAAGTCGTCCATGGGGGCCGGGCAAGAAATGAGGAAGGGCAGCAAGACAACCACCGCGGCTCGGGCGGGCGAGAAGACGAAGAATCTCCAGGACATGATCACGACGGTGATGCTGTACACAGTCATCATGTAGAAGATGCCGGACATGATGATGAGGAAGATGCCGGAGCAGACGAAGGGCATGATCATGAAGATCTAGATGCCGGAGGAGCAGACGACGATGGACCATCGATGGGCTGGGTGCAGGACCCTCATATTCAAGAGCTGCTTCTCAAGCAGACGGATAACGCAAGAGCTGCCGCCCGAGAGAAAGCCAAGCTGGATCAACTAGAGATAGACGCGGTTACTCCATTGTATGAAGGATGCAGACCCGAGGATACCCGCCTGAAAGTAACGCTCATGGCTTTGGAGATGAAGGTAAAACACAAAATGACCGACACATGCTTCGACGAGAACATGTCATTCTGGCACGAACGTCTTCCCAAGGGGAACAAGTGCCCGACCAGTTTCGAGGAGGCGAAGAAAGTCGTGTGTCCTCTGGATTTACCGCACGTGAAATACCATGTGTGCATGAACAATTGCATCATTTATCGGGGCGAGCACGCGGAGTCTACCATATGTCCGGTGTGCGGCGTCACTCGATACAAGAAGAGGAAGAAAGCTCCTCGAAAAGTGGTGTGGTACTTTCCGATCACTCCTCGTCTGCAGCGGTATTTCGCGGACCCTAAGGTAGCAAAGCTCCTGCGTTGGCACGCGGATAGGGAGGAGAAGAAGCGAGAAGATGACGCAAATGATCCGGAGATAAATAAAAAAGACAAGATGCTGAGTCACCCTAAGGATGGGAGCCAGTGGCAAGCGTTGAACTTCGAACACCCAGAATTTGGGAAGGATCCAAGGAACATCGTGCTGGGCGCGAGCACCGATGGAGTCAATCCGTTTGGCAGCCAGAGAAGCACACATAGCACCTGGCCTGTGTTTGTGTGGATGTACAACCTTCCCCCCTGGTTGTGCATGAAGAGGAAGTACATTCACATGAGTATGCTAATTGAAGGGCCGAAACAACCAGGGAACGACATCAATCTGTATCTGGGGCTGCTGAAAGAGGAGCTAGACACGCTGTGGAAAACGCCAGCCAATACGTGGGATGCCACAGAGAAAGAATATTTCCCTATGAGAGCCGCACTGCTCACGATGGTGCACGACTATCTCGGTTACGGATATCTCGCGGGGAAGGTGGTCCACGGATTTTCTGGATGCGTTAGGTGCATGGATGACACAACGTATCGCCAGCTAGATAGAGATCCCGGGTCTTCGAAAACCGTGTTCATGGGACATCGAAGGTGGCTTCGCGACGATGACCCATGGAGGAAACGCAAGGATCTGTTCGATGGTGAAACCGAACTCCGAAGACGCCCGCGTACGAGGAGCGGCGAGGAAATAGATGGGCTGTTGAAAAATTGGAAAGATTGCCCACTGCCGGGAAAGAAGCGGAAGGCGCCAGAGCCGGGAAAGAAGTGAAAGGCGCCAGAGCCGCTGCTAAAGGTATGGAAAACGAGGTCTGTTTTCTGGGACTTGCCGTACTGGAAGATCCACCGTGTGCCTCACAGCCTTGATGCCATGCATATCACGAAGAACGTGTGCGAGAGTCTGCTTGGTACCCTGCTCAACATGCCAGAGAGGACCAAAGATGGGCCGAAAGCAAGGGCAGACTTTTAATCAATGGGCATCAGGCAGGAGCTTCACGCTAATGAGGATGATGATGATGATGATGATGATGATGATGATGATGATGATGGTGATGATGAGGCGAAGCAGGACACAGAAAGTCGTCGCAAAGGCAAAAAGGCCAAGAATACCGGAAATGACTACCCTCCCGCGTGCTTCACTCTAAGTCAGGAGGAGATCAAGCCGTTTTTCTCCTGCCTCGTAGGAGTATAACTTCCTTACAGTTACGCGGGGAAGATAAGAAGATAACTAGACCCAGTGAAGCAGAAGTTCAGCGGGATGAAGTCTCACGACTGTCACGTGCTGATGACGCATATACTTCCTGTTGCAATCCGTGGGATCATGGACGCGCACGTCCGTGAAACACTATTTGGCCTATGCAACTTTTTCGACGTCATCTCTCGGAAGTCGGTTGGCGTGAGGCAACTCAAAAGGCTACAGGAAGAGATTGTGTTGATACTATGCGAGCTTGAGATGTACTTCCCGCCCGCATTCTTCGACGTTATGGTGCATCTGCTGGTCCATATCGTGGATGATATCATCCAACTCGGGCCGACGTTCCTGCACACCATGATGCCATTCAAAAGGATGAATGGTGTCATCAGAGGATACGTTCGCAACATTTCACGTCCAGAGGGAAGTATAGCCAGGGGCTTTCTGACCGAAGAGTGCATCTCCTACTGCACGAATTATCTAGGCATCGAGAACCCCGTTGGTCTGCCCGTCAACAGGCACCTCGGCAGGCTCGCTGGATGGGGTCACCGTGAGGGTCGCCGCGAAATGCATGTCGACATCGAGGGTCGACTCGCCGACTTTGAAAGAGCAAAGCTAGTCGCACTACAACACATAGACGTGGTCGATCCTTGGGTGGTAGAGCACAAAACCTTTATTGGGAAGACGTACAATGACCGAGGCCAACAGAGGACGGACGGAGATATAATCAAAGAGCACAACTCATGTTTCACGCGTTGGTTCAAGCAGAAGCTTCTGTCGTACCCTTTACATGAGGATTCTTCCGCGGAAGAACAACTCATATTCGCCTTGTCACAGGGCGCCGAGCACAACCTGATGACCTATGAGGCGTACGATATCAACGGCTACACATTCTACACCGAGGACAAGGACATGAAGAGCGATGGTTATCAGAACTCCGGGGTAACGATGGAATCCTACACCGGTAACGACAAGGACAGATACTACGGAAGGATCGAGGAGATCTGGGAGCTGAGCTACGCTGGAGAGAAGGTCCCGATGTTCCGTGTCAGATGGGCCAAGAGCGTCCTAAAAGAAGACCGGTATTTCACCACCATGGTTATACCCGAAGCCAAATCCAAGACCGCGGGCGCAAACGTCACCGCGAAAAATGAGCCATGGGTACTGGCTTCCCAAGTGGACCAATGCTTCTTCATTACCGACCCGTCAAAGCCCGGTTGTGTTGTCGTGAGGAGAGGCAAAAGGAAGATCATCGGAATGGATGGAGTAGCCAATGAGCAAGACTTCGACAAGTACGGCGACCCGAAGATCGAACATGACGACGACGATGAAGTAGCAGCATACACCACAAGAAGAAGCAGGACCACCCTACCTAAAGGATGCCCGTTCCACAGAAGAACTCCATTTGCGAAAAAGAAGGGCAAGAAGATTATGAACAGATAGCTAGCTAAGATCGACTGTATTTAAATCGTAGTCTTCATTTCTCGGTTGTATTTCATGGGCACTTTTTGATATCATGAATATTTTTAAATTTCATGGGCACTTTTTGAATTCCTGAATATTTTTTCAAATTTGATGATATTTGTTCATATTTAATATGATAAAATATTGAATATTCATGAGGACACTCGATCTCGATCCCCCTCCATCTCGATCTCGATTCCCCCTCCATCTCGATCTCGATGCCCCTTTATCTCAATCGCTATCCCCCTCCATCTCGATCTCGATCCCACCCGCACCCTCCCCCGCTAGCTCCACCGCCTCCGACGACCCACCGCACCCTCCCCCGTTCCACCGCCGCCAACGAGCACCCCCCGCACCCTCCCCCGCTCCACCACCGCCGACGAGCACCCCCCGCACCCTCCCCCGCTCCACCACGGCCGACGAGCACCCCCCGCACCCTCCCCCGCTCCCCGGTGAGCTCCGCCTCCTCTCCCCTCTTCATTTTTTTAAAAATAATAATAATAAAGTGTAGACCACAATTGTTGTTAAACAACAGTTATTACTATTTTTATAAAAAATATTACTGTTTCATATTCATATTCATTTTCTAAAAAATTATTACATGCAACAAAAAATAAAAATAAATTACTTATGGCGCATGTCTGGTTGGTGCGCCATTGCTATATATATAAAAAAAGATTACTAATGGCGCACCTCTGCCTGGTGCGCCATTGCTTTGTAAAAAAAAGATTACTAATGGCGCACCGACCGCGGGTGCGCCATTAGTAAGATTCCCCCTAGCTAATTCCGTCCCTCTCGCCAGATCCCCTTCGTCCCTCTCCCTCGCCATATCCACTTCCCCCCGCTGCCCCGACCCACGCCGCCGCCACCCCCGCGCCTCCGTCTCTGTCGCCGCCCCCAGTCAGCCCCTGCCCTGCCCCCCATCGTCGTCCGCTCCCAATCCACCCCCTCCCTCGCCTTCACCCCACCTACCCACCCCCTCCCTCGCCTTCCCAGCCCTCAAAACCCTAGAAACCCGTGACGTTCCACCGTGCTTTCTCCGCTCGAGCTCCACCGTGCGAGGCGACAGGCAAGGCGGCGGGCAGAATCTGCTTCAACACCGGGCCGGCGAGCCGCGGAACCAGGGCGCGACGACGCTCGACCCCTCCACCTCCCTCCACCTCTTCTTCCTTGAGTCGTCGCTGTCTTCCTCAACGCTGGCCACCTCTGTTGCTACTAAGCTGTCGCAAGGCCTCCTTGCGCCTCCTCGGTGAGCTCCGCCTCCTCTCCCCTCTTCCTTCTCTCAAACACTCTGTTTGTCCAGCAAATCGGCGATGGACAGAAGCAGACATTAGTCAATTTGTGCGCCTGGTTAGTGACTTGTGGAGTTGTCCCGGTTAATGCTTTGCTCTGTGATGCAAGATGTTAGGCTCTGGCACTTTACAGAGTTTCTTTGTGAAATCCCTAACTTTGAGTCTTGCTAGTGATCTAATTGTGATAATCCTGCTCACATCCCCACTTGCAACAAAGGCGGGCAATGCCTCTATATGCTCTGTTTTACTGCCTAGCTAGAGCACAAACCTTGCCAAAGTTGTGTATTCCCAATTGCTAGTGGTCTAACTGATGTCTCCCTAGTTGGGTGAGACTGGCTTGGCTCTTTCTTGGAGGAGACAGATCAAACGATTGTTGTAAGTTTTTGTTTGAACTTCAAAGAGTGTTGTGACTTGGCTCTTAATCAAAAGAGTGTTGTCAGTTTTTGTTTGAACTTTGTTTGAGTGGAGGAAATTACTCTTAAATGCTAGTCCTATTCTGGTGGAGATTTTTCTTGTCCTGAGTTACACTGAAGATATTTTTCTGATAATATTATAAAAACTGCCTGGTGTGTTTTCAACTTGTATCTTCTAGCTTAAGTTTAACTTGTCCTGAGTTACACTCAAGTTATAATGTGTTTAACTTGTAGCTTCTAGCTTAAGTGAGTAGCCAGTACTGTAGTCAGTAGCTTAACTTGTTTAAGTACTGCTAGTTAGTTGTACTGATATTAAATGATGCCTGAAATGATGTATCATGTATCTTTAGCATGATCTGTTTCAGATAATAAATGATGCTTGAAATGAATTCTTGTGTAAGTGAAGGCTTGCTATGTTGTTGCAGCCAGCTATTTTCTGTTTCCTCATTTGGATTACTCAGTTATTTAGTTTATTATTACTTGGGAAAAGTACTGTGAGAAAAAATGATTATCTGCATTGCATTGTTAAATGTTGTACTTGGGCACAATACCTTTTCATCCATCATTTACACTGTGAATCCAATACCAGTTGCCCATGCTGATTATTTCACTTCAAACAGGCCACCTAGTGGCACAAAGCTCCATCAGAAACAGAATCAAAGATGGCCATGCCATGCTTGGCAGTAGCAGAAGTGACATGGAGCAGTGTAGTGGCATGGCCATTGACCTGTGGCTGGCATCTAGACACCACACACATACATACAGAGGCACATTGACTATTACTATGGCAAGTACTGTGTCAAGTACTCCATGTGTTTTTGTTGGCAGTTTATCATGAAATTGCAGGTACCCCGAGAGTCCCTTGAGTTTGCTGGAATGTCGATTAACTTCCGTTCCGGCAAATTCGGGTACTCCATATGTCCTATTTTCAGCAACGGTCATGCTGAAATTTTCCGTGAATTTTAGCATGACTTTGCTAAAAATAGGACATATGGGGTACTTGCAACTAATGCATGGGCCGGGGTATCTTAGTACTTAGTTAAGTAGGATCAACTGCCCTGCCATTCTTGCTGCATTAAACCATAGGTGGCAATAGAGCCAAGTGATTAGGCCCAACTTAGAATTCTCCTTAGCATCGATAAACACTAGATGATAAACCCAACATAGGTGGCAATAGAGCCAAGTGATTAGTGCCAAGTGATTAGGCCCAACCTAGGGTGCCTTGGCTTAGGCTTTTAGGGTGCCTCGGCATAGAGAAACCCTAAATGATAAAATCTTAGCTTTTAGGATGCCTCGGTGTCGACAAACCCTAAATGATGAGACCATGATCTTGTTCCTTGACAATAACCAACTTTTTGACCAAACTTTTTTCCTATTTAGAGCGAAACATGGCCCACAACGATGAGGCCGGCGGTTCGGGCGGCAAGCAATTCTGGGAGCTGTCCCAGGAGTTGGAGGAAGAACCTCACCGCTATGAGGACGCCGCGGAAGACACTGATCTGGACTACACAACCCCTAGTGGCGTCGGGGATGACACCACTGATGATGGCGCCGCGGATGCCACCACTGATGATGGCGGCGCACCGAAGAGGCAACGAAAGGACCGGCGCCCAAACATGCTCGGCACCGTCAGGGAGGAATTTACTGAAGTGAACTCCGATGGGCATCCGACGGCGCCCAAACACGTAGTCAAGGGGTTCTCGGTTCAGCTTGGGTGCATTCTCCGGAGCACTGCCTCGATCAACACCGAGAACCTAAGGCATAAGGACCGAGGGAATTTGTGCAGCCTCCTCTTCACGAAGCTGCATGAACGATACAAGTTCCCCGCTGAGTTCGCAAACACACGCCTCTCGGGTAATAAAGTGAACGGTGCCGCCCTCACGACGATGAGCACGGCCCTGTCTACTTGGAAAAGCACGGTGAAGGCAATGATTGACAAAGGTGATAGTTATGAGAAGATCAAGGCGAAATATCCTTTGATTAGCGAAGATGACTACAAGGAGTTCAAGATCAAGTGCAAGAGCCCCACAACCTCCGAATCAAGTCAGTGGGGGAAAGAAATGCGGCAGTTGAACATAGGGGTCCACCAACTCGGTCCCGGCGGTTACAGAGTGGCGGAGCCTATATGGGACAAGGAGGACGCGGAGCATGCCGAGCAAGGCCTACCGCCCCGCTTCGAGAAATACAGTGACAAGCAGACCAGGAACTTTCTCAGGGCCCGGTACAAGGAGGACCCGGTAACAAAGGAGCTTACCACGGATCCGAAGACCAAGGAGCTTGAGCTTGTTCTGGTAAGGAATACACCCCCGCGTAATTAGCTCCATATGGTTGCATTCTAATTAATCCCCAATATTTCTAAATGGTTCACGTTCCTTCCGCAGGACAAAGAAAGCAGTAGCGCGGGGTCGTCTCAGAGCTCCCCTTTCGACACCCCTTTGAATAGGGCGTTGAACGTAATGAAAAACAGGGATAAGCTCAATAAGCCGACGTCAGCTGGTCGTGTGGCCGGCAAAGGCTTGTCCACAAAATGGTCGTCATACTATGCCGCTGGTGGGCGAAAGGAGAAAAAGACCAGCTCGGAAAGCCAGTCGCGCGAGGTTGAAGCACTCAAGGCGCAAGTGGCGCGGATTCCGGAGATGGTCCAAGAGCAAGTGCAACAACAACTGGGATCGACGCTCACCGGCATTATGCCTACCTTGATTCATGGGATAACGACGTGGATTGCGGGTGGCCAACAGGGGCCGCCCCCGATTCCCAGCTTCACGGCCAGCAACTCGCACAACACGCAGGCGGCGCCATTGGTGTCTCCGGCGGCGGCGGTATTGGTGTCTACGGCGGCGGCGCCATTGGTGTCTCCGGCGGCGGCGGTATTGGTGTCTCCGACGCCGGCATTGGAGCTTAATGCACCCGGGTGTACGCCGGCCGACACCTCGCCAGCAAGCGGCCCCTCCGTCAGTTGCACGCCCGCCGTTGGCGGTGCCTCGACATTAGCCGAGCTCGACGGCATCACGGTAACTAAGCCTCTCGGCCGAGGACTTCATCTCCTTGCCTTTGACTGGGCATCCCTGACGCCCTACATGTTTTCGCAGGGCGCCGCCGACGTTCCTTGCACTCTCCTGCACTTCGTGGGCGGCGAGTTGGTCGATGTCGCCATGGGCAGATCGTTCAACCGGGCAACCCCGTGTTCCACGGTAATCCGATGCCACCCACAATGTATAGGGTTGAAGTGGTTCGGGTGCTGCCAGGCTGCGACGAGCTGTTACCTCCGATTCGACCCGCTGGGGCCGACGAAGAAGATGAGATGACCCTCAGCGCCTGCGTAAGCTGGCCCCTGCTTTGGCCGAAGAGCCAGATTCGTTTGGGGGCGGGGGACACCACCCCACAGACAAGACCGCCAGTCGTGCCGGCGCCAAGCCATGGCAAGAACGCCGCAACGCTACCGGACATGCCGGACATCCCTATGGCACAGGATCCGGACATGCATATGGCACAGGATCCGGACGACGACGACAACGACGATGGTACATTTACCAACGTCGATAAGTACTTTGC
Organism: Triticum aestivum; assembly: GCF_018294505.1. Classification (NCBI taxonomy): domain Eukaryota; kingdom Viridiplantae; phylum Streptophyta; class Magnoliopsida; order Poales; family Poaceae; genus Triticum; species Triticum aestivum. The sequence goes on along the minus strand of NC_057806.1, from coordinate 516,548,127 downwards.
CGAACATGGGTACGGTGACGAGTTCTGCGGGCCTCCTTCTCAAGAACCCAAACAAGATGACCGCGATCTAGCTGGTACGGCGGAGAAACCCAATTGCAACAGGCGTCGTCTGGCGTTCAGTTCTCAGGAGACGCCTCCAGCTGCCGCCTTCACCGAGCCTCAGATAGCGGAGGTGCCAAATATTATCAGCCCCAACACGCTTAAGAAGGCGGTCTATGAGCAGAACTCGGTCCCATTACAGCAGATCAAGAAGAAGGGCCGGAAACGACAGACTAAAAAGGGCACCAGTGCGAGCCAGCCGGCACCGAGTACGATCCGTGCTCAGGACGGGCCACCTTCACCTAAGGATATCTCGAGGAGGGTGCATGTGGCGGGTAGGGCGATGCTACCGACAAATATGCTCAATGCTGCAACCATTGGTATGCGGAGTCTGCACGACACTGTTCTTTCTTTGGAGAAGCGGCGTCTCAGAGAGGATGATGTGGCATACCCGGTTTTCGTGGCCAATGTGCCAGAGGGCAAGGGCTTTGTGGATGGCGACATCAGGGGTATGATCGTCCTGTGATTTGGTGACATCTTTGCTATGTTTAACCTTCATCCGCTACACTACACCTTCGTTCGGCTGTTTTCGCTGAGTATGGAGATGCAGATCATTAGAGACAAGACCCCGGACATCATGATAGTTGACCCCTTCTACATGCGTGCCAAGCTCTTGAGCAGCGCTGGGGACCGCCAAGTCGCGAGTTCACACCTCGAAGACGTCATTTTGGCAAACCCAGATAAGGATAACTTCCTTGTGGCTTACTTTCCTGAGTAAGTCATCCCTTAACCGCCCCGTAACATATGATTTCTTAGATTTCGATCGTTCTTTTTTTTCTAACATTCTGTGTTCTGTGCAGTGACCCACATTGCACACTCATCCTCTTAAGCCCGAAATATTCCATGGCCACGTATTTCGACCCGAACCGTAACTCCAAGATAGACTACACAAATATCAAGAAAGTTCTTGATGATGTTCTCCCCGGCTACGCCAAATCTGGAGGCACCTTCACCAGGGCAGTTCATAAGTACGGCAAGCACGTGTTCACCCACAATACGACGTTCTGCTGCGTCAAGCAGCAGCCTGGTGGTCAGAAGGATGCCTACTACGTCCTCCATCACATGCGGGCAGTCGTAAGGGACAATCATCACCTTCTGCTACCAAATAATCTCAAAGATTGGGCCGCGAGCTTGTCGGCAATCCAGGACGCGGACATCAGACAAGAATTCTTTCGCATCCAGTCGGAGTTTGCGGACATCATCCATCAAGATGTCCTTCATACCTCGGGGCAGTTCTACCTCAGATATCAACCGTCCAACAGGGAGATAGACGGAACGCTACAAATGCAGGCTGACAACGCCCGCGATTTCATGACCATCACGACAGACGGCGGCTTCATCCACGCTCCTGTCCCATGAGTCGAGTCGAAGTAGTGATGCTATGTGTAGTTCTGAAACATTCATTGACTCATGTTGTAATTAAACTTTAATGAACTTGTATGTCTCTTTGGTTTGGACAGTCGTTCAACTTAGATGTAATCGATGCTATTTATTAGTAGGACCATGAATCGTGCTATTAATGTCATGTCTTGCTTTTCTCTTCCGATCCTTTTGTTGCATACTTATATATAGCTTATGTACGTATTGTCTGTTGTTTGGCTTGTGCATGGAGATGTCGTCGTATGTCGTGTACAAGGGTAAGGTTCCCGGAGTCTACGACGACTGGGAGGAGTGTCGGAGACAGGTTCACCGTTTTAGCGGTAACAGTTACAAAAGGTACACCAATAGGGCGGAGGCGGAATCTAGATACGCCCGCTATCTAGCGGGAGAGAGGAGGGAGCGTTGTTGGAACCGGATGAAGACCAGTTTCATCACGATGATGCTCATCGTGATGACCGCAGCTCTCTTCTATGTGATGGTAGTTTTGATGATCGGTATCGACTTGCAATGTGAAGACAAACTCGATACTCGCGGTCTCGAGACTTGTAATGTTTTATCTTTGTTCGGTCTTTTGAATTCGGAGACTAATATGATGAATTGTATTCGGAGACTAATCTTCTATTGTATTCGATGAATCTGCTGTTGCTGTGTGCTACTGTCTATATTCTTTCAAATAATATATTTTGTAACCTGTGCAAAAATTATAAAAGTAAAAAAAAACCTAATATTTATACTAATGGCACATCACTACAGAGTGTGCCATTAGTATGCCAAAGTATACTAATGGCGCATCACCAAACAGTGCGCCATTAGTATGCCAAGTATACTAATGGTGCATCCATCCGCAGTGCGCCATTAGTGTGCCAAAGCACATGGTTAAATATGGCCCCTGGGAGGCATACTAATGGCGCATGGTGTTATATACTAATGGCGCACTAGGTGGTGCGTCATTAGTAATAAATACTAGTGGCGTGATACTGATGGCGCACCAGTGATGCGCCATTAGTAGGCAAAACTGGTGCGCCATTAGTAGGCCTTTTCCTAGTAGTGAGTCCGCCAAGAGCGGACTGACTAAAGCCTGTGCCAGCCTTCTAATAGGCTTTGAGGTAAGTAAAGAATATGTAAAAATATTACCGCATAGACAATAGCCCCTGATGCTCTGTTCGGCGTTGAAAAAGAAAAGCCGAATAGAGGATCTAATAACATTCCCAAGAGTCTAACATAATCATGTCAATATGCGTATGTAGGCTTCGCTGCTGGCCTCCGTCGCATTGACTGCGGAGGTGGATACGCTGAAGCAAAACCTCGCGCGGTCTGAGAACGAGCTCGGCCATGCCAAGAGGCGACTCGAGGAGAGGGAAGGTAAGTAATACCTTGCGCAAGTATATAGAGAAGATGTGGTTGCAAAAAATGACAGGATCAACGTGCTATTATAGGGGCCACGACCGAGGTGGCAACCCTTAAGAAAGCACTGTCTGAGGCCGAAAACAGAGCGACCGCGGAGCGCACAAAGAGAGGGAAGCAGGAGGCGTGGGTGGAGTTGGTACAGAAAGAGCTCCAGGATCTCGTGAAAAAACACGAGAGTTTGGAGCTTGACTCAAAGACGCATGCGTCCGAGCTTGCGGCAGCCCTCGAAAGCGCGAAGTCTGCCAAGGCCGAAGCCCAGAAAGCCCTCCAAGAAATTGAAGCGATGAAGAAGATAGAGGCGGGTAAGGCATTCATTATGCAAAGCAAGCACGTGAAAGTGAATTACTTGTTACTTACCCGAGTCCGGAGCTCTCCAAGAGTATTCACAGATTTGCCCCGCAGTGCGTCTGATGCCGCCGCCTACTACCGATCCAAGGAGGGGAGCTCGACGGAGAAGGTGTTCTGGTCTCAGTATGCTGAGGCCGGACACCTGGTGCCTTTGAGCGACCAGCTAAAGCAAATGGTCGAGCTCCGCAAGGTGGCCGAACAGGCCATAAAGGGCCTCATAGTTCGGCTTTGGCCTGGAGAGGCTCTGCCTAGGAGCTACTTCGAGCTGGTGAGGCGGCTGGTGGATGCCTATCCACGGCTTGAAGTAATCAAGCGCTCCGTCTGCATCGAAGGTGCCCGTAGGGCGCTTGCCCGTGCTAAAGTGCACTGGGGCAAGATGGATGCGGAGAAGCTGGTGAAGGACGGGCCACCGCCGTGCAAGGATCATCGCGTCCCGGAAGCGTATTATGAGGGCGTCCTGAAGGGTGCCCACCTTATAGCGGATGAATGCTCCAAAGATGTAATTTTTGAGTAAACTCGCATTTGTGATCCTGTACGCTGAAAACTTGTTCATATGCGCTAAGCAACACTTTTGAATTTAAAATATTACCTTCTATGCGGCCGTTTATCAAATTTGAGAGATGGCGAGTCGTCGGCTTCTGCCCCCATGCCACGAGTGCTGGGGTGTTCGGGATAAACATGAGCACTCTTTTTCCCATTCTTGGGTCCTTCGAGGGAGGCGCTCAACACAATGAACAAGGCAATCGGACTATAATGCTTGAACACTCTCACTTAGCCATAGAATTCTGTAATTTTAAATTTGGGCAAAGCCCCTAGTGTTCGGAAGACCGAGTTCAGGGCGCTATCCACGCCTAGGCCGAACAAAGCCGACTCCTCGCTCTAAGCGGCATGAGTCTTTAGGGACTCGAAAACCTCTCGAATAGCAACCAGCTCTCGCCTCATCATGACGGCAGTTTTAGCTTTCTCTACCGAGGTGCTTAGCCCAGCTCAACTGGGGCACAATCGCAGTAGTTCTCCTAGTGCTACCTTAGCCGATATAACGGAACGTAAGGTACCAAAACATAGGAGCCGGGCAAACCCAACTATTGACCCAAGACATGATTCGGAGTCGATGCATATAATGCTATAAGTTCGGGGTGCCGCACTTGCGAAAGTGTTCGGACTTCTCACGACGTATTGTGGGGTACTTAAGCCCCTGGCGTATTTGCCGTACCAAAGTGTACGGGTGCAACATGTCATTAATGAACATATATTCGTAAAAAAAGAGTAAGGCAATAATAGACGGAAGCTATGCATTGTTTATTTAAAAAGGCTGCGATCAAAGCAGAATGATACAAATAGTGCGATACGCAAAAGATGGGACTATTTAACCTGTTCTTTCTAGGGGCGAGCTGCGGAATGGTATGTGAAACAGGTATACTACTTGTTATAGAGACCACCTTAGAGTTCCATAGTGCGGCGTAGCTTTCTGCTTCCCTGGTTGTATTGTTTATGCGGCAATTGTACTACCGGGCAAGCCTTCCGAAGAATGGAGTCCTGAAAATAAGAGAAAATTAAGAAATCGGCAGTCCCTAGTGCGGTTTAAGCCGCATTCCGGGCGTGCCGTGATGGTGCCCCTCCCCCTGTGCCCATGGTATTTCCAGAGCGTAGTTATGTACGCGCAACACTGGTTTCGCAAGTTTGCGAGGGCTGGGGTTGGGGCCGCATTGCTATGCTTGCTCGGAACGTGCCACGCGGTCTTGTTGTAGGTTACTCCGGGCGCGCTTGATGGTTTCCAGACGTTTAATGCCCGGACTGGAGAATTGCCTTGAGAGGCTGCTTTGCACTTCCGCTGCGATAGCTGCCATATGCTCCTCCGTTCGGAGAGAGCGTTCGGTGTTTCCATTGACTGTGATGACTCCTCGAGGGCCTGGCATCTTGAGCTTGAGGTATGCGTAGTGCGGCACCGCATTGAACTTCGCAAATGCGGTTCGCCCGAGCAATGCGTGATAGCCACTCCGGAATGGGACTATGTCGAAGATTAAGTCCTCGCTTCGGAAATTATCCGGATATCCAAAGACCACTTCAAGTGTAACTGAGCCTATACAGTTGGCCTCTACACCTGGTATGACGCCTTTAAGGGTCGTTTTAGTGGGTTTAATCCTCGAGGGATCGATGCCCATTTTCCGCACTGTATCCTGGTAAAGCAGGTTCAGGCTGCTGCCACCGTCCATAAGGTCTCTAGTGAGGTGAAATCCATCAATAATTGGGTCTAGAACCAATGCGGTGAATCTGCCATGACGGATGCTAGTGGGGTGGTCCCTTTGATCAAAAGCGAACGGGCAGGAAGACCATGGGTTGAACTTTGGGGCGACTGGATCCACCGCATAGACGTCCCTTAGCGGACGCTTCCGCTCCCTCTTGGGGACGTAGGTTGCGTATATCATGTTCACCGTCTGCACTTGTGGGGGAAAACTTTCTGTCCACTGTTGTTCGGCGGCCGGGGCTCCTCCTCGTCATCGCTATGTAGCCCCTTGTATCTGCTTTCGGCATTTAACTTGCTTGCCTGCTTGAACAACCAACAATCCCTGTTGGTGTGATTGGCTGGTTTTTCGAGGGTACCATGTATCTGGCATGAGCGGTCGAGTATTCGGTCCAAACTGGACGGGCTCGGAGTATTTCTTTTGAATGGCTTTTTCCACTGACCGGGTTTAGAGCCTCTGAATCCGGCATTAACTGTCGTATCCTCAGTATTGTCGCCGTTAATGTGGCGCTTTCGCTTGTTGCGACACGACCTGCCACTGCTGTCCTTGGTATCCGAATTACCAGGGCTCTTGGTCATGTTGTTGCTGCGAGCTAGCCAGCTGTCTTCTCCCGCGCAAAAGCGGGTCATAAGTGTCGTGAGGGCTGCCATAGATTTCGGCTTTTCCTGTCCTAGGTGCCGTGCAAGCCACTCGTTGCGGATGTTATGCTTGAATACTGCTAGGGCCTCTGCGCCCGGATAGTCGACGATTTGATTTTTCTTGGTTAGGAATCGTGTCCGGAATTGTCTGGCCGATTCCTCTGGCTGCTGAATTATGTGGCTAAGGTCATCGGCATCTGGTGGTCGCACATAAGTTCCCTGGAAATTGTCGAGGAATGCGGTTTCCAGGTCCTCCCAACAACCAATTGATTCTGCTGGCAAGCTGTTAAGCCAATGTCGAGCTGGTCCTTTAAGCTTGAGTGGGAGGTATTTGATGGCGTGTAGGTCATCACCGCGGGCCATGTGGATATGAAGGAGATAGTCCTCGATCCATACCGTAGGATCTATTGTGCCATTGTATGGTTCGATGTTCACGGGTTTGAAACCCTCGGGGATTTGATGATCCATTACTTCATATGTGAAGCATAGTGGGTGTGCGGCGCCTCTGTATTGGGCTATATCACGACACAGCTCAAACGAGCTTTGTCTACTGTGTTCGGCCCGGCTGGATTGACTGTATCCGGAGTGACGATTACCGTCTCGTGCCGTGGGGCGCCCACACGATCACTAGATCGATCTTGTTTGCCTTGCCTTGTCTTCCAATATATCTCGCAGGTCTGGCGCATTTTCCCATGCCTTGGTACTTTTTGAGCGGCGCCGGGGTGCGGCTTGAGTGGAGGGCCGAGAGGCCTCTCTGTCGTGGCCACGGGGTGGCCGGTCGGCCGCATCATGCGCTGGTGATGTAGGTTTAGCTGCTTCCTCCTCTAATCGGGGTAGCAACCTGCGCTTTGGGTAGCTCTTGGAGGGGCGTTCGAGTTCATACTCTTCGGCCGCAAGGACTTCAGTCCATCTGTCGGCTAGCAAATCTTGATCAGCTCTAAGATGTTGCTGTTTTTTCTTATGGCTGCTCGCCGTGGCCATAAGCCTGCGTTTGAAACGCTCTTGTTCGGCGGGATCCTCCGGCACGACAAATTCGTCGTCGTCGAGGCTTGCCTCGTCTTCGGAGGGAGGCATATAATTATCATCCTCGACCTCTCTGTCTGTCGCTCTCTCATGAGTGCTGGCTTCTCCATCCTCCTGTGCTGAATCTTTCTGGAGGTGGTTGTCTTCGGCACCGTCCAGGGTGTAATTATCTCCCGTGCCGGAATCACCATTTTTGCATTGGCGGTATTTAGAGCGGCGCCGCTGACGCCGGCGCTTAGGCTGCTTCTTGGAGGGGTCATCCTCCGCTGTTCCATCGCCATTGCCTTCTTTTGGGGTGTCCACCATGTATATATCATACGATGAGGTGGCCTTCCAGTGCCCTATAGGCGCTGGTTCTTGATTGTCTCCTGCATCGGCGTCCATACCGTCGATGTCTTGAGAGTCGAAGTCGAGCATGTTGGTTAAATCATCGACAGTGGCTACAAAGTGGGTGGTGGGTGGGCTTTGAATTTCTTCATCATCCGCATCCCAACCTTGCTGACCATAGTCCGGCCAGGGCTCTCCTGATAAAGAGAGAGACTTTAGTGAATTCAGAATATCGCCGAAGGGCGAGTGCTAAAAGATGTCCGCGGCAGTGAACTCCATGATCGGCGCCCAATTGGGTTCGATCGGCAGGGCGCGGAGGGCTCGGAGTCTGGAGAGGAGTCCGGCTCCTTGGAGTCACGGGCTTCGCAGAGAATAGGGCTGGTGTTCGGCTCGATCGCCGTAGAGATTGTAGCCCCTGAGGCGGTGTCCAACCACCCATCCTTGATTGGCGCAGTTGGCTCTGAATTAAGGGTCGAAGCTGATGCGGGTGCGGCCTACAGGGCACTGTTCGGAGGCAGAGCTAGATCATGTGCATCGTGATAGTGCGGCGCGCTCGGCTGCGGCTCGAATCCGTCAAAGATCAGTTCTCCGCGGAGGTCGGCGGTGTAGCTCAAACTTCCAAATCTGACCTGATGGCCAGGGGCGTAGCTTTCGATCTGCTCCAGATGGCCAAGCGAATTGGCCCGCAGTGCAAAGCCGCCAAATACGAAGATCTGTCCGTGGAGAAAAGTCTCACCCTAGATCGCATCGTCGTTGATGATCGGAAGAGCCATCGGGCCTAAAAGTGACGACACAGAGGAACTCTCTAGAAAGCACCAATGTCGGTGTCAAAACCGGCGGATCTCGGGTAGGGGGTCCCAAACTGTGCGTCTAGGCGTATGGTAACAGGAGACAAGGGACACGATGTTTTACCCAGGTTCGGGCCCTCTTGATGGAGGTAAAACCCTACGTCCTACTTGATTAATATTGATGATATGGGTAGTACAAGAGTAGATCTACCACGAGATCAAGGAGGCTAAACCCTAGAAGCTAGCCTATAGTATGATTGTTGTTCGCCCTACGGACTAAAACCCTCTGGTTATATAGACACCGGAGTGGGCTAGGGTTACACAGAGTCGGTTACAATGGTAGGAGATCTACATATCCGTATCGCCAAGCTTGCCTTCCACGCCAAGGAAAGTCCCTTCCAGACACGGGACAAAGTCTTCAATCTTGTATCTTCATAGTCCAGGAGTCCGGCCGAAGGTATAGTCCGGCTATCCGTACACCCCCTAATCTAGGACTCCCTCACTCGGCATCGCCGTGTTCGGACGTCGGATCCGTACTATGTTCGTCGCTTGTAGCTTCATCGTGCTCCGTCGCCGGGGCAATGTGGTCGTCGTTTCCTCTGGAGTCGACTGGAGTGTTGTTTTCTCTTGCGTTGTTATCGTTGTTTTTGTTATGGCGGGACTTGGAGCGGCCCCGCTGACGTCAGTGCTTAGGTTGCTTCTTGGAGGGGCCATCCTCCACCGTCTCTTCGCCATTGCCTTCTTTGGGTGTATCCACCATGTATATGTCATGTGATGAAGTGGCTGTCCAGCGCCCTATGGGCGCTGGATCCTGTTCGTCTCCTGCATCATCGTCCATGCCATCGATGTCTTCGGAGTCAAAGTTGAGCATGTCGGTTAAGTTGTTGACAGTGGCTACTAAGTGGATGGTGGGCGGGCAGCGAATTTATATATCATCCGTATCCCATCCTAGCCGGGCATAGTTTGGCCAACGTTCTCCTGACAGGGAGAGGGACCTCAAAGAGTTTAGCACATCGCCGAAGGGTGAGTGCTGAAAGATATCCGCGGAGGTGAACTCCATGATCGGCGCCCAGTCGGATTCGACGGGCACGGATGTAAGCGGCTCGGAGTCCGTGGCCGGAGGTGAATCCAGTGGTTCGGCGACACAGCTCTCGTGAGAGGTGAAGTCAGTATCCGGCTCTATCGCCACTAAGAGTGCAGCCTCCATGGCGGGTTCTATCCCTCGGCTCTCGGGTGACGCAATTTTCTCCGGATTAACGACCGGAGTAGTTGCAGATGCGATCTCCCGAACACTGTCCGACGACAGAGTTACGTCATGCTAGTCATGACTGTGCAGCGCACCTGACACGGGCTCGAATTCGTCGAAGATCAAGTCTCCGCGGATGTCAGCAGTGTAGCTTAAGTTTCCAAATCTGACCTAATGGCCAGGGGCATAGCTCTCAATCTGCTCCAGATGGCCAAGAGAATTGGCCCGTAGTGCGAAGCCGCCGAATACAAAGATCTGTCTGGGGAGGAAAACCTCACCCTGGACCGCATCGCTACCGATGATCAAAGGAGCCATCAAGCCTTATGGTGATGACACAGTGGAACTCTCGATGAAAGCACCAATGTCGGTGTCAAAACCGGCGGATCTCGGGTACGGGGTCCCGAACTGTGCGTCTAAGGCGGATGGTAACAGGAGGCAGGGGACATGATGTTTACCCAGGTTCGGGCCCTCTTGATGGAGGTAATACCCTAAACCCTGCTTGATTGTTCTTGATGATATGTGTATTAAAAGATTTGATCTACCACGAGATCGTAGAGGCTAAACCCTAGAAGCTAGCCTATGGTATGATTGTATGTTGTCCTACGGACTAAACCCTCCGGTTTATGTAGACACTGGAGGGGGCTAGGGTTACCCAGAGTCGGTTAAAAGGGAGGAGATCTACATATCCGTATTGCCGAGATTGCCTTCCACGCCAAGGAGAATCCCATCCGGACACGAGACGAAGTCTTCAATCTTGTATCTTCATAGTCCAACAGTCCGGCCAAAGGATATAGTCCGGCTGTCCAGAGACCCCCTAATCTAGGACTCCCTCAGTCACGCTTAGCGCCGATGCGGGAAAGGATATCCGTTGCTTGATTGTTTTCTTGAACCACATGGTGGAATTTGAGGCCCTCGAACCAAGCTGACATTTTGTGGATGGCGTTGCGGTAGGCCGCCATTTTTGGGTCCTTGGCATTAAAGTCCCCATTTAATGAGATATTACGAGACTGCCATCCGAAGACCATGCAACATGGCCTCATATTCTGCTGCATTGTTGGAGTCTATGTATAATATTTGGAGTACGTACTGGATTGTTGGGGATGTCAGGACGCTGCATTCTTGGAGTCTGTGTATAATATTCTGCTGCATTGTTGGGGATGTCAGGACGCTGCCTGCCCCCAGACCAGCCAGCATCTTAGAGCCGTCAAAGTGCATGATCCAATTGGAGTACGCGTCGTACTCTTTAGGGAGTTCGGCTTCGGTCCATTCGGCGACGAAATCAGCCAGTACCTACGGCTTAATGGCTCGCCGTGGTTTATATGTTATGTCGAACAGGAGGATCTCGATAGCCCATTTAGCAATCGGCCCGTGTAATCGCGGTTATTTATTATGTCGTTGAGTGGTACTTCAGAGGCCACCGTGATTGAACACTCTTGAAAGTAGTGTCGTAGTTTTCGGGATGCCATGAAGACAGCGCATGCTATCTTTTGATAATGTGGGTACCGTGATTTGCATGGAGTGAGGACGGTGGATACGTACTATACCATCTTTTGAAGAGGGAACTTACGTCTGTCCATCTCTCATTCGACGACGAGCACTGTGCTTACAACTTGGTGTGTTGCAGCTATATATAACAGCATTGGTTCGCTGACATTTGGCGCAGCCAAGATTGGGTTGGTGGACAATACGGCCTTTATTTCTTCCAATCCGGCCGTGGCCGCATCCGTCCACTCAAAGTGTTCGGCGCGTCAAAGTAGGCGGTAAAAAGGTAGTGCCTTTTCTCCTAATCGAGAGATGAAGCAGCTTAAGGCAGCCATGCATCCAGTTAACTTCCGGATTTGTTTGAGGTTGCATCGGCTGATTTAATGACCACATCGTCTACGTATGCCTCCACTGTTTTGCCGATTTGTGTTTCCAGGCATGTCTGAATCATGCGTTGATAGGTTGCACCGATGTTTTTAAGCCCGAAAGGCATCATGTTGAAACAGAAGGGGCCGTAATTCACCAGTGTGCCGAATACCACATCTAGTGTGATTTTTCCTACACATCATGCCTCCCGGCTAGGGATGATTCCTTTGAAGGTCGTGCTGCTTTGCTCAATGCGGCTCTTGTCTATTTCAATTTTTCTAAGAGTTTCCTCGTAGATGAGGTTTAATCCACTGCCACCGTCCATGAGCACTTTAGTAAGCCGGAAGCCATCCACAATTGGACTAAGGACCAGAGCGGCTGGTGCTCGGGCTGTTCGGAATTGAGGTTCGTCACTGGCATTGAAGGTTATGGCCATGTCGTTCCATGGATTTATTTTTGCAACGTGGCAGACATCGGCAAGGCCGCGGACTGTTCGTTTGCACCTATTATTTGAGGCGAAGGTCTCGAAGACAGTCAATACGGTATTGTTGTTTTCCACCTGATGGTGCTCTGCCGTATTGTTGATGAGGATATCCTCGTCACTCTTGGCCACCTGCCAGAGTATCCAACATGCTCTAAGGCTATGTGTTGGCATGGTATGCTGTACTGTTAATTTTGCATGGCCCATTGAGCCATCCCTCCAATACTGTTCTATGCCCTGTAATGGGTTTTTGCTTCTTTGTAGTTGGATCGGGTGACTTACGAGGGTACACCCTTTTAGTTCGGATAGGGGGTTTAGTGAGAGCTGGAGGGTCCTAGAAATTTGTTTGGGTTTTCGAGGCGCTTTCCATCGCACAGTACTTCCGTACTATGGCCGCCAAGTCAGCAAAGTGCGCTATGTCACGGCGACTTATGGCGTTGAGAATTCCCTTGTCCGTGCAATTTTTGCAAAAGAATAAAATTGCATCTTCCTCGCGACAATCCTTGATCTTGCTCATTACAAGGAGGAATCTGGCCCAACAGTGATGTACTATCTCTTGGGGCTCTTGTCTAATGTGGGAAAGATCACTTGAATCTGGGTGCGTGGGTAGATTTAGGTCCAAACCCTGACCCGATCTGAGACCCAGGGGCAGAGGGGTTTTCAAGCTTGGCAGTTCAGACTCCAGGATGTTGCCCAATAGTTCTGGCCCATTGTCTGATTCTAGGTTCAAAGCTTGGGCCATGTCCTCCCATGGACAGGTGTCCGGCTCGGAGAGCTCGGGAATCCAGACATAATTTGACCTCAAAATAGAGGAAGAATTCCTAGACTGCTCCTCCACCACCGCTATCTGATGGGTGACCGGCGGAGAGTTAATCTCCCTTAGGTCGGGTTGAAGCCCGATCCGATCATAGTCCGTTGCGACTCCCGGGGCGGCGATGCGATCCAAGAGCTCGTTCATAGAAGAGAGCTCTATTGGATCCATCTGCTCGGCGAATCCCGAGCCCACGTGGAGGCTGTTTTTGATGACCCGAGAAGTCATCATCGGTGCGACAGCCGGAGGGGCGGTCATGACAAAGCCGTCTAGTCGGAGAGTTTGGCCTATAGCCAGGGCTACCCCCGAGGTAGTGTTGTCCTTGCCAATAAGACGAGCCATCAAGCCTTATCGTGACGGCACAGTGGAACTCTCAATGAAAGCACCAAATGTCGGTGTCAAAACCGACGGATCTCAGGTAGGGGGTCCCAAACTGTGCGTCTAAGGCAGATGGTAACAGGAGGCAGCGGACACGATGTTTACCCAGGTTCGGGCCCTGTCGATGGAGGTAAACCCTACTTCTTGCTTGACTGATCTTGATGATATGAGTATTGCAAGAGTTGATCTACCACGAGATCGTAGAGGCTAAACCCTAGAAGCTAGCCTATGATTCTGATTGTTGTTGTCCTACGGACTAAACCCTACGGTTTATATAGACACCGGAGGGGGCTAGGGTTACACAGAGTCGGTTACAAGGGAGGAGATCTACATATCCGAATTGCCAAGCTTGCCTTCCACGCAAAGGAGAGTCCCACCCGGACACGGGACGAAGTCTTCAATCTTGTATCTTCTTAGTCCAACAGTCCGGCCAAAGTAGTCCGGCTGTCCGAGGACCCCCTAATCCAGGACTCCCTCCAGGACAAGCAGGAATTAAGCTTGGGGATGCTTGATACGTCTCCAACCTATCTATAATATTTTATTGTTCCATGCTATTATATTATCTGTTTTGGATGTTTAATGGGATTTAATATGCTCTTTTATATTATTTTTGGGACTAACCTATTAACCGAAGGCACAGTGCCAGTTTCTGTTTTTTTGCATATTTTAGAGTTTCGCAGAAAAGGTATACCATACGGAGTCCGAATGGAATGAAACCTTCGCGATGATCTTTCTTGGACCGAAAGCAATCCAAAGGACTTGGAGTTGAAGTCTGGAATGCCACGAGGTGGCCACGAGGCAGGAGGGCGCGCCCAGGGGGTAGGCGCGGCCCCACCCTCATGGGCCCCTCGTAGCTCCACCGACGTACTTCTTTTGCCTATATATACTCTTACACCCTAGATCAATCAGGGAGAGCCATGAAACCACTTTTCCACCGCAGAGACCTTCTGTACCCGTGAGATCCCATCTTGGGCCTTTTCCGTTGATCTACCGGAGGGGGAATCGATCACGGAGGGCTTCTACAAAACACCATTGCCTCTCCGATGAAGTGTGAGTAATTTACCACAGAACTACGAGTCCGTAGTTATTAGCTAGATGGCTTATTCTCTCTCTTTGATTCTCAATACAAAGTTCTCCTTGATGTTCTTGGATATCTATTCGATGTAATACTCTTTTGCAGTGTGTTTGCTGAGATCCGATGAATTGTGGATATATGAACAAGATTATCTATGAATATTATTTGGTTCTTCTCCGAATTGTTATATGCATGATTTGATATCTTTGAAAGTCTCTTCGAATTATCGGTTTAGTTTGGCCTACTAGATTTATTTTCTTGCAATGGGAGAAGTGCTTAGCTTTGGGTTCAATCTTGCGGTGTCCTTTCCCAGTGACTGTAGGGGAAGCAAGGCACATATTGTATTGTTGCCATCCAGGATAAATAGATGGGGGTTATAGCATATTGGTTCATTTTATCCCTCTACATCATGTCATCTTGCTTAATGCGTTACTCTGTTCTTATGAACTTAATAATCTAGATGCATGCTGGATAGCGGTCGATGTGTGGAGTAATAGTAGTAGATCCAGAATCATTTTGATCTACCTGACATGGATGTGCTGCCTATATTCATGATCATTTCCTTAGATATCTTCATAACTACGCTCTTTTCTATCAATTGCTCGGCAGTAATTTGTTCACCTACCATAATACATGCTATTTGGAGAGAAGCCACTGGTGAAACCTATGGCCCTCGGGTCTCTTTCCTATTAGATTGCATCTCTTTTATTTACATCAGATCTCGTTAACTATTTTACAATCTTTACTTTCCAATCTATACAACAAAAATACCAAAAATATTTACTTTACTATCTTTATTAGATCTCACTTTTGGGAGTGACCGTGAAGGGATCGACAACCCCTTTATCGCGTTGGTTGCATGGTTCTTGATTGTTTGTGCAGGTACTAGGTGACTTGTACGTTGTCTCCTACAGGATTGATACCTTGGTTATCAAAAACTGAGGGAAATACTTATGCTACTTTGCTGCATCACCCTTTCCTCTTCAAGGGAAAACAAACGCATGCTCAAGAGGTAGCACTATCCGACGCTACTGGCTACATATATACAATATAGGATCTCTTTCAATTCCCTAACATCTAATGTCAAATTCCAGATGGTATTCTCCGGCTTTATTTATGGCGTGGTGCAAAAAGAATACTGCCAATTCCTCTTGAATTGCTCGTACGCGATCTTGTGGTAGGAGTTCATTCCGCATCTGCCACATCTAATTTGAAGAAGGGGGTCAATATATATATAGATATATGAATGAAACTCAACACAAATGATGGTAATAAAATAAAATTGTGAATATTATTGCTTACGCACTTCATATTGTTTTTTAGAGTAGCCCTGATAACCCACAAGTATAGGGGATGGCAACAGTTTTCGAGGGTAGAATATCCAACCCAAATTTATTGATTCGACACAAAGGGAGCCAAAGAATATTCTCAAGTATTAGCAGCTGAGTTGTCAATTCAACCACACCTGGAAACTTAATATCTGCAGCAAAGTGTTTAGTAGCAAAGTAATATTATAGTGGTGGTAATGGTAGCAAAAGGTAATGGTAGCAACAGGTAATTTTTTGGGTGTTTTATATTGATGATAACAATAGCAACGGAAAAGCAAATAAGCGAAGAACAATATATGGAAAGCTTGTAGGAAATGGATCGGTGATGGAGAATTATGCTGGATGCGATCAATCATGTAACAGTCATAACCTAGGGTGACACAGAACTAGCTCCAATTCATCAATGTAATGTAGGCATGTATTCCGAATATAGTCATACGTGCTTATGGAAAAGAACGTGCATGACATCTTTTGTCCTACCCTCCTGTGGCAGCGGGGTCCTATTGGAAACTAAGGGATATTATGACCTCCTTTTAATACAATAACGGAACAAAGCATTAACACATAGTGAATACATGAACTCCTCAAACTACGGTATTCACCGGTAAGTATCCCGATTATTGTCACTTCGGGGTTAACGGATCATAACACATAATAGGTGACTATAGACTTGCAATATAGGATCAAGCACTCTCATATATTGATGAAAAGATAATAGGTTCAGATCTTAAATCATGGCACTCGGGCCCTCGTGACAAGCCTTAAGCATAGTAAGGTCATAGCAACATCAATCTCAGAACATAGTGGATACTAGGGATCAAAACCTAACAAAACTAACTCGATTACATGATAAATCTCATCCAACCCATCACCGTCCAGCAAGCCTATGATGGAATTACTCACGCATGGAGGTGAGCATCATGAAATTGGTGATGGAGGAAGGTTGATGATGACGACGGCGACGGATTCCCCTCTCCGGAGCCCCAAACGGACTCCAGATCAGCCCTCCCGAGAGAGTTTAGGGCTTGGCAGCGGCTCCTTATCGTAAAACATGATGAATCCTTCTCCCTGGTTTTTTCTCCCCGAAAGTGAATATATGGAGTCAAGGTTGAGGTCGGTGGAGCGTCAGGGGGCCCACGAGGCAGGGGTGCGTGCCCAGGGGGGTAGGGCGTGCCCCCACCCTCGTGGACAGGTGGAGGCCCCCCTGACGTGGATCTTCCTTCCAGTATTTATTATATATTCCAAAATAATTCTCCGTTGATTTTCAGGTCATCCCGAGAACTTTAATTTCTGCACAAAAATAACACCATGGCAATTCTGCTGAAAACAGTGTCAATCTGGGTTAGTTCCATTCAAATCATGCAAGTTAGAGTCCAAAAAAAGGGCAAAAGTGTTTCGAAAAGTAGATACGACAGAGACGTATCAACTCCCCCAAGCTTAAACATTTGCTTGTCCTCAAGCAATTCAGTTGATAAACTGAAAGTGATAAAGAATTTTTTACAAACTCTATTTCCTCTTGTTGTTGGAAATATGCAAAGCAATCATTCAAGTTTTTAGCAAAGATTATGAACTAACCACATTCACAATAACATTTAGGTCTCATGTCTACTCATATCAATGGCATAATCAACTAGCGAGCAATAATAATAAATCTCGGATGATAACGCTTTCTCAAAACAATCATGATATGATATAACAAGATGGTATCTCGCTAGCCCTGTCTAAGACCGCAAATCATTAATGCAAAGCACCTTCAAAATCAAGGACTGACTAGACATTGTAATTCATCATAAAAGAGATCCAGTCAAGTCATACTCAATGTAAACTAAAAGTAATGGATGCAAATGACAGCGGTGCTCTCCAGCTGGTGCTTTTTAATATGAGGATGATGACTCAACATAAAAGTAAATGGATAGGCCCTTCACAGAGGGAAGTAGGGATTTGTAGAGGTGCCAGAGCTCGGTTTTGAAATATATATGAATAATATTTTGAGCGGTATACTTTGATTGTCAACATAACAACCAAGAGATGGCGATATCTTCCATGCTACACACATTATAGGCGGTTCCCAAATAGAGTGGTAAATTTTATACTCCCCATCCACCAACAAGCAACAATCCATGGCTTGCTCGAAAAAATGAGTGCCTTCAACTAACAACCGTCCCGGGGGAGTTCTGTTTGTAATTATTTTGATTTGATTTGCATGAAGCATGGCACTGGGCATCTTGGTGACCAGCCATTTTCTCGTGAGTGAGGAGGAGGGTCCACTTCTTTTGAGAATAACCCGCCTAACTGTTCGAAATATGCCCTCGGGGCAATAATAAAAGCATTATTATTATATTTCCTTGTTCATGATAATTGTCTTTATTCATGCTATAATTGTGTTATCCGGAAATCGTAATACATGTGTGAATAAGAGACATCAACATGTCCCTAGTAAGCCTCTAGTTGACTAGCTCGTTGATCAACAGATAGTCATGGTTTCCTGACTATGGACATTGGATGTCATTGATAATGAGATCACATCATTAGGAGAATGATGTGATGGACAAGACCCAATCCTAAACATAGCACAAGATCGTATAGTTCGTTTGCTAGAGTTTTCCAATGTCAAGTATCTTTTCCTTAGACCATGAGATCGTGTAACTCCCGGATACCATAGGAGTACTTTGGGTATACCAAACGTCACAACGTAACTGGGTGACTATAAAGGTATACTACGGGTATCTCCGAAAGTTTCTGTTGGGTTGACACGGATCAAGACTGGGATTTGTCACTCCGTATGACGGAGAGGTATCACTGGGCCCACTCGGTAATGCATCATCATTATGAGCTCAAAGTGACCAAGTGTCTGGTCAAGGGATCATGCATTACGGTACGAGTAAAGTGACTTGCCGGTAACGAGATTGAACGAGGTATTGGGATACCGACGATCGAATCTCGGGCAAGTAACATACCGATTAACAAAGGGAATTGTATACGGGGTTGCTTGAATCCTCGACATCGTGGTTCATCCGATGAGATCATCGAGGAGCATGTGGGAGCCAACATGGGTATCCAGATCCCGCTGTTGGTTATTGACCGGAGAGCAATCTCGGTCATGTCTACATGTCTCCCGAACCCGTAGGGTCTACACACTTAAGGTTCGGTGACGCTAGGGTTGTAGGGATATGTATATGCAGTAACCCGAATGTTGTTTGGAGTCCCGGATGAGATCCCGGACATCACGAGGAGTTTCGGAATGGTCTGGAGGTAAAGAATTATATATAGGAAGTGCTATTTCGGCCATCGGGACAAGTTTTGGGGTCATCGGTATTGTACCGGGACCACCGGAAGGATCTCTGCAGAACAAGACATTATGAACGCTTGGCAGGCACGTACCGATGACTACTCCCTCGTTCAGTGCGGCATGCTTTACAGCTTAGAGACGGGGCTCCAAAAACGTTTTGAGAGACACGGAGCATATGAGATGTTCGAAGAGCTGAAAATGGTTTTCCAATCTCATGCCCGGGTCGAGAGATATCAAGTCTCCGACAAGTTCTTCAGCTGTAAGATGGAGGAAAACAGTTCTGTCAGTGAGCACATACTCACTATGTCTGGGTTGCATAACTGCTTGACTCAGCTGGGAGTTAATCTCCCGGATGATGCAGTCATTGACAGAATCCTTCAGTCGCTTCCACCGAGCTACAAGAGCTTTGTGATGAACTTCAATATGCAGGGGATGGAAAAGACCATTCCCGAAGTATTTGCAATGCTGAAATCAGCAGAGGTAGAAGTCAAAAAGGAACATCAAGTGTTGATGGTGAATAAAACCACTAAGTTCAAGAAAGGCAAGGGTAAGAAAAACTTCAAGAAGGACGGCAAGGGAGTTGCCGCGCCCGGCAAGCAAGCTGCTGGGAAGAAGCCAAAGAATGGACCCAAGCCCGAGACTGAGTGCTTTTATTGCAAGGGAAGTGGTCACTGGAAGCGGAACTGCCCCAAATACTTGGCGGGCAAGAAGGCCGACATCACGAAAGGTATATGTGATATACATGGAATTGATGTGTACCTTACTAGTACTCGTAGTAGCTCTTGGGTATTTGATAATGGTGCAGTTGCTCACATTTGTAACTCAAAGTAGGAGCTGCAGAATAAAGGGAGACTGGCGAAGGACGAGGTGACGATGCACGTTGGGAATGGTTCCAAGGTCGATGTGATCGCCGTCGGCACGCTACCTCTACATTTACCTACGGGATTAGTTTTGAACCTCAACAATTGTTATTTAGTACCAAGTTTGAGCATGAACATTGTATCAGGATCTCGTTTAATATGATATGGCTAATCATTTAAATCCGAGAATAATGGTTGTTCTATTTATATGAGAGATATGTTTTATGGTCATTCTCCGATGTTGAATGGTTTATTCTTAATGAATCTTGAGCGTAATGCTACACATATTCATAGTGTGAGTACCAAAAGATGTAAGGTTGATAATGATAGTCCCACATACTTGTGGCACTGCCGCCTTGGTCACATAGGTGTCAAGCGCATGAAGAAGCTCCATGCAGATGGACTTTTAGAGTCTCTTGATTACGAATCATTTGACACGTGCGAACCATGCCTCATGGGTAAAATGACCAAGACTCCGTTCTCAGGAACAATGGAGCGAGCAACCAACTTATTGGAAATCATACATATTGATGTGTGCAGTCGAATGAGTGTTGAGGCTCGCGGTGGCTATCGTTATGTTCTCACCCTCACTGATGACTTGAGTAGGTATGGGTATATCTATTTAATGAAACACAAGTCTGAGACCTTTGAAAAGTACAAGGAATTTCAGAGTGAGGTTGAAAATCAACGTGACAGGAAAATCAAGTTCCTGCGATCAGATCGTGGAGGAGAATACTTGAGTCACGAATTTGGCACACACTTAAGAAAATGTGGAATAGTTTCACAACTCACGCCGCCTGGAACACCTCAGCGTAATGGTGTGTCCGAACGTCGTAATCGCACTCTATTAGATATGGTGCGATCTATGATGTCTCTTACCGATTTACCACTATCTTTTTGGGGCTATGCTTTAGAGACTGCCGCATTCACTTTAAATAGGGCTCCGTCGAAATCCTTTGAGACGACACCGTATGAATTATGGTTTGGGAAGAAACCTAAGCTGTCGTTTCTAAAAGTTTGGGGATGCGATGCTTATGTCAAGAAACTTCAACCTGAAAAGCTCGAACCCAAGTCGGAAAAATGCGTCTTCATAGGATACCCTAAAGAAACTATTGGGTATACCTTCTACCTCAGATCCGAAGGCAAGATCTTTGTTGCCAAGAATGGATCATTTCTAGAGAAAGAGTTTCTCTCGAAAGAAGTAAGTGGGAGGAAAGTAGAACTTGATGAAGTATTACCTCTTGAACCGGAAAATGGCGCAACTCAAGAAAATGTTCCAAAGGTGCCTGCACAGACTAGAGAGGAAGTTAATGATGATGATCATGAAACTTCAGATCAAGTTGCTACTGAACTTCATAGGTCCACAAGGACACGTTCCGCACCAGAGTGGTACGGCAACCCTGTCTTGGAAATCATGTTGTTAGACAATGGTGAACCTTCAAACTATGAAGAAGCGATGGCGGGCCCGGATTCCGACAAATGGCTAGAAGCCATGAAATCCGAGATAGGATCCATGGATGAAAACGAAGTATGGACTTTGACTGACTTGCCCGTTGAGCGGCGAGCCATAGAAAATAAATGGATCTTTAAGAAGAAGACAGACGCGGATGGTAATGTGACCATCTACAAAGCTCGACTTATCGCTAAGGGTTATCGACAAGTTCAAGGGGTTGACTACGATGAGACTTTCTCACCGGTAGCGAAGCTAAAGTCCGTCCGAATCATGTTAGCAATTGCCGCATTCTATGATTATGAGATATGGCAAATGGACGTCAAAACGACATTCCTTAATGGTTTCCTTAAGGAAGAATTGTATATGATGCAGCCGGAAGGTTTTGTCAACCCTAAGAATGCTAACAAGGTGTGCAAGCTCCAACGCTCGATTTATGGGCTGGTGCAAGCATCTCGGAGTTGGAACATTCGCTTTGATGAGATGATCAAAGCGTTTGGGTTTACGCAGACTTATGGAGAAGCCCGCGTTTACAAGAAAGTGAGTGGGAGCTCTGTAGCATTTCTCATATTATATGTAGATGACATACTTTTGATGGGAAATGATATAGAACTCTTGGATAGCATTAAGGCCTACTTGAATAAGAATTTTTCAATGAAGGACCTTGGAGAAGCTGCTTATATATTAGGCATCAAGATCTATAGAGATAGATCAAGACGCCTCATAGGTCTTTCACAAAGCACATACCTTGATAAGATATTGAAGAAGTTCAATATGGATCAGTCTAAGAAGGGGTTCTTGCCTGTGTTACAAGGTGTGAAATTGAGCTTAGCTCAATGTCCGACCACGGCAGAAGATATAGAAGAGATGAGCGTCATCCCCTATGCCTCAGCCATAGGTTCTATTATGTATGCCATGCCGTGTACCAGACCTGATGTAAACCTTGCCGTAAGTTTGGTAGGTAGGTACCAAAGTAATCCCGGCAAGGAACACTGGACAACGGTCAAGAATATCCTGAACTACCTGAAAAGGACTAAGGAAATGTTTCTCGTTTATGGAGGTGACGAAGAGCTCGTCGTAAAGGGTTACGTCGACGCTTGCTTTGACACAGATCTGGATGACTCTAAGTCACAAACCGGATACGTGTATATTTTGAATGGTGGGGCAGTAAGCTGGTGCAGTTGCAAGCAGAGCGTCGTGGCGGGATCTACATGTGAAGCGGAGTACATGGCAGCCTCGGAGGCAGCACATGAAGCAATATGGGTGAAGGAGTTCATCACCGACCTAGGAGTCATACCCAATGCGTCGGGGCCAATCAAACTCTTCTGTGACAACACTAGACCTATTGCACTTGCCAAGGAGCCCAGGTTTCACAAGAAGACCAGGCACATCAAGCGTCGCTTCAACTCCATTCGTGAAAATGTTCAATATGGAGACATAGATATTTGTAAAGTACATACGGACCTGAATGTAGCAGATCCGTTGACTAAACCTCTCCCCAGAGCAAAACATGATCAACACCAGAATTCCATGGGTGTTCGATTCATCACAATGTAACTAGATTACTGACTCTAGTGCAAGTGGGAGACTGTTGGAAATATGCCCTAGAGGCAATAATAAAAGCATTATTATTATATTTCCTTGTTCATGATAATTGTCTTTATTCATGCTATAATTGTGTTATCCGGAAATCGTAATACATGTGTGAATAATATACACCAACATGTCCCTAGTAAGCCTCTAGTTGACTAGCTCGTTGATCAATAGATAGTCATGGTTTCCAGACTATGGACATTGGATGTCATTGATAACGAGATCACATCATTAGGAGAATGATGTGATGGACAAGACCCAATCCTAAACATAGCACAAGATCGTATAGTTTGTTTGCTAGAGTTTTCCAATGTCAAGTATCTTTTCCTTAGACCATGAGATCGTGTAACTCCTGGATACTGTAGGAGTACTTTGGGTATACCAAACGTCACAACGTAACTGGGTGACTATAAAGGTATACTACGGGTATCTCCGAAAGTTTCTGTTGGGTTGACACGGATCAAGACTGGGATTTGTCACTCCGTATGATGGAGAGGTATCACTGGGCCCACTCGGTAATGCATCATCATTATGAGCTCAAAGTGACCAAGTGTCTGGTCACGGGATCATGCATTACGGTACGAGTAAAGTGACTTGCCGGTAATGAGATTGAACGAGGTATTGGGATACCGACGATCGAATCTCGGGCAAGTAACATACCGATTGACAAAGGGAATTATATACGGGGTTGCTTGAATCCTCGACATCATCGTTCATCCGATGAGATCATCGAGGAGCATGTGGGAGCCAACATGGGTATCCAGATCCCGATGTTGGTTATTGACCAGAGAGCAATCTCGGTCATGTCTACATGTCTCCCGAACCCGTAGGGTCTACACACTTAAGGTTCGGTGACGCTAGGGTTGTAGGGATATGTATATGCAGTAACCCGAATGTTGTTCGGAGTCCCGGATGAGATCCCGGACATCACGAGGAGTTTCAGAATGGTCCGGAGTTAAAGAATTATATATAGGAAGTGCTATTTCGGCCATCGGGACAAGTTTCGGGGTCACCGGTGTTGTACCGGGACCACCGGAAGCGCCCCGGGGGTCCACCAGGTGGGGCCACCTATCCCGGAGGGCCCCATGGGCTGAAGTGGGAAGGGATCCAGCCCAAAGTGGGCTGGAGCGTCACTTCCCCCTAGGGCCCATGCGCCTAGGGTGGGGGAAACCCTAAAGGGGGCGCCCCGTTGCTTGGGGGGCAAGCCCCCTCCCCTTGGCCGCCGCCCCCCCTAGGAGATTGCATCTCCTATGGCCAGCGCCCCCCCGTAGGCCGCCTATATATAGTGGGGGGGGGAGGAAGGGCCTCATACTTTTGCCCCTAGTGCTTCCCTCTCCCTCTCCAGCACCTCCTCCTCCTCCATAGAGCTTGGCGAAGCCCTGCCGGAGTACTGCAGCTCCATCACCACCACACCGTCGTGCTGCTGCTGGAGCCATCTTCCTCAACCTCTCCTTCCCCCTTGCTGGATCAAGAAGGAGGATACGTTACGCTGACCGTACGTGTGTTGAACGGGGAGGTGCCGTCCGTTTGGTGCTAGGATCTCCGGTGATTCAGATCACGTCGAGTACGACTCCCTCATCCCCGTTCTTTGAACGCTTCCGCTCGCGATCTACAAGGTACGTAGATGCATCCAATCACTCGTTGCTAGATGAACTCATAGATGGATCTTGGTGAAACCGTAGGAAATTTTTTGTTTTCTGCAACGTTCCCCAACACTAACATGGAAGATACAGAGAGCCCTAGTTGATACATGAGCTATTCGAACATAGAAAACAAAATGTTTATTTGAAGGTTTAGAGTTTGGCAGATACAAATTTACTTGGAACGGGAGGTAGATACCGTATATAGGTAGGTATGGTGTACTGATATGGAATAACTTTGGGGTTTATGGAATTTGATGCACAAGCAGTATTCCCACTTAGTACAGGTAAAGGCTAGCAAAAGACTGGGAAGCAACCAGCTAGAGAGCGACAACAGTCATGAACATGCATTAAAATTAATCAACACCGAATGCAAGCATGAGTAGGATATAATGTACCATGAACATAAATATCGTAGAGGCTACGTTGACTTTGTTTCAACTACATACGTGAACATGTGCCAAGTCAAGCCACTCGAATCATGCAAAAGAGGATACCATCCTATCATACCACATCATAACCATTTTAATAGCATGTTGCCATGCAATGTACTCCGGGCCTGAATCCTGGCCCTTGGATGGGTTTCTAGTCGTATTCAGGCCGTGGGGGCCCAGTAGGTGGCATTTTTTTTGTTTTTTTGTTGCTTTATTTATTTTCTTTTGTTTTTTGCTTTATTTTTTAATTCTTTATGCTTTTAGTTTTAGAAAAATTATAAACTTTTTGTTAATGCCATTAGTTTTCAAATTTGAAAACACTTATTTTGTTTTTTTTGTTTTCTTTGTTGCTTTATTTATTTTATTTTGTTTCTACTTACAACAAAATACTTATTGTTGCTATTTTTTTCCATTTTTTGTTTTGTTTTCTGCATTATTTATTTTCTTTTGTTTTTTGCTTTATTTTTTTATTCTTTTTGCTTTTAGTTTTAGAAAAATTATAAACTTTCTGTTAGCGCCATTAGTTTTCAAATTTGAATACACTTTTTTAGTTTTTTTTTGTTTTCTTTGTTGCTTTATTTATTTTATTTTGTGATTAACTTTACTATAAAAATAGTTTTTTTCCTGTTTTTTGATTTGTTTTTTGCATTATTTATTTTCTTTTGTTTTTTGCTTTAATTTTTAATTCTATTTGCTTTTAGGTTAGCAAAATTATAAACTTTTTGTTAGTGCCATTAGTTTTAGAAAAATTATAAACTTTCTGTTAGTGCCATTAGTTTTCAAATTTGAATAGTTAAAATTTGAATTCTTTGAAAATTGTTTGAATCACAAGTTTGTGATTAACTTACTAAAAAATGAGAATAGATGCGCTTATAGAGAAAATTCAACCTAAATTCCTAGTAAATTTCTATGAATTTCAGAGAAATTCACTATGAATTTAGGTTAAACTTTTCTCTATTAGTGCATCTATTTTCACTTTGAGAGGAGCTCAATAAGGTAGAGAGGGAAGGGCTTATAAACCGGTGTGAGCCCCCTTCGGTTGGCGAGGTGGGACTAAACTCTGCCCGCAACGAGGACCAACCCTTTAGTCCCGGTTTGTGGCACAAACCGGGACTAATGGTCATGGGCCAGGGGCGAGGAGAAAAATTATAAACTTTCTGTTAGTGCCATTAGTTTTAGAAAGTTGAAAGTTGAAAGTTGGCATGGGCCAGGGACTAATGGTCATGGTATTACAAGGGCCGAACCATAAGACATGAAAGCATTTCAAATGAACTCTGAAAAAGTTGAAAGTTGGCATGGTATCATAATTTCACCCACATAGCATGTGCATGTACAAAACGGACAATGGTAGCATGTTCCTGTGTTACAAAGTTGGCATGGTATCATCATAATAGTTGCGGGAGAAAGTCTTCACTTTTTCTTCGCTTGTGTCATTTGCTTATTGCGCCGTAACCATGGATAATCTTCATTGTTTATCAGGATGCTTGGGTCAGCCTTGACATTGAAGGGAGGAATTTCATGAAACTTTTCATAATCTTCAGACATGTCTGTCTTGCCGTCCACTCCCAGGATGTCCCTTTTTCCTGAAAGAACTATGTGGCGCTTTGGCTCATCGTATGATGTATTCGCTTCCTTATCTTTTCTTTTTCTCGGTTTGGTAGACATGTCCTTCACATAGATAACCTGTGCCACATCATTGGCTAGGACGAACGGTTCATGAGTGTACCCAAGATTTTTCAGATCCACTGTTGTCATTCCGTACTGTGGGTCTACCTGTACCCCGCCGCCTAACAGATTGACCCATTTGCACTTAAATAAAGGGACCTTAAAATCAGGTCCATAGTCAAGTTCCCATATGTCCACTATGTAACCATAATATGTGTCCTTTCCACTCTCGGTTGCTGCATCAAAGCGGACACCGCTGTTTTGGTTGGTGCTCTTTTGATCTTGGGCGATCGTGTAAAATGTATTCCCATTTATCTCGTATCCTTTGTAAGTCAATACAGTCAAAGATGGTCCCCTAGACAACAAGTACAACTCATCACAAACAGTGTTGTCACCTCTGAGACGTGTTTCCAACCAACTACTGAAAGTCCTGATGTGTTCACATGTAATCCAGTCGTCGCACTGCTCCGGGTGTTTGGAGCGCAGACTGTTCTTGTGTTCATCGACATACGGGGTCACCAAAGTAGAGTTCTGTAGAACTGTGTAGTGTGCTTGAGACCAAGAATATTCGTCCCTGCATATTATTGAGTCTCTTCCAAGAGTGCCTTTTCCAGTCAGTCTCCCCTCATACCGCGATTTAGGGAGACCTATCTTCTTAAGGCCAGGAATGAAGTCAACATGAAACCCGATAACATCCTCTGTTTGATGGCCCATGAAGATACTTCCTTCTGGCCTAGCGCGGTTACGGACACATTTCTTTAGGACTCCCATGAACTTCTCAAAGGGGAACATATTGTGTAGAAATACGGGCCCCAGGATGACAATCTCGTCGACTAGATGAACTAGGACGTGCGTCATGATATTGAAGAAGGATGGTGGGAACACCAGCTCGAAACTGACAAGACATTGCGCCACATCACTCCTTAGCCTTGGTACGATTTCTGGATCGATCACCTTCTGAGAGATTGCATTGAGGAATCCACATAGCTTCACAATGGCTAATCGGACGTTTTCCGATAGAAGCCCCCTCAATGCAACCGGAAGCAGTTGTGTCATAATCACGTGGCAGTCATGAGACTTCAGGTTCTGAAACTTTTTCTCTGGCATAATTATTATTCCCTTTATATTCGACGAGAAGCCAGTCGTGACCTTCATACTGAGCAGGCATTCAAAGAAGATTTCTTTCTCTTCTTTTGTAAGAGCGTAGCTGGCAGGACCTTTATACTGCTTCGGAGGCATGCTGTCTTTTTCGTGCAAACGTTGCAGGTCCTCCCGTGCCTCAGGTGTATCTTTTGTCTTCCCATACACGCCCAAGAAGCCTAGCAGGTTCACGCAAAGGTTCTTCGTCACATGCATCACGTCGATTGAGGAGCGGACCTCTAGGTCTTTCCAGTAGGGTAGGTCCCAAAATATAGATTTCTTCTTGAACATGGGTGCGTGTCACTGAGCGTCATTCGGAACAACTAGTCCACCGGGACCCTCTCCAAAGATTACGTAGTGTAAATCATTGACCATAGCAAGTACGTGATCACCGGTACGCATGGCGGGCTTCTTCCGGTGATCTACTTCACCTTTGAAATGCTTGCCTTTCTTTCGACATTGATGGTTGGTCGTAAGAAATCGATAATGGCCCAGGTACACATTCTTCCTGCATTTGTCCAGGTATATACTTTCAGTGTCATCTAAACAGTGCATGCATGCGTGGTATCCTTTGTTTGTCTGTCCTGAAAGGTTACTGAGAGTGGGCCAATCGTTGATGGTCACGAACAGCAACGCCTTAAGGTTAAATTCCTCCTGTCTGTGCTCATCCCACGTACGTACACCGTTTCCATTCCACAGCTGTAAATGTTCTTCAACTAATAGCCTTAGGTACACATCAATTTCATTGCCGGGTTGCTTAGGGCCTTGGATGAGAACTGGCATCATAATGAACTTCCGCTTCATGCACATCCAAGGAGGAAGGTTATACATACATAGAGTCACGGGCCAGGTGCTGTGATTGCTGCTCTGCTCCCCGAAAGGATTAATGCCATCCGCGCTTAAAGAAAACCATACATTCCTTGGGTCCTTTGCAAACTCATCCCAGTACTTTCTCTCGATTTTTCTCCACTGCGACCCGTCAGCGGGTGCTCTCAACTTCCCATCTTTCTTTCGGTTCTCACTGTGCCATCGCATCAACTTGGCATGCTCTTCGTTTCTGAACAGACGTTTCAACCGTGGTATTATAGGAGCATACCACATCACCTTCGCAGGAACCCTCTTCCTGGGGGGCTCGCCGTCAACATCACCAGGGTCATCTCGTCTGATCTTATACCGCAATGCACCGCATACCGGGCATGCGTTCAGATTCTTGTATGCATCGTGGTAGAGGATGCAGTCATTAGGGAATGCATGTATCTTCTCCACCTCCAATCCTAGAGGGCATACGACCTTCTTTGTTGCGTATGTACTGTCGGGCAATTCGTTATCCTTTGGAAGCTTCTTCTTCAATATTTTCAGTAGCTTCTCAAATCCTTTGTCAACCACAACATTCTCTGCCTTCCACTGCAGCAATTCCAGTACGGTACCGAGCTTTGTCTTGCCATCTTCGCAATTGGGGTATAACCCTTTTTTGTGATCCTCTAACATGCGATCGAACTTCAGCTTCTCCTTTTGACTTTCACATTGCGTCCTTGCATCGACAATGACCCGGCGGAGATCATCATCATCGGGCACATCGTCTGGTTCCTCTTGATCTTCAGCAGCTTCACCCGTTGCAGCATCATTTGGGCACATCGTCTGGTTCCTCTTGATCTTCACTAGCTCCCCCCGTTGCAGCATCACCGTATTCAGGGGGCACATAGTTGTCATCATACTCTTCTTCTTCGCCGTCTTCCATCATAACCCCTATTTCTCCATGCCTCATCCAAAAATTATAGTGTGGCCTCAAACCCTTGTAAAGCAGGTGGGGGTGAAGGATTTTCTGGTTAGAGTAAGACCTCGTATTCCCACATTCAGTGCATGGACAACACATAAAACCATTCTGCTTGTTTGCCTCAGCCGCATCGAGAAACTCATGCACGCCCTTAATGTACTCGCAGGTGTGTTTGTCACCGTACATCCATTGCCGGTTGATCTGCGTGCATTATATATAATTAAGTGTCCAAATTAATAGAAGTTCATCATCACATTAAAACCAAAGTGCATACATAGTTCTCATCTAACAACATATAGCTCTCCAGAGCATCTAATTAATTAAACCATACATTGAAACTATGTAAAACATTTCAATGCAAAAACAAATGCGATCATAATCGCAACCAAGGTAACAATTGATCCAACGGCATAATGATACCAAGCCTCGGTATGAATGGCATATTTTCTAATCTTTCTAATCTTCAAGCGCATTGCATCCATCTTGATCTTGTGATCATCGACGACATCCGCAACATGCAACTCCAATATCATCTTCTCCTCCTTAATTTTTTTTATTTTTTTCCTTCAACAAATTGTTTTCTTCTTCAACTAAATTTAACCTCTCGACAATAGGGTCGGTTGGCATTTCCGCTTCACATACATCCTACATAAATAAAATCTATGTCACGTTGGTCGGCATAATTTTCATAAACAATAAATGAACCAATAGTTATAAAGATAATATATATACCACATCCGAATCATAGATAGGACGAGGGCCGACGGGGGCGGATACCAAAACCATCGCACTATATAAGATGCAACAATAAAAGTAAGAAAATAATACAAGTATCTATGTAAACATACAAGTAAGAATATTTTTCCTTTCAGAAAGAAGATAAGAACAAGAGGCTCACCATGGTGGTGCCGGCGATGAGCTCGGCGCGGGTGATCGACGGCGGTGAAGACAGGGACGGGGCGTGACGGACCGCTAAACCTAAACAAATATGGAAAATGGAGCTTGGAGGTCGAGCTTGGAGAGGAGAAAGCTTAAGTAGTGTGGCTCGGGCATCCATCAAACATCTTGTGTGCATAGGAGGTGAGCTAGAGCACCACCAAGCCCTCTCCCCCTCGGCCAGAGAAAGACAGAGCACTGGGTGCTCTGCTCGCGAGGGGTATATATAGGCACCTCATTGGTCCCGGTTGGTGATATGAGCCGGGACTAAAGGGGAGCCTTTGGTCCCGGTTCATCCCACCAACCGGGACTAAAAGGTCCAGATGAACCGGGAGCAATGGCCCACGTGGCCCGGCCGGCCCCCTAGGCTCACGAACCGGGACCAATGGCCCACGTGGCCCGGCCGGCCCCCTGGGCTCATGAACCGGGACCAATGCCCACATTGGTCCCAGTTCTGGACTGAACCGGGACTAATGGGCTGACCCGGCCTGGACCAAAGCCCTGTTTTCTACTAGTGAGATGATATGGACATTAATGACGCACCGTGTATGTGGTGCGCCACTGCTATGTAGCAGTGCGAGCAGTGGCGCACCAAATACAGGTGCGCCATTAGTAATATATTACTAATGGCCCACCTAGTGTGTGGTGCGCCACTAGTAATTTTGAAAAAAATAAAAAAAATTGTTGGTAATGGCGCACCATGGGATAGTGCGCCATTACTAGTTGACATAGTAATGGCGCACCACACCCACCGTGCGCCATTAGTAGTTTTGAAAAAAATAAAATAAATTGTTAGTAATGGCGGACTAGTTGATAGTGCGTCATTACTAGTTAAAACTAGTAATGTCGCACCGTCCACTTGTGAGCCATTACTAACAAATAATGGCGCACTGTCCACTGGTGCACCATTACTAACAAATTTTGTTTATTTTTTTTCAAAACTACAAATGGCGCACCATACACCAGGTGCGCTATTAGTAATATATTTAGCACCATGTGATTTGTGGTCCAGTGGTTGGGAAAATTTACAAATATGAATTTCGACTTTATTTGCCAAATCTCTCCGGAATTTAGTAAAATGGACATAACTTTTGCATACGAACGCGGATTAAAAAGTTTTTTATATGAAAAATCATCTACTCGAAAAGTTACATCCAAATTGAACCGGGAGAATGTTGTGCAACATCTTCAAAATCCCCAAAAACCTAACAGAACAAAAGATACGGGGCTTTTAAGATCTAGAGGGGGAAAATGAAAAAATCAAACTTACTAGTGGCGCACCATTTGCTAGGTGCACCACTAGTAACAGAAAAAAAATTAGTTTCAAAAAAAATTGGAATTTTTTTGTAAAATATGATACGTAATATGACCGGGAAGTTTGAAATATTTTTTCAAAATTTCATCATACTCATGAACATGAACAAAGTCATAGACATCAACAAGGTTTAATAGGGTTGATATTATAGATATATGAACAAGTGCCTCTGAAGTGAGCTGGTGCTGGGGTTGGATAGAACTGCGAAGTTTAAGCCATAGTGACCCGAGATTAAGAAAAAAATGAAAAAAAACAAAAAAAAATTCAAAAAAAAATTGTTACTAATGGCGCACTTCTATGTGGTGCGCCATTAGTATACCAGATGCTAATGTCGCACCTGTGGGATACTTGCGCCATTAGTAAAAAAATTCTAATGGCGTGGTGCTAGTGGCGCACCTGTAGCGCGTCATTAGTAGCCAAAACTGGTGCGCCACTAGTAGGCCTTTTCCTAGTAGTGCAAGCACGGAGATAAGAGAGGACACTCCTCTTTATTAATTCATTAGCTACCTAACACAATATATGAAACACCTTAATTAACCATTCAAAACCCCAAAATCCCCCCCCCCCCCAAACTTTCAGAAAAAAAACCTAGCGGCTGAAAAGATGATGCGTGGATGCCTATAGGTCCCAGTTGGTGCCACCAACCGGGACCAAAGTCCCTCCTGCCTGGGCTCGCCGCAGCGGCCACGTGGAGGCCCATCTATCCGGGTTCGTATAAGAACCGGGACTAAAGGCCAAGAGCTTTAGTAACGACCCTTTAGTCCCGGTTTCTAAACCGGGACAAATGGCCATTTTTCTATTAGTGACTCTACGAACTCAATCCCTCCACTAGCTCCCACTAGCTCCCATGGACGATGTCATGGCCGCAATTTATCTCACCACGCTCATTCATGGTTCGGGCCTCGCTAGGGACGGCGACGCGACTGACTATGTCACCCTCGACTGGGCCTCGATTCTCTACACTGCCTCCCCCTCACCAAGGAAAATTGATTGGCGTGTTTGCAATCAGCAAATATGCATACATATCAGTTGCACGTGCAGTGCAACCGGCGCGGCCGAAAGGGTGAAACAATGGAACATTAATTATGGCATTGTGGGACCGACCAAGTTGTGGTCCTAGGATATCAAAGGCTTGTTGACCTGAGTTACCTAAGTACCCCCTCAGTTTTGAAATAAGTGTCATGATTTTAGTTCAAATTATGAAACTTATTTTGGAAGGAGGGAGTAATTTTTTGTATGTATAAGTTGATGTACCGAGCGGTTCGATATATATCTCCGGGTAAGTTGATGTACCGAGTGGTTCGTATGTATAAGTTGATGTACCGAGCGGTTCAATATATATCTCGAGATGTTGGTGCGATTCCCAAATCTTGTATCAAACTCTACCTATCAATGCAATGATACGCCTCCGTGCGTTTTTGAGAAAAGAAATCTCCGTGCTGATTCATGTGGGTATGACGCAAATTGAGATTAGATTGATAATTGTTATCATTGACTTAGATATAAGAAACTCTCTCGGTCGACTTAGATGTGGACAAACGATATACTTTTTCCCCAGGAGCACATTTTTTTTCTACTTTCCAATTTATTTATTTTCCTAATTGATAGAAATGCGAGGACACACAAAAAATATTTAATTTCCTGATTTCCTGTCCTTAAGAAATGCATATAGTGTTAATAGTCTTTTTTTAGAAATACAGTACAAAAGCAGATTCTCATACACACGTGCACACTCACCTATATGAAAGCATCTATGTACACCCTAGCTCTGTAAGCACATTCCTGAGCCTGAGCCGACCGATCTAGGGAATATTTTTCTCGAAAACAATGATGGGCATGTTCCAGCACAAGAAACATAGCCGTGTGAGCTATTCTCATTTCCCTAGACGTCAGTGGTCTGCTTTTTGCTAATTTGATAGCCACACAGTAGAAAAAGTTCAACAAAATACTGTGCCATCAGTCCATCTGTGACGTACCAGCTCTCAAATCTTAGGGTAAATCGATCGAGTGAGACGTGTTGGTGAGAAAAGGACTGCACATGGTTTGCCTTTGGGTCACAGTGAACGACAAAGGCCGGAGAGGACATGATGATAATGTACTGCGTCTGCGTGGGTCTTGAGGAGCAAGATTTCTCGCTTTAACTTTCTGGAAGTACTTCTGGCAATTGCCATGCTGAAGCGAGCAAGGTGTTCGAGCCTCCCACTTGCCTGCCGGCCAGCAAACGCACGTCACCCCGCTTCGCGCATGCATCAGACGATCGAAGCCTTGGAACAAGCCAAAAGATCCGAATCACACTCAAATCGTACTGCTTGGACTTGTCACGATCCTGAAAAAGACGGATGATTCGCGCCAGGCCAAACTACACGTATGTATGGTTGATTGGATGACTTTGTGGAGAATATGGCATGTAAGGAATGAGATCCTTTATCATAGGCAACCGCCGCCGGTGCATCCATCTACATGTTTTTTATGTAGTTACATTGAGTCCTTGATAAACCAGCCTACAGCAGTAACCCCAAGACGACTTTGAAAGAGGTAAAATGGTGATCGCATATGATAGTGGGACTGGGAAGAAGCACAAGCATAAGCGGCGAACGGCTCCTATCATCGGAAGGCCGCCGGACCAATGGATTAAACCACCTACGGGCTGGAACAAGCTTAATGTGGACTGTGCGTTTGCTATGGAGGCGAGCACCGGAGGCGCTGGCATGATTCTCCGAGATGAGAATGGAGCAATCATCTTCGCGTCAAGCCGTCATCTGCATACTTGTCATAGCTCACTTGAAGGGGAGCTGATTGCGTGTATGGAAGGCATTTCACTGACATATGTGGGGAGCAGGAGCACGCAGCCGTTCATCCTTGAAACAGATTCTCAGGACGCAGCCAACATGATCAAGCAGCTGGAGATCGATCAATCCCCGACGGCATTCATTACCGGTGATATCAAGAGTTTACTCGTGCGAGGTAGACACTTTTCTGTCGCTTGTAATAATGTTGCACATCATTTAGCCCAGATAGGGCATCATCACATGCGTACAGCAGTTTGGCTTAGATCTGGACCAAATGAGATTGATTTGCTACACCAACATGATTGTAATTCTCAAGGTTAAGCAATACAAAACTCATTTTCCTGCAAAAAAAAAGATCACAGATAAATGGATAGAGATACGGAGAAGTTACGCTAGTCCGTGTTCTTAAGTTTCTTGCAGGTTAGCTCTCCCAGCTGAGTGATCATCCCGGCGGTGATATCTCGATTTTAGTCTCTCTTTATTTGACAGCACGTACAGGTATAGCTACTCATTTTGATGGGCGCGCTACGCAACTAAGCTAGGCAAGAGTCCAAGAGAAACACAGCTTCAGGTGCCAAACACCGGACGAACACGGCATGCTTCAGCTTGTTAGGAAAATGGAACTTGTATTACTAGAAGGCCAAAGCAACAATGTATACATGTACAAGAGAATGCTAAAAGGCTAGAATATAAAAGGCCAAAGGCCATCATCAATATAACTCTAACATCCCGTCTCAAACTCATGGTGGATCCACAACACTGAATTTAAAAAGGTGAAATCTATGTTGTGCTCTAGTTTGGGCCTTCGTGAATAAATCCGCTAGCTGTAACTCGGACGGCACATACTGAAGAGCAACAACACGATCCTGCACAGCAGTGCGCACATAATAAGCATCAACATCAATATGCTTGGTAAGCTCATGCTTCATAGGATCTTGCGCAATACTGATGGCACCTGTACTGTCGGACAATAGACTGGTAGGTGTAGTAATAGAAATAACAAAATCCTCCAGTAACCATCGTAACGAAGTCACCTCTGCCGTCAAAAGAGCCATAGCTCTCAACTCGGCCTCTGCACTCGAATGGGAAACTGCAGTCTGTTTCTTCGTCGTCCAGGCAATGAGATAACCACCAAGAAAAACGAAGTAAGCAGAAAGTGAACGGCGATCGCAAGGATCAGTAGCCCACGCAGCATCTGAATAGAGATGTTGCTATAACGAGCTGGTACGGGGAAAAAAGAGACGATGAGAGATCGTGCCACGAAGATATCGTAGAATGCGAGGAAGATGACTGTAGTGAACTGAAGTGGGAGCAGAAACAAACTGACTCAGAATATGGACATGATAAGAGATATCCGGACGAGTGATAGCGAGATAGACAAGACTTCCAACAAGATGACGGTAATGCGTCGGATATGACAAGAGTTCGCCATCAGAAGCGCGAAGGTTAACATTGAGCTCAATAGGAGTATCAACAATAAGCTCATCACTAAGAGCCGCACGAGCAAGAAGATCCTGGATATACTTTTCTTGGGAAATAAAGAAACCATGAAAGGTGGAGGATACCTCAATCCCGATAAACTAACGAAGAGGACCAAGATCAGACATAAGAAACTGCTCACTGAGACGGGCCTTGACAAAGGCAATGTACTCAGAATCGTCGCCAGTGATGATCATGTCATCAACATATAGAGGAAGAAGAGTGCGACCACGAGCAGAAAGATGGACAAATAGTGCTGGATCATGAGCATTGAGCGAAAAACCAGCTGAAGTGACCACAGAGGCAAAACGCTCAAACGAATCATGTGGCTTGCTTAAGGCCATAGAGAGAGAGACGAAGACGACAAACCATCCCATCAGGAACTGAATACCCAGGTGGTGGCTACGTATGAACTTCCTCACACAACTCACCATTAAGAAAGACATTCTTAACATCAAGCTGAGACATGGACCAGTGGAGAACAGAGGCCACAACAAGAAATGTGCGAACAGTGGTCATATGAGCCACATGAGCAAACGTCTCATCGTAATCATGACCATGCTCCTGCTGAAAGCCACGAGCCACAAAACGAGCTTTCTAACGCTCAAGAGAACCATCAGAGCGAGTCTTAATCTTATATACCCACTTAAAAGTGATGTGACGAACATGGGGAGGAAGAGAAACTAAATCCCACGTGACGGTGCGCTCAAGGGAAGCAATCTCCTCTGCCATCGCAAACTACCATTCTGGATGAACAACAACATCTCGATAAGAAGTCGGCTCAATAACGGTCCAAACACCATAGTGAGAATGAAGACCATAAGTCGGCAGAGAAGAGGAAGATGACACACCAGAAGTAGAGGGCACATCCGTAAACACATCCACAACACGTGGACGACGAGTATAATGGAAAGGAAATGAGGGAGGAGGTGGAATCACTGGAGGTGGAGACGGGGACAGTATCAGTGATGAAGGTGGAGAAAGGGAAGGTATCAGTGATGAAGGTGGAGAAAGGGAAGTTATCGGTAAAGAAGATGAAGAGTCACGCAACAAGGGAAGAGAAGAATCCATAGGAGAAGACGGCGTCGGATCTGCAACAGTGGGACGCGGAGTAGGAATATTAGGCACATAGGGAGGTGTATCAGGAAATGTAAGAAAAGAGATGTTCTCTATCAAAAAGGCCGACAAGGATGGACATGGGTAGATAAGCTACTCGCTAGCTAG
This sequence comes from Triticum aestivum, assembly GCF_018294505.1. Taxonomy (NCBI): domain Eukaryota; kingdom Viridiplantae; phylum Streptophyta; class Magnoliopsida; order Poales; family Poaceae; genus Triticum; species Triticum aestivum. The sequence continues at coordinate 516,511,119 of NC_057806.1, read as the reverse complement.
GAGCCTAGGAGTATTAGCTAGCTACTACGTGCGTCCGTTCTGAGCTTTGCTCATTTTATTTTCATGCGGCCCAGAGATCGATTTTTGTACAGACTACTAGGGTTTAGTACGATTGTCTAGTGCATATGCACATGCCGCCAGTATAGAACATCGAGAGCTAAGGGTGCATATGTCTTCTTCTACCTTCGAATGTTTCCTATGCATCTTCTCTCCCGATCTCATCCCGAGTCGCCAGCTACCACCTGCCTAACCGGCTGCCCCCGCCGCCCCCGCCCATCCCTCTAGCCCCCCACCCACCCCCTACCCCTGCATCGATTTTTTTCTTCGGCGAAGGCCCACCACTTTGAACCCTAAGATAGATAATGGGGTGATGACGGCAAAGCCCGTTCCTTCTCTCTCGCGAGGCCCATGCTTCTCATTCCTTCGTTCAAAAATCAACTAACCCCAAATTCGAAAATCAGCTGACTGATACGTAGCTAAACTGTTCAAAGAAACAGAAAAAAAAGAAAATGGAGATTTTTTCCAGATTAAGTTTCATTGGAAAATCAAGAAACTCCACATTCCTATGCATAAAGGAATTAGTAAAAGATCATAAGCAGCATTATATTAACTGCATGTGCTCGGAACCCAGAGGCTTGCTGGCGGCAGCTCGGAGCTCCCTTCAGGCCACATGTAATCTCCCTCCTCGCTCTTGGCTGCCACGACGACGTAGCCGAGCAGCCATTGCTCGGGGACCTCACAGGAGGCAAACTCGAGGACCTCATGGTGGTTCTCGTTCCGGTGACGATCTGGGGAGGCGGCGATGGTGGCAAGAAGGATGAGTACGGGGAGAGTAGCTGCTGGCACAACTGGCCTGACCTCTGATGCAGATGTAACCGAGTACTTTACGGCGATACACACGTACCATACTACCTTCAGTACTTTTCGAGCCAGGAGGCGACGACAAGGACGTTGGGATCGGATGGAAGGGTCTGCAGGTGAGGGGTGGGGGTGTGCTGCCTCCCTTTCGGTGGAGCGGTGTTTCGTCTACATATTCTTGGCGGCGGCTCTTGGCGGCATGGAGTAGCGAAGGCTTGGTGTCAGATATGTGGTGACGGACACACGCAGGAGGTCGACGCTGTCTGGGGTCGTGGTGGCGTCGGCGGCAGTGAGACCGGGCAAGGCCGATGCAACAGTACATCTCTGAAGATGGATATGTGGCAGGTGGCTGTGGCGGCCTCATACCCGGCAGGCGTCCTGATTGAGGAGCAGGCTGGACTGGTGGGTGCCCATACCCGGCAGGCGTTCTGGTTGGGACCTCATGCCTTTAGATGTTAGGTTTGGCTGCGAGGTCTGTTTGGTATTAGGCCGAGACTATCAGCGCCCCTTCATCAGTTAGATAGGAGTAGCGACAGAGCTTACGAAGATGGTGACTTTGGTCTTACTGTTGTATGATTTTGTAAGGTCTTGTGTTAATAATTAATAAATTGGCCGTATGCATCGTCCAGATGCAGAGGCCGGGGGTATTCCTCCTTTTCTAAAATAAATCGGTTCTGTCGGAGATGTAGACGTGGACGCAGACGTTGTGCACGTATACACGAGAAACAAACTGGCTAGCAGTTCCCGCAAAAAAACTGGCTATCAGGTAGATCGATTCGTCCTTGCTTACGTAGCAAACTAGTACATGCACTGCATGCACCTACAAAGTCGTCAACTAGATCGATCTAGGTCTGCTAGTAACAACTCGGAAGAACTCACGCAAGACACGCGGGGTTTTTTGGCAACAGGTGCGTGTCATCCCTGTCAGATTTTTTCTTTCAACTTTTTTCTTGACGCAAAATTAAGGAGCTTTATTGCATGAGGGACATTCGGTTACATTCACCCAAAAGGCTACTAACTAAGAAGGGTGGGCAGGAGCCCAGCCAACAATTTGAATTGATAGAGAAGTTGCATGTTTCGCACAAAGATTAGCCAGACTATTAGCTTCTCTTGTGACATGCTGTACCGAAAAGGAGACAAAATTTGAGGCTCTTTTCTTGATTTCATCGCAGACAGGCACTAGGACTATGATGCGAGTTCCAGAGGTTCGCTACTTCCAAGCAATCCACCTCCATTACGATGTGCGAGAAGCCCCTCAACTTGGCAAATATTACTCCTTCTCACAAAGATTTCGGCAATGAAGGGGTCTGTGACATCGAGTATAGGCTTGCTTCATGCGCCCAAGGAGGATAAGTGTGAGCGAGCTACCCCTCCCGCGCGTCCTACCTGAAACTGGGTGACAAGAGTATCGTTCGTGTTGATTTTTACCCATCCTCGCTGTGGAGGACTCCAGCTCTGGGCATCGGAGTTGTGCCGTTGGTCTGTACGAAGAGCTAGCAGTGAATCTCGAGGCCATTTCATCGCCTGGGTAGGGTCATAACCTTCCTCATCATGTGTCCAACTGTTCCGTGAGGTCCAAATCGAGTGCATGATCGTAAAGATCTTGCATCTCTTCGGGTCGGGGAAACTAGTGTCCACTACTAGGTCTCGCACCCATGTGTCTGGGCGCAGCAATGGAAGCTTCAAACCGAAAGCTTTTTTGCATGAGAACAATGGACTAGAGCGTGCATCAGGTCTTCATCCATTGCTTTACACAAATCACAGAGAGATGTTGTGCGAATATGTCGGTATTTCATGGTGACATAGTCCAGCAATATCCCCCCGAGTACTCGCCACATGAATACACAGACTTTTGGGATCACCTTGAGTTTTCATAGAGCGGTCCACAACTTTTTCTGTGAAGTTGAAGATCCTGCTACCGTCCCTTCCTCTAGAGCACGATGCTCGTTTCGAGTCACAGGACCACGGTAGGCTGATTTTACAGTGTATTCGCCGGATCTCTCAAGAGCCCAAGCTGTGAAATCTTCTCCACCATTACACTAAATTGGAATGTTCAATATGGCCTCAACATCTGGTGCAAGAAAATTCCTTGAACTATTTCTATATCCCAAGTGCCGGCATGGATATCTATGAGCTCAAAGACCCGCTCAAGCGGATCATTCCGAGCCGCCCCTTAGGCTGGAGAGTAGGTGTGTTGGGGATCCATGAGTCATTCTAAATAGAAATTGATTCACCGTCACACACTCGTTTGATCAGTCCTGTTAGCAATGCCGATCTTCCCGCAATGATTGCTTTTACATGTTGCCGATGCGGAGGATGGAGCATGGGCCTACATAAAGTCACTATACGAGAAATATTTCCCTTTGAGAACACGAGAACGTAGGGAGTCTGGGTGAGTTAGGAGTCGCCAGCCATGCTTCCCAAGAAGCGTCAGATTAAACTTTTCAAACTCTCTAAAACCCATGCCTCCTTCCACTTTTGGTGCTGACAATTTCTCCAAAGATAGCCAATGCAGATATCGTGAATCGACGGAACTGCTCCACCAATATTTTTCCATAGAGAATGTGAGTTGTTTACAAACTTTTTTAGTCAGTTGGAAACAAGACGTACTGTATGTATAGGAATGGCCTGAATTACCGATTTGAGCAAAACTTCCCTCCCTGCACAAGCTAGGTAACGTTCCGCCCAGTCTTGCATATTGGCACGGCTCCTCTCACCAATATGATCAAACGAGCCGCTGGTGATGCGCCCTACTGCTGTGGGTAGGCCCGAATAACGTTCCCTGAAAGCTTCAGATATGATTCCAAGTTCTTGCTTCATTCCTTCATGAACTGGTGGTAGTGCATTCGGACTGAAGTTTTGTTGCTCCGCTAACTGAAGAGCTCGAAGTGGCTCCCCGTAGTTGGAAGCGTCGGTGCGTTTCTCGGCCAAGTTGTATATGCCAAGCTATTGTCTAGTTCATATCTGTCTCCATGCCAAAGATCTATTGGCCTGGTGCAGCCCCGACAAGAAAGATCATGGTTTTTATGTGACAATTGATGAGGGGCAGACTTACTAGTCGATAATATTGGCGAGAGGAGTTTCTTGGCCAAGTCTCTATAGGCTGTTACTAGTCTATGTTACTATTCATTGTGGCTAGTCTAACGGCTAAGGCTACATGTAATAAGAGTATCATAGCTAGTATCATGCATGTCAACTAGGCAATTTCAATGAGATGACTAAATAAAAAATATCAAGTATTATATCATGATGTCGTATCATAATAAATATTATACTACTATGTATTTTGCATGATAATAAATAAGGTTATCTATGATACTACCCACTACGGGCAGCCTAACAACTTGCTCCCCCGATTCCCTGGAAAAAGCTATATTGATTCAAACATTCAAATCTGATCTGGTTAGCAAATTTGTCAAGCCATTCAGGTGTGCCCGTATAGTAATACAACTGGGAATGGGTATTCAACTTACTACTTAATCTTGGAAGTTTTTCCAAAACATTAGAAAAAATCCAGAAGTTAAACATTCGACGGAAAAAAAACTATACGACGCTGCTCATGGCGACGGGACCCCCGGGGTGGGTGGATCGGGCGAAGCGGATTCGCGCTGCTACGGCGGCGTGGATCTGCCGGATCCAAGAACTCAAAGCAGCAGATCGGGCGGTGGTGGTGGCGCGGGATCCGGAATCAAAGGAGGCGGCGACAAGGGTTGCGGAAGCCTGCCGGCTGAGAGCAGAAGCAGAGGAGAGGAATCTGGCGCGGCGCATCTACGACGAAGCAACAGTGGCGGAGAGGGCGCGGATGCCCCCCTTCCCGCACTCCACGTCGACAGTATATGTGCAGTGGGCGCGGGCGGAGGCGAAATCCGGCGATCCCCGCAGGGCGATGAGATGGGAAGGCATGCTGGGGGTGGTGCCCTCGGGTACGCCGCTCCAAGGCATCTCATCCTGGCCGCCGGCGTCAATTCGAGAGTGAGTGCTCAGGTTGGATTGATTGGAGGTGGGACGGATTTTCGCCTACCGCACTCGGAGAAGGAGAAGATTTCTTCGTCAACAACTACGGCGAACCCTGTAAATGCTGCACCTCTGATGATACTTCGAGTTATTGTACTACTGTTCTGATTTCCAGTCGCCGGCGTTCTATGTCGCCACCGCCGTTTGTTGTTCCTCCTCCGATGAGGATTGGTGCTCGTAGGAATAGATACAAATCCGGTCTGCCCCAATCTAGTTCTACTGGCCATCCGATGTGCTTTATTTCTTCCTCCACCGATGCCACGAGCGTTCTTGTCTGCCATGTGATCCATAGCCGCCGGAGATCCCCATCTCCGGCGCCGTTCATAGTTCCGCGCGTTGACGGACAAAAATTGGGGATCAAAGAGCGGGCCCCAACTGTCGGCCGCAGAAGATGGACTAACCGTCCGATTCCTCCTAAAGGGATCGGGACCGTTGTTTCTCCCCCACTACTAGTGATGAATGGATATATAATCCCCCCTCCGACAGCTATCGTGCGCCTCGTCCCGCTAGGGTTCTTCCTCGTGCGCTCCGCCGCCATGACCACCACAAGCTAGTTTGGGTTAGGCGCGATCTCTTTGCTTCTGGTAATTTTTCGGCTTTAGATTGTTACCCTATTGGCCCTTCAGACCGCATCATTGCTCCTAAACAATTTAGCTTCTCCCGTGATTCTTGGTCTAGGAAGACTGGGAAAATCCCCTTTGCTGCTGTAGTGAAGATGGCTAGATCTGGGCAGATCCCTGGACCTAGGGGAGGCAGATCCGGGGGAGGGCGTGGTCGTGATGCTATTAGACCCCCAGCTGCTGTGAATGCACCTCCAGTCCGTACTCCTGCAGGCCCTGTCCCTGTCCCTGCTCCTGCCCCCAACCAACAGGGCCCTCCCATGTCTATCTTCGCTAAGCCCCCCATCATTCCATTAGGAAACAATCCTCCCAATTTCATTCATCCTGGCATGAATCAAGTTTATCCTGGATTCCCTGCCAACAATTATCAATACTCTCAGATGCCCCCCTGGATGCAACAGCCGCAGTTCCAATTCCCCTATATGTAACAGAATCTCCCAATGCAATTCACTCAGCCTCTCCCTTTGAGCTCTGGAAGTACGTCTGGTGGAAGTGGGCAAGTAGCTGCTGGAAAGAACAAAAAGAAGAACAGGGCTGGTGCTAAAAAGCAAGCTATGACTGCTGCCGGAGCTATTGACAGTGCTACTGGTCATACAGCCTCTGACTCCGAAGAGTATATGATAGACCCTAAGTATATTGGTACTATCTGCTATAACTGTGGCCTCCCTGGACACTTTGTGGGCATGTGCTCTGTTCCAAAAGTCTGCTTCATCTGTAAAACCCCAGGACACCATATGGACGCCTGCCTGAAATGGTATGAACCTTATCCTGTAGCCCAATATTGGGGAAGTGCCAACAGTGGCCTAGGTTTCTTCCATATTGAAGCAGGTGACAAGTATGACAGTAGTTGGCCTGGTTGTTGTGGAAGAAGGCAACATCACTGCTGAAGAACTGGAAAGATGCTTTATTAGAATGTGGAAAACTAACTGGCCTTGGCAGATCAGACCTTATGATGAAACTCAATTTCTGGTTAGATTCCCCCCCAACAAAAAGATCTCTGATTTGGTTGCTTTCAAATCCATTAACTTGAAGAAGAAGAAGGGGGTTACTGTATCCTTCAAAGACTGGCATGGTGACCTACCTGCTTTTGATTCTCTCAATGAAGTTTGGGTTAATATCATTGGCATTCCTCCTGTCTGGTGCACCTGGCCAGTCATCTCTCAAATTGCTTCTTCCTTGGGTGTCATTGTCAATATTGACTGGCACGAAATTTTCAGAATTTTCTATGAAGTTGTCAGGGTTCAAGTTGCTGTTAGAGACCATCAGCTAATTCCTAAGGATAGGTTATATGAGATCCAACAGGAACTGTATCTACTCAACTTTGAAGTTGATGATAATATTGGTACTGAATCTCCTAACCACAAACCTTCAGATGATCCTCCTGGTCCTACTGGTTTTGAAGATCATGAGAATGCTGGCAGGAATGGTGATGGTGATAATGACAGTGATGATGACCTACTTGGGGAGGAGATGGAGCAAGATGCTAGCAATCAGATCCCCAAAAATCCAACTCCTGCCCCAAGTGGATCTAAGTCTAGAACTGTCCATCTTATCCCTCATACCACTATTGAGCAAGATCATTTAATTTCTTCTAATCACCTGGGAGCCCCTTTGACTAAGAGTTATCTAGATGCTGCTAAGAAAGCCAGCTATGAAGGCTATGGTAACAGTTTGCTGGCCCAGTTTGAAGCAGTGAAGGGTAAATCCAATGACACTGGCCCCAACCCCTTAACCTCAGCCTCAGCTATCACTACTCTCTCTTGTCCTACTCCCAGACCTCATCCCACTAGGACTGATCAAGGGAGATGGGGCCCTGTTGTTGCCACTAGGATGAGCAACAGGATTAAAAGAGATGGCAAGAATACTATAGCTAAAGCCCAGGAAATTAAGCAAGTTTAGAACCTGGAGATTACCAGAGGTAAATCCACTGCTAGCTCTAATAATTCCTTTGCTTGCCTTAATAATGAGCTTCTCTTATATAATGCTGAGATATCTGGATTAAAACTTGGGAATGATCCTATTAGCTGCTTTAATAATATTGAGTATATCAAGCGGATAGAGCTTGATAGGTTGTCTAATTTCCAAAAGGACAACCCTGACTTATATCCCACTCCTGACACTGATGTCAAAGGAGTTAAAGGTCCAAAAAGTGTCAGGGTAGGAGTAGATTCTCTAAGAAGATTTTATTATGATTGGTGCTTTCTGGAACATTAGAGGCCTCAATGGTCCTTCTAAGAACACCAGAGTTCAAGAGCTTGTAAAAGCTTGTTGCCCAGATTTATTGTTTGTCTGAAACCAAAAAAGATGATTTTACCATCCCTCAACTAGAAGCTATTGATTCTAGGAGTGGATTTGTGTGGAATTGGCTCCCTGCTGTTGGTACTGCAGGAGGTATTTTAATTGGTGTTAAAGATGATAAGTTTGACATATTAAATTGTGATATTCACACTTTCTGCATCTCCTGTATTTGAAAGTGCAAACATAATGACACTAAATGGAGATTAATTTCTGTTTATGGTTCAGCTTATGATAAGTTTAAACTTGATTTCATTAGTGAACTTGACCATGTCCTTGCTGAGTGGTCTGGCCCCACCTTAGTTGGAGGGGATTTTAATTTGGTCAGAAATACCAGTGAGAAAAATACTGGCTCCATTAACCAACATTGGGCTGACCTGTTCAATGATTGGATTAACAAGTTTGGTCTCATTGAAATTAAAAATGCTGGTAGAAGGTATACTTGGTCTAATAACCAAGACAACCTTATTATGGCCATTCTAGATAGGGTTTTTGTTTCTGTTGAGTGGGAGGGCCTTTTCCCTGGGGCTTCCATTAAAGCTCTCCCCAGAGTGGCCAGTGATCACACACCCCTGGTGCTGGACACTTCCAATGGACCTCCCTCTTTCCCTACTAAGTTTTTCAGATTTGAAAAATGGTGGCTAGAAATTCCTGGCTTTGATGAGGTTATTCACAAAGCCTAGAGTACTAAATGCAATTTCACCAAGGCCATTGATATTTGGCAATTTAAGATTAGGACCACCAGGAAAGCTGCTAAAGGATGGTGTGCTAACTATGAAGAAGACCAGAATAGGAGCAAGCAAGCTTTGATGGCTGAGTTTAATTGCTTAGATATTTTAGCTGAATCTCAACCTTTATCCCCTAACTCTAAAAAAAGAATCAAAACCATTGCAGGTGATTTAAATGATATTTGGAGGAAGGAGGAGATCAAGGCTAGACAGAGGTCCAGGGAGAAGGAGATACTGGAGGGAGAACTCAATACTGGGTACTTCAGAGCAGTGGCCAATCAAAAAAGGAGAAGGAAACAGATTGCTGTACTAGAAACCCCTTCAGGTCCTGTGGAAGACACTAAAGGTATTTTGCAGTTAGCTATTGATTATTATAAAAATCTGTTTGGTTTTGTTCCTACTATTGATATTGATCTCAAAGATGATTTTTGGGATCAGGATAATTTACTTTCCACAGAGCATCTTAATTTACTGGAAAAGCCTTTCTCTGAGGATGAAATCAAGGCTGCTGTATTTGGCTCCTATGCTGAAGGAGCTCCAGGCCCTGATGGCTTTCCTTTTCTTTTTTACCAGAAATACTGGGATTTAATCAAACATGATCTTTTTGCTCTTTTTGGAGATTGGGAGGCTGGTAATCTAGATCTATATAGACTCAACTTCTCCCTTTTGACTTTGGTCCCTAAAGAGCCTAATGCAGTTAAACTAGATAGGTTTAGGCCTCTAGCCCTGAATAATTGCAGTTTTAAATTTTTGCTAAATGTGCTACAAACAGATTTGGCCCTGTTTGTAATGTTCTTATTTCCCCTAATCAGACTGCCTTCCTGAAAGCGAGATTTATTCTGGAGAGCATTGTAGCTGCTCATGAGGTAGTTCATGCAGTGGCCTCCAATAAAATGTCTGGTTTCTATATTAAATTAGATTATGAAAAAGCCTATGATATGATTAGTAGAGAGTTTCTTTTGAAAATGCTGAGGCAGAGAGGCTTTGGTCCTATTTGGATGTATAAACTTGAATCTCTGCTCTGCAATGGATCTGTGGGTGTCAGAATTAATGACACCAACAGTGACTATTTTATAGCTAGCAAAGGAGCTAGACAAGGTGATCCTGTCTCTCCTCTATTATTTAACTTAGTGGCTGATGTGTTCACTAGGATTTTGATTAAAGCTGCTAAGGCAAACTTAATTGCTGGTGTATTTCCCCCTTCTAATCCTGCTGGTATCATTAGCATGCAATATGCTGATGACACCTTGCTCTTCTTAGATAATAATCTTGATCATGCCAAGAACCTCAAGTGGCTTCTGTCCTGCTTTGAGCAGATCTCTGGCATGAGAATTAATTTTAATAAATGCGACCTAGTCCCTATCAATATTGATAGGGATGAAGCTCTTGTTTTTGCTCAAACCTTGGGTTGCAAATTAAGTGATTTCCCTATTAAGTACTTAGGGGCCCCTTTGCATTTCAGTAAAATTAGGAAGGAAGATCTCCAACCCACTATTGATAAGATTATCAAGAAAGCTGCTGAGTGGAAAGGGAGATTTCTTTCTTTTGGCAAAAGACTTATTTTAGTCCAAGCCTGCTTAGCTAGTATTCCTTCTTACCTCATGGGTTACATCAAATTCCCTAAGTGGTCCATTAAACTCATAAATTCCCAACTAGCTCATTACTTTTGGGATGATTATGAAGGTCACCACAAGTACCATCTGACTGCCTGGAAGTCTATTACCATGAGGAAAGAATTTGGGGGGTTTGGTATCACTGAGATTGGGGACATGAATTTGGCTTTATTAGCCTGTTGGGTCAGTAGATACTATAACTCTAAGGGTAAGATCTGGAAATATATAATCGATTCAAAATATAATCCTCAAAGCAATTTATTTGCTTGCCCCAATTCTGGAGCATCTCCTTTTTGGAAAGGGGTGCTCTGGGCAGCTCAAGCTGCTAAGGTTGGTTTCTCTTGGAAAATTGGCAATGGAAAAAGGATCAGATTCTCGGAGGATCATTGGTTTGGTAATGCCACCTTGGCCACCCAATATTGGGATCTTTATGTTCTTGCTAATGAGCATAATGACACCATTGCTAAAATTTGGGACGGCAGTAACCTTAAAATTACTTTTCGAAGATGTTTCACCCATGAACTTATGTCTCTATGGTACGAGCTTTTAGAGATTGCCAGTTCTATTCATCTCTCTGTAGAGGATGACACCCCTGTTTGGAATCTGAATTCCAAAGGGATATACTCTGTTAAATCCTTTTATAAATTCTTAAATTTCAGAGGTGTGTTGCCCATTAGTTCTCCTGCCATTTGGAAGATCAAAATTCCTCCTAGGATCCAGATTTTTCTCTGGCTGTTGACTAACAACAAGTTGTTAACCAGAGATAATTTGTCGAAAAGGCAGGAGGTAGGCGATTCCACCTGTGTTTTTTGTGCTGAACAGGAAACTTGTTCCCATTTATTTAGCACCTGTGTTGTTGCTGTTGAATTCTGGAAAGCCTTGTGTATCCTAACTGGAATCGATGAATACATTAGTATAATGTCCATCTCCCAGTACTGGATCAGAGGAGATACCTTTGCTGTAACAAATATTGTCCATGCAGCTGGGCTTTGGGCTATCTGGAAAACTCGCAATGACATGGTTTTCAATAATGTGGTTTGGTCTGGATTACAGGCTATCTGGCAAAAAACTACGTCAAATCTGTCTACATGGGAGTGCCTATCCTCAGGGTGTGCCAAGGACAAGGTGGTGTGGACTGCGAAAGAACTTGAGATGAAAGCGAGAAGCCCACCTCTGCTACTGTGGCCAGATCCTGGATGAAGCGTGGGGACACATTTTGAAGCCATTTCCTCTGTACTCTCTTTAGGGGAGTCGCCTTGTGCCTCTAATATCGCTGGCTAGACTATGGCTTCTGACTCATTGCACTGTATTGCCTTTTATTCCGCGTTTTGCTGTTTTAGTTCGGGCTTTTAGTATTGTAGCTTGTCCTGCTTTCACTGCGGCAGCCTTTCTACTGTCCGCCGTATGCCTAAATTGTAAGACGGTTCTGTAACTGTTGTTTCGTTTCTACTAGAAATGGAACAGGGGCGCGGCCCTTTTCGTTTAAAAAAACTATACTTATAAGACAAGTTCTCCCGAATAATATTGCAATGGAGATATGATTATCATGGGTTGTTCGAACATATGGACCCAAAGAAATGCCAAGAGTTTCAAGAATGAAACCCCTGAAAGTAATTCCTGACACTTTAAAATGAAGTGGGATCTTATGCTCGCCAAGCATAGAACCAAACAAAAGAACAAAGAATGCCTTGATCAACGGCTTGCTTCCGTGTTCTGATTTTGTTTTATTTTTTCCTTGTATAACTTTTGTTTATATTAATGAGAAGAATTGCTCTACAATCAATGGGGAAAAACATTTATCATGAACTTTAGTGTCCTGATGATGTGATATGACGTACAACTAATTTGTTGGATTGGAAAGAACAAGGGAATGGTCCGCACTTTATGCTTTTGGCAAAAACAATGATTAGAAATTACATTTGACTACAAATCAAAAGATATAATCAGCGATAATTACCACTAGTGGAAAACAGGGAACTAGTCCCCTGTTCCAGAGGGCCTTTAGTCCCGGCTGGAACCGGGACAAAAAGGTTTGGACTAAAGCCCAAAACCTTTAGTCCCGGTTCGCTTACGAACCGGGATAGAAGGGGCTCCACGTGGCCGCTGCGGGGCGTCAAGGCAGGAGGACCTTTAGTCCCGGTTGGTAACACCATCCGGGATCAAAAGGCATCCACGCATCAGCAGCTGGCAGGAGCTGGGATTGTTTTTTTAGGGAGGGGGGGTTGGCGTTTTGGAGGGTTAATTTAGAGGTTTCATATTGTGTTAGCTAGCTAATAGAGAGAAGTGACCTCTATTTCTCCGTGCTTGGTCCACCTTAGCTACTATACATATAGAGGGAACTCGACACACTAGCTAGTAAGAAAATGAAGGAACCATTAGTTACAGAAGATCGTCATTAACATATACAGAGAGAGAAGTGACCTCTCTTTCTCCGAGAGATTGGTCGAACAACAAGTTTTCGTATATCTATCCGACGCTACTAGCTACATATATACAATATAAGATCTCTTACAATCCCTAACATCTAAAGTCTATATCAAATTCCATATGGTATTCTCCCTTCTCATTGATGACATGGTCAAGAAAGAATCCCGTCAATTCCTCTTGAATTGCTCATATGTGATCATGTGGTAGATGTTTATCCCGCACCTGCCATATCAAATTTAAAGAAGGAGGTCAATACATATATATGAATGAAACTCAACACAAATGATGGTAATAAAAATAAAATAGTGAATATTATTGTTTACGTACTTCATATTGTTTTTCAGAGTAGCCCCGCTGAGAGGTCGTGTTGGAGATGAACTCACAAGCGTAGTATCCACAAAAGTCATTCCCAGCTTCCTGCCACAAGCACTTTATGCGAGAAATATCACTAGTAGAAAAAGGGCATAATGTTCAGCTCATTAGTCCCGGTTTATAATTAAACCAGCATTAATGTGACCATTAGTGCCGGTTTCAACGGCTAGGTGGGCGGCGCTCATTAGTCCCGTTTCGTGGTGAAACTTTAGCACCAGTTCGTGCCACGAACCGGGACTAAAGAGGTGGTTGCAGGCTGGTGACAGGCTGTGGCCCCACCAACATCATTAGTCCCGATTCGTGACACAAACCAGGACTAGAGATGCACCTTTAGTCCCGGTTCGTATAACCAACCGGGACTATAGATACCTCTATATAAACCCTTCGTCGAGCCCGAGCTCTCTATTCTTCCCCTTTCATCTCCTCTATTTTCTTCCTCTTCCTCTCGAGCTCATCCTCCATTTTTGCAAAAATTTGTCAAGAATTGAAGGCACCCCATCCATACAAGTGATCACAAAGTTTAGCAACTTTGTCGTTTATCTCTCATTGCTAGATTAGCTGTTGCAATTCTCTATAAGTATAGTGATTTGTGGGTTTTAGTTTGGGAGGAATTATATGTGGTAGTATTTGATTTAAATGCAATTGGAGGTCAAAATAACTCTTAGTTTGCATATGTAGGTGTGGTTTACTTAGTGCCTTCCCGTCTCTGTCCTAACCACCATCGATCGCCCGCACCGTCCCGTCGCCAGCACCACCTTGTGGTGAGCCTCTTGTTCTTATCATTTTTATATAAAAAATATCATGTTTGTGTGATTTAGATATATATAGTTACTTGTATCATTATCTTACCCGCACGTTGTTTGTTATACAAAGTGCCATGGTGTTGATATTCGTCCCTGTCGGCCCATGTCCTATTTATGATTTAGATGTGGTATATTCCCTTCTATAACTATTTGTTGCATTTCATGTTTATGAAAATTATGCCCATCAAGTTGACATAGATATTTTTATATAGGAGGTATATGAACCCAAAATTCCAACCGACCCTATGTCGAGAGGTTAAATTTAGTTGAAAATGAAAGCGAGTATTTGAAAGAAAAATTGAAAAGAATTGAGGGGGAGAAGATGGAATTGGAGTTGCATGTTGCCGATGTCGTCGATGATCACAAGATCAATATGGAGAAAATGCGCTTGAAGGTTAGAAAGATTAGAAAGAATGCCATTGATAGTGAGGCTTGGTATCATTATGCTGTTGGATCAATTGTTACCTTAGTTTTGATATTGATCGCATTTGTTGTTGCATTTAAATGCTTTAGCTAGAGAGTTTGTATGTTGTTTTATGTCTTGTCCATGTGCTGGCTGTAAGAATGATCACAATTACTCTAACTCAAGAACCATTCACTAGCACCTGTTTGAGTCCGGTTTCATGCCCCACTATAATGTTTGGACCAAGCACGGAGAAAAGAGGGGTTATGATGGAAGACAATGAAGAAGAAGAGGACGACAACAGTTATCCTGGCCATGGGTTCCCTGAATACGATGGTACAACAATGGGGGAAGTTGCTGAGATGGAAATGCGGGAAGAAGCTGAAGAAGAGGCATTAGATGAGCCCGCTGATGATCTAGGTCAGGCCATTGCCGATGCAAAGAGAAACTGCGCAAGTGAGAAGGAGAGGCTGAAGTTGCAGCTGTAACACCCACGATGCGGCTATATCTCCCACGTGTTGGGGCACGACTGAGAGGCATAACCGCATGGTAGGCATGTCGCAAGAGGGGAAATCTTTACACATCCCACGTACTGAATAAGAAAGGGATAAAGAGTCGGCTTACAATCGCCACTTCCCACAATACATAAATATAACATACATCATCTAGAATACAATCAAGGTCCGATTACGGAACCCACATAAAGAAAGACAACCCCAAATGCTAGATCCCCGATCGCCACAACTGGGCTCCTCTACTGATCGTCTGGAAAAGAAACATAGTAACGGCCCGAATCCTCATCGAACTCCCACTTGAGTTTGGTAGTGTCCCCTACACTGGCATCATCGGCACCTGCATCTGTTTGGAAGTATCTATTAGTCACGGGGACTCAGCAATCTCACACCCTCGCGATCAAGACTATTTAAACTTAAGGTAAGAAAGGGGTAGTGAGGTGGAGCTGCAGCAAGCACTAGCATATATGGGTGGCTAACTTACGCAAAAGAGAGCAAGAAGAGAAGCAAAGCACGGTCGAGAAGGTAATCATGATCAAGAAGTGATCCTGAAGCTCCTTACATTCAAGCATAACACGAGACCGTGTTCTCTTCCTGGACTCCGCCAAAAAGAGACCATCACGTCTACACACGCGGTTGATTCATTTTAAATAAGTTAAGTGTCAAGTTTTCTAGAACCAGACATTAACAAATTCCCATCTGCCCATAACCGTTGGCACGGCTTTCGAAAGTTCAAAACCCTGCAGGGGTGTCCCAACTTAGCCCATCACAAGCTCTCACAGTCAACGAAGGATATTCCTTCTCCCAGGAAGACCCGATCAGTCTCGGAATCTCGGCTACAAGACATTTCGACAATGGTAAAACAATACCAGCAAAGCCGCCCGAATGTGCCGACAAATCCCGATAGGAGCTGCACATATCTCGTTCTCAAAGCACACCGGATTACCCAATATTCCGGTAGGCCAACCCAAAGTTGCCCCTGGTGGCCGTCGGCGGCTGACAGGTTGGACCAACACTCAGAGGAGCACTAGCTCGGGGGTTTAAAATAAAGATGACCCTTGAGTCCGCGGAACCCAAGGGAAAAAGGCTTAGGTAGCAAATGGTAAATCCAAGGTTGGGTGTCGGTGTCAAAACCGGCGGATCTTGGGTAGGGGGTCACGAACTGTGCGTCTAGGCCCGATGGTAACAGGAGGCAGGGAACACGATGTTTTATCCAGGTTCGGGCCCTCTTGATGGAGGTAAAACCCTATGTCCTGCTTGATTAATATTGATGATATGGGTAGTACAAGAGTAGATCTACCACGAGATCAAGGAGGCTAAACCCTAGAAGCTAGCCTATGGTATGATTGTTGTCTACAGAGTTGATGATGTTCCCCTACGGACTAAAACCCTCCGGTTTATATAGACACCGGATAGGGTTAGGGTTACATAGAGTCGGTTACAATGGTAGGAGATCTTGAATATCCGCATCGCCAAGCTTGCCTTCCACGCCAAGGAAAGTCCCATCCAGATACGGGACGTAGTCTTCAATCTTGTATCTTCATAGTCCTGGAGTCCGGCTGAAGGTATAGTCCGGCTACCCGAACACCCCCTAATCCAGGACTCCCTCAGTAGCCCCTGAACCAGGCTTCAATGACGACGACTCCGGTGCGCAAATTGTCTTCGGCATTGCAAGGCGGGTTCCTCCTCCAAGTCCTTCATAGAAGATTGTAAACACCAAGAGTAGTGTCCGATTCTGCAAAATAAGCTTCCACATATTGCCATAGAGAGAATAATAATAACACAAATCAAATCTGCTGACGTATTCCGCAGTGCGCCATCGCACTACGGCCAAGTCCTTTACGAATCGTTTTTACTTCTCCACCTCAGCGTGTTTTGCGAGGCGGTTTCCTTGGCACGTCTTGTCAAAGCAGAGATCGTGTACCCACCTTTTATGGTATTCTCATCAATACGGACGTGGGTAACCAAATCGTGCCTGTTAGCATGTTTCCTCGATTAAAGGCGAGTCCCAAACGGTTACGGGGAGGGCTCCTGGTATTCAGCCTCTTATAAAGAGACCAGGGCCTTATCTTTTCGTCAATCCAAAACAAGTTCGCCCGTCGCCTCGAGTTCCAACACCCTAGGCTCCAGATTCCGGGCGCCTCGGACCTTCGACAATGTCCGGTTCCGACCTTCAAGGCTGATGGATGTGACGGAGGAGGACGTGCTAAAGTTGATAGAGGCTAAGTTTTTGACCGGCGAAATTCGGCATAGGTTGCCTGCTCAAGGGCAGGTCATCCCCAGTCCCCAGCCCGGTGAGAGCGTGGTGTTCATGTCTCACTTCCTTCGAGGGTTGGGCTTCCCAATGGATCCCTTTGTGAGGGGACTACTGTTTTATTACGGGCTGGAATTCCATGGCTTAGCTCCGGAGTCCATCCTCCATATCTCCTCGTTTATCGTTGTGTGCGAAGCATTCCTCCGTGTTACCCCTCACTTCGAACTATGGCTCAAGACCTTCAAAGTGGAGCCGAAGATGATCGAGGGATGGCACGCAGAGTGCGGAGGCGCTGTTATAAGCAAAAATGCTGATGTTCCATGGCCCGAGGGCTCTTTTCAAGAGGAGCTAGGCTTGTGGCAACGAGAGTGGTTTTATATCATCGCTCCCCGGAGCACCAAATGGGTGGCACCTCCTGCCTTTCGCTCGGGTCCCCCACCACGGCTAGCATCATGGGTCAACGGAGGGTTAAATTGGGGTTTGCCCAAAGACGTGCCCTTGTTACAGGGCCGAATTAAGGATCTCTTGGAAGGAGACCTCAGCTTGGTCAAGGTGATG
This sequence comes from Triticum aestivum, assembly GCF_018294505.1. Lineage (NCBI taxonomy): Eukaryota > Viridiplantae > Streptophyta > Magnoliopsida > Poales > Poaceae > Triticum > Triticum aestivum. The sequence goes on along the minus strand of NC_057806.1, from coordinate 516,493,662 downwards.
CAGGTCATGCTGATTCGCTGAATGTTGCTCGGCAAACGACGCCACCTTCGCCTGTGGGAGTTTAATCCAGAGGGACCGCGAGCTCTCCAGAACATTATGGGCGCAACGCCCGCGGAGATGTACAAACTGTTCTTCGGATCACAACAGATGTGTCCGGATTTAACCGAGGACGCAGGCCTAAGCCGCAATCGCCTGGATACTCAAGTAAGCAACCTTGTGCCCGGACCTTCTATCCGTATAATTTTCATAAGCTTGCCCCTAAAAGAGCCGTCCTTTTAAACAGGAGTGAATAGCGAAGGCAAAGCTGATCAGGTGTCCGGCTCCCCTTCCTGAAACCAGGCCGGATCCCATGCTAGTCAGGATGCTGGAGATAATGCCTTTGGAGGGGGAGGACAAGGAAGCTATGGCCTCCTCGAAGGAGGCTGCTCCGAAGGGAGGAACCGACGATTCCTCTCCTAAGGGGAAGAAGAGAGCCGCCTCTGATGACCCGGAAACCATGGCCGCCAAGCGGGGGAGAAAATTCTCGTCAGAGGGTCCGACGCCAGGGAGTTCCTCGGCCGGACTACGCCCCCAAGGGGATCAGCCCTCCAGCGAGCCGTAAGTGGAGAAAGATTTTCCTTTTGAGGGATGAGGGAAATCCTTGATTTATGTTTGAGAAGATTAACCAAACTTTTGCCTTGTAGCTCGGACCTCAGCCCTTCTCAGCAGAGCTCGTCTTCAGGGAATCTTCTTCCAGAGATGATGGAGAGCGGGACGCCTCCTCCTGCCGTGCCTCCTAGCGAGGCGGGCGATCCTGAGGTGTCGTCGCAGAGGGTTTCTTCGAATCCGGTAGGAGCGGAAGATAGGGTGGCCACCCGAGGTTCTCTGCGTCCGGACTTCGAAAGAGGTCATGGGACGAGCTCGGCACCGTCTGGTGCTCGGTCGGAGGAGCTAAAGATTCTGCTGGGGCAAGCTTGCATCTCAGAGGAGCACCGTGCATTGATGGGCACGGTGATTGATAGGATTTCATCCGCAGAGAGCGGATTGCATGAGGCCGTCAAGAGTTTACTGACGGGTTTCGAGGTACGTTAGATAATGTACACTTTTGGTAGTTGCGCATGAATAAAATGCGCCCTGTGTAGATAGTAGCCCCTGAGACTCTGCGCGTCTTCAAGAAATGACGGCCCGCGGAGGATCATAATCCCAGGTCTAAGATGTCGCCTTTGAATGTAGGCGGCGGGGTGTCCGGAATCGAGCCGAACTGACGATTTTGCCGAACTAAAGCGGCAACTGGACGTGGTAGAGGCCGACATCACACTTGTCAACAAGCGGTTTGAGGAGTCTCAAGGTATGCAATTCCCTGGGCAGCATGAGGTAAGAACAGTTTGATGCCTGTTTCTTACAATGTGTGTGCTTGACGCAGATGGTGCGGCCGCCGTGGAGAGTCTTAGGGCAGAACTGGCCCGGGCTAAAGAACAAGCCAGAGAAAGTGATGCGGCCGCCAAGAAAGCCCTTGAAGAGCTGAGAGCCGAACAGGCTGCTCATTGCCGAAGCAAGGAAGAGATGTCCGAGATGGCCGAAAAGTTAAAAAGCACTACAGACCGTTGCAGACTTCTTGAAAAAGAAGATCAGGCGAAACAGACGGACTTAGAGAAGGCCGTTGCCAATGGCAAGGACGCGCGCTCTGCGATGAGAGCTTCCAGGGAGGAGCTGCGTCAGGCCGAACAGATTGCGGCTAGAAAGCCCTTTATGCTGCGAAGGAAATTTTTTGATCCGAAGTTTGCTCCGTTGGACCGGATGTGGAGTGTGGAGGATACCTATCTGGATTTGGCAGCGAGTGCTGCTGATGCGACCGAACACTTTCGAGATCAGAAAGATCGCGAAGTGGAAAAGCTTTTCTGGTCGCAGTTTCACAATCCAGAGCGTCCACTGGCAATGGACGATCGTTTGGTTCAATGGGCCGAACTGAATAGGTTGTCCGGACTCGCCATGAAGTATGTCGTGGGTCATCTGTGGCCAGGGAGATCGGAGCCGAAGAGTTATTTCAGCTTGGTGCAACAATTCCTTGATGCGGTGCCGCGTATAAATGCAATGAAAAGGTCAGCATGCATAGAGGGCGCAAGGATGGCTCTTCCCCGTGTTAAGACATACTGGGCAGAGATGGAGACCACCGTTGTTGCGTCCCGAGATTCGGACAAAAACCGAGTATCCTCCGAGCACTATTTTCAGGAAGTCCTTGAAGGCGCTCGTGTAATAGAGACGCAGTGCTGGAAAGATGCTATGTTATGATATCATATGTAATTATAAAGTAATATTTTGATAAATTGTAGTGGCCTTTTTATACTTGTGCCTTCAAGTATTGGGAACACCTCCTGTGCGGCCGTTTTAATATATATATATATATATATATATATATATATATATATATATATATATATATATATATATATAAATCTGAAAGATGGCAGTCGTTGGCTTCAGCCCCCACGCACATAGTGTGGGGGTGCTCGCAGAAGACGCATTTTCACACTTAACCCAACGTCTTGGTCCTACAAAGGAGGTGATAGTGCAGCGGGCCAGGCAACCAAACTATAATGCTTTAACACTTTCACTTAGCCATAGGAGCTTGACAGTGAGACTATTTAGGTAGCTCCTTGGTGGCGACTGCGCTCATCCGAGTTCGGGGCACGTATGTGCCTGACCGAGAAGCGGCCCTTTGTTAAAGCGGAGGAATCCGACAAATTCCGATAGGTCATCGAGTAGCTGACCAGTCTCACGCTGCATCATGACAGTCAGTTTTCGGCTTTCTCTACTGAGGTGCTCGCCCGGCCGAACCGGGGCACAATCACAGTAGTTCTCCTGGTGCTACCTTAGCCGATAGAGAGGAACGTAAGGTAACCGAACTCAGGAGCCGGGCAACCCAACATTTTACCAAAGACATGATTCGGAGATGATGCATATAATGCCAAAACTCGCGACGCCGAACACTCCCTAAGGTGTTCGGTCTTTATGAGTGTGGGCGAAACAACACTCTTTATTAAAAAAGCCCCTAGTGTCCAGGTACGTGCAAAAATTCTGACGTGGCCACATGCCAAAACGCCAGCCTCCTCCTTGGTTATATCAGAAAAAACCAGGGGATGTGTAGCAACAAGTGAAAGTAAAAAAGGTTTACGCAGGGTTTTAATCTAAAAAGAATCCTTTAGGACGGGTCCCTACTGCACGTCTGCGCCTGTGTCTCCGGTGTGCCGTGTCCTGGACGGGCGCCGCACGACGTTCATCGGTAAAAGAGAGGAACTGAGTTCAAAACGGGTCGTGCCGAAATTTTTTAAAGTAAACAAAGTGTAAAGTAAAATGTATAAAATTGAGCTTTATTGTCTCTTGTTGTATATGCATGGAGCCCCTAGTGCGGGGGTATATGGCCACTAAGCCTGCATCAATGATAATTTTGTACCGAACTTGTCTATCCGCGTTCGTGGTCTTTAATGACCTATTTTAAAGTTTTTTGGCCGCTGAGGCCATTTTGCTGTGGGGCTGTCAAGGCGGCCGCATAGTCCTCTGCTTGGGGAGGCGCACTTTAGTGCTTCCCCTTCAAAGAGATGATGCCTCGTGGACCGGGCATCTTAAGCGTAAGAGATGCATAATGCGGTATTGCGTTAAAGCGAGCGAAAGCTTCGCGTCCCAGTAGTGCTTGATAGCGACTTGAGAATGGGACGATATGGAAGGTCAGCTTTTCGCGGCGGAAGTTATCGGCAGAGCCGAATATGTCTTCGAGCAGGAGAAAACCCATACAACGGGTGTCCGGACCAGGTATTACCCCTTGAAAGGAGGTTTTGCTGTGGCGGATTCTTGCTGGGTTTATCCCCATGTGCTGGATTGTATCCTGATATATCAGGTTTAGTCCACTGCCGCCGTCCATAAGGAATTTTGAAAACTGTAGTCCGCCAATTATTCGATCGAGTATCAAGGCAGTCTAGCCTACATTCTTGATATTTCTAGAATAATCTAGCTGATCGAAGATGATCGGTTTTGACAACCAGTGGCCGGATCCTTTGGGGATGGGCCGTGTGGTGCATACCTTTAGGGCGCCGCACGTTTTGTTATGTGAAGTGAGTTCACTGTTTTTACTTCTTGTGGGAAGTTCTTTTGTTTCCTGGTACTCTTCTTTTGGGGTTCGTCCTCGTCTTCGTTTGGTGTGTCGAGCCCCTTGTGTTCGGCATTGAGTCTGCCGGATTGTTTGAAAACCCAACAGTCTTTGTGGGTATGGTTAGCAGGCTTCCCGGGAGTACTGTGTATCTGACATATCCTGTCCAGGATTTTATTTAGGTTGGACGGATTGTCCCTGTTATCCTGGGGGGACGGATTGACTGCCGTGCTCTTCGGACTTTTATCTTTAGTCCGGCGACGGTCCTTGTTGCGTCGCGGTTTTCCGTTTCTATCCCTTGTTTCGGATGTACTTGGGTCGCTGGGGTTGCACCTTCCCAACCAGCTGTCCTCCCCTGCACAAAAGCGGTTCATGAGGTTTGTTAGTGCGGCCATTGTTTTTGGCTTTTCTTGGCCGAGGTGTCTGGCGAGCCATTCGTCTCGGACGTTATGCCTGAAAGCTGCTAAGGCTTCGGCGTCCGGGCAGTCGACTATCTGATTCTTTTTAGTGAGGAATCTACTCCAGAACTGCTGAGCTGATTCTCCGGGTTGTTGAGTTATGTGACTGAGATCGTCTGCATCCGGAGGGCGGACATAGGTCCCTTGAAAGTTTGCTCGGAAAGCATCCTCGAGCTCTTCCCAACTTCCAATTGTGTTTTCGGGAAGGCTTTTAAGCCAATGCCGGGCTGGCCCTTTAAGCTTAAGGGGTAAATATTTTATGGCGTGGAGATCATCTCCTCTAGCCATGTGTATGTGGAGGATATAATCCTCTATCCAGACTCCAGGGTCTGTTGTTCCATCGTATGCCTCTATGTTTACGGGTTTGAATCCCTCTGGAAATTCATGGTCCAGGACCTCATCGGTGAAACATAGAGGGTGTGCGACGCCCCTGTATTTGGGTGTGCCAGATTCTGATGATGGCTTCATAGTATTGCTTACTAGGGCTTGCTTTCTTGGCCCATAAATGGAGCTGACTGGGTCATGATGCGAATACTTAAGTGGGTCGCATGCCGATTTAAGTGCGACGCCGCTTGCCGCTTTATGGGGTCGTCTATCCGACCGTGTGGCTTTCTCATTTTTTGAATGCGAGGGCTCTAGGGCCTCTTCGTTGAATTCAGGCAGTAGCTTTCATTTCGGATAGCTTTCAGTGCGGCGACTATCGCCGTATTTATCTGCGGTATTGATTACTTTGCTCCATCTAATACGGAGTGGATCTTCAGCTGTTTTTAGCTTCCGCTTCTGCTTTTTTAGGCTGCATGCAGTTGCAACGAGCCTCTCGTGGAGATTCTTCTGCTCCATGGGTTGATCCGGCGTGAGGTCGTCCGGAATGCCGTTTTCGGCAGAGGAGGGATGTTCGGTTTCTTCATCCGCGTTGCCCTGTTCGGACGGTTGCTCTAAGGCCTGCTCGTCCTGCTCTAAGGCTGGGTTTTTATCGAGGCGGGGCTTGGGTCGGTGTTTACGCCAACACTTTGATTGCTTTTCAGGGGGTCTATCTCCAACTCCTTCCCCTTTTTCCTTGTTGTCGCTTCCTTTAGGTGTATCCACCATGTACACATCGTGAGATGAGGTGGCTGTCCAATGCCCTATGGGCGTTGGTTCGTCGATATCTCCTGCATCGTCATCCATGCTGTCGATGTCTCCGGAGTCGAAGTTGAGCACGTCGTTTAAATTGTCGACAGTGGCTACCAAGTGGGTGGTGGGTGGGCTTTGAATTTCTTCATCGTCCGTATCCCATCCTTGCTGACCGTAATCCGGCCAGGGCTCTCCTGATAAAGAGAGAGACTTAAGAGAATTCAGGATGACACCGAAAGGTGAGTGCTGAAAGATGTCTGCGGCGGTGAACTCCATTATCGGCGCCCGATCGGATTCGATCGGTGGGGGTGTGAGGGGTTCGGAGTCCGGGGAGGAGTCCAGATCCTCGGAGTCACGGGTCATGCAGAATGCGGGGCTAGCGTTTGGCTCGATGGCCTTTGAGATCGCAGCCCACGAGGTGGCGTCCAACCGCTTGTCCTCGTTTGGCGCAATAGGCTCCAAGTTAGAGGCTGGAACCGAAGCGTGGGCGGCCTCCAGGACACTGTTTGGAGGCAGAGCTAGATCATACCCCTCGAGATAGTGTGGCGTGCTTGGCCGTGGCTCGAACCCGTCGAAGATCAAGTCTCCGCGGATGTCAGCCGTGTAGTTTAAGCTTCCAAACCTGACTTGATGGCCAGGGGCGTAGCTTTCGATCTGCTCCAAGTGGCCAAGAGAATTGGCCCACAGAGTGAAGCCGCCGAAGACGAAGATCTGTCTGGGAGAAAAGTCTCACCCTGGACCGTATCGTTGTTGATGATCAAAGGAGCCATCGGACCTAACAGCGACGACACAGAGGAACTCTCAATGAAAGCACCAATGTCGGTGTCAAAACCGGCGGATCTCGGGTAGGGGGTCCCGAACTGTGCGTCTAGGAGGCAGGGAACATGATGTTTTACCCAGGTTCAGGCCCTCTTGATGGATGTAAAACCCTACATCCTGCTTGATTAATATTGATGATATGGGTAGTACAAGAGTAGATCTACCACGAGATCAAGGAGGCTAAACCCTAGAAGCTAGCCTATGGTATGATTGTTGTCTACAGAGTTGATGATGTTCCCCTACGGACTAATACCCTCCGGTTTATATAGACACCGGATAGGGTTAGGGTTACATAGAGTCGGTTACAATGGTAGGAGATCTTGAATATCCGCATCACCAGGCTTGCCTTCCACGCCAAGGAAAGTCCCATCCGGATATGGGACGTATTCTTCAATCTTGTATCTTCATAGTCCTGGAGTCCGGCTGAAGGTATAGTCCGGCTACCCGAGCACCCCCTAATCTAGGACTCCCTCATTGGGCCTTGCTGGAGGAGTTTTATTCAAATCGAACTGTCAAGGGGTTCCCATTATCACCCAACCGCGTAAGGAACGCAAAATCAAGGAACATAACACCGGTATGACGGAAACTAGGGCGGCAAGAGTGGAACAAAACACCAGGCATAAGGCCGAGCCTTCCTCCCTTTACCAAGTATATAGATGCATTAAAGTAAACATGATATAATAATGATATCCCAACAATAACCATGTTCCAACATGGAACAAACTTCAACTTCACCTGCAACTAGCAACGCTATAAGAGGGGCTGAGCAAAAGAGGTAATATAGCCAAACAACAGTTTGCTAGGAAAGGTGGGTTAGAGGCTTGTCAAGGCAATACGGGAGGCATGATAGAGCAAGTGGTAGGTATCGCGAAAAAGCAATAGAGCAAACTAATAGCAAGCAAAGATAGAAGTGATTTCGAGGGTATGGTCATCTTACCTGCAAAGTTCTGAGTTGATGAAAGCTTGATCCGTTAGCGTACTCAACATGTTCCTCGATCACATACTCATCTCCCGGCTCTACCCAAAGCAAGAACACAAGCAAAGGAAACAACAATCAACCACGGTGCAATGCGCAAGCAACATGATGCAAAACATGGCATGATATGCGAGATGTGATATGCAATGCATATGCGTGCTTCGGAAGGGAAAGATTGAACAAGCATCAACTTGGAAAACCAAGTGTGCCGCTGGAAAGATGAGATGATTTCGATAGAAATCGATATGAAGATCACCGGAATCAGATGCACGGTTTGCAAATGGCAAGCAAAACAAGAATGACAAAATTCTGCGATTAACAGCACGATGCCATCTAGAATGCAATAAGAAACTAAGCTACTGCACTCCAACATAGCAACAAAGCATATGACAGTGTTCTATTCAAGATGCTTGTCAAAACATAAACACTAAGCTACGGCTAAATCACACAAGAGCGGGTTCAAACAAGCATGGCAAAAGTGCAAAAGATATCAGCTTCACAGACTTAGTGAAAATATTAACATGCCAGGAATAACATCAGGAAGCCATGTTTAGAGCAAGTAAACAACATGCTACATGAGCATATCCTAGAAAACAAGGGCATGGCTTGAAACTACTAAATGCATATGACAAAAGTCCCTTACTGATCATGAGCCAAAAGGGCACAGAAGATATGATGGCGCCCATGTAAACATAGCAAGTTCTATTAACAGTTTCAGACTTAGCAGAAAACAGAGCATGGCATAAACAGAATTATGAAGGCATCTTTGCGAGCTCGATTCACTCACCACAAGGCATTGCATGACAAGATAGGCATAGCATCAGCAATAAGACATGTTCAAGAAGCTAACCATGGCAAGAACAAGTTTATAGCATGCATGGATCAACTACAACAACCATGTCAAAATTGATTAACACATAAACAATCTGCCAGGAACATTTGATAGCAAATGTAGAGCAAGATTAAGACATGCTAGGGCACTCGATAATTTCAAACAGGGGCATGGATGGATAGAGCACAACCATATGTCCAAATCATCTTTACTGAAGATGCTCAAAGCAAGCATGGATCTCTCTGTAGCATCATGTTTACATAGCATCAAAATAACAATAGAACAAGGACTTAGCAAAATCCTAAGTCCCTGAAATCAGCAATATCACGAAGGTTACTTTGCATGCTTGTGCTAGTCACCACATAGATCACAAAAATACATAGAAAGCACACCTGTAAAGATGGCATGGCATAGGTCAAAACACATGTAGAGCTCATGCCCATATGCAGCACACAACAAATGTGACAAAAATAACAAATCCTCATAATCTACTAAGTAACAGGAGCTCACATTTTAAAGAATTCTTGCATCCATGATTTGGTCATCAGGTGGACTCAAACAAGCATGTCACAATGGAAAGAAACGAAGAACATATCATGATGAACATTTTGATATATTATGCGCATGAAACGGAGCTACGTTGATGAAGTTATGATGCAATGAGCAGGGCCACAAAATAATGCAGAGAAGGACTTAGGGAAAAACGAGGTCAACCTCTACGGATCTAGGGTTTCCAGCACAGGGGCTCGAGGCGGCGGCGGATCTCGCCGGAGAACGCCGCGGTGGCCGGAGTTTGTCAAAGACGGCGGAGACGAGGCCGGAGAGGAGGGACGGCAAGGTGGAGGCATGATCTGTCGGGTATGGCGAGGTCCGCGGTGGGCGAGGCGACCGGAGTGGCGGCCGGCGACGGTGGAGCGGTGACGCGCCGGCGAGGCGACGGCGGAGGCTTGCCGATGGCGGAAAAGCGGCAAGGGCTTGCGAGGCGGTGGCGCTTGGGCGTGGGGACACGCGGCGGCGGCGATGGGTCGGCGGCGATCCGGGCTTGCCGGGCCGGCGGCGGAGAGGACGGCGGCGGGACACGTGGCGGGCGGAGATTGGCTGGGCGACGGCGGGCGGACGTGTCCGGTGGCGGTGGGGGACGAAAATTATGGTTTTGGACCCAGAATTTGGACGAGGAGCACATATTTATAGGTGGGAGGAGGTAGGATTGTCCAAGTGGGGTGTACTTTTTGACCACGCGATCGTGATCCGACAGCGGAGGACATGGAGAGGATTTGGAAGGGTTATTGGGCCATTTTGGAGGGGTGTTGGGCTGCAACACAAAAGAGGCCTTCGCGGTAGCCCGATTAACCGTTGGAGTATCAAACGGACTCCAAATGGCGCGAAATTTGACAGGCGGTCTACCGGTGTTGTACCAAGTCCACTTGGCAAATCTCGGTCCATTCCGAGAATATTTAACACCTGCTCACGAAAAGAGGCAAGAGGGGTGCGCCGGAGGACGTAGGAGTGTCAGATTGCAAAATGGACAACGGGGAAAATGCTTGGGTGCATGAGACGAACACGTATGCAAATGAGATGCACATAATGACATGATATGAAATGCATGACAAGAACAAAATGCAAAACACAGACAAAAACCAACCACGAAGGGAATCTCATAACTTAAAGCCGAAAATGGCAGAGCCGGAGTTACAATTTATGGCGAGAAACATCCGTGGTGTTACAACACTCCACCACTACGAAATGATCTCGTCCCGAGATCTAGGACTGAAAGAACTCCGGATATTCAGAATGGAGGTGGTCCTCGCGTTCCCAGGTGGCTTCTCGGTCGGAATGATGTGACCACTTCACTTTCAGGAATTTGATAGACTTGTTGCGAGTCTTGCACTAAGTTTCTTCAAGAATAGGAATGGGATGCTCATGATAAGATAGGTCTTCTTGGAGATCAATCTCTTCAAAGTTGATGGTGCGCCTAGGAGTCTTGAATCACTTGCGAAGCTTTGACACGTGAAACACATCGTGCACGTTTGCGAAGTTGGATGGAAGCTCAAGTTGATAGGCGAGGTCGCCTCTTTTGCCAATGACCTTGAAAGGACTCGCGTATCTAGGGGCAAGCTTCCCTTTGATACCGAAGCGACGAGTACCTTTCATTGGAGAGACGCGGAGGTAGACATGGTCTCCGATCTCGAAAGCCAAGTCACGATGCTTGCTATCATAGTAACTCTTCTGATGCGATTGCGCGACTTTGATATTTTCATGGATGACTTTACACATTTATTCAGCTTCTGTGATTAAGTCATTGCCAAGAAGTTGGCGTTCACCAGTCTCTGACCAATTAAGAGGGGTACGACACTTTTTGCCATAGAGAATCTCGAATGGGGCCTTGCCCGAACTCGCTTGGAAGCTATTGTTGTAGGAGAACTCGGCATATGGAAGACAATCTTCCCACTTCATACAGAAGGAAATGACACAAGCCCTGAGCATATCTTCAAGGATTTGATTGACTCGCTCGACTTGGCCACTAGTTTGAGGATGGAAGGCTGTGTTGAACCGAATGTTGGTGCCCATGGCCTTCTGAAAGGAATCCCAGAAATTAGAAGTAAAGATGCTTCCATGATATGAAGATATCAACTGTGGAATGCCGTGCAAAGAGACAATCCTGGAGGTGTATAGCTCTGCCAACTGAGCTACTGTGATAGATTCTTTGATAGGAAGAAAATGAGCCACTTTAGTAAGCTTGTTGATGACAACAAAGATAGCATCATTTCCACGTTTGGACTTGGGAAATCCAGTCATGAAGTCCATCTCAATATGGTAAAACTTCCATTCTAGAATAGCAAGAGGTTGGAGGAGACTAGCTGGCCGTTGGTGTTCTGCTTTCACTCTTCTGCAGACATCACATTCATTCATGAATTGAGCAATTTCTCGCTTCATTCGAGTCCACCAATACGACTGCTTGAGGTCATGGTACATATTTGTACTTCCAGGATGAATGGATAGGAGGGAATTGTGCGCCTCATTCATAATGACTTTTCGTAGATCACCTTTAGGAACCACAATTCAATCCTCGAAGAATAGAGTATCTTTGTCATCAATGCGATAACACTTGTATTTGGGTTGGCTCTTGGCAATCCCATTTTTCACCTTCTTCACCATGGCATCAAGAAGTTGTGCCTCACGAATTTGATCTTCCAAAGTAGGAGAGACTTGGAGGTTGGCAAGAAACCCTTGAGGAACAACTTGGAGATTCAGTTTGTGGAAAGCTTCACAAAGGTCCGGTTGGAAGGGCTTGAGAATTAGACTGTTGTCGTAAGCCTTCCTGCTCAAAGCATTTGCAATGACATTGGCCTTGCTTGGAGTATATTCAATACTAAGATTGTACTCTTGAATCATTTCGACCCAATGAGTCTGCCTGAGGTTGAGGTTGGGCTGAGTGAAGATGTACTTCAGGCTCTTATGATCAGTGAAGATGTCCACTTTCCTTCCCAACAAGAGATGTCTCCATGTTAATAGAGCATGGACAACAGCCGCCAACTCGAGGTCATGAGTGGGGTAGTTCTTCTCGTTGGGCTTCAACTGGCGGGAGGTATAAGCCACAACTTTCTTATCTTGCATTAACATAGCACCGAGACCTTGCAGGGAGGCATCACAAGAAACTTCGAATGGTTTGGATTCATCAGCAGGAGTCAAAAAAGGAGCTATAACTAGCTTCTCTTTCAGGGTGTTGAAAGCCACGTCACATTCAGGCGTCCAGACATACTTGACATGCTTCTGGAGGAGGTTGGAAAGAGGCTTTGCAATCTTACAGAAATTCTCAACGAATGTTCGACAATAGCTTGCAAGCCCAAGGAAACTGCGGAGCTGCTTGACAATCTGAGGCAGTTCACAATTCACAATTGCAGACACCTTCTCAGGATTAATGGAGATGCCCTTGGCTGAGATGCTATGGCCAAGGTAGAGAACCTCATCAAGCCAAAACTCACACTTTGAAAACTTCGCATAGAATTGATGCTCTCTGAGTTTGTCGAGTACCAATCTCAAATGCTTGGCATGATCCTCCTTGTTCTTGGAAAAGACCAAGATGTCATCGAGATACACCAAGACGAAATCATTTTTGTAATGGTTGAAGATGAAGTTCATCATGCGAGAGAATGTTGGAGGAGCAGTGACAAGGCCAAAAGACATGACAGTATATTCATAAGAACCATAGCTTGTTCTTAATGCTGTATTACGGATATCTTGTTCACAAATGCGAATCTGATGATAACCCATACGGAGGTCAAGCTTGGAGAAAACTTGAGCGCCCTTAAGTTTCTCGAATAGCTCATTGATGTTGGGAAGTGGGTACTTGTTCTTTATTGTTTTCTTGTTCAATGGATGGTAGTCGAAGCAGAGTCGTTCCGTTCAATCCTTCTTCTTGACAAAAAGAACACCACAACCCCATGTAGAAGAACTCGGTCTGATCTGACCCATATGCTCTTGTTCATCGAGTTGTTTCTTCAACTCCTTCAACTCTTCTGGTCCAAGCTTGTAAGGATGTTTGCAAATAGGTTCCATGCCAGGCTCAAGATTGATGAAGAATTCAACTGGCCGGTGAGGTTGCATTCCTGGAAGCTCTTCTGGAAAGACGTCTTGATATTCACAAACGACTGGAATCTGGGAGATGGCATTCAACTCGCCCTTCTCATTGAGAGAAAACAGTAGAACAGTATCATCACGAGTGGCATAGATGATCACATCCTCGAAAGAGTGTGTCAATTGAATTTTCTTGGCAGCACAATCAAGCTGAGCCTTGTGCTCAGAAAGCTAGTCCATGCCGAGAATTAGATCAATATCCGAGTCACCAATAACAATAGGAGAAGACAGAAACTTATAGTCACCCATCTTGATAGAAACATCCAGAACCATGGAGTTAGCATTCATGCATTTACCTGGTGAGACAACTGCTAACGGACTAGGCAAAACTTGGAAAAACCAACTCATGCTTTGATGCAAATGGTCTTGAGATGAAACCAAGCGATGCACCGGTGTCAAAAAGAACTTTTGCAGGAATATCATTAACAGGAAGATTACCCATGATTACTTCTGAAGAGTCCTCTGCCTGAGCTGCGTTCATCATCTTGACCTTTGCAAACTTGGGATTATGCTTGACCACTGCATTGCTGGCAGATCTCACCGAAGGAGGAGGAGGAAGGCGCCTTTGGTTGAAGCATTTGTTTGCATAGTGCCCTTTCTGCTGACACTTGTTGGAAGTAACCTCTGAGAGTGGACGTTGATAAGGAGCACTTGACCTTGGAGTATGAGACTGCGATTTGTTCTGATAGCCTGGGTTGGGTGGGTGGGAAGATCCATTGCCACCTTTACTCTTCTGCTGGCAAGGCTGACGAAATGGAGGAGGTGGAGGCAACCAGAATGAGGGAGTCCTGGATTAGGGGGTCTCCCGATAGCTGGACTATATCCTTTGGCCGGACTATTGGACCATGAAGATACAAGATTGAAGACTTCGTCTCGTGTCCGGATGGGACTCTCCTTGGCGTGGAAGGCAAGCTAGGCAATACGGATATGTAGATCTCCTCCCTTGTAACTAACCTTGTGTAACCCTAGCCCCCTCCGGTGTCTATATAAACCGGAGGGTTTAGTCTGTAGGACAACATACAATCATACCATAGGCTAGCTTCTAGGGTTTAGCCTCTATGATCTCGTGGTAGATCATCTCTTGTAATACTCATATCATCAAGAACAATCAAGCAGGACGTAGGGTATTACCTCCATCAAGAGGGCCCGAACTTGGGTAAACATCGTGTCCCCTGCCTCATGTTGCCATCCGCCTTAGACGCACAGTTCGGGACCCCCTACCTGAGATCTACTAGTTTTGACACCGACATTGGTGCTTTCATTGATAGTTACACTGTGTCGTCACCGCAAGGCTTGACGGCTCCTTCGATCATCGGTAACAATGCGGTCCAGGGTGAGGTTTTCCTCCTCGGACAGATCTTCGTATTCAGCGGCTTCGCACTGCGGGACAATTCGCTTGGCCATCTGGAGCAGATCGAGAGCTACGCCCCTGGCCATCAGGTAAGATTCGGAAACTTGAACCACATTGTCGACATCCGCGGAGACTTGATCTTTGATGAATTTGAGCCCGTGTGAGGTGCGCCGCACAATCACGACGGGCACAACATAACTCTGCAACTACTCCGGCCTTCAATCCGGAGCAAATTGCGCCATCCAAGGATGAAGGGATAGACGCCGCCATGTAGGCCGCACTCTCAACGGCGATGGAGCCAGATACTGACTTCACCCCTTACGAGAGCCGTGTCACGGAACCGCAGGATTCGTCTCCAGCCACGAGCTCCGAGCCGCCTGCATCCGTGCCTATCAAATCCGACTGGGCACCGATTATGGATTTCACCTCCACGGATATCTTTCAGCACTCACCTTTCGGCGATGTGCTAAATTCATTAAGGTCTCTCTCCTTGTAAGCAGAACCTTGGTCGAACTATGTCCGGCTAGAATGGGATGCGGACGACGAAGAAATTCGCTGCCCACCCACCACCCACTTAGTAGCCACTATCGACGATTTAACCGACATGCTCGACTTCGACTCCGAAGACATCGACAGTATGGATGACGATGCAGGAGACGAATGGGAACCACCGCCCACAGGGTGTTGGACCGCCACCTCATCATATGATATATACATGGTGGACACCCCCAAAGAAGGCAATGGAGACGAGACAGCGGAAGATAACCCCTCCAAAAAGCATCCCAAGCGCCGACTTCAGCGGCGCCGCTCTAAGTCCCGCCATAGCAAAAGTAGTGATACCGGCACAGGAGATAATAACACTCTAGATAGTGCCGAAGTCAACCACAATCCCCTCCAGCACGATGTAGAGCGGGAAGACGAACAAGCTAGCCCTCCAGAGCAGGCGGCAGATGGAGAACCAGAAGAGGACAATTACATGCCCCTCTCCGAAGACAAGGTGAGCCTCGGCGATGAAGAATTTATCGTACCTGAGGATCCCGTCGAGTAGGAGCACTTCAAGCGCCGGCTTAGGGCCACAGCAAATAGCCTGAAGAAAAAGCAACAACAGCTTCAAGCTGATCAAGACTTGCAAACAGACAGATGGACCGAAGTCCTTGCGGCCGAGGAATACGAACTCAAGCGCCCCTCCAAGAGTTACCCAAAACGCAGGTTGCTACCTCACCTCGAGGAGGAAGCATTGAAACCTCCATCACCAGTGTACGATGCAGCTGACCGGCCATCGCGTGGCCAAGCCAGAGAGGCGTTTCGGCTTGAAGTTCATCCTGCACCCCGCCGCCACTCAATCAAAAATACCAAGGCCCGGGGCAACAAACGGGACCTACGAGATGTATTGGACAGCAGGGCAAAACTCGCAAGGTCAATATATGGGTCACGGGCACGCGCGCCAACACGGGACGATGATCGTCGCGCTGGATACACCAAAGGTAAATCCGGCCGGGCCGAATACAGCAGACAAGACTCATATGAACTGCATCGTGATATAGCCCGGCACAGAGGCGCCGCACACCCCCCTATGATTCACTGATGAAGTTATGGATCACGAATTCCCGGAGGGTTTTAAACCCGTAAATATCGAACCGTATGATGGTACAACAGATCCCGCTGTATGGATTGAGGATTTCCTCCATCACATCCACATGGCTCGCAGTGATGATCTACATGCCATCAAGTACCTCCCACTCAAACTCAAAGGACCAGCTCGACACTGGCTGAATAGCTTGCCAGCAGACTCCGTCAGCAGTTGGGAGGATTTGGAAGACGCATTCCTTGACAACTTCCAGGGCACTTATGTGCGACCACCGGATGCTGATGACTTGAGCCATATAAGTCAGCAGCCAGGGGAATCGGCCAGGCAATTCTGGATACGGTTCCTGAAAAAGAAAAACTAAATTGTCGACTGTCCGGATGTAGAGGCCCTAGCGGCATTCAAGCATAACATCCGCGACGAGTGGCTTGCCTGCAACCTCGGCCAGGAGAAGCCGAAGTCTATGGCAGCCCTCACAACACTCATGACCCGCTTTTGCATGGGGGAGGATAGCTGGCTGGCTCGCAGCAACAACACATCAAGGAATCCGGGCACTTCGGATACCAAAGATGCCAACGGCAGACCATGTCGTAATAGACCAAAGCACCGCAACAATGGAGATAACAACGATGATACGGCAGTCATTGCCGGATTCAGAGGCTCTAGATCCGGTCAGCGGAAAAAGCCATTTAAAAGAAGTACTCCGGCTCCGTCTAGTTTGGATCGCATACTGGATCGCTCGTGTCAAATCCACGGCACCCCCGACAAGCCAGCCAATCACACTAACAGAGAATATTGGGTGTTCAAGAAGGCCGACAAGTTGAATGCCGAAAACAAGGACAAGGGGCTGCATAGTGATGAGGAGGAGGAGCCCCGGCCACCGAACACGGGAGGACAGAAGGGGTTCCCCCCACAAGTGAAGACGGTGAACATGATATACGCAACCCACATTCCCAAGAGGGAGCGGAAGCGTGCACTAAGGGACGTCTATGCAATGGAGTCCGCCGCCCCAAAGTTCAACCCATGGTCCGCTTGTCCGATCACCTTTGATCGCAAGGACCACCCCAATTGTATCCGTCATGGCGGATCTGCCACGTGGTCCTAGACCCCATAATCGACGGATTTCACCTAACTCGAGTCCTTATGGACGGCTGCAGCAGCCTGAACCTGCTCTATTAGGATATAGTGTGAAAAATGGGTATCGATCCCTCAAGGATCCAACCCACCAAAACCACCTTTAAGGGTGTCATCCTAGGTGTAGAGGCCCATTGCATGGGCTCAATCACACTAGAAGTGGTCTTCGGATCACTGGACAACTTCCGAAGAACGGAGTTAATCTTCGACATCGTCTCGTTTCGCAGTGGCTATCACACACTACTCGGATGAATAACATTTGAAAATTTTAATGTAGTACCACATTACGCATACCTCAAGCTCAAGATGCCAGGACCTAGGGGGGTAATAACAATAAATGGAAACACAGAACGCTTGGTCCACACGGAAGAGCACACTATGGCCCTCGCAGCAGAAGCACAAAGCAGCCTTTTAAGTCAAACCACTAATTCGGCGTTACAGCCCCCGGACACCTTCAAGCGAGTCCGGAGTAAACTGCAACAAGATCGCCTGGCACGTTCAGAGCTTGCCTAGCAACTCGGCCCCCGTCCCAGTCCCAGTCAGGCATTGAAATCCGTGCCGTGCGTACATAATTACGCACTGAAAATACCATGGACATAGGTGGCAGCACGATCAGGGCACGTCCCGCAATGCGGCTTAAATGCCCTAGGGGCTGTATACCTTTATCATTTCTTTTCTCTTTCAGGGCCTAACTCTCTGGAAGCCCTTTCCGGCAGTACGATTGCCGGACACATTACGGGAAGGAACACCTAAGGCAGCAAGAAGCTAAGATGTACACGGGAACCCCCAGGTGGTCTCTCATAATAATTGATATACCCGCTTTCTACTATCCGTACGCAGCTTGCCCTTGGATAGGACATTTCGAATAGTCCTACTTTCTGCTTATTGCACTACTAGTACCAGTACGCTTCGACGTGTTATTTAAATAACAATCCATAGCATTACTCTATTATTGCATTATTTATCCTTTTTTTCTTATATGTCCATTTACGACAATCCGCACCCGTACATTCGGGTATGGTAAGTATGCCAGGGGCTTTCGTTTACGCCATAATACGACGCGAGAAGTCTGAACACTTTTGGCAGTGCGGCACCCCGAACTTATAGAACTATATGCATCAGCTCCGAATCATGTTTTGGGTAAATAGTTGGGTTTGCCTGGCTCCCATGCTTTGGTACCTTACGTTCTGCTATATCGGCTAAGGAAGCGGTGGGAGAACTACTGCGATTGTGTCCTGGTTCTTCCGGATGAGCACCTCAGTAGAGAAAGCCGAAAACTGACTGTCATGATAAGGCGAGAGACTGGTCACTGTTCGAGAGGTCTCAAGTCCTTAAAGACTTTTTCCGCTTCGGGCGGGGATTCGGCCTTGTCTGTCTTAGGCATGTATAGCGCCCCAAATTCGGCCTTCCGAATACTAGGGGCTTCGCCAAAATTTAAAATTGTAGACTTCTGTGGCTAAGTGAGAGTGATAAAGCCTTATAGTCTGATTGCCTGGTTCATTGCACTGAACACCTCCCTTGAAGGAGCCAAAATTGGGGTAAAGAGTGCTCAGGTTTATCCCAAACAACCCAGCACTAGTTACATGGGGGCAGAAGGTAATAAACAGCCGAACAGAAGGTAATATTCTAAATTAAAAAAGCATTGCATAGCGCAGATGAACTCTTTCATTCAAAAATTACATCCTTGGCGCATTCATCTGCCACAAGGCGGGAACCATTCAGGACACTCTCATAATACATCTCGGGGAAGCAATGCTCCTTGCCCTCCGGCGGCCCCTCCTTCACCAGCTTCACGGCGTCCAGCTTCGCCCAGTGCACCTTCGCCCGGGCAAAAGCCCTGCGCACCCTCGATGCAGACGGACCGTTTTATAACTTCAAGCCGTGGGCAGGTATCCACAAGCCGCCTCACCAGACCGAAGTAGCTTCCGAACAAGGGCTCGCCAGGAAACATCCGGACTATAAGGCCCCTCATGGCCTGTTCGGTAGCCTTGTGAAGCTCGACCCATTGCTTCAGCTGGTCACTCAAGTGCATTGGGTGTTGTGTCCCAGTATACTGAGACCAGAACAACTTTTCTGTTGAGCTCCCCTCCTAAGGTCGGTAAAACTCCGAGGCGTCCAGTACACTGCGGGGAAGATCTGCGAACGCTCCTGGAGAGATCCGAACTCGGGTAAGTAAAAGGAAAGTTTCCTTCACATGCTTTCTTTGCATAATGAATGCCATACCCGCTGCTATCTTCTTCACCGCATCAATCTCCTGCAGGGCCTTGTGGGCTTCAGCCTTGGCACTCCGGGTGCTTTCAAGCGCCTGTGCGAGCTCGGACTCTCGCGTCTTAGAGTCAAGCTCTAAGGACTCATGTTTTTTGGCGAGAGCCTCGAGCTCTAGCTGCACCTCACCCACTCGGGCTTCTTGCTACTCCCGCTCGATGCGGTCCTTCGCCGCTTTGTCTTTGGCCTTAGACAACGCCTTCTTCAGGGTCGCCACTTTGGTCGTGGCCCCTGGCAAATTCATGATGATCCTATTATTTTACAACCGAACTTCTTTTCAAAGCGTAGACAAGGTATTTCTTACCTTTGCTCTCCTGGAGCAGCCTCTTGGTAAGGCCGAGCTCGTTCTCGGATCGCTCCAGGTCTTGATTCAGCGCAGAGACCTCTGTAGTATGTGCGGCAGCGCCCACCAGTGAAGCCTGCACACACACATAGACATATTCTGATTAGACTCCTGAGTCATCATTTGATCTTCTATTCGGCCTTTCTTCTCGAACGCCAAATAGAGCATCAGGGGCTACTATCTATGCGGTAATATTTTCTTATATTTTGATTGCTTACCTCAAAGCCTGTTACCAAGGCTGGCACAAGCTCCGGTCAGTCTGTTTTTGGTGGACTGAACTTTCTTGATCACCGCACTCATGATAGTGCGGTGCTCTTCATCGATGGAGGCGCCGCAAAGCGCATCCAGCAAGTTGTCCGGTGCCTCTGGTTGGACAGAGGACACCGGCACAGGCGGCTGGCCCCCCTTACCGAAGGTTCCGGCGCAGTGTTCGGCTGGGGGCCGAACTCGGAGACCGTGGGAATTTTGCTCCCTTTGTACCCAGGGTCCGGGAGGTCGCCTTGAGGCTCCCCCAGTACCACCGCCCCTCGGCTCGGTGCCTTTCGAGACAACACCTCGACATTGTCCGTAGGGCGAGGGGTGGATTCGGTTGGGAGAGAACCACTGTTCATATCCGACGAGTCCAATGAACCGCTCAACGAGGATACGTCGAGATGAGCTCAGGACGGACTGCATAATCATGTTCGGCATGAGGAGAAGCAGTGCAATAAAACATACCATGAATTACTATGGTGTCCAGATACTTATGACTTCGCCAGGGGCTTGACCCTGGGTAGACACTCGTCGCCGCTGTAGGCGGCCATCATGGAGCAGTCTGGAGGGAGGGTCCTTCCCTTGTTGGACCCTCTGGCCTCCCCGGTTGGGTCGGCCTTCCTTTTCTTGTCTCCCCCGGCTGGGGGGAGAGAACTTTCCTCCTCCTCCTCCTCCTCATTTTCGTGGCAGGAGTGCACGATGAGTCCGATACAACCTTGCGCCGGAGACCCTTTCGGGTCCCCGTGGCCTTCTTCTTGGTCTTCTTCGCCGGCACCTCGTAAGGTGCCGGAGCCAGCATCTCCGTTAGGAGAGCATCTGCGGGATCTTCAGGCAGGGGGGCTGGGCAATCGAGCTGCTCTGCTGTCTTTATCCAGTCATGTTAATGGCATGGGAGCTTAGATCCTGCACATCATTTAACTGGGCAAATAAATACCCTGTGAGATACAAGAACTTACCGGATTGGCATGGCGCTTTGCGCTTAGTCCGCGGTCCTCGGTGTGGGAAGGAGGTACCTCGACGCCCGAGAACAGCACCCTCCAGACGTCCTTATGCGTCATGTCGTAGAGCTCTCGCAGCGTCTGGTGCTGGGCCGGGTCGAACTCCCACAAATTAAATGCCCGTCGTTGACACGGGAGAATCCGGCGGAAGAGCATGACCTGGATCACATTGACGAGCTTGATTTTCTTGCTCCTCATGTTCCTGATGCAGGTCTGGAGTCCGGTCAGCTCTACCGAAGAACCCCAGGATAGGCCCTTCATGGCGCCTCCGCACTCTGCTTGCTGGCTGACCACCACCTTCGGTTTAACATTGAAGGTCTTCAGCCACGGGCCGAAGTGGGACCTGATGCGGAGGAAGGCCTTGCACACGACGATAAACGCCGAGATGTTGAGGATGAAATTGGGGGCCAGATCATGAAAATCCATCCCATAGTAGAACATGAGCCCGCGGAAAAACGAGTGGAGGGGAAATCCCAGTCCGCGGACGAAGTGGGTAAGAAAAACTACCCTCTCATGGGGTTCAGGCGTAGGGGATGAGCTGCCCTGCATCTGGAAGCCGGTGCGCGATATCCGCGGCCAGATATCCGGCTTCCCGTAACATTATGATGTTCTCCTCCATGACGGAGGAGACCATCCACTTGCCTCCTGCTCCGGACATACTTGGAGTGGTTTGAGGAGAAAGAGGCGAACTTGGGCGCTGGAGCTCGGGTGTGCGAGAATGGGTAAGCAAGGAGGAAGAAGGCGTAGGTAAAAAGGGTGAATCCTTGTCCCTTTATATGGGCCGAAGAGGCGATGCGCCTCCCCACCTGCCTGGTAAAATCGCTTATTCCCCAAACGCTGTAATTGATGGCATGGTTGGGTTACCCATGTCCGTATTGATGAGAATCCCGTAATAAAGTGGACACGATCTTTGCTTTGACAAGACGTGTCAAGAAAACCGCATCATGATATGTGCGGTGCTTGTTGAGATGGTTCCAATAATGACCCGGCCATGAAATGATGTCGTGCTGTCAAAATGTGTCAGCAGATTAGATTTGTGGAAATATTATCCTCTCTACGATGGTGTGTGGAACTTGTTTTGCAGAGTCGGACACTATCCTTGGGTTCAAAATCTTCTGAGGAGTATTCAGAGGAGGAACCCGCCTTGCAATGCCGAAGACAAATCTGCGCGCCGGACTCATCATCATTGAAGCCTGGTTCAGGGGCTACTAAGGGAGTCCTGGATTAGGGGGTCTCCAGAAGCCGGACTATATCCTTTGGCCGGACTGTTGGAACACGAAGATACAAGATTGAAGACTTCATCCCGTGTTCGGATCGGACTCTCCTTGGCGTGGAAGGCAAGCTAGGCAATACAGATATGTAGATCTCCTCCCTTGTAACCGACCTTGTGTAACCCTAGCCCCCTCCGGTGTCTATATAAACCAGAGGGTTTAGTCCATAGGACAACATACAATCATACCATAGACTAGCTTCTAGGGTTTAGCCTCTATGATCTCGTGGTAGATCAACTCTTGTAATAGTCATATCATCAAGATCAATCAAGAAGGATGTAGGGTATTACCTCCATCAAGAGGCCCAAACCTGGGTAAACATTGTGTCCCCTGCCTCCTGTTACCATCCGCCTTAGACGCACAGTTCGGGACCCCCTACCCGAGAGCCGTCGGTTATGACACGATGCATAGTGCCCTTTCCGCTGACACTTGTTGGAAGTAACCTCTGAGAGTGGGTGTTGATAAGGAGCACTTGACCTTGGAGTATGAGACTGCGCTTTGTTCTGATAGCCTGGGTTGGGTGGGTGGGAAGATCCATTGCCACCTTTAATTTTCTGCTGGTAAGGCTGACGAAACGGAGGAGGAGGAGGCAACCAGAACTTATGCTGCTTAGCTGCCACTTGAGTTGAAGAAGAAGATGGAGCTGCATTACTGAATCTCTTCTTAGATGCATCACACTTGAGCTGAGCAGCTTCTTGCTTTAGTGCCATGTTGTAGAATTCATCATACTGGTCGGCTCAAAAAGCACGAGAGCTAATTGCAGATCTTCTCTGAGGCCCCCTCTGAATTGATAAATCATGCTCTTTTCATCAGGGACGTCTTGTTTAGCGAAGCGAGCGAGCCTCTGAAACTGGATATTGTATTGATACACGGACATGCTGCCTTTCTTGAGCTTGCGAATCTCCCCACACTTGCTCTCAGCAACACTTTGTGGAATGTGGTGAGCTTTGAAGTCTCGACAGAAATCATCCTAGGTAATCACACGACCTCCTCTGGAATCTTTGTATTGTTGATACCACTCAGCAGCTTGGTCCTTGAGTTGGAACGAAGCAAACTTGACAAAGTCCTCAGGCCTGACATTGCTACACTCAAAATGTTTGCAGATATCCACGAGCCAGTCGTCGGCGTCTGTGGCCTCGACACAGTTACTGAAGGACTTCGGCTGGTTTGCGAGGAAGTAGTTGCGGGTAGCCAACTGAGGTTGATTGTTGCCTTGGCCTTGATTTCCTTGGTTTCCTTGCCCTTGGTTGCGCTCTGGCAAGAGTTGCAAAAGCATCTGAGTGTTGGCGTTGGTGGCGGCCATGACAGCTTGCCATGCCTCCGGAGGTGGAGGTGGTGGTGGAGGGTTCGACTGTTGCCCATCATTGCGGTCCGGATTCTGACGCGTTGGAGGGGCCATCCTGAAGAGGTTGACATCCGTTAGCATCTTGAAAGACATATAATCAAGCTGAATCAATGGATCGAAATTGCAAGATATATCCTTAACATTCGAACAAGAATGAACGAATGAATTCCAAAGTAAATCATTACAGTTCCATTCAGGTTGAGAAGCCACTTAGATAAAGGTAGATGATTAAATCAACAAGGTACGGATATGAACAAATAATTGGTAAGGATTACCCAATCACAAATCAAATATCTGCGGGAAAAAATACTAGAGCTACTTGAATTCCCACCTATGAAACTCCCAAAACTATCTGGTTATGCAATCAGGTGTTGGGGATAAAGGGGAAGCATAATATCTCACCCAAAACTAGCAAATCCTACATCCAGCTGTATCCATCCTTCAACACATAACCAAGAAACCTTCAGAAATCATTTACCTCGACCTTCGAAAAGCATCCGTTATATGAGTTATGGCAATACTCCCGAACTCCTGCCCTAGTACTGGGTGGCGTCGACGTTATCTCACCTACAACTGCATAAAAGAGTTTTCGGTGTCGGCGAACTCATGTATTCCAGAACTGCAACGATAAAATTGTGACGACAGCACCTCGGAACTCAACTCCCCGGGACACTGCCACAGCCCCTAAATGTCAGGAGGCACCATGAACAATGTTCTCGTCACAAAACCATCGGAGCGATTCCAAGATACCCACGTGATCCTATAAAGTTTTTACGTGAAATTTGAGGAGAGAAGAGTCAAAACTCTACGTAAGCAGGCCTCACCAGAGCGATGAAGGGACTGAGGAGTAAAAAGAATCCTACTCTCTGATATATATAATCCTATAAGACTCAAAACATTTTATTCTAGACTCAACAACGTCAGCGATTCGATCAAGCAGGGGGCTCCTAAGTCGGGGAAGGCTCTCATTACCAACTTGTAACACCCACAATGCGGCTATATCTCCCACGTGTCAGGGCATGACTTAGAAGCAGAACCGCATGGTAGGCATGTCGCAAGAGGGGAAGTCTTTACACATCCCATGTACTAAATAAGAAAGGGATAAAGAGTCGGCTTACAATCGCCACTTCACACAATACATAAATATATCATACATCATCTAGAATACAATCAAGGCCCGACTACGGAACCAACATAAAGAAAGACAACCCGAAATGCTAGATCCCCGATCGCCCCAACTGGGCTCCTCTACTGATCATCCAGAAAAGAAACATAGTAACGGCCCGAATCCTTGTCGAACTCCCACTTGACTTCGGTAGTGTCCCCTGCACTATCTTCATCGGCACCTGCATATGTTTGGAAGTATCTATGAGTCATGGGGACTCAGCAATCTCACACCCTCGCGAGGTGGAGCTGCAGCAAGCACTAGCATATATGGTGGCTAACTTATGCAAAAGAGAGCGAGAAGAGAATCAAAGCATGGTCGAGAAGCTAATGGTGATCAAGAAGTGATCCTGAAGCTACTTACGTTCAAGCACAACACGAGACCGTGTTCTCTTCCCGGACTCCGCCGAAAAGAGACCATCACGGCTATACACGTGGTTGATTCATTTTAAATAAGTTAAGTGTCAAGTTTTCTACAACCGGACATTAACAAATTCCCATCTGCCCATAACCGCGGGCACGGATTTTGAAAGTTCAAAACCCGGCAGGGGTGTCCCAACTTAGCCCATCACAAGCTCTCATAGTCAATGAAGGATATTCTTTCTCCTGAGAAGACTCGATCAGTCTCGGAATCCCGGTTACAAGACATTTAGACAATGGTAAAACAAGACCAGCAAAGCTGCCCGACTGTGCTGACAAATCCCGATAGGAGCTGCACATATCTCGTTCTCAAGGCACACCGGATTGTCCAAGATTCTGGTAGGCCATCCCAGAGTTGCCCCTGGTGGCCACCGGCAGTTGATAGGTTGTGTAACACCCTCTATGCGACTATATCTCCCACGTGTCCAGGCATGACTTAGAGGCATAATCGCATTGAAGGCATATGTCGCAAGTAAGGCAATCTTCACAACATCCCATGTAACATAGTTGGCTTACACTCGCCACATCAATCAAGTACATAAATAGCATTACAACATTCAAACACTCATGGCCCGACTACGGCGCCAAAATAAAAGACAACCCAACATGAGACACGGTCCCGATCACCCCAACTGGGCACCACCACTGGTCATCAGGAAAAGAAACATAGTATCGCTGAGAGTCCTTGTCGAACTCCCACTTGAGTTCAAGCGCGCCATCTGGAATGGTATCATCAGGCCCTACATCTGGTTTAATAGTAATCTGTGAGCCATAGGGACTCAGCAATCTCGCACCCTCGCGATCAAGACTATTTATGCTTACTAGGTAAGGCAAGGTAAATATATGTGGAGCTGCAGCAAGCGACTAGCATATATGGTGGCTATCCTGTTCGCGAAAGAGAGTGAGAAGAGGAGGCAAAGCGCGAGCGAGTAATCTAGAGAACAACATGTGCAACCATTACTCCAACACCGTGTCCACTTCCCAGACTCCGCCAAAAAGAGGCCATCACGGTAACTCACACATTTGATTCATTTTAATTTAATTAAGTTTCAAGTTATCTACAACCGGACATTAACAAATTCCCATCTGCCCATAACCACAGGCACGGCTTTCGAAAGTTCAAATCCCTGCAGGGGAGTCCCAACTTAGCCCATGACAAGCTCTCACGGTCAATGAAGGAATAGACCTCCTCCCGAGACGTTCTGATCAGACTCGGTATCCCGGTTCTTCAAGACACTTCGACAAGTTAAAACAAGACCAGCAACACCGCCCGAATGTGCCGACAAATCCCGATAGGAGCTGCACATATCTCGTTCTCAAGGCACACTCAGATGAGCTCCCCATACAACTAAAACCAAACCTCGAGTTTCCCTGAGGGGGCGCTGCACAGGACTCTAGTTCGGACCAACACTCAGAGGAGCACTGGCCCGGGGGGGGGGGGTTTAAATAAGATGACCCTCGGGCTCCGGAAACCCAAGGGAAAAGAGGCTAGGTGGCAAATGGTAAAACCAAGGTTGGGCATTGCTGGAAAAGCTTTAATCAAGGCGAACTATCAAGGGGTTCCCATTATAACCCAACCGCGTAAGGAACGCAAAATCCGGGAACATAACACCGATATGACGGAAACTAGGGCGGCAAGAGTGGAACAAAACACTAGGGGAGAGGCCGAGCCTTCCACCCTTTACCAAGTATATAGATGCATTAAGATAACATGGCAATATAATGATATCCCAACAAGTAAATAATGTTCCAACAAGGAACGGTCTCCAATCTTCACCTGCAACTAGCAACGCTATAAGAGGGGCTGAGCAAAGCGGTAACATAGCCAATCAACGGTTTTCTAGGACATGGTGGGTTAGAGGTTTGATATGGCAATTTGGGAGGCTTGAAAGCAAGTGGTAGGCATCGTAGCATTGGCATAGCAAAGATAGTAGTGATTTCGAGGGTATGATCATCTTGCCTGCAAAGTTGTCAGAGTTGACTGGATCCTCGAAAGCAAATTCAACGGGCTCCTCGTTAGCGAACTCGTCTCCCGACTCTACCCAAACAAGACAAACAAGCAACAAGGACACAATCAACCACGTGCAAGGATCAAACAATATGATGCAAACATGGTATGCTATGCGGGATGCGATATGTGATGCATATGCAAGATTTGACAAGGAATACATGAACCTGGCCTCAACTTGGAAAACCAAGTGTGCCACTGGAAAGATGAGATGAAATCGCTTTAAAACGATATAAAGATCACCGGAATCGGAGTTACGGTTTGGAAATGGCAAGCGATTCAAATATGACCACGATCTGCGATTTACAACAAGTAGCCATCTAAATGCAACAAGATGGACATGCTAGAGCACTCAGACATGGCATAACAATACATGGCAGGGATCCATTCAAGATGCTTAACAAAAGTCTAGCACTGAGCTACGGCCAAATCATCTATTAACAGGTTCAAACAAGCATGGCAAAAATGCATATGGTAAACAGATTTCGGACTTTGTGAAATTAACACTTGTCTGGAATTTCAGATCAGATAGCACTCTTCGGAGCAACCAAACTACATGCTACAGGACATGAACATGGCAAAGCAAAGCATGGCATGGAGCTACTCAAAGAGCTTAACAAAAGTCCTTTAGTGACCTTGAGCCAAAAGGGATCAGAAAATACATTTGCAAGCATGTGAACATGGCAAAAACATAATCAGTTCTCAGACTTAGTGAAAACTGGAGCATGCTGAAAACAGATATCAAGTAGGCATGTTTACGAGCTCGATGCACTCACTACGGAGCAAGTCATGTCAATCTAAGCATACACCCATCAAGAATGCACAAAATTCAAGCTAGACTTGGCAAGAACAATAACATAGCATGCCCGGATGAACTACAACATCCTCGGCAAAATTGCTAACAAGTAGGCAATCTGCCCAGATTCACGAAGTAGCAAAAGTAGAGCTCGATCGACTCAAGCTAGGGTGCTCCATAATTGCAAACAAAGACATGGATCGATAGAGAGCTACAAGATTAAAAAAACATCCTTACTGATCATCCTCAAAAGAGCCACGGATCACTAGGAAACAACAAAAAGATATGGCCATGTGGGATAAACAGGTCAAGGACTTAGTGGAAATGCTAAGTCCCTCAAATCAGCATTACCAAGTGCCTCACTTTGCAAGCTTGTGCTAGTCACTACACACATCACAAAAATACACGGGTTGCGCCTCTGGAAAGATGGCAAAACCCTTAACAAAACATATGTAGAGCTCATGGGCATATCATGCACACAATAATCATGGCAAAAATGACAAATATCTAAATGGAGCAGCAGATCTGACAAATATCTCAAGTAGCACACTTCCAACAGCATTTCGGGCATCAAGATGAACTCAAATGAAAATGATGCAATGGAATGAAATGATGTACTCTCTGAGGCGAACATTCTGATACGCTATATGCCAAAAACGGAGTTACGGACGCAAAGTTATAGCACGATGAACAGGAGCATATGAACTAGGAAATTTTGGGGACTTAGTGAAATCTCGAGGGGAAAAGTCAACCTCCCAGATCCGGATCGGGGTGGCGCGCGAACCGAGGTTCGCGGGCTGGGTTCGCCGGAGGAGGAGTCAGCCGGAGCGTGGGGAACGCCGGAGAGGGCCGGGTCGCCGGATCCGGCCGACGGAGGGGGGCGCGGAGGGAGCCTCGGCGTCGGCCGGCGGGTGCGGCGCGGCGGGGCGGCACCGGAGCGAGGTGGCGGCGTCGGGCGTAGATGGCGCGCGCGGCGGCGCAGCGGCGCCGGAGCGAGGCGGCGGCGTCGGGCTGCAGGCGCGGGGGACTCGGGCGGCCGCGGGGACGCGCGGGCCGGCTGCAGGCTTCGGCGGGCCGCGGCTGTCGGCAGGGAAGTGGGGCGCGGGCTTGCCGCGTGGCGCAGCCCGGTTGGCCGGAGGTGGCGGCGGACGCTGTCTGGCCAGGCCGGACGTGTCCGGTGCGGTGAGGAGCAGTGGATCTAGGGTTAGGGGTGGCTTGAACCAGAATTTGAGGAGGGGGGTTCTATATATAGGCATAGGAAGAGCTAGGACGTGTTCGGTGCGGTGAGGAGCGGTTTTCGGCCACGCGATCGTGATCGAACGCTCTAGATGATGGAGAGGGTTTAGGTGGGTTTTGGGCCAAATTGGAGAGGTGTTAGGCTGCAACACACACTAGGCCTTTTCGGTCCCTTGGTTAACCGTTGGAGCATCAAACGAAGTCCAAATGGTACGAAACTTGACAGGCGGTCTACCGGTAGTAAACCAAGGCCGTTTGGCAAGTCTCGGTCCAATCCGGAAATGTTTAATCCCCACACACGAAACAAAGGTAGAAATAACCACCGGAGGAGAATGAAGCGCCGGAATACAAAACGGACAACGGGGAAAACGCTCGAATGCATGAGATGAACGCATATGCAAATGCAATGCACTTGATGACATGATATGAGATGCATGACAACGACAACAACACACGGAGACAAAGACCCGAACCCGAGAAAATAAAATAACTTAACGCCGGAAACGACAAGAGTTGGAGTACAAATAGGGAAAGTTACATCCGGGGTGTTACAGGTTGGACCAACACTCACAGGAGCACTGGCCCGGGGGTTTAAAATAACGATGACCGTTGAGTCCATGGAACCCAAGGGAAAAAGACTTAGGTAGCAAATGGTAAAACCAAGGTTGGGCCTTGCTGGAGGAGTTTTATTCAAAGCGAACTGTCAAGGGGTTCCCATTATCACCCAACCGCGTAAGGAACGCAAAATCAAGGAACATAACACCGGTATGACAGAAACTAGGGCGGCAAGAGTGGAACAAAACACCAGGCATAAGGCCAAGCCTTCCACCCTTTACCAAGTATATAGATGCATTAAAGTAAACAAGATATAATAATGATATCCCAACAATAACCATGATCCAACATGGAATAAACATCAACTTCACCTGCAACTAGCAACGCTATAAGAGGGGCTGAGCAAAAGCGGTAATATAGCCAAACAATGGTTTGCTAGGAAAGGTGGGTTAGAGGCTTGTCAAGGCAATATGGTAGGCATGATATAGCAAGTGGTAGATATCGCGGCAAAGCAATAGAGCGAACAACTAGCAAGCAAAGATAGAAGTGATTTTGAGGGCATGGTCATCTTGCCTGCAAAGTTCTCAGAGTTGACGAAAGCTTGATCCTCGTTAGCGTACTCAACAGGTTCCTCGATCACGTACTCGTCTCCTGATAACCCACAAGTACAGGGGATCGCAACAGCTTTCGAGGGTAGAGTATTCAACCCAAATTTATTGATTCGACACAAGGGGAGCCAAAGAATATTCTCAAGTATTAGCAACTGAGTTGTCAATTCAACCACACTGGAAACTTAGTATCCGCAGCAATGTGTTTAGTAGCAAAGTAATATGATAGTGATGGTAACTGTAACAAAAGAGTAACGAAAGCAAAGTAATGTTTTTGGTATTTTGTAGTGATTGTAACAATAGCAACGGGAAAGTAAATAAGCGCAAACCAATATATGGAAAGCTCGTAGGCATCGGATCAATTATGGATAATTATGCCGGATGCGGTTCATCATGTAACAGTCATAACATAGGGTGACACTGAACTAGCTCCAATTCGTCAATGTAATGTAGGCAAGTATTCCGAATATAGTCATACGTGCTTATGGAAAAGAACTTGCATGCCATCTTTTGTCCTACCCTCCCGTGGCAGCGGGGTCCTAATGGAAACTAAGGGATATTAAGGCCTCCTTTTAATAGAGAACCGGAACAAAGCTTTAGCACATACTGAATACATGAACTCCTCAAACTACGGTCATCGCCGGTAAGTATCCCGATTATTGTCACTTCGGGGTTAACGGATCATAACACATAATAGGTGACTATAGACTTGCAAGATAGGATCAAGAACTCTCATATATCGATGAAAACACAATAGGTTCAGATCTGTAATCATGGCACTCGGGCCCTAGTGACAAGCATTAAGCATAGCAAAGTCATAGCAACATCAATCTCAGAACATAGTGGATACTAGGGATTAAACCCTAACAAAACCAACTCGATTACATGATAAATCTCATCCAACCCATCACCGTCCAGCAAGCTTACGATGGAATTACTCATGCACGGCGGTGAGCATCATGAAATTGGTGATGGAGGATGGTGGATGATGACGACGACGATGAATCCCCCTCTCCGGAGCCCCGAACGGACTACAGATCAGGCCTCCCGAGAGGTTTTAGGGCTTGGCGGTGGCTCCGTATCATAAAACGCGATGAAATATTCTCTCTTGTTTTTTTCTCGCAGAAAGCAGATATATAGAGTTTGAGTTGGAGTCAGGAGGTCTCCAGGGGGCCCACAACGTAGGGGGGCGCGCCCTCTTGGGGGGGGGCGCCCCCCACCCTCGTGGAAAGGGTGTGGGCCCCCTGGTCTTCATCTTTGGCGAGGATTTTTATTATTTATTGTAAGACATTCCGTGGAGTTTCAGGTCATTCCGAGAACTTTTGTTTTCTGCACATAAAACAACATCATGGCAGTTCTGCTGAAAATAGCGTCAGTCCGGGTTAGTTCCATTCAAATCATACAAGTTAGATTCCAAAACAAGGGCAAAAGTGTTTAGTAAAAGTAGATACGACGGAGACGTATCAACTCCCCCAAGATTAAACCCTTGCCTGTCCTCGAGCAATTGAGTTGACAAACTGAAAGAAATAAAGAAAAACTTTTACAAACTCTGTTTGCTCTTATTGTTGTAAATATGTCAAGCTAGCATTCAAGTTTTCAGTAAAGATTATAACTAACCACATTTGCAATAATTCTCAGGTCTCATGATTACCCATATAAAAAGCACAATCAACTAGCAAGCCATAATAATAAATCTCGGATGACAACACTTTCTCAAAACAATCATAATATGATATAACAAGATTGTATCTCGCTAGCCCTTTCTGAGACCGCAAAACATAAATGCAGCGCACCTTTAAAGATCAAGGACTGACTAGACATTGTAATTCATGGTAAAAGAGATCCAATCATGGTCACACCCAATATAAATTAACAGTGATGAATGCAAATGACAGCTGCGCTCTCTAGCTAGTGCTTTTAATAAGAGGGTGATGACTCAACATAAAAGTAAATGGATAGGCCCTTCGCAGAGGGAAGCCGGGATTTGTAAAGGTGCCAGAAATCGGTTTTGAAATAGAGGTGAATAATATTTTGAGCGGTATACTTTCATTGTCAACATAACAACTAAGAGATGGCGATTTCTTCCATGCTACACACATTATAGGCGGTTCCCAAACAGAATGGTAAAGTTTATACTCCCCATCCACCAACAAACATCAATCCATGGCTTGCTCAAAACAATGAGTGCCTCCAACATACATCAGGTCCCAGGGGGTGTCAGGACCCCGATTCCAAAGTCACATCGATCTAGCCGGTAAAACCTCATATCACTTTGCGGCATCATGCACGGTATTCCCACGGGTGTCGCCTTACCATGGCCCGGGACCGTTTGCGCCTTTTGGCTCACATATATGATAGTGTCGCTAGCATCCATATGATAGAGACCCAGGCCGACATGACTAGTCGTGAACCCAAAGTGGCACTAACTTACTGGGCTAGCAGGACTCTGGTGTACCGGGCCGTAGCAGGCTAGTCAGGACTCCGGTGTACCGGGCTGTAGCAGGCTAGGCAGGACTCCGGATGTCACCGCGTGACATTTCCCCAAAGGAACAAACACATGAACAAAGTGAATCACATGCCGGCCAGTCAAGTGTTCCAAAGCAGTAGTGCTGCGCTAGCAGGACTCCGGCGAACTGGGCTGTAGCGGACTACTATGGCTCATGGAAGCACAAGACTACATTTCCCCATAAGAGAGGCTACCAAGGATGAACAACTAGGTTGTCGGATCCCACACATACCAAGCATTTCAATCATACACAAAATATGCTCGATATGTGTAAATACAACATGGCATCACAACATAACTCTACGACTCAAGGTATTTATTCATTAGGCTCCGAGGAGTGAGATATTACAAACATGGGTCTCATGACCCAACATACAGAGCATACAAGCAACAAGCACATGCGGAAGCTTAACTTGTCTGAGTACAGACAACTACAAATGAAGAAGGCTGAGAAGCCTGACTATCTACAAGACCCTCCCAAGGGTACAAGATCGTAGCTGAGGTAGCGAGTTAATCTTCAAAGTCCATGTGGAACTACTAGTGAGACTGAAGTCTCTCTGCAAAACATAAGTTAAGCAAACGTGAGTACAAATGTACCCAGCAAGACTTACATCAGAACTAACTACATATGCATCGGTATCAACAAAGGGGGTGGTGGAGTTTAACTGCAGTAAGCCAGCTTTGACTCAGTGGCTAACCTGAACTACGACTGCAAGTAACTCTTTTGAGGTGGCGCACACGAGTCCACAAATTTACCATACCAATACACCACTATGGATCAGCTCCCTGTTGGAAATATGCCCTAGAGGCAATAATAAATTAGTTATTATCATATTTCCTTGTTCATGATAATCGTTTATTATCCATGCTAGAATTGTATTGTTAGGAAACTCAGATACATGTGTGGATACATAGACAACACCATGTCCCTAGTAAGCCTCTAGTTGACTAGCTCGTTGATCAATAGATGGTTACGGTTTCCTAACCATGGACATTGGATGTCGTTGATAACGGGATCACATCATTAGGAGAATGATGTGATGGACAAGACCCAATCCTAAGCCTAGCACAAGATCGTGTAGTTCGTTTGCTAAAGCTTTTATACTGTCAAGTATCATTTCCTTAGACCATGAGATTGTACAACTCCCGGATACCGTAGGAATGCTTTGGGTGTGCCAAACGTCACAACGTAACTGGGTGGCTATAAAGGTACACTACGGGTATCTCCGAAAGTGTCTGTTGGGTTGGCATGAATCAATACTGGGATTTGTCACTCCGTGTGACGGAGAGGTATCTCTGGGCCCACTCGGTAGGACATCATCATATGCGCAATGTGACCAAGGAGTTGATCACGGGATGATGTGTTACGGAACGAGTAAAGAGACTTGCTGGTAATGAGATTGAACAAGGTATCGGATACCGACGATCAAATCTCGGGCAAGTACAATACCGCTAGACAAAGGGAATTGCATACGGGATTGATCGAATCCTCGACATCGTGGTTCATCCGATGAGATCATCGTGGAACATGTGGGAACAAACATGGGTATCTAGATACCGTTGTTGGTTATTGATCGGAGAACGTCTCGGTCATGTCTGCATGGTTCCCGAACCCATAGGGTCTACACACATAAGGTTCGATGACGCTAGGGTTATAGGGAATAGATATACGTGGTTACCGAATGTTGTTCGGAGTCCCGGATGAGATCCGGGACATCATGAGGAGTTCCGGAATGGTCCGAAGGTAAAGATTTATGTATGGGAAGTCCTGTTTTGGTCACCGGAAAAGTTTCGGGTGCTATCGGTAACGTACCGGGACCACCGGGAGGGTCCCGGGGGTCCACCAGGTGGGGCTACCTGCCCCAGAGGTCTGCGTGGGCCAAGTGTGAGAGGGGACCAGCCCCAGGTGGGCTGGTACGCCCCCCACCAGGGCCCAAGGCGAAGAGAGAAGGGAAAAAGGGGAAACCCTAGGCTCAGATGGGCCTAAGGCCCAGCTAGTGGTGCGCCCCCCCTCTCTCCCCCCTTGGCCGCCCCCCTAGATGGGATATAGGGTTGGCCGCCACCCCTATGGGTGTAAACCTAGGTGGGGTGCAGCCCCTCCCTTTCCCCTATATATAGTGGGGTTTTGGGCTGCCATACACATGAGAACATCTCCTTCTTGGCGCAGCCCTACCCCTCTCCCTCCTCGTCTCTTGCGGTGCTTGGCGAAGCCCTGCTGGAGTACCACGCTCCTCCACCACCACCAGGCTGTCGTGCTGCTGCTGGACGGAGTCTTCCCCAACCTCTCCCTGTCTCCTTGCTGGATCAAGGCATGGGAGACATCACCGGGCTGCATGTGTGTTGAACGTGGAGGTGTCGTCTGTTCGACACTAGGATCATCGGTGATTGGATCATGACGAGTACGACTCCATCAACCCCGTTCACTTGAACGCTTCCGCTTAGCGATCTACAAGGGTATGTAGATGCACTCTCCTTCCCCTTGTTGCTAGATTACTCTATAGATTGATCTTGGTGATGCGTAGAAAATTTTGAATTTCTGCTACGATCCCCAACAGTGGCATCATGAGCTAGGTCTATGCATAGTTTCTATGCACGATTAGAACACAAAGTAGTTGTGGGCGTCGATTTTGTCAATTTACTTGCCGTTACTAGTCTTATCTTGATTCGGCGGCATTGTGGGATGAAGCGGCCCGGACTAACCTTACGCGTACGCTTACATGAGACCGGTTCCACCGACTGACATGCACTAGTTGCATAAGGTGGCTGGCGGGTGTCTGTCTCTCCCACTTTAGTCGTATCGGATTCGATGAACAGGGTCCTTATGAAGGGTAAATAGAAATTGGCAATTCACGTTGTGGTTTTGGTGTAGGTAAGAAACGTTCTTGTTAGCAACCTATAGCATCCACGTAAAAACATGCAACAACAATTAGAGGACGTCTAACTTGTTTTTGTAGCAAGTGTTTTGTGATGTGATATGGCCAAAGGATGTG
The DNA here is from genome assembly GCF_018294505.1 of Triticum aestivum. NCBI lineage: Eukaryota > Viridiplantae > Streptophyta > Magnoliopsida > Poales > Poaceae > Triticum > Triticum aestivum. The sequence continues at coordinate 516,457,882 of NC_057806.1, read as the reverse complement.
ATGAATGATATATGTGATGTATGAGATGATCATGTTCTTGTAATAGGAATCACGACTTGCATGTCGATGAGTATGACAACCAGCAGGAGCCATAGGAGTTGTCTTAATTTATTTATGACCTGCGTGTCAACATAAACGTCATGTAATTACTTTACTTTATTGCTAACCGTTAGCTGTAGTAGTAGAAGTAATAGTTGGCGAGACAACTTCATGGAGACACGATGATGGAGATCATGATGATGGAGATCATGGTGTCATGCCGGTGATGATAATGATCATGGAGCCCCGAAGATGGAGATCAAAAGGAGCAAAATGATATTGGCCATATCATGTCACTTTTTGATTGCATGTGATGTTTATCATGTTTTTGCATCTTATTTTCTTAGAACGATGGTAGTAAATAAGATGACCCCTCATTAAAATTTCAAGAAAGTGTTCCCCCTAACTGTGCACCGTTGCAAAAGTTCGTCGTTTCGAAGCACCATGTGATGATCGGGTGTGATATATTCTAACGTTCACATACAACGGGTGTAAGACAGATTTACAAATGCGAAACACTTAGGTTGACTTGACGAGCCTAGGATGTACAGACATGGCCTCGGAACACAAGAGACTGAAAGTTCGAGCATGACTTGTATGGTAGATACGATCAACATGAAGATGTTCACCGATGATGACTAGTCCGTCTCACGTGATGATCGGACACGGCCTAGTTCACTCGGATCTTGTAATCACTTAGATGACTACAGGGATGTCTATCTGAGTGGGAGTTCATAAGATGAACTTAATTATCCTGAACATAGTCAAAAGGTCTTCGCAAATTATGTCGTGGCTCGTGCCTCAGTTCTATTGTTTAGATATGTTCCTAGAGAAAATTTAGTTGAAAGTTGATAGTAGCCATTATGCGGACTAGGTCCGTAAACTAAGATTGTCCTCATTGCTTCATAGAAGGCTTATGTCCTTAATGCACCGCTCAGTGTGCTGAACCTCGAATATCGTCTGTGGATGTTGCGAACATCTGACATACACATTTTGGTAACTACGTGATAGTTCAGTTAAATGGTTTAGAGTTGAGGCACCGAAGACGTTTTGAAACGTCGCGAAACATATGAGATGTTTCGAGGGCTGAAATTGGGATTTCAGGCTCGTGCCCACGTCAAGAGGTATAAGACCTCCGATGATTTTCTTAGCCTGCAAACTAAGGAAGAAAAGCTCAATTGTTGAGCTTGTGCTCAGATTGTCTGAGTACAACAATCATTTGAATCGAGTGGGAGTTGATCTTCCAGATGAGAAAGTGATGTTTCTCCGAACTCATTACCACCAAGCTGCTAGAGCTTCGTGATGAACTATGATATATCAGGGACATATATGATGATCCTTGAGATATTCGCGATGTTTGACATGACAAAAGTAGAAATCAAGAAGGAGCATCAATTGTTGGTGGTTGGTGAAACCACTAGTTTCAAGAAGGGCAAGGGCAAGAAGGGATACTTCATGAAACGGCAAATCAGCTGCTGCTCTAGTGAAGAAACCCAAGGTTGAACCCAAACCCAAGACTAAGTGCTTCTGTAATAAGGGGAACAGCCACTGGAGCAGAATTACCCTAGATACTTGGTAGATGAGAAGGCTGGCAAGGTCGATAGAAGTATATTGGATATACATTGTGTTAATGTGTACTTTACTAGTACTCCTAGTAGCACCATGGTATTAGATACCGGTTCGGTTGCTAAGTGTTAGTAAACTCGAAATAAAAGGCTGCGAAGTAAACGGAGACTAGCTAAAGGTGAGCTGGCGATATGTGTTGGAAGTTTTTCCCAAGCTTGATGTGATGAAGCATCGCACGCTCCCTCTACCATCGAGATTGGTGTTTGCGTTGAGCATAGATATGATTGGATTATGTCTATCGCAATACGGTTATTCATTTAAGGAGAATAATGGTTACTCTGTTTATTTGAATAATACCTTCAATGGTCTTGCACCTAAAATGAATGGTTTATTGAATCTCGATCATAGTGATACACATGTTCATGCCAAAAGATATAAGATAGTAACGATAGTACCACCTACTTGTGGCACTGCCATGTAAGTCATATAAAATGCATGAAGAAGCTCCATGTTGATGGATCTTTGGGCTCACTCGTTTTTGAAAAGTTTGAGACATGCAAACCATGTCTATTGGTGTATATGCATGAAGAAACTCCATGCAAATGGACCGTTTGGACTCACTTGATTTTGAATCACTTGAGACATGCAAATCATACCACATGGGCAAGATGACTGAAAGCCTCGTTTTCAGTAAAATGGAACTAGAAAGCAACTTGTTGGAAGTAATATATTTTGATGTGTGCAGTCCAATGAGTGCTGAGGCGTGTAGTGGATATCGTTATGTTCTTACTTCACAGATGATTTGAGTAGATGTTGAGTATATTTACTTGATGAATCACGAGTCTGAATTATTGAAAGGTTCAAGTAATTTTAGGGTGAAGTTGAAAGAACGTTGTGACAAGAGGATAAAATATCTATGATATGATCATAGAGATGAATATCTGAATTACGAGTTTGGCACAGAATTAAGACATTGTGGAAATTGTTTCACAACTAATACAGCCTGGAACACCATAGTGTGATGGTGTGTCCGAACATCATAACTGCACCCTATTGGATATGATGCATATCATGATGTCTCTTATCAAATTACCATGATAGTTTATGGGTTAGGCATTAGAGACAACCACATTCACTTTAAATAGGGCACCACGTAATTCCGATGAGATGACACCGTATGAACTATGGTTTAGAGAAACCTAAGCTGTCATTTCTTAAAAGTTTGGGGCTACGACGCTTATGTGAAAAAGTTTCAGGCTGATAAGCTTGAACCCAAAGCGGATAAATGCATCTTCATAGGACACCCAAAACAGTTGGGTATACCTCCTGTCTCAGATCCGAAAGCAATAGGGATTGTTTCTCGAATCGGGTCCTTTCTCGAGGAAACGTTTCTCTCGAAAGAATTGAGTGGGAGGAAGATAGAACTTGATAAGGATGTTGAACCTTTTACTTCAACCAGAGAGTAGCGCAGCACAGGAAAAATGTTTCTGTGGCACCTGCCTTAGTTGAAGAGAAAGCTAATGATGATGATCATGGAGCTTCAGACCAAGTTTCTATCGAACCTCATGGGTTGACAAGGGTGTGTACAACTTCTAAGTGGTAACCCTGTCTTAAAGGTCATGTTGTTGGACAACGATGAACCTATGAGCTATGGAGAAGCGATGGTGGGCCCAGATTCCGAAAATTGGCTCGAGGCCATAAAATCCGAGAGAGGATCCATGTATGAAAACAAAGTGTAGACTTTGGAAGAACTACTTGATGGTCGTAAAGCTGTTAGGTACATGTGGATTTTAAGAAGAAGACGGACGTGTATGGTAATGTCATCGTCTATGAAGCTCGACTTGTGGCAAAGAGTTTTTCACAAGTTCAAGCAGTTGACTATGATGAGATTTTCTCACCCGTAGTGATGCTTAAGTCCGTCGGAATCATGTTAGCATAAGCTGCATTTATGAAATCTGGCAGATGGATGTCAAAACAAGTTTCCTTACCATTTTTCGTAAGGAAAGGTTGTATGCGATACAATCAGAAAGGTTTTTTCGATCCTAAGGATGCTAAAAGGTATGCTAGCTCCAGCGATCCTTCCATGTACTAGAGCAAGCATCTTGGAGTCGGAATATATACTTTGATGGAGTAATCAAAGTTTATGGGTTTATACAAAGTTTGTTAGAAACTTGTATTTACAATAAAGTGAGTGGGAGCACTACAACATTTCTGATAAGTATATGTGGATGACATATTGTTGATCTGAAATGATGTAGAATTTCTGGAAAGCATATAGGGTTATTTGAAAGGTGTTTTTCAATGGAAAACCTGGATTAAGCTACTTGAACATTGAGCATCAAGATCTATAAGGATAGATAAAAAATGCTTAATGGTACTTTCAAATGAGCACATACCTTGACATGATCTTGAAGGTGTTCAAGATGGATCAGTCAAAGAAGGAGTTCTTGCCTGAGTTGTAAGGTATGAAGTTAATACTTAAAGCTCGACCACGGCAGAAGAAAGAGGAAGGACGAAGGTCATCCCCTATGCTTTTTTCATAGGCTCTATACGGTATGCCATGCTGAGTACCGCACCTGATGTGTGCCTTGCCACATATCTGGCAAGAGGGTACAAAGGTGATCTAGGAGTAGATCACCAGATAGCGGTCTAAATTATCCTTAGAGGAATAAGGATATGTTTCTCTGTTATGGAGGTGATAAAGAGTTCGACGTAAAGAGTTACGTCGATGCAAGCTTAACACCTATCCGGATAGCTCTGAGTAGAGATACCGGATACGTATAATGGAGCAACAATTTAGAATAGCTCCAAGTAGAACAGTTATTTGAAATGGCTCAAAATCTAGCATAGTAGTTGCATCTACAATATGACATAGAAATTTGCGAAGTACATACTGATCTGAATGTTGCAGACCCGTTGACTGAAACCTCTCCCACAAGCATAACATGATCAAACCGAGAACTCTTTGGGTGTTAGTCACATGGGGATGTGACCTTGAGTGTTAATCACATATCGATGTGAACTGGATTATAGACTCTACTTCAAGTGGGAGACTGTTGGAAATATGCCCTAGAGGCAATAATAAATTAGTTATTATCATATTTCCTTGTTCATGATAATCGTTTATTATCCATGCTAGAATTGTATTGTTAGGAAACTCAGATACATGTGTGGATACATAGACAGCACCATGTCCCTAGTAAGCCTCTAGTTGACTAGCTCCTTGATCAATAGATGGTTACGGTTTCCTGACCATGGACATTGGATGTCATTGATAACGGGATCACATCATTAGGAGAATGATGTGATGGACAAGACCCAATCCTAAGCATAGCACAAGATCATGTAGTTCGTTAGCTAAAGTTTTTCTAATGTCAAGTATCATTTCCTTGGACCATGAGATTGTGCAACTCCCGAAGACCGTAGGAATGCTTTGGGTGTGCCAAACGTCACAACGTAACTGGGTGGCTATGAAGGTACACTACGCGTATCTCTGAAAGTGTCTATTGGGTTGGCACGAATCAAGACTGGGATTTGTCACTCCGTGTGATGGAGAGGTATCTCTGGGCCCACTCTGTAGGACATCATCATATGCGCAATGTGACCAAGGAGTTGATCATGGGATGATGTGTTACAGAACGAGTAAAGAGACTTGCCGGTAACAAGATTGAACAAGGTATCGGATACCGACGATCGAATCTCGGGCAAGTACAATACCGCTAGACAAAGGGAATTGCATACGGGATTGATCTAATCCTCGACATCGTGGTTCATCCGATGAGATCATCATGGAACATGTGGGAACCAACATGGGTATCCAGATCCCGCTGTCGGTTATTGACCGGAGAACGTCTCGGTCATGTCTGCATGGTTCCCGAACCCGTAGGGTCTACACACTTAAGGTTCGATGATGCTAGGGTTATAGGGAATAGATATACGTGGTTACCGAATGTTGTTCGGAGTCCCGGATGAGATCCCGGACATCACGAGGAGTTCCGGAATGGTCCGAAGGTAAAGATTTATATATGGGAAGTCCTGTTTTGGTCGCCGGAAAAGTTTGGGTGCTATCGGTAACGTACCGGGACCACTGGGAGGGTCCCGGGGGTCCACCAGGTGGGGCTACCTGCCCCAGAGGGCTGCGTGGGCCATGTGTGAGAAGGGACCAGCCCCAGGTGGGCTGGTGCGCCCCCCCACCAGGGCCCAAGGCGAAGAGAGAAGGGAAAAAGGGGAAACCCTAGGCTCAGATGGGCCTAAGGCCCACCTAGTGGTGCGCCCCCCCTCTCTTCCCCCTTGGCCGCCCCCTAGATGGGATCTAGGGCTGGCCGCCACCCCTAGGGGTGGAAACCTAGGTGGGGGCGCAGCCCCTCCCTTTCCCCTATATATAGTGGGGTTTTGGGCTGCCATACACATGAGAACATCTCCTTCTTGGCGCAGCCCTACCCCTCTCCCTCCTCGTCTCTTGCGGTGCTTGGCAAAGCCCTGCTGGAGTACCACGCTCCTCCACCACCACCACGCCGTCATGCTGCTGCTGGACGGAGTCTTCCCCAACCTCTCCCTCTCTCCTTGCTGGGTCAAGGCATGGGAGATGTCATCGGGCTGCATGTGTGTTGAACGCGGAGGCTCTGTCCGTTCGGCACTAGGATCATCGGTGATTTGGATCACGGCGAGTACGACTCCATCAACCCCGTTCACTTGAACGCTTCTGCTTAGCGATCTACAATGGTATGTAGATGCACTCTCCTTCCCCTCGTTGCTAGATTACTCTATAGATTGATCTTGGTGATGCGTAGAAAATTTTGACTTTCTGCTACGATCCCCAACACTCCCGTCTCACTACGAGGACGCCATCCATAGCACTCACGCTTATCTTGCACATTTTAGCGTATCCACTTCACTTGTCTATGAACTATGGAAGGGGTCCAAGTTTCCATATTCGAAGAATCTGTGACACCCCAAAAATTTGGCCTTGTTTTAATGAATTAAATTTTTTCCAAGAATTAAAAACTTTGGATTTCTGAGCTCCATTTTTGATTTTTAAATCATTTCCTTCCCTGTCATGATGAGTTTTTCCCAAAGAGAAAACTTTTCAAATATGTTATTGGACTTGTTTAACCTCTCAAGAATAACTTTCCTTTTATCAGTGTAACTAATTAACTAATTTAATTGCTTGATCTTTACTTTCTTGGAAATACTTTTTCAAGGTTAAATGGCCATATTTGAACTACAACCATTTGATAGATTCACTTAAAATTTCCACAAAAATTTGGAGATGTCATGTGATATTTTTAAATCACTTTTTTGCAAAAATATATTTCATTCATGAAATATTTTGAGCCCTACACTCAATTTTTCTTCTCTGGTCCAAAGTGCATTTTGCACTACAACTCCTTTAAATAATTCTTCCTAGCCTCCACCAAGATTATGGGATGATGGTAATGGCCTAAGATTCCACATTATGCAAAAACCTAGTGCTGTTCTTTAAAAATATTGAGTGAATCAACCTCATTTCCATTCTGGACCAACTTGATGGTTTGTACAGCAACCATATTTTTACTTGCTCCTTAACCCTTGATTATTTCTCCTACTTGTAGTCCTCCATTGTAAACCCTTAAGTCCAGGAGCATGCACCTTTTGGATCATTTTTGGTTCATGAAATAATGCTATTTATTTCCTGTCCAGAATTGTAGTTTTGCAAAACTTACACTAGCAAGTTTCTTCTTTTGTCCAACTAACCTCACCACTCTCTCTTGCATCTAAAGAGACCACCATCTGGAGTTTTTGGCCACTCCAAGACCTGCCTAAGTGCCCTTAGCATTTTGTCAAACACCCTACGTGCATGATTTGTTTTGACATGAGTTTTGGCATTGCACTGTGAGCCTGATCCCCTGACCAAACCAGCTTGTCCACTGATCTCCTTGCAAGCCCAAACCTAGACCTGTTAACCCCCAGCCTCAACCGCGACTCCTAGCATGCTCGGGCATTTCGTCGAGCACACTCAGTGCGTGCACTGGACACGCCCAGAGCGCGCGTATTGCACGATGTCGTGCCCGAGCCGACACGCTAGCCCCCTGGCTTTGGCCCACACGGCAGCACCTCGCCATGCACTCCCCGCCTCGCAGCATCGCGCCAAACAACCCTGGCACGCTACAGCGCCGCCGCCAGGGTGTTCTTGGCGGCACTCCGGCGTCCGTAGTGGCTCCAGCCACGGGCAGCGCCGCCCAAACCCCTCCCGCTCACCACCTGGCCCCTAGAGCAGCGCGAGCTCATCCACAGCCATGTCCGCTAGCGCTCGTCGCCGCCACGATGCCCTGCTGCTACAGAACGTCGGTTCGCCGGAAGCTTATCCACGGCCGCCGCGGGACCGCCTTGCCTCGCTTATAAGTGGAAGCCCCGGGCCGTTCCTGCACACGAGCAACCTCAGGCCACCCCAATGACGCTTCCCCAGCTCGCCAATCGACCCAGGAGAGCTTTCTTCCTCATCTCCGGCAACTCCTGCCGCCGCCACCGCCCCGGCCAATCCGGCACCTCCAGTACCTCCCCCTCTCCAATCTCTTCGCCAGAAACCTCCTCATCCTCCCGTGAACCCTTTCCCCTACTCGATTTTGATCGGGAACCACCGCCGCCTCAAAACCACTTTACCACCGAAGCTTCCCTCTGCCGCGGAGCTTGCCGCTGGCGATTTCCTCCACCTCCGACGACCCTACGACTACCAGAGTGACCACCTCGGCCCCCTGAATCCACTGGTGGCCTCAGCTTTCCGAACGGAGCCACCGTTCGCCGGTGATGATCGCCGGAGCCCCGCTCCACTCGGGCAGAGGAGGGAGACGACGCGGGCGACTGGTCAAACCTGACCAGTGGGCCAGGCGGGCCCACCGTCAGAGACCCAGCGCCGGTCCACGTGGTTAAGTGGAGGCGTAAAGCCTCAAGTACGCCTCCTCTGCACCGAAAGCGTAATCTCGTTTGAAACGTTTTCTTTTCTGTTTTATTTTAAAAACAGATTTGACCAAATCTTTGACTGGCTATAACTTTTTAAATATAAGTCCAAATGAAATGATTCTTTTTCCTACCTCTCTCAAATTTTATCTAGTTTATTTTAAGATTTATTTGAAAAAATTTCAGAACAACTTTTGGTGCTGTTTTTATTTTGTGTGTTAATTCTTTTATATTGCTAAAATAGGATTTTTGAAGAGAGGAGAATAGTTTCAAGTTTTGGAGTGCACCCTGCCTTTCCACACATTGAAGGCAAGCATTCTGAACCCCGGCATAATATTTTTTTTGTATGTTCGATGGCACGTTCATAACATCACCTCACTTTGGAGAGACTTGTTATTTCATGTGATATGATCATATGCATGGGTGCATGTTAGTGATTTCCATGCTGTTGGAAATGGACATACTTGTGATAATAATCACCCTCATGTGCCTTGCATGCATACCGGCAGGAACCCGGGAAAACCTCTGCCTTGGGTAGGTATGAGTTTGTCGCCGGTCTCCGTCAGGATGGTTATGTCTGGTATGGCATGGCAAGGTGATATGAGTGGTGACTCTGTTGAATGAAATATATTCGTTATACTAATCATGCAGGGAACACTTAAACCTCCTGAGTCGACCGTAGATCGAGTCTTGTGCCAGTAACCCCCATACTTGTTTCGTACTACCACTCGTCTCTACAGCAAGTAGCGTACGGTTCAGTAAGTTGTCAACCTCTTTTTAGCACACACCGTACAGAGAGGCCATGGTGGAAGATACCGGTTGTAGCTGGTAGGCTGGCCACCTGGTCCGGGGGCATGGGTGTTTCCGGTTGGGACCGAGAGGGGAGGCCACCCCTTAGAGCGCGCGATATAAATTTGATCCCATGCTACGCGAGGTTGTAGCCTCCCCACTTAAAGTTTGCTTGACAGATGTCGTGGGTGATTCCAGACACGTGTGAGTTAAGCTGGTGTGTGCAAGTTAGGTGTGTTTTCAACAAAAAGACCATAGACGGAATTAGTCCCGATGGACTAAAGAAATCCGTTACTCGTGGGAAAAGAGTACACCCTCTGCAGAGATTAAGCCTATTCGAATAGCCGTGTCCATGGTTAAGGATTACAGTCTGGGATGGGTCAAGTGTCGGTCTTAGTGTCGGTCTTCGGAGGTGAAACTGTTAACCAGAACTGGAACTACTACCTGTGACTTGTGATAATTATGATTATTATTATTGTTGACTAACCCGTGATATTATTGTTATTATCGAGTATCTCTGGGATGGTTCTACCTCTGGGATATTCACTATGATTGTTTCTTTCAAAGCCCTTTATGTGGTGTCGCTCAGACGCCCGACTGTGGCATTTCTTTTAAAGCCCTTTATGTGGTGTCGCTCAGACGCCCGACTGTGGCATTTCTTTTAAAGCCCTTTATGTGGTGTCGCTCAGACGCCCGACTGTGGCATTTCTTTTAAAGCCCTTTATGTGGTGTCGCTCAGACGCCCGACTGTGGCATTTCTTTTAAAGCCCTTTATGTGGTGTCGCTCAGACGCCCGACCGTGGCATTTCTTTTAAAGCCCTTTATGTGGTGTCGCTCAGACACCCGACTGTGGCATTTCTTTTAAAGCCCTTTATGTGGTGTCGCTCAGACACCCGACTGTGGCATTTCTTTTAAAGCCCTTTATGTGGTGTCGCTTAGACGCCCGACTGTGGCATTTCTTTTAAAGCCCTTTATGTGGTGTCGCTCAGATGCCCGACTGTGGCATTTCTTTTAAAGCCCTTTATGTGGTGTCGCTCAGACGCCCGACTATGGCATTTCTTTTAAAGCCCTTTTTGTGGTGTCGCTCAGACGCCCGACTGTGGCATTTCTTTTAAAGCCCTTTATGAGGTGTCGCTAAGACGCCCGACTGTGGCATTGCTTGTTATTTGTTTCATAAATTTTAATACTACTATGTTATTGTAATTTTATAAATAACCGCATGCACGCATCAGAAATTTATTTACTATTTTTGACTGACGTCATGAGCATAAAATGTTTCCAGCACATCATTATTATATTATACCTGTGTTCATAATGTTTGCGAGTACATTCAAAGTACTCACTGGCTTGTCCCTGACTATTGTCTTGGCCAGATTTTCTTGCACGAAGAGGAGCGACGCGATGAAAGCCCCGGAACCTAAGTAATGGAGATAGCAGCCTCGCGAAGGTAGGAGTTACCCTGGTCAGCTGTTCCCGTGGGAAATGGAGTCCCATAGACACTGATGTTTCACAACCCGCTTCCGCCATCAACCACTAGAAACCATTTGTTGTACTCATAGGCCAGAATGGTCTTGTACTACATATGTTGTATTCTGCTTGGAATTTCTGTATCAAGTTGGAGCCTCATCAGCTAACAGTAATCCTGGGGCTGATGAGCACGACTGTCTTTTCTAGAAATTTATTACCCAGAAAACCGGTCGTGCCAGAATCTGGCTATTCAAATAGATAATGATAACCCTGCAGGGGTGTACTTCTTCACACATGCTCTCACCACTTACCACCATGTACACGTCATATATCTCGGCAACCTTCAAGCGGAAGCCTGGTGAGGGAGTCTGCCATGACCTGACTAATCACACAAGTCTCTCATCCAGGTTTATCACCTATTTGGTTTCCATCTGCAAGGAGATCCGGCCGAGGTGTCGCTCACGGCCCCAAACGATGTGTACAGGGTTCCCATGCCCACCATCCGGGTGACACTTGGTACACCGGGCCACTGTGCCTAGTCTGTCCCAAGCCCACCTGTACCGGGTGCCACTTGGTAGACTACTAACACTACCTACAAACACCAGAAACAAGTTGCAACTCCTGGACAGAGATCAGGTTGATTAATAAGTCGAGAGAGCTTGTAGCGCCCGGAGCCCAATGTGCGGTAGTAACTGTTCATGGATCACAAACACAGAACCCAGTTCCTGAGGACAGCTGCAATGAGACAACCCACCATGTACTCCTACATGGCCTCTCACCGCTACCTTTACCAAATCGTGTTCACACACTTAGCTCTCAACACTAGGACATGTTTAGACACCTCCGATTCATCCCCGATGAATCAGACCTTACTCAACTCTAAGCAGTAGCAGGCATGACAAACAAGCAAGAATGAGTAGGCACATCAGGGCTCAAACAACTCCTACTCATGCTAGTGGGTTTCATCAATTTACTGTGGCAATGATAGGTCATGTAGAGGAAAGGGGTTCAACTACCGCAGCATGCAACAGTTGAATCGTTGTTGTCCTAATGCCGTAAAGGAGAGCAGGAGTGAGAGAGTGGGATTGTATCGGAATGAACAAGGGGGTTTTGCTTTCCTAGCACTTCTAAAGATAGTATAGCTCTTCATCGCTGTCATCGAATTCATCGCTCGATCAACGTCTACTGAGGGGGGACAAACACCGGCAACTGAGAAAGAACACAATCAACACATGACGAGATGCAACAATATGATGCATGTTATGACATGGCAATATGAATGTGTTTTGGGCTAATGCAAGCTAGAACATATTGAAATGAGTCCATTTGAACCAAAGATTCAAATGCAAACCCATTTTATGAAGTCATATTAGTGCATTAACTTCTTTAACCTAAACAGCAAGGTTAAAGTGTTCTAACATGCATGAAACTAGTACAGATGGAAAGATTGGATTTTCTAATCATTTTTAATATATAAATTATTCGCTTTGGAGTTACGGTTGAATTTTTATGATTTTTAGAAGTTTTGGATATTTTCTGAAAATAATAAATCATTTCTGATTTATTTCAAAATTCCAGAAAGTATTTACTGTGTCAGCCTGACGTCATGATGATGTCAGCAAGTCAACAGGGCTGTTTCGGGTCAAACGTGACATGTGGGGGCCAGACGTCAGTGCCACATGGCTGTTTAGCTCGCTGGCCGGTGGGCCAGGACAACGACCACGTCAGCAGGGTCAACTCTGACGGGTGGGTCCCGCTGGGTTAATCTAAACTAAACAGGAATTAAAGCCCGGGGTTAATTAGGGCGTGGGGCCCACGTGTCAGTGGCTGTGGGGTTAGTTAGCGGGGTTATTAGCAGGTGGTTAGGTGCTAATGACGGCGCCACGTCGGCCTCGCCGGAGTTCGGCCGGCGGTGACCAAACCCACGGCGGCAATTCGCCGGACCTACGCTACAGGCGGCAGATGGATGTGCGGAGACCACCAGGACGAAGCCGAGGCTCGGCAACATCCATAGGAGGCGACAGATCGACGTGGGGTGGTCGGAGCTCACCAGAACGGGGCTCGCGGCGGCGCCGGAGTTCGGGTGTTTGCAGGGTAGGTGCTACGGTGCACGAGAGGGCGAGCTGGTGGGCCTTATTGTCTCTTGGGAGCACGTTGAGTTCGGTGACACGCTCGAATGCGAGCACCAGCGACTATGGCTGCGGCGGCGACATGGATGGTGGCCGGAAGCTCAGGGCTCCGGCGATTGGCATGGCTAGCGCGAGCAAAATCGCGCGGGGAGAGGGGGGAATCGTAGAGGAGCTCACGATGACGTCAACGACAGTCTTAGTGGTCTCGGGGACGGCTTGATGACGATGAAACAAGGGCAGCGATCTCGGGCGGCCGACGATGAAGACGACGGCGGTGGCAACGTTCCAGGCTCTCCCGGCTCGCGTTGCTCATCGAGGACGAAGAAGACAACATGGCGGAGCTCTCCAACACGACGAGCGGTCGAGGGGATGGCGGGGAGCGCGTGGCCAGCGAATGGCGGCGACGGTGACGTTCGGTTTCTGAAGAGAGAGGCGGCAGAGGCGGGGATGAGGATGGAAGAGAGTGAGCGAGGGGGTCAGGGGGGTGCGTGGCATCTCCAGGACGTCCCGGGGAAGTGGCAAGCAGGAGCTGGCGGAGAGCGGGCGCGCGCGGGGCGACCACGCGCCCAGTCCTTCTGGCAGAGGAGGAAGATGAGAAGGGGGCGCTGGTAGGCTGGGCTGACCACTTAGGCGGCAGGTAAGCGCCAGGTGGGTCTTCTGCCTCTTTTTTTTTAAATAGTTACTGTTTTCTATTTTTGTTCTATTTGTTTTGATTTAGTAGGAGTACTAAAGAAATTTATTTGCTTCTGTAAATTATTGTATGGACTAGAGATATTATTTTAGAGCCCCATAATAATTTCCAAAATTATTGGGCATATATTTCTTCTATAACAGAAATAAAGCCAATTCAAATATGTCATTGATTTAATTCAAAGGCCCCAAATAAATATTTGTGTGATTCCAAAAATATTGGTTTGAATTTTACCTCTTACCAATATTTTCACAGAGTAACAGGAACATTTCCTTGGACTTCTTTGAAGACATTTTATTGTTGATTATTTCTGGAGAGATTTGTGAGGGTTTCAACTACCCTCTATTCAACTTTTAGAAATTTAAAAAAGATGCAAGCAAGATGCAAACACTAGGCAGCACCAGAAGCTAGGGATGTGACATCTCACCCCTACTAAACAAGAATCTCGTCCCGAGATTCAAGTCGTGTGGTAAGAAGACAGAGGGACACAAGCTAACACAAACTTCATGATCCAAATGTCTTTCTTGAGTATGTTGATTCATTGCATCACCTTGATCTCGACGTCTTGCTTTGAGAACTACATCCAACATGACAACGAGTAGAAAGGGAGAATTTTAGAAGAAACGATCTTCCTGAGGTTCGAGCAACTTAGGATCATCTTAATGATGACAAGATCAACTCATGGAATGAGACATGGAAACATCTCTGGAGATGAGAGGCAAAACATGCATCAGGAGGGACGGAAGAAACAATTTGACGAGGGTTTCAAAGTAGTAAGGAAAAATTGCCATGATTCCATAACGGAGTACCTCAGGGAAGGTGACTCGTGGAATTACTCCCTTAAGTGGCAAAAAGAATTACTTTTGATATCTATATCATTGAAACTTTTTATACCAGCCTAAGGCAAATCAGAACAATGGTTTGGCGGAGTTCGAATGGTTGATGTGGACTACCTTGTTGAAGACAACCCGATGGATGATTTCTGCTTATCATCGAAAATGGAAGGGACCCATGGTAGACTGACAAAATGACGGGTGCAAGCTGGAAACAAAAACCAAATGCTGAGAATGACCCAACCATCATACCTTCCTGAGATTCAGATCTGGTTGGTAACAGGATAATTCAGACAGCATGTCTGGAAAAAGAAAGGTAGCAACACAAATCGAGTGATGGCGTTGCGAGATTCTCGAGAATGAACTATGATAGCAAGCTCCAAAACATGAGGTGGTTCTGCTACAAACATGTGAAGATGCTGTCCCTGACAAGCATGACCACATGGTAGTCTTACAACAAAACACTACTGAGTTCTAGTTGGGAACCATCATCGAGGATATTGGAATCTTGTACATGAACTAGTATTTGCACACCAACTCCTTTTCCATCGAACAAATAAATCAGTGGCTTGGTGTGTGGGGAACACATATGGAGTGGAGGCGGCCAACCTATCAATCCATAGAGCACTTCGCACATGCATGACTAACTTGGGATGATTCCAGAGGAGGCAAAAATAGACTTTCTCGAATTCACGGCGGCAACTTGCATCAAATGCACATGAATTAGAGGCAGTCACTTATTTCATCCAAACATATGCTTCATGAGCTAGCATGAAGAAATGCTTTCAAAAGTTTCTAACACTAGCTTAATGTTCAACATGAATCATGGAGGAGATAAAGACGTTGTTGATGGGCTCAACAACAATTTATCGAGATTTCCATAAGATGGGGTTACATGGTTATGTGAACAATTTGATAGCATTGATCAGGCCAAAAGATGTAATGATGTATGCTCGAGGGATCAACCACAAGTAAGACAACATTACGACATCGTTGGTACTGATTTGATTTGGTGATAGCCCATCCTCAAATCAATGTTTTGATAAGACAATAGGTCCAAAAACTGATCATGAGGACCAATCAATGAAGATATCATATTTCTTCAACACACACATAAATGATATCCCCTTGGAAAGAACTAGGTTAGGTAAAGCTTTTATCTTCCAACTCTCCAAGTTGTTGTTTAGCTTAACCAACCAGTTCAGGGTATCCAACACGGAATCTTGGAGAATGGGTGGTTTAGAGGAAAACCAATATGATCACGAGCTCAACATAACAGTCAGGGGAAAACATGGTAATACTTTCGAGAAGATATCCGGAAAATCAGGAACCACTGATATGTCTCTAAGCTCGAGAACAATCTTGCTTTTTAGGGCAAGACGATATAATCGAAAGAGCAAGGGATTGATACAATCCTAACTCATTGATCAAAGGGTGCACCAGGAAATATGGACTAGGTAGCACAATCCATCTTAGAATGATGATTCAATAACTAACACGCTAAGAATGAGAATACTGCCCATTTACTACTAAGCAACGAGTTGCTCAGAGTATTGATTTCACACATCACAATTCACTTGTCGGCATTCCGGTTACAACAACACGAGGACCGAGGAATGAATGATGATGGTGAGAAGTATCACTGCATCAAGAATTCGTAAGAGTTGATGCAACTCCTATGACATTCTTGATATACAGATGGTAATACCCCAAGGTATAACAGAACAAGAACTGGATTGGCATTTTGATCTGTGGAATACAACTACTTTGACCCAGTCCTGGATATGGATGAGGTACTGGAGTTTGTTTCTCCTAGTCATTCTGGACCAGAACGGCTTGACGGACCACAAGAATAATAGCCATCGATGAACATGATTGCACACCTACTCTTGACTATCAATTGATAGGCGATGGTCGGAATTCAAATGAAGAGGGACAACTCAAGAGGACATATATGTTTCTGAGTTGTCGATGCATAGATCAGTATGTCGAACCAGGTTCAACATATTTCTTCCGGATAACCCATGCAAAGAAGGTAGAACTGGCAGATCACATCATAGAATCGAGAACTCGTCAAGAGAACTCTTATTGTGATCTTTTGGTTCAATGACTTCCGCCAAGGATGGTTCATGGTATTAGGAAGAATGATATACCACAGACCTCGAGGACTATCACAGGGTTACTAATATCCCAAAGGAACTAGCAAACAATATGAACAAGAAGTAAGTAGGGTGGATCTCGGGTTCAAGAACCCAGGAATAGAATACCTACTACTAAAGGGCATCACGGGATGCTTTCGAGAATGGTGGCCAGAATCATCACACCGGGAACACAAAACATGGCTAGTTTACTAGGTAATCTACTAAGACACCTAGGGTCATAATAATAACTCTAACATATATGTCGAGGCAATAGAATACCTCAACTCAGCAATTAGTGTGGTTAAACTGGCCCAAATAAACATCGGGAACCGAAAGAAGGGATTTGCAACAGCATTAGACTATTCTAGAAACCTGGGATGACTCGGACATCATAACGGCTGTAAATGCTCAAAAGATTTGAGACATCCTGCAAAAATGGTGGCATAACCACTCAACATCACGATATCAAGGTTCCGAGACCAACTATCAACATACATAAGTAGTAGAAACTGAACTGGGGCTTAAATCCAACAATCTTATAGGTCTATGGATTAGTAACACGTCATCCTGATGGATAGAGGAGAAGGCCTAGTTCTTAATCCCAGTAGAAGATAAGAGGATGACTCAGGTTAGAAGGCCATAGGGTGTAAGGAGTAAAAAGAGCCTTACGTTCCCTTCCACAATCAATTCCCTTATATAACTAAAGCATTTCTAGACTCAACTTCGACCAGTCTGGCTTATTAATCCTACTGGCAGTCAGGCTCTAATACCAAAGCTGTCAGGACCCCGATTCCAAGTCACATCGATCTAGCCGGTAACACCTCATATCACCTTGCGGCCTCACGCACGGTATTCCCACGAGTGTCGCCTTACCATGGCCCGGGACGTTTGCGCCTTTTAGCTCACATATATGATAGTGTCGCTAGCATCCATATGATAGAGAACCCGGGCCGACATGACTAGTCGTGAACCCAAAGTGGCACTAGCTTACGGGGACAGGCATACATGAATCAACATCGAGCATGTCGGTCAGCAGCGTGCGAATCCGGGCTGTAGCACTGGGCTACCAGGACACCGGTGAACCGGGCTATAGCAGGCTAGGCAGGACTCTGGATGTCACCGCATGACATTTCCCCGAAGGGACAGACACAGGAACGAAGTGAATCACATGGTGGCCAGTCAAGTGTTCCGGAGCGGTAGTGCTGGGCTAGCAGGACTCTGGTGAACCGGGCTGTAGCGGACTACTATGGCTCATGGAAGCACAAGACTACATTTCCCCATAAGAGAGGCTACCAAGGATGAACAACTAGGTTGTCGGATCCCACACATACCAAGCATTTCAATCATACACACAATATGCTCGATATGTGTAAATACAACATGGAATCACAACATAACTCTACAACTCAAGGTATTTATTCATTAGGCTCCGAGGAGTGAGATATTACAAACATGGGTCTCATGACCCAACATACAGAGCATACAAGCAACAAACACATGCGGAAGCTTAACTTGTCTGAGTACAGACAACTACAAATGAAGAAGGCTGAGAAGCCTGACTATCTACAAGACCCTCCCAAGGGTACAGGATCGTAGCTGAAGTAATGAGTTAATCTTCGAAGTCCATGCGGAACTACTAGTGAGACTGAAGTCTCTCTTCAAAACATAAATCAAGCAAACATGAGTACAAATGTACCTAGCAAGACTTACATCAGAACTAACTACATATGCATCGGTATCAACAAAGGGGGTGGTGGAGTTTAACTGCAGCAAGCCAGCTTTGACTCAGTGGCTAACCTCAACTACGACTGCAAGTAACTCTTTTGAGGTGGCGCACACGAGTCCACAAATTTACCATCCCAATACACCACTATGGATCCGCTCCCGTCTCCTTACGAGGATGCCATCCATAGCACTCATGCTTATCTTGCGCATTTTACAGTATCCACTTTTCACTTGTCTATGAACTATGAAAGGGGTCCAAGTTTCCATATCCAAGGAAACCGGCTATTCGAATAGACAATGATAACTCTGCAGGGGTGTACTTCTTCACACACGCTCTCGCAACTTACCACCATGTACACGTCGTGTATCTCGGCAACCTTCAAGCGGAAACCTGGTGAGGGAGTCGGCCATGACCTGACTAATCACACAAGTCTCTCGTCCAGGTTTATCACCTATTCGGGTTCAATCTGCAAGGAGATCCGACCGGGGTGTCGCTCACAGCCCCAAACGATGTGTACAGGGTTCCCAAGCCCACCACCCGGGTGCCACTTGGTACACCGGGCCACTGTGCCTAGTCTGTCCCAAGCCCACCTGTACCGGGTGCCACTTGGTAGACTACTAACACTACCTACAAACACTAGAAACTAGTTGCAACTCCTGGACAGAGATCAGGTTGATTAATAAGTCGAGAGAGCTTGTAGCGCCCGGAGCCCAATGTGCGGTAGTAACTGTTCATGGATCACAAACACAGAACCCAGTTCCTAAGGACGGCTGCAATGAGACAACCCACCATGTACTCCTACATGGCCTCTCACCGCTACCTTTACCAAATCGTGCTCGCACACTTAGCTCTCAACAGTAGGACATGTTCACACACCTCCGATTCATCCCCAATGAATCAGACCTGACTCAACTCTAAGCAGTAGCAGGCATGACAAACAAGCAAGAATGAGTAGGCACATCAGGGCTCAAACAACTCCTACTCATGCTAGTTGGTTTCATCAATTTACTGTGGCAATGACAGGTCATGTAGAGGAAAGGGGTTCAACTACCGCAGCATGCAACAGTTGAATCGTTGTTGTCCTAATGCCGTAAAAGAGAGCAGGAGTGAGAGAGTGGGATTGTATCGGAATGAACAAGGGGTTTTTGCTTGCCTGGTACTTCTGAAGATAGTATAGCTCTTCATCGCTGTCATCAAATTTATCGCTCGATCAACGTCTACTGAGGGGGGACAAACACCGACAACTGAGAAAGAACACAATCAACACATGACGATATGCAACAATATGATGCGTGTTATGACATGGCAATATGAATGTGTTTTGGGCTAATGCAAGCTAGAACATATTGAAATGAGTCCATTTGAACCAAAGATTCAAATGCAAACCATTTTATGAAGTCATATTAGTGCATTAACTTCTTTCTCCTAAACAGCAAGGTTAAAGTGTTCTAACATGCATGAAACTAGTACAGATGGAAAGATTGGATTTTCTAATCATTTTTCATATATAAATTATTCATTTTGGAGTTACGGTTGATTTTTTATGATTTTTAGAAGTTTTCAAAATTTTCTGAAAATAATAAATCATTTCTGATTTATTTCAAAATTCCAGAAAGTGTTTACTGTGTCAGGCTGACGTCATGATGATGTCAGCAAGTCAACAGGGCTTGTTCGGGTCAAACCTGACGTGTGGGGCCACACGTTAGTACCACAGGGCTGTTTAGCTCGCTGACCGGTGGGCCAGGACAACGGCCACGTAAGTAGGGTCAACTCTGACGGGTGGATCCCACTGGGTTAATCTAAACTAAACAGGAATTAAAACCCGGGGTTAATTAGGGCATGGGGCCCACGTGTCAGTGGTTGTGGGGTTGGTTAGCGGGGTTATTAGCAGGTGGTTAGGTGCTAATGACGACGCCACGTCGGCCTCGCCGGAGTTCGGCCGGCGGTGACCAAACCCGCGGCGGCAATTCGCCGGACCTACACTACAGCCGGCGGATGGATGTGCGGAGACCACCAGGACGAGGCCCAGGCTCAGCAGCATCCAGAGGAGGCGACGGATCGACGCGGGGTGGTCAGAGCTCGCCGGAACGGGGCTCGCGGCGGCGCCGAAGTTTGGGTGTTTGCGGGGTTGGTGCTACGGTGCACGAGAGGGCGAGCTGGTGGGCATTATCGGCTCCTGGGAGCACGGTGAGTTCGGTGACACGCTCGAATGTGAGCACCAGTGACTCTGGCTCACGGTTCCGTCTATTTTCGTGGCTAGAGCGAGCAAAATCACGCGGGGAGAGAGGGGAATCGAAGAGGAGCTCACGGTGTCGTTGACGGCAGTCTCAGTGGGCTCGGGGACGGCTTGGTGATGACGAAACAGCGTCGGTGATCTTGGGCGGCCGACGATGAAGACGACGGCAGTGGCGACATTCCAGGCTCTCCCGGCTCGCGTGGCTCGTCGAGGACGAAGAAGACAACATGGCAGAGCTCTCCAACACGATGGGCGGTCGAGGGGACGGCGGGGAGCGCGTGGCCAGCGAAGAACAGCGACGGTGATGTTCGGTTTCGGAAGAGAGAGGCGGCAGAGGCGGGGATGAGGATGGAAGGGAGTGAGCGAGGGGATCAGGGGGTGCGTGGCATCTCCAGGGCGTCCCGGGGAAGCGGCAAGCAGGAGCTGGCGAAGAGCGGGCGCGCGCGGGGCGACCACACGCCCAGTCCTTCTGGCAGAGGAGGAAGATGACAAGGGGGCGCTGGTGCGCTGGTCTGACCACTTAGGCGGCAGGTAAGCACCAGGTAGGTCTTCTGCCTCTTTTTTAAAATTGTTACTGTTTTCTATTTTTGTTCTATTTGTTTTGATTTAGTAGGAGTACTAAACAAATTTATTTGCTTCTGTAAATTATTGTATGGACTAGAGATATTATTCTAGAGCCCCGTAATAATTTCCAAAATTATTGGGCATGTATTTCTTTTATAACAGAAATAAAGCCAATTCAAATATGTCATTGATTTAATTCAAAGGCCCCAAATAAATATTTCTGTGATTCCAAAAATACTGGTTTGAATTTTACCTCTTACCAATATTTTCACAGAGCAACATGAACATTTCCTTGGACTTCTTTGAAGAGATTTTATTATTAATTATTTCTGGAGTGATTTGTGAGGGTTTCAACTATCCTCAATTCAACTTTCAGAAATTTAAACATGATGCAAGCAAGATGCAAACACTAGGCAGCACCAGAAGCTAGGGATGTGACAGGGGGAGTTTTGTTTTGCAATTATTTTTGATTTAGTTTGCATAAAGCATGGGACTGGGCATCACGGTGACCAGCCATTTTCTCATGAGTGAGGAGCGGAGTCCACTCCTCTTTAGAATAACCCGCCTAGCGTGGATGATACAGACAGCCCTAGTTGATACATGAGCTATTTGAGCATACAAAACAGGATGATTATTTGAAGGTTTAGAGTTTGGCACATACAAATTTACTTGGAATGGCAGGTAGATACCGTATATAGGGAGGTATAGTGGACTCATCTGGAATAACTTTGGTATTTAAGGGATTGGATGCACAATCAGTATTCCCGCTTAGTACAAGTAAAGGCTAGCAAAAGACTGGGAAGCGACCAACTAGAGAGCGACAACAGCCATGTACATGCATTAAAATTAATAAACATTGGATGCAAGCATGAGTAGGATATAATCCACCATGAACATAAATATCGTGAAGGCTATGCTGATTTGTTTCAACTACATGCGTGAACATGTGCCAAGTCCAGTCACTTAAATCATTCAAAGGAGGATACCACCCCATCATACCACATCATAACCATCTCAATAGCATGTTGGCACGCAAGGTAAACCATTATAACTCATAGCTAATCAAGCATGGCACAAGCAACTATGATCTCTAATTGTCACTACAAATATGTTTATTCATAACAAGCTGAATCAAGAACGATCAACTCATCATATTTACAAAAACAAAAGAGGTCGAGTTCATACCAGCTTTTCTCATCTCAGTCACTCCATCATACATCATCATAATTGCATTTCACTTGCACGACCGAATGATGTGAATAATAATTAGAGTGCACGTGCATTGGACTAGGCTGGAATTTGCAAGCATTCAATAAACAGGAGAAGACAAATCAATATGGGCTCTTTTGTCAGATAAAAAATATTGCATATAAGAGCCACTTCAACAATTTAATTATGGTCTTCTCCTATCGACCCCCAAAGAAAGAAAAGAAATAAAACTATTTACACGGGAAAGCTCCCAACAAGCAAAAGAAGAACGGAAAATATTTTTGGGGTTTCTTTTTAATTATTACTACAACTAGAAAAGTAAACTACTACTATTTTTTTTGGTTTTTCTTAAGGTTTATCAAACACACAAGAAGAAAGCATAAAAGGAAATAAACTAGCATGGATGATACAATGAAAAAGTATGAATACCGACATCTAGCAATGAGTGTGTGTGAACATAAATGTAATGTCGGTGAGAAATACGTACTCCCCCAAGCTTAGGCTTTTTGGCCTAAGTTGGTCTATGGCCACGGTTGGCCTGGCTGATATCCATAATAATAGTTGTTGGGGTCGTACTGTGATGGAGCGGCTATCGCCTCTTGAGCTGCAGTGTGGCGACGAGCGGCCTCCGCCCTCCTTTCGTACTCATCTGCCTCCTCTCTGGTAATAGTATATCCTCCTTTTGCCTGATAATCAAAGAAAGAAGGAGCAGGGAGAGTAATACGGACAACACGATGTCTGTCAAAGATTAGTCGGTCCTGGAGAGGTGATTCGTTCCTCTCGACATAATGGTGGTCAACCATAGCATTAAAATCTAGATATGCAGGAGGTAATTCAATATCATCTACGCGTACATCTATACCAAGAAAATTAGCTACGCGAGTTGCATAAATTCCACCAAAGAAATCTTCATTAAGTCTATTAAGATGCAACCTACGTGCAAAAATGGCTCCCAAATTATATGATTTGTCTCCTAACACAGCACTCCTAAGAATAATGAGGTCAGGGACGTGACATGCCTCATCTTTACCATTTATGCATCTACCTATGAAGAGAGCAAAACGTGGATGCTCCCTATGGTAGCTTGTGTAATATCTCTAGATTCTCCCACAGTTATAATAGCAAGAAAATCTCTAAATTCAGATTTGCGAGGATCCCTTATACTACCCCATTGTGGAAGTTTGCATGAAGTGGTAAAATCATAAAGATCAAAGAGGACAGTTGGAGAATTACGTGAAGTGGAAAATTCAAACCTCCTCACAAAGGAACTAGTGAGGTTATGATACTGACTGCACTTCTCTTCCTCGAAGCTCACAAGATCAGCATTACGCAAATATGCGTTGAATTCTTCTTTTATTCCCGCTCGATCAATAAAATTTTCAGAAGGCCACTCACAAGGACGCACTGGAGCGTCTCTTGGTGGCTCTTCGTCAGCATCACGCATTGCAAGCCTGGGTCCTTGCTTCTTCGAAGAACCACCTTGGAACATCTTCCTAAGCATTTTTTTCTTCCTCTAAAAAATACTGAATTTTTTTAGTAACTTCATAATAAAAGTAAACCAAACTCAATAATATTGATAGCAACCACTCCTACCAGTGCCTAGATCCTATATCATGCATCAAAACTACTTTTGACAATATAAGTTTGACATGCAAGCTCAAGAAGAGGGTCACCTAAGCAGCAAAAATTTGCAATGAATAAGGCACTAGAACAAAACCTAATTGGACCGATGGAGGAGTCACATACCAAGGAACAATCTCCCCAAGCAATTTTGTGAGAGGTGCTTTGAGCAAGGAGGTCGAAAATGGCAGCAAAGAGGGCTGGAAGTCGTGCTTGAGTTGGTTTTTTGTGTTTGTGGGAGGAAGAAGAAGAGGATGGGTGCAGGAAAAAGTGGAGGTGCGCCACCATGGGCCCACGAGGCAGGGGGCGCGCCCTAGGGGGGTGGGCGCGCCCTCCACCCTCGTGGCAAGGTCGTTGGCCCCCCTTGTGTTTTCTTTGTTTCATAATTCCTCAAATACTCTAGAAAAAATCATATTTAATTTTCAGGGCATTTGGAGAACTTTTATTTTGAGGTATTTTTATATTGCACGGATAATCAGAAAACAGACAGCAAAATACTATTTTACTTTATTTCAACTAAATAATAGAAAGTATAAAGAGGGTACATAAGGTTGTGCTTCTAGTTTCATCCATCTCATGCTCGTCAAAAGGAATCCACTAACAAGGTTGATCAAGTCTTGTTAACCAACTCATTTCGATTAACATGAAACCGGAGAAATTTCGAATAACACTAAGTTACCTCAACTGGGATATGCACATCCCCAATAATAAGTATATCATATTTCTTCTTGATAGAAGGAAGAGGAAATTCAAAACCTCCAAATATAATCGATGGATTTCTTCCGATAGAATTGATACTATGAACTTGAGGTTGTTTCCATGGAAAGTGTACAGTATGCTCATTACCATTAACATGAAAAGTGACATTGCCTTTGTTGCAATCAATTACAGCCCCTACAGTATTAAGAAAAGGTCTTCCAAGAATAATAGACATACTATCGTCCTCGGGAATATCAAGAATAACAAAGTCTGTTAAAATAGTAACGTTTGCAACCGCAACATGCACATCCTCACAAATGCCGACATGTATAGCAGTTGATTTATCAGCCATTTGCAAAGATATTTCAGTAGGTGTCAACTTATTCAAGTCAAGTCTACGATATAAATAGAGAGGCATAACAATAACACCGGCTCCAAGATCACATAAAGAAGTTTTAACATAGTTTCTTTTAATGGAGCATGGTATAGTAGGTACTCCTGGATCTCCAAGTTTCTTCGGTATTCCACCCAAAAAAGTATAATTAGCAAGCATGGTGGAAATTTCAGCTTCTGGTATCTTTCTTTTATTTGTAACAATATCTTTCATGTACTTAGCATAAGGATTCATTTTGAGCATATCAGTCAATCGCATACGCAAAAAGATATGTCTAATCATTTCAGCAAAGCGCTCAAAATCCTCATCATCCTTTTTCTTGTATGGTTTGGGAGGAAAAGGCATGGGTTTCTGAACCCAAGGTTCTCTTTCTTTACCATGTTTCCTAGCAACAAAGTCTTTCTTATCATAATGTTGATTCTTTGATTGTGTGTCATCAAGATCAACAACAGGTTCAATTTCTACATCATTATCATTACTAGGTTGAGCATTATTATGAACATCATCATTAACATTTTCATTAGGTTCATGTGCATTTCCAGATTGTGTTTCAGCATCAGACATAGAGATATCATTTGGGTTATCAAGTGGTTCAGCAATAGGTTCACTAGAAGTTTGCACACTTCTATCATTTTTCTTTTTCTTCCTTTTAGAAGAACTAGGTGCATCAATATTATTTCTCTGAGAATCTTGCTCAATTCTCTTAGGGTGGCCTTCAGGATACAAAGGTTCCTGAGTCATTCTACCAGTTCTAGTAGCCACTTTAACAGCATAATTATTTTTCTTATTATTCATCTCATTGAGCAATTCCTTTTGAGCTTTAAGTACTTGTTCTACTTGAGTGGTAACCATAGAAGCATGTTTTCTAACAAGTTTAAGTTCACCTCTAATATTAGCCATATAATCACCCAAGTATTTAATCATATTAGCATCTTGTTTTAATTGTCTACCAAAATAAGCATTGAAGTCTTCTTGCTTAAACATAAAATTATCAAACTCATCCAAGCACTGACTAGCAATTTTAGTAGGAGGGATTTCAGCTCTATCATATCTATAGAGAGAATGTACCTTTACTACCTGTGTCGGGTTATCGAGGTCTGGAGGTTCTTCAATAAATAAAGGATTAAGATCATATGTTTCTTCAATAGGCGGTAAATTAAGACCATGTGTTTCTTCATTAGGAGGTAAATTCTTAACATCTTCAGCTTTAATACCTTTTTCTTTCATAGATTTCTTTGCCTCTTGCATGTCTTCGAGACTGAGAAATAGAACATCTCTCTTCTTCAGAGTTGGTTTAGGAATAGGATCATTAATTGGAGCAAGAGATGGCTCAGGAGCTGGCTGAGGAGGTGCCCAATTATTTTCATTTGTCAGCATATTATTCAATAAAATTTCAACTTCATCTGGTGTTCTTTCCCTGAAAAGAGAACTAGCACAATTATCCAGGTAATCTCTAGAAGCATCGGTTAGTCCATTATAAAAGATATCAAGTATTTAAATTTCCTTCAGAGGATGATCAGGCAAAGCATTAAGTAACTTGAGAAGCCTCCCCCAAGCTTGTGGGAGACTCTCTTCTTTAATTTGCACAAAGTTGTATATTTCCTTTAAAGGAGCTTGTTTCTTATGAGCAGGGAAATGTTTAGCAGAGAAGTAATAAATCATATCCTGGGGACTACACACACAACCATGATCAAGAGAATTAAACCATATCTTAGCAGCACCCTTTAATGAGAACGGAAATATTTTGAGGATATAAAAGTAGTGAGATCTCTCATCATTAGTGAACAGGGTGGCTATATCATTTAATTTAGTAAGATGTGCCACAACAGTTTCAGATTCGTAGCCATGAAAAGGATCAGATTCAACT
The DNA here is from genome assembly GCF_018294505.1 of Triticum aestivum. Lineage (NCBI taxonomy): Eukaryota > Viridiplantae > Streptophyta > Magnoliopsida > Poales > Poaceae > Triticum > Triticum aestivum. The sequence continues at coordinate 516,430,979 of NC_057806.1, read as the reverse complement.
AAAGTAATTATATCAGGATCAATAGAGAATTCATAATCCTTATCAGTAACACATATAGGTGAAGTAGCAAAACCAGGGTCAGGTTTCATCCCAGCATTTAGAGATTTCTTATTCCATTTAGCTAATAACCTTTTCAGTTCATATCTATCTTTGCAAGCTAAAATAGCTAAAGAAGCTTTTTGATCAAAATAAATAACCCTCGGGAATAACAACTGATTCTTCATCATCACTTTCATCATCATAATCAGATTCAATATTTTCAATCTCTCTAGCCCTAGCAAGTCGTTCCTCGAGAAAATCACCAAGTGGGACAGTAGTATCAAGCATAGAAGTAGTTTCATCATAAGTATCATGTATAGAAGAAGTAGCATCGTCAATAACATGCGACATATCAGAACGAATAGCAGAAGCAGGTTTAGGTGTCGCAAGCTTACTCATAACAGAAGGTGAATCAAGTGCAGAGGTAGATGGCAGTTCCTTACCTCCCCTTGTAGTTGAGGGATAAATTGTTGTCTTAGCGTCTTTCAAGTTCTTCATAGTGTCTAGCAGATATAAATCCCAAGTGACTCAAAGAATAGAGCTATGCTCCTCGGGAACGGCGCCAGAAATTAGTCTTGATAACCCACAAGTATAGGGGATTGCAACAGCTTTCGAGGATAGAGTATTTAACCCAAATTTATTGATTCGACACAAGGGGAGCCAAAGAATATTCTCAAGTATTAGCAGTTGAGTTGTCAATTCAACCACACCTGGAAACTTAGTATCTGCAGCAAAGTGTTTAGTAGAAAAGTAATATGATAGTGGTGGTAACGGTAACAACAGAGTAACGAAAGCAAAGTAATGTTTTTGGTATTTTGTAGTGATTGTAACAATAGCAATGGGAAAGTAAATAAGCGCAAACCAATATATGGAAAGCTCGTAGGCATCGGATCAATGATGGATAATTATGCCGGATGCGGTTCATCATGTAACAGTCATAACATAGGGTGACACAGAACTAGCTCCAATTCGTCAATGTAATATAGGCATGTATTCCGAATATAGTCTAACGTGCTTATGGAAAAGAACTTGCATGACATCTTTTGTCCTACCCTCCCGTGGCAGCGGGGTCCTAATGGAAACTAAGGGATATTAAGGCCTCCTTTTAATAGAGAACCGGAACAAAGCATTAGCACATAGTGAATACATGAACTCCTCAAACTACGGTCATCACCGGTAAGTATCCCGATTATTGTCACTTCGGGGTTAACGGATCGTAACACATAATAGGTGACTATAATCTTGCAAGATAGGATCAAGAACTCTCATATATTAATGAAAACATAATAGGTTCAGATCTGAAATCATAGTTCTCGGGCCCAAGTGAAAAGCATTAAGCATAGCAAAGTCATAAAAACATCAATCTCAGAACATAGTGGATACTAGGGATCAAACCCTAACAAAACTAACTCGATTAGATGATAAATCTCATCCAACCCATCACCGTCCAACAAGCCTACGATGGAAATACTCACGCACGACGGTGAGCATCATGAAATTGGTGATCGAGGATGGTTGATGATGACGACGGCGACGAATCCCCCTCTCCGGAGCCCCGAACGGACTCCAGATGAGCCCTCCCAAGAGGTTTTAGGGCTTGGCGGCGGCTCCATATCATGAAATGCGATGAAATATTCTCTCTTATTTTTTTCTCCCCGAAAGCAAATATATAGTGTTGGAGTTGGAGTCGGGAGGTCTCCAGGGGGCCCACGAGGTAGGGGGGCGCCCCCATCCTCGTGGAAAGGGTGTGGGCCCCCTGGTCTTCATATTTGGCAAGGATTTTTTATTATTTATTGTAAGAAATCCCGTGGAGTTTCAGGTCATTCCGAGAACTTTTGTTTTCTGCACATAAAACAACGTCATGGCAGTTCTGCTGAAAACAACGTCAGTCTGGGTTAGTTCCATTCAAATCATACAAGTTAGAGTCCAAAACAAGGGCAAAAGTGTTTGGAAAAGTAGATACGATGGAGACGTATCATCTCCCGGCTCTACCCAAAGCAAGAACACCAGCAAAGGAAACAACAATCAACCACGGTGCAATGCGCAAGCAAAATGATGCAAAACATGGCATGATATGCGAGATGTGATATGCAATGCATATGCGTGCTTCGGATGGGAAAGATTGAACCAGGCATCAACTTGGCAAACCAAGTGTGCCGCTGGAAAGATGAGATGATTTCAGTCGAAATCGATATGAAGATCACCGGAATCGGATGCACGGTTTGCAAATGGCAAGCAAAACAAGAATGGCGCAATTCTGCGATTAACAGCACGATGCCATCTAGAATGCAACAAGAAACTAAGCTACTACGCTCCAACACAGCAACAAAGCATATGACAGTGATCTATTCAAGATGCTTGACAAAACATGAACACTGAGATATGGCTAAATCACAAAAGAGCGAGTTCAAACAAGCATGGCAAAAGTGCAAAAGATATCGGCTTCACAGACTTGGTAAAAATACTAACATGCCAGGAATAACATCAGGAAGCCATGTTTAGAGCAAGCGAACTACATGCTACAGGAGCATATCCTAGCAAACAAAGGAATGGCTTGAAACTCCTAAATGCATACAACAAAAGTCCCTTACTGATCATGAGCCAAAAAGGCACAAAAGATATGATGGCACCCATGTAAACATAGCAAGTTTATTAACAGTTTCAGACTTAGCAGAAAACAGAGCATGGCATAAACAGAATTATGAAGGCATCTTTGCAAGCTCGATTCACTCACCACAAGGCATTTCATGACAAGATAAGCATAGCATCAGCAAGAAGACATGTTCAAGAAGCTAAACATGGCAAGAACAAGTTTATAGCATGCATGGATCAACTACAACAACCATGGAAAAATTGATAAACACGTAAACAATCTACCAAGAACATTTTGTAGCAAATGTAGAGAAAGATTAAAACATGCTAGGGCACTCCATAATTGCAAACAGGGGCATGGATGGATAAAGCACAACCATATGTCCAAATCATCTTTAATGAAGATGCTCAAAGCAAGCATGGCTCTCTCTATAGCATCATGTTTACATAGCATCAAAATAACCGCAGAACATGGACTTAGCAAAATCCTAAGTCCCTGAAATCAGCAATATCACGAAGGCTACTTTGCATACTTTTGCTAGTCACCACATAGATCACAAAAATACATAGCAAGCACCCCTGTAAAGATGACATGACATAGATCAAAATACATGTAGAGCTCATGCCCATATGCAGCACACAACAAATGTGACAAAAATAAGAAATCCTCATAATCTGCTAAGTAACAGGAGCTCACATTTTAAACCACTCTTGCATCAATGATTTGGGCATCAAGATGGACTCAAACAAGCATGTCACAGTGGAATTAAATGAAGAACACATCATGATGAACATTTTGATATATTATGCGCATGAAACGGAGCTATGGTGATGAAGTTATGCTGTAATGAGCAGGTCTACAAAATAATGCAGAGAAGGACTTAGGGAAAAACGAGGTCAACATCTATGGATCTAGGGTTTCTAGCACAGGTCTCGAGGCAGCGACGGATCTCGCCAGAGAACGTCGCGGTGGCCCGATTTTGTCCGGGACGGCGGAGACGAGGCCGGAGAGGAGGGACGGCGAGGTGGAGGCCGTATCTTCGGGGACGGCAAGGTCCGCGGCGGGCGAGGCGACCGGAGAGGCGGCCGGCGATGGTGGCGCGATGGCGCGCCGGCGAGGCAACGGCGCCAGCGTGCCCGCGGCGGAGAAGTGGCGAGGGCTTGCGAGGCGGCGGCGCTCGGGCGCGGGGACGCGCGGGGGAGGCGCGGGGGCGCGGCGGCAACAGAGAGGACGGCGGCGGGACACGTAGCAGGCGGAGATTGGCTGGGTGATGATGGGCGGACATGTCCAGCCGTCGCGGACGCGTCCGGTGGCGGCGGGGGTGTTTTGGACCCGAAATTTGGACGAGGAGCACATATTTATAGGTGGGAGGAGGTAGGTGTGTCCAAATGGGGTGTAGTTTTCGACCACTCGATCGTGATCCGACGGCGGAGGACATGGAGAGGGTTTGGAAGGGTTATTAGGCCATTTTGGAGGGTGTTGGGATGTAACACAAAAGAGGCCTTCGTGGTACCCCGGTTAACCGTTGGAGTATCAAACAGACTCCGAATGGCACGAAATTTGACAGCCGGTCTACCGGTGGTGTACCAAGGCCGCTTGGCAAATCTCGGTCCATTCCGGGAATGTTTAACAACCACTCACGAAAAGAGGCTTGAGGGGTGCGCCGGAGGACGTAGGAGCATCAGATTACAAAACGGACAACGGGGAAAATGCTCGGATGCATGAGACAAACACGTATGCAAATGAGATGCACATGATGACATGATAGGAAATGCATGACTAGAACAAAATGAAAAATGAAGAAAAAAACCCAACCACGAAGGAAATCTCATAACTTAAAGCCGAAAATGGCAGAGTCGGAGTTACAATTTATGGCAAGATACATCCGGGGTGTTACAACAGTTCATGTTAGAGGATCACAAGAAATTGGTGTACCCAAATTGCGAAGCTGACAAGAAAAAGCTGGGCACCACACTAGAATTGTTGCAATGGAAGGTAGAGAATGGTGTATCTGACAAGGGATTTGGAAACTTGCTGATCATGTTAAAGAACATGCTTCCAAAGGACAACGAATTGCCCGAGATTACATATGAAGCAAAGAAGGCTATCTTCCCTCTAGGATTAGAGGTGCAGAAGATATATGCATGCCCTAATGACTGCATCCTCTACCAAAGTGAGTACGAGGATTTGAACGCGTGCCCGGTATGCGGTGCATTGTGCTATAAAATCAGCCGCGGTGACCCTGGTGATGTCGAGGGAGAGCGCCCCACAAAGAAGATTCGTGCCAAGGTGATGTGGTATGCTCCTATAATACCACGGTTGAAACTTTTGTTCCAAAACAAAAAGCATGCCAAGTTGATGTGATGGCATAGAGAAGACCGTAAGAAAGACGGGAAGTTGAGAGTACCCGTTGATGGGTCGTAGTGGAGAAAAATAAAGAGGAAGTGGGGGACTTTGCAGGTGACACAAGGAACATATGGTTTGGTCTAAGCATAGATGGCATTAATCCTTTTGGGGAGCAGAGCAGCAATCATAGCACCTAGCTTGTGACTCTATGTATGTATAACCTTCCTCCCTGGTTGTGCATGAAGCGGACGTTCATTATGATGCCAGTGCTCATCCAAGGCCCTAAGGAACCTGGCAACGACATTGATGTGTACCTAAGGACATTAGTTGAAGAACTCTTACAACTGTGGAATGGAAAAGGTGTACGTGCATGGGATGAGCTCTATCAGGAAGAATTTGACCTACATGTGTGGCTGTTTGTGACCATCACTGATTGGCCAACTCTCAGTAACCTTTCAAGACAGACAAAGATAGGATACCACGCATGCACGCACTGTTTGGATGATACAGACATTATATATTTGGTGAAGGAAATATGCCCTAGAGGCAATAATAAAGTTATTATTTATTTCCTTATTTCATGATAAATGTTTATTATTCATGCTAGAATTGTATTAACCAGAAACATAATACATGTGTGAATACATAGACAAACAGAGTGTCACTAGTATGCCTCTACTTGCCTAGCTCGTTAATCAAAGATGGTTATGTTTCCTAACCATAGACAAAGAGTTGTTATTTGATTAACGGGATCACATCATTAGTTGAATGATCTGATTGACATGACCCATTCCATTAGCTTAGCACCCGATCGTTTAGTATGTTGCTATTACTTTCTTCATGACTTATACATGTTCCTATGACTATGAGATTATGTAACTCCCGTGTGCCGGAGGAACACTTTGTGTGCTACCAAACGTCACAACGTAACTAGGTGATTATAAAGGTGCTCTACAGGTGTCTCCAAAGGTACATGTTGGGTTGACGTATTTCGAGATTAGGATTTGTCACGTTGATCGTCGGAGAGCTATCTCTGGGCCCTCTCGGTAATGCACATCACTTAAGCCTTGCAAGCATTGCAACTAATGAGTTAGTTGCGGGATGATGTATTACGGAACGAGTAAATAGACTTGCCGGTAACGAGATTGAACTAGGTATTGGATACCGACGATCGAATCTCGGGCAAGTAACATACCGATGACAAAGGGAACAACGTATGTTGTTATGCGGTCTGACCGATAAATATCTTCGTAGAATATGTAGGAGCCAATATGGGCATCCAGGTCCCATTATTGGTTATTGACTGGAGACATGTCTCAGTCATGTCTACATTGTTCTCGAACCCGTAGGGTCCGCACGCTTAAGGTTTCGATGACAGTTATATTATGAGTTTATAAGTTTTGATGTACCGAAGGTTGTTCGGAGTCCCGGATGTGATCACGGACATGACGAGGAGTCTCGAAATGGTTGAGACATAAAGATTGATATATTGGAAGCCTATGTTTCGATATCGTAAGTGTTCCGGGTGAAATCGGGATTTTACCGGAGTACCGGGAGGTTACCGGAATCCCCCGGGAGATATATGGGCCTTACTGGGCCTTTGTGGAAAAGAGAAGAGGCAGCTAGAGATGGGCCGCATGCCCCTCCCCTCCCTTGGTCGAATAGGACAAGGAGAGGGGGTCGGCCCCCCTTCCTCTTTTCCCCCCTCCGTGAATCCTATTCCAACTAGGATTGGCGGGGGGGGAATCCTACTCCCGTAGGGAGTAGGACTCCTCCTGGCGCGCCTCTCCTAGGCCGGCCGCACCCCCCTTGAGCCTTTATATACGGAGGCAGGGGCACCCCAGAGGAACAGAAGTTGATCCACGTGATCATATTCTTTGCCGTGTGCGGTGCCCCCTGCCACCATAGTCCTCGATAATATTGTAGCGGTGCTTAGGCGAAGCCCTGAGACAGTAGTACATCATGATCGTCACCACGCCGTCGTGCTGACGGAACTCTTCCCCGACACTTTGCTGGATCGGAGTCCGGGGATCGTCATCGAGCTGAACGTGTGGTAGAACTCGGAGGTGCCGTAGTTTCGGTGCTTGATCGGTCGGACCGTGGAGACGTACGACTACATCAACCAAATGCTTCCATTGTCGATCTACAAGGGTATGTAGATCACACTCTCCCCTCTCGTTGCTATGCATCACCATGATCTTGTGTGTGCGTAGGAAATTTTTTGAAATTACTACGTTACCCAACAATGGCATCCGAGCCTAGGTTTTATGTGTTGATGTTATATGCACGAGTAGAACACAAGTGAGTTGTGGGCGATATAAGTCATACTGCTTACCAGCATGTCATACTTTGGTTCGGCGGTATTGTTGGATGAAGCGGCCCGGACCGACATTACGCGTACGCTTACGCGAGACCGGTTCTCCCGACGTGCTTTGCACATAGGTGGCTTGCGGGTGACAGTTTCTCCAACTTTAGTTGAACCGAGTGTGGCTACGCCCGGTCCTTGCGAAGGTTAAAACAACACCAACTTGACAAACTATCATTGTGGTTTTGATGCGTAGGTAAGATTGGTTCTTGCTTAAGCCCGTAGCAGCCACGTAAAACTTGCAACAACGAAGTAGAGGACGTCTAACTTGTTTTTGCAGGGCATGTTGTGATGTGATATGGTCAAGACATGATGCTAAATTTTATTGTATGAGATGATCATGTTTTGTAACCGAGTTATCGGCAACTGGCAGGAGCCATATGGTTGTCGCTTTACTGTATGCAATGCAATCGCGCTGTAATGCTTTACTTTACCACTAAGCGGTAGCGATAGTCGTGGAAGCATAAGATTAGAGAGACGACAATGATGCTATGATGGAGATCAAGGTGTCGCGCCAGTGACGACGGTGATCATGACGGTGCTTCGGAGATGGAGATCACAAGCACAAGATGATGATGGCCATATCATATCACTTATATTGATTGCATGTGATGTTTATCTTTTATGCATCTTATCTTGCTTTGATTGACGGTAGCATTATAAGATGACCTCTCACTAAATTATCAAGATAAAAGTGTTCTCCCTGAGTATGCAGCGTTGCCAAAGTTCGTCGTGCCCAGACACCACGTGATGATTGGGTGTGATAAGCTCTACGTCCATCTACAACGGCTGCAAGACAGTTTTGCACACGCAGAATACTCAGGTTAAACTTGATGAGCCTAGCATATGCAGATATGGCCTCGGAACACTGAGATCGAAAGATCGAGCGTGAGTCATATAGTAGATATGATCAACATAGTGATGTTCACCATTGAAAACTACTCCATTTCACGTGATGATCGGTTATGGTTTAGTTGATTTGGATCACGTTATCACTTAGAAGATTAGAGGGATGTCTATCTAAGTGGGAGTTCTTAAGTAATATGATTAATTGAACTTAAATTTTATCATGAACTTAGTACCTGATAGTATATTGCTTATGTATGTTTGATTGTAGATAGATGGCCCGTGCTGTTGTTCCATTGAATTTTAATGCGTTCCTTGAGAAAACAAAGTTGAAAGATGACGGTAGCAATTACACGGGCTGGGTCCGTAACTTGAGGTTATCCTCATTGCTGCACAGAATAATTATGTCCTGGAAGCACCACTGGGTGCCAGGCCTGCTGCTGGAGCAACACCAGATGTTATGAACGTCTGGCAGAGAAAAGTTGATGACTACTCAATAGTTCAGTGTGCTATGCTTTATGGCTTAGAATCGGGACTTCAACGACGTTTTGAACGTCATGGAGCATATGAGATGTTCCAGGAGTTGAAGTTAATATTTCAAGCAAATGCACGGATTGAGAGTTATGAAGTCTCCAATAAGTTCTATAGCTGCAAGATGGAGGAGAACAGTTCTATCAGTGAGCATATACTCAAAATGTCTGGGTATAATAATCACTTGATTCAGATGGGAGTTAATCTTCCAGATGATTGCGTCATTGACAGAATTCTCCAATCACTTCCACCAAGCTACAAGAGCTTCGTGATGAACTATAATATGCAAGGGATGAATAAGACTATTCCCGAGCTCTTCGCAATGCTGAAAGCTGCGGAGGTAGAAATCAAAAAGGAGCATCAAGTGTTGATGGTCAACAAGACCACTAGTTTCAAGAAAAAGGGAAAAGGGAAGAAGAAGGGGAACTTCAAGAAGAACAGCAAGCAAGTTGCTGCTCAAGAGAAGAAACCCAAGTCTAGACCTAAGCCTGAAACTGAGTGCTTCTACTGCAAGCAGACTGGTCACTGGAAGCAGAACTGCCCCAAGTATTTGGCGGATAAGAAGGATGGCAAGGTGAACAAAGGTATATGTGATATACATGTTATTGATGTGTACCTTACTAGAGCTCGCAGTAGCACCTGGGTATTTGATACTGGTTCTATTTCTAATATTTGCAACTCGAAATAGGGACTATGGATTAAGCGAACACTGGCAAAGGACGAGGTGACGATGCGCGTAGGAAATGGTTCCAAAGTCGATGTGATCGCGGTCGGCACGCTACCTCTACATCTACCTTCGGGATTAGTATTAGACCTAAATAATTGTTAGTCGGTGCCAGCGTTGAGCATGAACATTATATCTGGATCTTGTTTAATGCGAGACGGTTATTCATTTAAATCAGAGAATAATGGTTGTTCTATTTATATGAGTAATATCTTTTATGGTCATGCACCTTTGAAGAGTGGTCTATTTATGATGAATCTCGATAGTAGTAGCACACATATTCATAATGTTGAAGCCAAAAGATGCAGAGTTGATAATGATAGTGCAACTTATTTGTGGCACTGCCGTTTAGGTCATTTCGGTATAAAGCGCATGAAGAAACTCCATACTGATGGGCTTTTGGAACCACTTGATTATGAATCACTTGGTACTTGCGAACCGTGCCTCATGGGCAAGATGACTAAAACACCGTTCTCCGGCACTATGGAGAGAGCAACAGATTTTTTGGAAATCATACATACAGATGTATGTGGTCCGATGAATATTGAGGCTCGTGGCGGATATTGTTATTTTCTCACCTTCACAGATGACTTAAGCAGATATGGGTATATCTACTTAATGAAACATAAGTCTAAAACATTTGAAAAGTTCAAAGAATTTCAGAGTGAAGTTGAAAATCATCGTAACAAGAAAATAAAGTTTCTACGATCTGATCGTGGAGGAGAATATTTGAGTTACGAGTTTGGTGTACATTTGAAGCAATGCGGAATAGTTTCGCAACTCACGCCACCCGGAACACCTCAACCTAATGGTGTGTCCGAACGTCGTAATCGTACTTTACTAGATATGGTGCGATCTATGATGTCTCTTACTGATTTACCGCTATCGTTTTGGGGTTATGCTTTAGAGACGGCCGCATTCATGTTAAATAGGGCACCATCAAAATCCATTGAGACGACGCCTTATGAACTATGGTTTGGCAAGAAACCAAAGTTGTCGTTTCTTAAAGTTTGGGGCTGCGATGCTTATGTGAAAAAGCTTCAACCTGATAAGCTCGAACCCAAATTGGAGAAATGTGTCTTCATAGGATACCCAGAGGAGACTGTTGGGTACACCTTCTATCACAGATCCGAAGGCAAGACATTCGTTGCTAAGAATGGATCCTTTCTAGAGAAGGAGTTTCTCTCGAAAGAAGTGAGTGGGAGGAAAGTAGAACTTGACGAGGTAACTATACCTGCTCCCTTATTGGAAAGTAGTACATCACAGAAAACTATTTCTGCGACACCTACACCAATTAGTGAGGAAGCTAATGATAATGATCATGAAACATCAGAACAAGATACTACTGAACCTCGTAGATCAACCAGAGTAAGATCCGCGCCAGAGTTGTATGGTAATCCTATTCTAGAAATCATGCTACTAGATCATGATGAACCTACGAACTATGAACAAGCGATGGTGAGCCCAGATTCCGCAAAATGGCTTGAAGCCATGAAATCCGAGATGGGATCCACGTATAAGAACAAAGTATGGACTTTGGTTGACTTGCCCGATGATCGGAAAGCAATTGATAATAAATGGATCTTCAAGAAGAAGACTGACGCTGGCGGTAATATTACTATCTACAAAGCTCGACTTGTCGCAAAAGGTTTTCGACAAGTTCAAGGGGTTGACTACGATGAGACCTTCTCACCCGTAGCGATGCTTAAGTCTGTCCGAATCATGTTAGCAATTGCCGCATTTTATGATTATGAAATTTGGCAGATGGATGTCAAAACTGCATTCCTGAATGGATTTCTGGAAGAAGAGTTGTATATGATGCAACCGGAAGGTTTTGTCGATCCAAAGGGAGCTAACAAAGTGTGCAAACTCCAGCGATCCATTTATGGACTGGTGCAAGCCTCTCGGAGTTGGAATAAACGCTTTGAAAGTGTGATCAAAGCATTTGGTTTTATACAGACTTTCGGAGAAGCCTGTATTTACAAGAAAGTGAGTGGGAGCTCTGTAGCATTTCTGATATTATATGTGGATGACATATTACTGATTGGAAATGATATAGAATTTCTGGATAGCATAAAGGGATACTTGAATAAGAGTTTTTCAATGAAAGACCTCGGTGAAGCTGCTTACATATTAGGCATAAAGATCTATAGAGATAGATCAAGACGCTTAATTGGACTTTCACAAAGCACATACCTTGACAAGATTTTGAAGAAGTTCAAAATGGATTAAGCAAAGAAAGGGTTCTTTCCTGTGTTACAAGGTGTGAAGTTGAGTCAGACTCAATGCCCGACCGCTGCAGAAGATAGAGAGAAAATGAAACATGTTCCCTATGCTTCAGCCATAGGCTCCATCATGTATGCAATGCTGTGTACCAGACCTGATGTGTGCCTTGCTATAAGTCTAGCAGGGAGGTACCAAAGTAATCCAGGAGTGGATCACTGGACAGCGGTCAAGAACATCCTGAAATACCTGAAAAGGACTAAGGATATGTTTCTCGTATATGGAGGTGACAAAGAGCTCATCGTAAACGGTTACGTTGATGCAAGCTTTGACACTGATCCGGACGATTCTAAATCGCAAACCGGATACGTGTTTACATTAAACGGTGGAGCTGTCAGTTGGTGCAGTTCTAAACAAAGCGTCGTGGCGGGATCTACATGTGAAGCGGAGTACATAGCTGCTTCGGAAGCAGCAAATGAAGGAGTCTGGATGAAGGAGTTCATATCCGATCTAGGTGTCATACCTAGTGCATCGGGTACAATGAAGATCTTTTGTGACAATACTGGTGCAATTGCCTTGGCAAAGGAATCCAGATTTCACAAGAGAACCAAACACATCAAGAGACGCTTCAATTCCATCCGGGATCTAGTCCAGGTGGGAGACATAGAAATTTGCAAGATACATACGGAGCTGAATGTAGCAGACCCGTTGACTAAGCCTCTTCCACAAGCAAAACATGATCAACACCAAAACTCCATGGATGTTAGAATCATTACTGTGTAATCTAGATTATTGACTCTAGTGCAAGTGGGAGACTGAAGGAAATATGCCCAAGAGGCAATAATAAAGTTATTATTTATTTCCTTATTTCATGATAAATGTTTATTATTCATGCTAGAATTGTATGAACCGGAAACATAATACATGTGGGAATACATAGACAAACAGAGTGTCACTAGTATGGCTCTATTTGACTAGCTCGTTAATCAAAGATGGTTATGTTTCCTAACCATAGACAAAGAGTTGTTATTTGATTAACGGGATCACATAATTAGTTGAATGATCTGATTGACATGACCCATTCCATTAGCTTAGCAACCGATCATTTAGTATGTTGCTATTGCTTTCTTCATGACTTATACATGTTCCTATGACTATGAGATTATGTAACTCCCGTGTGCCGGAGGAACACTTTGTGTGCTACCAAACGTCACAACGTAACTGGGTGATTATAAAGGTGCTCTACAGGTGTCTCCAAAGGTACATGTTGGGTTGACGTATTTCGAGATTAGGATTTGTCACTCCGATCGTCGAAGAGGTATCTCTGGGCCCTCTCGGTAATGCACATCACTTAAGCCTTGCAAGCATTGGAACTAATGAGTTAGTTGCGAGATGATGTATTACGGAACGAGTAAAGAGACTTGCCGGTAACGAGATTGAACTAGGTATTGGATACCGACGATCGAATCTCGGGCAAGTAACATACCGATGACAAAGGGAACAACGTATGTTGTTATGCGGTCTGACCGATAAAGATCTTCGTAGAATATGTAGGATCCAATATGGGCATCCAGGTCCCTCTATTGGTTATTGACTGGAGACATGTCTCGGTCATGTCTACATTGTTCTCGAACCCGTAGGGTCCGCACGCTTAAGGTTTTGATGACAGTTATATTATGAGTTTATACGTTTTGATGTACCGAAGGTTGTTCTGAGTCCCGGATGTGATCACGGAGATGACGAGGAGTCTCGAAATGGTTGAGACATAAAGATTGATATATTGGAAGCCTATGTTTGTATATCGGAAGTGTTCCGGGTGAAATCGGGATTTTACCGGAGTACCGGGAGGTTACCGGAACCCCCCGGGAGATATGTGGGCCTTAGTGGGCCTTTGTGGAAAAGAGAGGAGGCAGCCAGAGATGGGCCGCGCGCCCCTCCCCTCCCTTGGTCCGAATAGGACAAGGAGAGGGGGCCGGCCCCCTTCCTCTTTTCCCCCCTCCGCGAATCCTATTCCAACTAGGATTGGGGGGGGGGGAATCCTACTCCCGGAGGGAGTAGGACTCCTCCTGGCGCGCCTCTCCTAGGCCGGCCGCACCCCCCCCCCTTGAGCCTTTATATATGGAGGCAGGGGCACCCCAGAGGAACAGAAGTTGATCCACGTGATCATATTCTTAGTCGTGTGCGGCGCCCCCTGCCACCATAGTCCTCGATAATATTGTAGCGGTGCTTAGGCGAAGCCCTGCGACAGTAGTACATCAAGATCATCACCACGCCGTCATGTTGACGGAACTCTTCCCCGACACTTTGCTGGATCGGAGTCCGGGGATCGTCATCGAGCTGAACGTGTGCTAGAACTCGTAGGTGCCGTAGTTTTGGTGCTTGATCGGTCGGACCGTTGAGACGTACGACTACATCAACCAAACGCTTCCGTTGTCGATCTACAAGGGTATGTAGATCACACTCTCCCCTCTCATTGCTATGCATCACCATGATCTTGCGTGTGCGTAGGAAATTTTTTGAAATTACTTCATTACCCAACATTTGGATAATTGTATGAAGAATGTATACCTGGGACATCATCGATTTCTTCGAAGCAAGCATCCCGTAAGAAAGAAAGGAACGCATTTCAAAGGTGAGGCAGATCACCTGACGAAGCCTCGCCACCGTACTGGTGATGATGTACCTGATATGGTCAAGAATTTGGAGGTAATCTTTGGAAAGGGTCCTGGCGGACAATCTGTTCTGAATGACACTGACAGACACGCAACCACGTGGAAGAAGAAATCTATAGTTTGGGCCATATTGGAAATACCTAGAGGTCTACTCTGCCATCAAAGTGATGCACGTGATGAAGATTCTTTGCGTGACCCTTCTTGGCTTCTTACCAAAGATACACCAGAGGCACGCGAGGACCAGCAACGTATGCATGGAAAAGACAACATACATCAGGGTCATGCCAGCTATGCTCTTACCAAAGAAGAGAAGGAAATCTTCATTGAATGCCTGCATAGTATGAAGGTCCCATCGCACTTCTCGTCGAATGTAAAGGGAATAATAAATATGGAAAATAAAAATTTCCAGAACCTAAAGTCTCATGACTGCCACGTGATTATTACGCAACTGCTTCCGGTTGCATTGAGGGGGCTTCTAAAGGAAAATGTTCGATTAGCCATTGTGAAGCTATGTGCATTCCTCAATGCAATCTCTTAGAAGGTAATCGATCCAGAAATCATACCAAGGTTAGGGAATGATTTGGTGCAATGTCTTGTTAGTTTCGAGTTGGTGTTCCCACCATCCTTCTTCAACATCATGACGCATGTCCTAATTCACCTATGCGAAGAGATTAACATTTTGGGTCTTGTATTTCTACTCAATATGTTCCCTTTGAGAGGTTCATGGGAGTCTTAAAGAAATATGTTCATAACCATGCTAGGCCAGAAGGAAGCATCTCCAAGGGGTATGAAAATGAGGAGGTCATTGAGTTTTGTATTGACTTTATTCCTGACTTTAAGGCGATTGGTGTTCCTGAATCGTGGCATAAGGGAAGACTCGGTGGAAATGGCACGCTAGGACCGGAACAAATAATATTTATGGACGGGCATTCTCTCACTCAAGCACACTACACAGTTCTACAAAATTCCACCTTCGTGGCTATGTATATGGAGGAAGACAAGAATATTCTACGCTCCAAATACCCGGAGCAGTCTGACGACTGGACTACACGTGAACAAACGGGGACTTTCTACAGTTGGTTGCAGACACGTGTCGTGCATGACGATGCTGTTGAAGATGACCTATACTTGTTGTCTCTGTTACCATCTTCGAACATAATGACTTTCAATGGGTACAAGATAAATGGGAATACATTTTACACGATCACCCAAGATCAAAAGAGCACCAACCAAAATAGTGGTGTCCACTTTGATGTAGCAACCAAGAGGGGAAACGACACATATTATGGTTACATAGAGGAGATATGGGAACATGAGAATGGACGTGGTTTGAAGGTCCCTTTGTTTCGGGGCAAATGGGTCAATATGACACGAGGCAGGGTAACGGAAGACCCGTAGTACGGAATGAACACAGTGGATCTCAACAATCTTGCGTGCGCAGACAAACCATTCATCCTACACTACTGTAGGATGCTGCTAATGCGACACTACAATCAGAGACCCTTCGAGAAACTGTGTGCGATGCCATAATCGGAAACGATGGTGTATGAAAACCGTCAGAAATGTATAAAACGTTTGTGATGGAGGACGCATCAAACATGGTTCAGATGTTAGTTGCGTGTGCGATGAAGGGCATACGGTTCAGTTCAATTAACCATTTACGGTGAGGAGGAACAAAAGAAACAGGCAGCCAGATGAAGGCGTGTGCGATTCATAGCATACGGTTCACTCGGATGATTTGTTTGTGATTAGGCAACACAAAAGAAATGGGCAGCTAGATGAAGGTGTGTGTGATATACAATAAACGGTTCACTCAGATGAACTATTTGTGATTAGGCAACACAAAAGAAACGGTCAACCAGATCAAGGTGTGTGCGATATACGGCATGCGGTTCACTCGGGTGAACTGTTTGTGTTGACACAATAGAACAGAAACGGTTCAACTTAACAAGACGTGTGTGTTGTGCGATGGGATTGCATGCGGTTCACTCGGCCCTTGTCGACTGTGTGTGACCTCTGTGGCAATCGTTCGCTCCCTAGGCACCTCTTCATGTACCGTGGCAACCGTCCACCGACTCTTTTCCTTTCCCTCTTGATTTGGAATTGCTATCACATGCTAGCTCTTCCTCCCTCCTCCATTTGCCTTCACCCTTCCTTCTTCCATTGTTTGATCGTCTTCTCCATGGAGGTAACAAGCCGGAAATGACCCTGTTATTGTTGCCCCAATCTGAACGATGACGCGGTGGAGGAACTCATCGATCGATGCGACGTCATCACCTCGGCTAGCATGGCAGGTTCGTTCAAGACCATTGCCGACTCAACTAATAACATCATTACAAGGAACCCAAGGGTCCATGAGCGGCTCGATCTCCCTTATCTTCTTCACCGTGACCCTGCTAACTGGCTTGGGGACGAGGGAAGCCTCGAGTTGATGCCTCTTGATAATGATACGTATGATGTTAAGATCCCATCGCTTGAGGGCAAGGCTTGGGCGGGCGCAAATGGAGATTGGGTTGTTTATATTGGGTACAACTACGAGTGGGAACTTGTGAATGTGTACACTCGTCACTGGGTTCCACTTCAAAAAATCTCAGACGACTGCCCAGACGTTGAGTACACCGGTATTCTACGTGAGTTCAAATACGATCATGCTGACTGCCGTCTACGGAAGATAGAAATTTGTCGAGTTCCCAACCGCTCTTGTGGTTATAGGAATGCTTATGTTTTCGCTATCTTCGACAAGCTTGTTGCCGTCCTTCATGGTACGACTCGATGGATATTGCTCAAAAATTAGTTTGTATACACGGATGAGTACTATGATGCAATTCAATATGAGGGTCTTATGTTTGCTGCCACCACTTGTGGCACTATTTTTGCATGGAATCCTCATTATTTCAGTACATTTGTCTTCCATCGTAATTATAATTGTTTCATCCACATGCATGCGGGTTAGCTAGTTTCCCTTTACTAATTAACCTTCTTGTGTTTCCAAGGTCCTGTGAACATTCCACCACCAATACTTCAAAATTTTATTCACGAGCATGAGGACGAGTAGGACCCATGTACTCAGTGGCGCCTGGCAACTTATTCCGATGGATCACCTCTTCTTGTCTGTATACGGGGCATTGCTGATGTTACTAAGGAAGTAGGTGTTGTCTCTTATGGTCGCACTCTCCGAACCTATTCCAACATTCGTTGCAGGGTATTCGGGATGGATACTGGTGTACTAGCCCCAACACCTTCTCCCTGGTTAAGTATTCAAAGTCTTGGAGGAAACTCGGTCTTCCTTGGACAAAACTATCCAATGATGGTGGAAGTCGATCCAGCTGCTGTAGACACAACGTTACTACCATTTATGAGAAGCAACTGTATCTATACCTCCGACATTACTATGCTTCCCTACCGTCCCAATATAGGTATTGAAATAGGCCGCTTCAGCCTAGATGATTAGTCCTGTGTTGGTCTCGAGATTGACAGTAGCTGGCACTTCCTAGAGAATCACTTCTGGTTCAAAGCAAGCGTTTCCAACACCGATGAGGGGTTGTGCTAAAGTTCACTTCATCTCTTTGTTATTTTTTGTGTGAGAAAAACTTTACTAGAATGTTTTGCTGGAAATGATCTATAATCCAACGTGTATCCTCGTTGTCATTGTGGGTTGATGACTTGTTGTATGTAATCAATGGTACATTTGCATATGCGTCCATGAACTCACGCCTGCTAGTGGTGTCCATATGAAAAGTGCTAGTGATTTTAGTAGAAAAAATTAGATAGTGCTAGTGATTTGTAGCTCCATATTTTGACAAATCGCAGTGTTACAAGGTTGACAAATGGCAATGTTACTTATATAAACAAATGTCAATCTTTCTAGTTTGAGAAACGACAACATACCCAAAATGACAGATATGCAAATCTTACCCAATTGTTTGTACGTGGTTGCACACGGGTCATGTAAAATAACCGTTTGCGTTGAATGGATGCAGAAATCCTGCCCGACACATTTTCCCTTGGCTTCCTGGGGAACCTGTCGGTTTGCATACGGGTGTTCTAACTAAAATGTTTGAGATGAGTGTTTTATATTTAAAAACCGTTGATGTTTTTTTTAAAGAAAATCAGTTGATAAGTATATACATTAAGAGAGAAAAACACAAGTTTGTTCAAACCATTCCTTTCATTCAGTCACACTATGAATTTATATTCATATGATCGAGAATTCGAGATAAAGTATTAAACCCCAAAAAAACTATTTCCGGCGGCGGAGGAGGCGGCGTGTCGCGCCGTCATTGTCGTTGTCGTCCTCTGGGACGCCATTGTTAAAGTCTTCAGGGCAGCACAAAATGTTCTTCACTTGTAAATCAAACATCATGTCGTCGCGCGATCGATGGGCGGGGCACGGGAGGACGACAACTGGCACAACTGTGAGGTAGCGGTCGACGGCAGCAACCCATGCCGCTGAGGGGGGTGGGCACGAGAACGGGCGCGACGGGTGCCGCCAAACGCACGGGGGCCGGTGCCACTATGGGTGGACGGGCGCTGGTGCTGGCATGTACACAAGCTCGCGCAGGTTCGCGGAGACCTCGCTGACGCCCACGACTTCCAGGTCTGCGATAGTGCTCTCCGACCAGCCCAATAGTGCTACGGGGATGGTCGCTGGCGCGGGTGCGGGGATGGGAGCTGGGACGGGAGCAGGGGCAGCAACCGCCGCGGCCAGCTCGTTCTGGGCCATGTCCATGAGGCCCCATTCCTCCTTATTTTCTATCTCCTCCGGCTCGGAGTCGACTTCACCAAACTTGAAGCGGGGGGAGGGGAATGGGAGGCGAACAATAAGACCACCCGTATTAAACAGCGGCTCGGGCGCCATTAATGGAGAGGAAGGCGGGCAGCCATGTAAGTCAAAGGGCTTGCTTCCCAGTGAGCCTGCATAGCCTACAACTCGCATGCTTCCGGGTGAGCCTGCGCATTGGAGGATAACTTGCACGCCTCTCGGTCAGCCTGTGCATCGGACTGCGCTCGCAACCCTCCCGTTCAGTCAAGTTCAAGCAACTGTCCGCACGGCACCTCCTACAACCATTAAAACCAAGACACGTGGCGCCACGTGAATGGTTAACAAAATGCAGATGGTTTGAATTATACAAACGTTTGAGATATTAAAGTGGCAGCTATTTTTTCAAAATGCCTTTGTTGGCTGTCATTAGTCAAGTGCGCCTTCTCTCAAAATGGACACGAAATATACCACGTCATGCCGGGTGCCATTCCAGGATAGCATGCCAAGTTTCATGAATTTCATACGAGATTTGGATTTACTATAATTTAAAAACCAGGGATCTCAATGTATTGTCAGCAATCAATGGTGCCTCGGTGTTTGAAATTCATTTCCATTTCTTGCATGGGACCTAAGCATGCACCCAAGGACACAGATTTTATTTTTTTAACCAATTTATATGCATTGGAGCATGTGCATGTAGTTCAAATTTTAATTATGCACATAAATGCATTGAAAACTCAGTTAATGCATAAAAATGTCCAAAAGAACCCCCAAAATTTACAAAAATTGACACAACACTCATGTTGTTCTATGTTGACACAAGAATTTTTTTGAAGCAATAAGAGGTAGTGGATATCGTTTCGTCCCCAAAGGTGCGACGTTCCCTACCGAAACCATGATGCTTGTTGTGAGAAGCTCTGGTTTGTGAGAAGCATATACACAAAGCTGCCCCAAGTTTGATTTTTGAAGCAATTTATATGCATTGGAGCATGTGCATGTAGTTCAAATTTGAATTATGCACATAAATGCATTGAAAACTCAGTTAATGCATAAAAATGTCCAAAAGAACCCCGAAAAATTACAAAAATTGACACAACGCTCCTGTTGTTCTATGTTGATACGAGAAATTTTTCGGCAGCATGTAGCGACCCGACCTCAGGCGGTCAAGTCTCTGTGTTCAGTATCATCCCTGGATCGGTAATGCTGGCACATACAGTACTCAAAGGATGTATAACAGAGTAGCAATCACACACTTATTACAACGAATGTCTCAAAAGAGAACTTATTACAATAAATATGCCTTAAGGCCATCTAAAAGCGATAACAGCGGAAGGCTTGGAAGATAAGTGAGTCCATCAACTCCGACGACATAGATGAGTGCATGACAAACGACCTATCGCATCTTACTCCTCGTCTGAAAAGTCTGCAACAAGATATGTTGTAGCCCAAAAATGGGTCAACACATGGAATATGCTGGCAATATAACACGGTAGAGCAATAAAAATTTAAATGCTATGACTACATGCATATTTGGCTGGTGGAGGCTCTATGGTTATAATATTTTTGTGAAAAGCCATTTTTCCCCTACAACAAAGGAATATACTTTATTTAACTATCATAATGGTTGAAACATTGCGAATGGTACCCCCATCTCAGTCCCAATTAAAAGTAATTATCAACCCAACAATAAATTCAGAGTAACGAGATCCATATGATAATCTAAGAATCAGATACTCAAGTTGTCCATAACCGGGGACACGGCTAACCATGATTAGTTTGTACACTCTGCAGAGGTTTGTGCACTTTTCCCCACAAGACTCGATCTCCTCCGTTGGCTCTAGTGCAGAACGGAGCAATAGCACCAGTTCATAAGGCCCTTTAGTGCCGGTTTGGTAACCGGCGCTAAAGTGTAGGCACTAAAGCCCCCCCCCTTTAGTACTGGTTCAGCACGAACCGGTGCTAAAGGGCAACCACGTGGCACGAGCCAGCTTCGGGGCTCGTATGTATCACAACCACCATTAATTAATTCACACATATATACACACATGTATATATATATAGATATATACAATTTCACCTAATTGGTGCCTTCGGAGCCAGTGGCATTAGCCTAATTGGTGCCTTCGGAGCACGATAACAATTGGAAGTGGTTCATGGGCGCGGTAGCGGGTAATAGTATTCTCCTTTGGGATCTATGACCTGGTCAAGCAAAAATCCTGCTATTTACTCTTGAATTGTTTGTATGCGCTCCGTTGGTAGGAGCTGCTCACGCACCTCTTTGAACTGTTAAGAAGGAGATCAATATGCATGTGTATTAGTTGTGTGACTAGATATCGATAATGGTGTAAAAATTGTGAATAGTGTTCTGACAAACGTACCCACTCCTGTCTTTGAGATTTGCTCCTTTCGGACGCCATCATGCGAATGTTCTCGCAAACGTAGTATGCACACAAATTATTCCCCAGCGCCTGCTTCAGGGCCTTTACGAGAATGGAATTTGATCAGATAATAATTAATCAAGCATGATAATTAAAGAGATGGCAGCTAGCTAGTACTACTGAATTACTTACCTGGGGTCGATACCACTTCAGATTTTGTTTCCATGGGCCTGGAGTGGCCCTGATGAACTTTGCCCAAGCCCTGCCCGCCGACAAAGAAAATGAATAAATGGGTTATTAAATAGTTGTTATTAGGAAATGATGAACTAATTAAATAGGCCGAGATATAGTTAATAATGATTGAAATTACCTGTTGACTATCCCCTTCACGATTGTGTAGTCACTTGCTTTCTTAAGTAGTGATTCTAGTACTTCAACTGTTCCTTCATCAACTTTAATGATTAACAAGATGCAGTGAAATCTGCATGCACACACGTTTGCATGTCTTAATTAAGCGGGCATGTGTAAGCAAAAACATGTAGCTAGCTAGTAGGGAAAATCAGAATTTGTACTACAAGACAGTGTGACTCACTCGAAGTTGTAAGGAAGTAGTATATCTTCATTGTATTTGAGGCGCTTGAAGAACTCTAGCATGCTTTCCTCTACACTTTTTTCGTAATATGGATCTAATTTCCATGTGTATTTATTAATTGTATTTGGGTCAATGAACCCAATGCCATAGTGTCCACCCTTTTTCATTTCATAAATCTTCATCCTGCATAATACCACAGAAAAGAATATAGTGAGGATAATTACAGGTAATGATTGATCAAAATGATCACTACAGCTAGCTTGAGACTTAAATTACGGAAAGAAATCACTTATAGACAATAGCAACTGACGATAGATTTGTCGAGTGCGTCTTGATTGTATAACTGAAACAGTTCTGAGTACTCAACGGCCACAGCTTTGTCATGGTAGTAATGCTCCTCCTTGACATTCACCATGAGGGACTCTCAATTGGAAATCTTGGTAATGTCCATCTACCATCGATGAAATTCATACATTCTCGTT
The DNA here is from genome assembly GCF_018294505.1 of Triticum aestivum. Taxonomy (NCBI): domain Eukaryota; kingdom Viridiplantae; phylum Streptophyta; class Magnoliopsida; order Poales; family Poaceae; genus Triticum; species Triticum aestivum. Next base: position 516,408,426 of record NC_057806.1, on the reverse strand, counting down.
GGGAGGTTCTTGACCTCGTCTAGCTCGACCAAAGGTTAGCCCCGGACATATTTCCGTTTTATTTCCTCCTCTCTAGTCGGAGACATGGGCTCGATATCGAGGAGTTGTCCAACAGTGATCCCAATCGTTTCAGCCTGCGCAATATGCTCCTCGGTTATTACCACATCGCCCACCCCGGGAACGTTAACGGTTTGCCAACAATAATATTGGGCGCGCCTACTCTCATGTGTTGTTGGCACAACAAGCGGGGGGATTGATTGCGCCGCCTGTTCTCCCAGTTGGGGAACGGTTTTTCCATCTGATTTGCTCGAGCTTGAGCTCGCCTCTTTCTGTAGACGTGCTCGATTTAACTTCTTGATGTGGCGCTCATAGTCTGTGTCGACAGGCTTGGGAGCTGGTGCTCTAGCCATACGAATGAAGTGGTCAATCTTTTCCACGGGCACTTTCTCCCTTGGCGGCGATGGCGGTTTCGGTGCAAAATGGGCTTCCACCTCGGCCTTTGATATGGCTACGTTTTCCTCCTCGGACTTGTCGTAAGGCCTCTGCGGAAGAGGCGCGAGGCTTGGACCATATTAAAATCGCTTGCCTCCGCCTGTACTTCCAGTACTACCTCGGCTTGTACCGCTATGCACCATAGCTGAGGCGGCTCTCTTCCATGATTGCTGAGGCGGCGAAGACGGCTGATATGGCTGAGTTGGAGGAGGAGGAGTGGCCTGAAGCTGTGCCGGACTTGGAGGAGGAGTGACCTGACGCTTTGCCGGACTTGGAGGAGGAGGAGTGGCCTGAAGCTGTGCCGGACTTGGAGGAGTAGCCTGAGGCGTTGGTGGACTTGGAGGAGCGGGAGTCTGCTGACTCGGTGGCGGACTTCGACGAGGAGTCGGATGACGCGGTATCGGTGGCCTTCTAAAGATGATGCAATCCTTTCTCCATAGGATGTGCTCATCGTCACCTCCAGGAATGTCAAGCTCTAGCCCCGAATATTGGTCCACCACCTCATCAACCAAGATACGAGCATAGCCCGCTGGAATCGGGTTGCAATGGAAGGTTGCCTCGGGGGGATTTGTAAAAGCAAGGGCGTCTGCCACCTTCATGGATATGTTCTTCATTTTGAAGTGTAGCTCGCAGTTAGTGTTCTCCATGATGTCATCCACTGGGTAGCTATCCAGCAATGCGTCGCCCGGGGCGGAACCCACGCTGCTATCCAATGGTGGATCATTCGCTAGCTGCTGAGACCCCCTTTGCTGGCTAAGTGAGTCGATCTGCTCCTGCTGCCGCTAGAATTTGACTGCCAAGTCCGTGTGCGCTGATTCTAGGCCTTGAAGGCGTTCATAGTCTAGCTTCCTCTGCTCCTCCTCCATCTTCCTCTTCTTCTCCTCCGCAATCTTCTTTCTCGCACGGGTTCTGTAGTCGGCGTTCCAGTCTGAAAACCCCTCATACCATGGCATAGCGCCCATGCCTCGTGTTCTTCCCGGGTGTTCAGGATTTCCCAGGGCACGCGTAAGCTCATCGTTCTCTCTGTTGGGCTCGAACACCCCCGATCGATCCTCTTCTATTGTAACAAGTAGCTTATCTGCGGCTCCATCCAGAAATGCCTTCTTCGAAACTTTGCCTGTCTTCAGGTCCAACTCCCCCTATGCGCATAGAACCAAGTCCTGCACCTGGGGGGCCAGCTCAATGTTTCTAGAGTGACACCTGCATCCAGCATCTCTTTCTCAGACTTATCCCACTTAGGCATTCCTACCGCATAGCCACCTGGCCCCAGCTTATGGAACTTATCCTTTTTTGCGGCACTGGCCTTGTTTATTCTCGATCGTTCCTTCGATAATTCCGATTCCTTGAATTTCACGATATCGTCCCAATGAGCACTTTACTTCTCTAGTGTTCCCTTGAATACTGAAAGTGCCCCACGCGAACGCCACCAAAGTAAGAGTTCTTCAACTAATGGCCTTAGGTACACATCAATGTCGTTGGCGGGTTGCTTAGGGCCTTGGATAAGCACTGTCATCCTAACGAACTTCCGCTTCATACACAACCAAGGAGGAAGGTTATACAAACATAAAGTCACAGGCCAGGTGCTATGGTTGCTGCTCTGCTCCCCAAAAGGATTAATGCCATCTGCACTTAGACCAAACCATACGTTCCTTGTGTCATCTGCAAACTCCTTCCCATACTTTCTTTCGATTTTTCTCCACTGCAACCCGTCAGCGGGTACTCTCAACTTTCCGTCTTTCTTACGGTCTTCTCTGTACCATTGCATCGCCTTGGCATGCTCTTTGTTTTGGAACAAACGTTTCAACCATGGTATTATAGGACCATACCACATCACCTTGGCAGGAATCTTCTTCCTGGGGCGCTCGCCCTCGACATCACCAGGGTCATCGCGGCTGATCTTATAGTGCAATGCACCACATACTGGGCAAGCGTTCAAATCCTCATACTCACCGCGGTAGAGGATGCAACCATTAGGGCATGCATGTATCTTCTGCACCTCTAACCCTAGAGGGAAGACAACATTCTTTGCTTCGTATGTACTCTCGGGCAATTCGTTGTCCTATGGAAGCATATTATTTATCATTACCAGCAACTTTCCAAATCCCTTGTCAGATAGACCATTCTCTGCCTTCCATTGTAGCAATTCCAGTGTGGTGCCCAGCTTTTTCTTGTCACCTACGCAATTCGGGTACAACAATTTTTTGTGATCCCCTAACATGCACTGCAACTTCTTCTTCTCCAAATCACTTGCGTAGTTTCTCTTTGCATCGGCAATGGCCCGACCTAGATCATCAACGGGCTCATCCGATGCCTCTTCTTCAGCTTCTTCCCGCATTGTCGGCTCAGCTTCTTCCCGCATTACCGGCTCAGCTTCTTCCCTCATTGTTGTATCATCGTATTCAGGGAACCCATGGCCAGGATAGCTGTCGTCGTCCTCTTCTTCTTCATTATCTTCCATCATAACCCCTCTTTCTCCATGCTTGGTCCAAACATTATAGTGGGGCATGAAAGCGGACTCAAACAGGTGGACGTGAATGGTTCTTGACGTAGAGTAATTGTGACCATTCTTACAGCCAGCACATGGACAAGGCATAAAACCATCCGCCCGCTTGTTTGCCTCAGCCGCAAGCAGAAAAGTACGCACACCATTAATGAACTAGGGAGAGCATCGGTCATCGTACATCCATTGCCGTCTCATCTTCAATACACAACACCGAAAACACCAAATTGATACAATACATAAATTTCATACATAAAGATCATACAACACTTAAATGCAACAAACAAATAACTCTCTAGCTAAAGAATTTAAATGCAACAACCAATGCGATCAAGATCGCAACTAAGGTAACAATTGATCCAACAACGTAATGATACCAAGCCTCACTATGAATGGCATATTTTCTAATCTTTCTAATCTTCAAGCGCATTTTCTCCATCTTAATCTTGTGATCATCGATGACATCGGCAACATGCAACTCCAATTCCATCTTCTCCCCCTCAATTCTTTTCAATTTTTCCTTCATATCCTCGTTTTCTCTTTCAACTAAATTTAACATCTCGACAATAGGGTCGGTTGGAATTTCCGGTTCAACTCCCTCCTACATACAAATATCTATGTCAACTTGATGGGCATAATTTGTCATAAACACGAAATGCAATGAATAGTTTTAAAAGAGAATATACCACATCCGAATCATAACCCGGACGAGGGCCGACGGGGACGGATATCAAAACCATGGCACTATGTATAACAAACAATGTATGGGTAAGATAATTATACGAGTAACTATATATCCAAATCACACAAACATCATTTTTTATATAAAACTTCATGAACAAAAGGCTCACCACAAGGTGGTGCCGGCGACGGGGACGGATATCAAAACCATGGCACTATGTATAACAAACAACATATGGGTAAGATAATTATACGAGTAACTATATATCCAAATCACACAAACATCAATTTTTATATAAAACATCATGAACAAGAGGCTCACCACAAGGTGGTGCCAGCAACGGGACGTTGCAAGCGATCGGCGGTGGTTACGACAGAGATTTAGAAGGTACTAAGTAAACCACACCTACATACGCAAACTAAGTGTTATTTTTGACCTCAAATTGCATATAAATCAAATACTAACACATATATATATAATTCCTCCCAAATTACTAAACTCAAAAATCAATCACTATATAAAGCACTGCACGAGCTAATCTAGCAATGAGAGATGAAAGGACAAAGTTGCTAACCTTTGTGATCATTTGAATGGATGGGGGCCTTCAAATCTTGACAAATTTTGGGCAAAATGTGTGATGAGCTTGAGAGGAAGAGGGAAAAGAACAGAGAGGAGAGGGGAAAGGGGAAGAACAGAGCGTGCTCGGGTGGACGAAGGGTCTATGTAGGACGACCTTTAGTACCAGTTCGTGATACGGCCCGATACTAAAGGTGCCGGAGGGGCCCCGGACTAACAACATCCTGCCACCACTCACTTTAGTACCGGTTCGTGGCACGAACCGGTGCTAAAGGTTCGCCACGAACCGGTACTAATGGGAGCGGCCGGCTAGACGTTGGAACTGGCACTAATGCACACATTAGTGCCGGATCAAATTCAAACCGGCACTAATGTGCTTCACGTTTGACCCTTTTTCTACTAGTGTGGATTTCTCGCACTACATGGTGTTTGAGAAACGAATGACCGAGACGCAGTCTTTCAGAAGCATTATCTCTAACCCCGGGTAGATAGTACCAACCGACATCCCCTACATCTGCTAGCCTACCACTTGAAGAGGTCATGCAACCTACTAAACAATGCTAGAGCCCGTAATAGCTTATGGATGCACACGAAATTTTCTAGCTTGAATAATCTTATGATCCCTTTCTTCCTGGGTGGCGGACCATAGGAGGATCACACGGTATAACCCCGGAATCTCCTAGGACAACACTGGTATAACCACAGGTGCCCAAAACCAATAATCCACCCAGATGTGTATTAAAGTTGACACCTTAGAAATGAACAATTAATTAACAAACTCACATTTGTCATGGATACACTCAAACCTATTCCACGTCTACTAGCATAGCATAACAATATAAGCATAACGTAGAAGTAACTCCCAAGGGTTTGATAATGAAACAAGTAATAGGTTCTACCTCATCAACTACTTCCCAATACCCACATGTTAATCACATCCTAATCATGCAGTGTTTGAGGATTGTAACTAATGCATAAAAACTAGGTATGAAAGAGTACGATCATTGTGTTACTTGCCTTGCTGACGATCTGCAAAACCTAGTGACTCATAGTAGCACGCTTCGCACTCCAGGTGTTCTACCGCAAACAAACAATAGCATACATAAGCAATCAAGCAAAGATTCACGGGGAAAACTCAAATAAGAAGATCTAACCAGAAAGTTCAACTGAAGAAATCCGGTTTGCAAAAAGAATAACGATCTATGCACTTGTTTCACCTGATTTGGATAAACGAGCGAAATATATACTAGATTGAAGATTAGGGCAGAAATCGTGATCAGAAATAATCGCGGAAAAACTCTGGAAAAAGAAAGCTGACAAACAGGCTAACGAATGAACGTTCGCTGTCTGCTACTAACCGACGAACAACATTCGTTAAAACGAACGTACGGATGAACGTCCTCTTCATAAATAAACCGACGGAAAACCGAATGAACCGATCTATTTAAAAAAACTAGATCTAGGGTTTTCTAAAAAAACCAACGGTTTTCCCGAGAAAATAGGACGGCAGCGGTGGCTACCTCGAGGTCCGCGTAATTGGCGGCGGCGGGCAGTGGCTCCGATGGCGGGCGGGGTTGACGGCGGCGGGAAGCGGCGCAGCGGGAAGCGGCATGGCGGGCGGCGGTGTCGCGGCGAGAGGCGCTGGCGGCGGGAGGCAGCACGGCGGGAAGCGGCGCGGCAGGCGGAGGCTTCATGGTGCGGTGGCGTCGCTATGGGAGGCGCCGGTGGCAGGAGGCGGCGCTAGGGTTCAGGCGGGGCGGGCGGTGTCGCGGGCCTTGGGCCTGGCCTTAAAAAGCCGGTCGGGCAATGTCCTAGTCGGTTAGGTCGGTGCTCTTTTTTTTAAACCTGAATGTCGGTGGGAACGACACCTATGGGATCACTGGGATCCCATCTACGGTCGGCGGGTGCGGGGTCGTGAGGAGAGCAGATTTAGGAGCTAGCACACAGATCGTTTACCCAGGTTCGGGCCGCGAGGATGCGTAAAACCCTAGTCCTGCTTTGGTGGATGTATTGAGTGTTCTTTAGCTTTTTGAACTAGCTACGGTGGTTGTGTCGTTCCAAAAACCCGAATCCCTCTCTTGGTCACCTCGGACCTCCTTTTATAAGAAAAAGGGGTTGCCAAAGTGGCACACAGGAGGTGGAAAGGCCTATAGTGCGCAAGCTTATCGCACGACATTATGAGACAAAGTGCATTAAATGCGCTATGTAGGTGTCCATTAGCTTTATCGGTGGCGGGAACGAGGGGCGTCCTGTCCGTCGCTCCTCCGCCTTGGTTCGACACGCGCCCAGGCTAGCGATGCTGTCAGGACCCCGATTCCCAGTCACATCGATCTAGCCGGTAACACCTCATATCACATTGCGGCCTCACGCATGGTATTCCCCGGGTGTCGCCTTACCATGGCCCGGGACCGTTTGCGCCTTTTGGCTCACGTATATGATAGTGTCGCTAGCATCCATATGACAGAGAACCCGGGACGACATGGCTAGTCGTGAACCCAAAGCGGCATAGACCTATGGAGACAGGCATACATGAATCACATCGAACATGTCGGTCATCAGCGAGTGAATCCGGGCTGTATCACTGGGCTAACAAGACTCCGGATGTCACCGTGTGACATTTCCCCAAAGGGACAGACATAGGAACGAAGTGAAACACATGCCGGCCAGCCAAGTGTCTAGAGCAGTAGTGCTAGGCTAGCAGGACTCCGGTGAACCGGGCTGTAGCGGACTACTATCACTCAGGAAGCACTAGACTACATTTCCCCATGCGAGAGGCTGCCAAGGATAAACCACTAGATTGTCGGATCCCGCTCATACCGAGCATTTCAATCATACACACAATATGCCCGATATGAGTGCATACAACAGGGCATCACAACAAAACACTACAACTCAAGTACTTTAATTAAAAGCTCCAGAGAGCCATACATAACATGTTCATACAGGTAGGGGTCACATGACCCGACACTCAAGTCATACAAGCATGCAAGCACATGCGGAAGCAAATAGTCTGAGTACAGACACTAGAAAGCAAGAAGGCTTCCTGTCTATCTACATAGGGCCCTTCATGGCCAGGATCACCACCTGGGTGGCTAGTCACTCGTCGACATCAAGGTCTACGTAGAACCCATCGGAGGGGGTGGTGTTGTCATCTGAAAACAGTAATTACGCAATCATGAGTACAGAGGTACTCAGCAAGTCTTACAACAGAACCTACTATACATGCTCATTCTCAAGAAGGTGGTGGGGTTATTGCAGCAAGCCAGCTTTGACTCTTGGCTAAGCTATCCTACGAGACTCCACTAGTAAAATAGTTTCCGCACACGAGTCCACTACTCACCAACACAATACCACACCGGGGATCCTCCCTCGTCATCCTACGAGAGGGCCATCCTCGGTACTCACACTTATATTGAGTCTTTTAGTAGTAACCATTAACTTGTCGATGAACTGTATAGGCAACCAAGTTGTCCTTTACCGCGGACGCGGCTATTCGAATAGTTTTAAACCCTGCAGGGGTGTACTTCATCATACATGCTTTCACCACTTACCGCCGTTTACACGACATGTACTCGGCAACCTTCAAGCGGTAGCCCAACGAGGGTGTCGCCACGGCCTACATAACACCCAAGTCTCTAGTCCAGGTTTATTGCCTATCCAGGTTCCATCCGCAGGGAGTCCGGCCGAGGGTTCCACATACGGCCCCGAATGATGTGAACACGGTTCCACACTCGGTACACCGTGCCACGGTGTATCTACTACAACATAGCCCACCCCTAGGATCAGCGCTACGCACGACCGCCAACACATAACCTACAAACACCAGAAACTAAGTGCAACTCCTGGACAGAGTACTAGGGTGATTAAGAAGCCGAGAGGGTCAATTAAGGATCCCAATGCATGGTAGTAGCTGATTCTTAAAATCACACATACAGATCTCAGTTCTTAAGGACGACCTCAATGAAACGACCCACCATGTACTCCTACATGGACTCTCATTGATACCTTTACCAAATCATGTTCAACACATCCCTCACATTACCGACATAATCACTTCACTCTAGCCCATCACCCAGATGAACCAGACCTGACACAACTCTAAGCATAGCAGGCATAGCAAGGTAGGAAACACATACATGGCTCAATCAACTCCTACACATGCTAGTGGGTTTCATCTAGCTACTGTGGCAATGACAGGTCATGCAGAGGATAAGGGTTCAAGTACCATAGCACACATCAGTTTGAATCACGTTGTCTTAATGCAGTAAACAAGAGCAGAAGCGAGAACATGGGTTTGTATCGGAATGATCAATGGGTTGCTTGCCTGATATAGTGGTAGTAGGGTACTGCCATTCAGACGGATACTCGGGGTTATCCTCGGAGGCAGAACCTACCACGAAAGACACACCGAAACATAATCAACATATGACAATATGCAACAATATGATGCATGCTATGACATGGCAAAATGAATGTGTCTTGGCCTAATGCAAGCTAAAATAGGAAGGAATAACTCATTTGAATCAAAGATTCAAATGTTAGCTCATTTAACATAGCCTTATTAGTGCATTATCTTATTTTGCTTAAACAGCAAGGTTAACTTGTTTTTTCATGCATGAAACCATTACAAATGGATAGATTGAATTTTTCTGATCATTTTTCATCCATAAATTGTTTGATTTGGAGCTATGGTTGATTTTCTATGATTTTTAGAAGTTTTGGCTATTTTCTGGAATTTCCTATATAAGAATAATTCCAGTAATTGAATTAATGCGTCAGCATGACATAGGTGTGACGTCAGCAGTCAACTGGGTCGGCCAGGTCAAACCTGACTAGTGGGCCCTGTCTATCAGTGACTCAGCTAACTAACAGGATTAAATTAACACTAATGAACTGTCAGTGGGGCCTGGGCCCACATGTCAGGGACTAAACTAATTAAAATTAGTTTGTATTAATCCTAAACTAATTAACAGGCCGGCCCCACCTGTCATAGGCTCAGGGGGAGGTCAACCTGTGCCCCCACGGGGTCAAACAGGGTCAACTCGCCGGCGTTTCGCCGCCGGCGAGGCCAAACGCGGCGGAGCAGCGCGGGTTTTGCACTCCGGCGACCAAAAGGACGGCGGAGACCATCTACGTGATGCGGGGAGGGAGCCGCGTCGAGTGGTGGCAGTGGGTGGAGCTGGGGTGGCCGGAAACGTCACCGACGACGAGTTTGGCGGCGGCTGGAGCTCGGGTAAGGTTGAACTAGTCGCTAGGGTGCACGGGGAGGCGCGTGGTTTGGTGCGTTCAGCTCTTGGGGGTGCGGTAGGGCTAGTGGACAGGGTGGCGCGGCCATTGGGTGGCCGGAGCCTCATCGGCGACGAGCTCCGCGGCGGTGTGTGCGGGTGAGCTACGTGCGGTCTCTACGGGGCTCGAGAGAGGGAGCGGAGAGGGTGGGGAGGTGGCTAAGCTCATGGGGGTCATGTCGAGGCAGTCCGCGAGGTCGGTGATGAGCTGATGCGGCGGGCACGGCGAAGGGGATCTCCGGTGGCCGGAGTTGAAGACGAGTTCGGTGCAGCGTCTCCGGGGCGAGCGAGCGCTCGGTGCTCGGCCTACTCGCATTGGTAGAAAAAGGGCCTGTTGTCCCGGTTCATAAGGGCCTTTTGTCCCAGTTCCTGAACCGGGACTAAAGGGTCGGTACTAATTCCCTGCCTCTTTAGTCCCGGTTCAATCCAGAACCGGGACTGATGGGCCTCCACGTGGCCTGTGCGCGGAGCCCAGGCAGGAGACCCTTTTGTCCCGGTTGGTGGCACCAACGGGGACCAATAGGCATCCACGCGTCAGCATTTCTGTGGGTGGGGTTTTTGATTTTTTTAAAGGGGGGGTTGGGGGTTTTGGGGGTTTTGGGGGGTTAATATAGGTGTTTCATATATTGTGTTAGCTAGCTACAATTAATAGAGAGAAGTGTCCTCTCTTATGTCCGTGCTTGGTCGACGCTACGTACTATTCATACGTATAGAGAGGACTAGACACGTTAGCTAGATAGTAAGCAGACGAAGGAAACAGAAGATCATCATGAACATATATGCATACAGAGAGAAGTGATATCGACCACCTCTCCTTCTCCGAGAGATTGGTCGAACAACAAGTTCTGGTATATCTATTCGACACTACCGGCTACATATATACAATAATTATCTCTTACAAATATAATCATACGGACTCGTGGTCCACATAGTATTCTCCGTCTTCAGCGATCACGTGATCAAGAAAGAATGCCGCCAATTCCTCTTGAATTGCTCGCATGCGAGCTTGTGCTAGGAGTTCATCCCGCTTCCGAAACATCTAATTTGAAGAAGGGGGTCAATACATATATATATATATGAATGAATGAAACTCAACACAAATGATGGTAATGAAATAAAATTGTGAATGTTTTTATTTGCGTACTTCATATTGTTCGTCAGTGTAGCCCCGCTCACAGGTCGTGTGGCGGATGGACTCGCAAACGTAGTATCCACAGAAATCATTCCCTTTTTCTTGCCACAACCACTTTACAAGAAATAGAGGTTAATCAAACTGATAAGCAAGAATGCCAAATCAATAGGAGATGCGCGGAACATGCTACTATAGTACTTACTTTCGGGTGTCTAAATTGCAGCTTCTTCGGGAGTCCTGGAGCTTTTTTGGAGAATTTTTTCCAAACCCTGCCAGACAAAGAAAACAATTACTTGATATATCAGGAAATGAACAAAGTTGCTGATATGGTGGATAATGATCGATTTAACTTACTTCTTGAGCATTTGAGTCATGTCCGCATAGTCCTTGGGATCTTTTCGTTTTGAGTCTAAGACAGTTACTAGTCCCTGCTCAAGCTTAATCTCTAGGAGAATATAGTGGTAACTGCACACACATTCATAACTCATCAATTACATTACTATAACCTTGACTAATATATATATATATAAGGGAAACCGAATACGCACAAGACAGTAACACTCACTTGAAGTTGTAAGGAAAGAGTATTATATCTCTATTTTCATTTATTACCAACAATCGTAGCAAGTTGGCCTTGGTATCTGCGGCATGAAAGTTAACCTGAGTTGCATCTATGAGATATGTGTTAATGAACCCAATATCACCGACTTGTCTTTTCTTCAATTCGGCGATCTTCAATCTGCATAATATAGTGAGGATGATTGTAAATACATGCAATGAAAGAGCTGAGCTATATAGAGAGACTTAATGACAGAAGTAGTACTACTTACAGACAGTAGCAGGTGACCGTTGTTTTATCGAGGGCCAATTGATTGAAAAACTAAAAGAACTCCTCAAATGGAACAGGCAACAGTTCAATTCCAACGAGGTCATGCTCCTTCCCCAGAGTCTCTGCAGATTTTCAAGTACCAATCATGCAATCTTCGCATCATCATTGATAGAGATCTTTCATCTTTGACGAGAGGCTTCCCGTACTCGTATCTTTGTATCTGCACCTCCATGGGTTCATATTGTACATCGTCGGGCAGGTAATCGGCAAGATTGCTATAACCGGGCACCATCCTCAGATTATTAGCGACATTGTCGCTAGGCACCTTGAGCGGGGGGCATGATTGCTTCGCTTGTACGCCGAGCTGGGCAATTTGTTTCCCAGCTCGTCGTTCTTTCAGCCTTTGATCACTGACAGTACTTCCCGACCGCTCCGCTTCGGCAAATTCCTTTCCAATAATGCGCTCATAGTTTCCTTTCGGCGGAGACTTGGGTGGTTTTTTCAGGGCAGCCAGAGTGCGCTTCGCTTTCACCAGATCTACCTTCTCCTCTGGAGGTGGATGTCTCTTTGCTTTCAACCCTTGAAACCAGTCATCCACTTCGGTTTGCGCAATCTTCGCGTTCTCCTCTGGGGTCCTCTCGTATGGTAACTTCTCTAGAGTCTTCAGAGATGGACCGAATTTGTATGTCCTCCCGCCTCTGGCTGTACTGCTAGACGCCGGCCGAGCAGATGGAGCGGCTGACTTCTTTACTTGCTTACAAGGCGAAGGAGAAGGACTACGACGCGCCGGAGCAGCCGGAGCGGCGGCAGATCTCTTCGGCCCTTGCCGACGAGGCGGAGAAGGAGGAGGCTAGCTGCTCGAGCGCGTCGGCGCAGGCGGAGAAGGAGGCGGAGTGCCTCCACGCGCCGGAGAAGGAGCCGGTCGAGTGCCCTAATCATCACTCGTCGGAGGAGGAGGCGGTGGAGGAGGCGGAGTGCCCTGACTCGCCGGAGGAGGAGGCGGTGGAGGAGGCGGAGTGCCCTGACTTGCCGGAGGAGGAGGAGGAGGCGGAGGCGTCCAGTTTGGAAGGTTGATGAGCTCCTTCCGCCATAGGCATGGAGTCTTCAGAGCAGACCCTAGCCTAGTCTCCCCTTCACCGGTAGGGTGGTCAAGCTGGAGGTCCTCAAATCCCTCCGTTATTTCATCCACCATCACCCTAGCATATCCTTCTGGAATCGGCCGGCAGTGAAAAGTTGCGCTGGGTTCAGTAGGATAAATAGAGCCAACAGCCGCCTTGACCTTCAAATTCATCCATTGCGTCATAAGGTGGCAATTTTGAGACTCCGTGATAGCATCCACTGGATAGCTGGCAGGAGCCGTCAAGGCATGCTCCGGCTGAAGCAGCTCAGTGGAAGTCACGCTGCTTCTCCGCTGAGATGGCGGGGTAGCTTCGGGGGAAGATTCGACAGTACATTTGCTGCGATTTGCTTCTCGTTCCTCTATCGCTTGTACCCTTGATTGCAGTGCCTGCATTTGGGTCTGCTGCAATTTTTTCCTCCTCTCCTGGGATTTGTAACCGTCTGCGTCCGGAAACCCAACCTTCCATGGAATGGAGCCTAGCGTGCCTAATGTCCGTCCAGGGTGCTCAGGATTCCCGAGGGCCATTGTGAGCTCGTTGTTCTCTCTATCTGGAAAGAACGTCCCTTGCTGCGCTGCTTCGATATACTGTGAAGCTTCCTGACTGGTATGTCCATTTGATTGTTCGTCCAAATGCACTTCCCTGTTACAGGGTCCAAGGTTCCGCCAACCCCGAAGAACCAAGTCCGGCAACGGTCTGGCCAGTTAATTGTCTTTGGTTCGATCCCTTTATCAACCAGATCATTCTCAGTCTTGGCCCACTTAGGCTGGGCTACGAGGTAGCCACCTGACCCCGTGCGATGGTGATGCTTCTTCTTCGCAGCATTTTGCTTGTTTGACGCTGACATCTTCTTACTCTTTTCCGATGTCTTGTGGGCCACAAATGCGGGCCAGTGATCTCTGATCTTCTCATCTCTGCCCTTGAATTCTGGTGTCTCTTTATTTTCGACAAACTTATTCAGCTCTTTCTTCCACCTCCTGAATAGTTCTGCCATCCTCTCAAGAGCAAAAGACTTGATTAATTGCTCTTTAACTGGCTTCTCTGGATCATCCTCTGGCAGTAGGGTGAAATTTGACTTCAGCTCAGTCCAAAGATCATTTTTCTGCATATCATTGACATAAGACACCTCAGGGTCTTCTATAGCCGGCTTTAACCATTGCTGGATGCTGATCGGGATCTTGTCCCTAACCAAAACCCCGCACTCAGCAACAAATGCGCTCTTTGTCCGGAGGGGTTCAATCGGTTGGCCGTCGGGCGCGATTGCTATGATCTCAAACTTTTCATCCGAGCTCAACTTTTTCTTCGGGCCTCGTCTCTTTACCGAAGTTGTGCTCGATCCGGAGGGCTAGAAAAAAGAACAAAGACTTAATTAATATGTGTACATACCAAAACAATGAATGCATCAATTAGCTAGTCAGCAGAAGCTTAACTAATATATATACCTGGACGGACTCGGTTCGGTCACCGGAGACGTCATCACGTTCTCCTTCTTGCACTAGCATTGGGTCACCGGAGCCGTCCTCACGGTTTCCTTATTGCACCAGCATTAGGTCACCGGAGCCATCATAATCATAGCCAGCTGCTTCCAGACCATCGGTGTCATTGAGAAACAACGAGACGACGACATCACTTCCTCGTGCGATTATGTCCCCCCAACAACTCTTCTTGTACTTTGCCTCGGGCGGGGTCCATAGTTTCTACAAATAATGACAACATGGCAATTATTATTCAAACATGACATATGGATATATTAGTGGCAAACATAGAACTAATATTAATTAGTGGCCTCGAGGCTGCTTCTCTAGGGTTTGGGGTGGCCTCAACGCTGCTTCTCTAGGGTTTGGGGTGGCCTCGACAACGCTTCAAGGATAAAAAAAGAAGAGGAAGAAGAAGAAAAAAAGAGGAGAAGAAAGAATAGAGGAGTTCTTACATGTGGCCGTCGGGAACAGTAGAGGAGTTCTTCTCCTCTATTCTTTCTTCTCCTCTTTTTTTCTTCTTCTTCCTCTTTTTTTTTATCGGGAACGAGGGTCATCGAGGGTCACCGAGCGGTAGAGGAAACCCTAAATAGCAAGTATCGTGGGTGTGAGATACATGTGGCCGTCGGTGTCGGACACTACATCCACGTCCCACAAGTGACATGGGTGTCGAAGCCCGCGCCACTTGTGGGACGTGGATGTAGTGTCGAACACCGACGGCCACATGTATCTCACACCGACGATACTTTCTATTTAGGGTTTCCTCTACCGCTCGGCGACCCTGACCCTCGACGACCTTCGTTCCCGATAAAATAAAGAGGAAGAAGAAGAAATAAAAGAGAAGAAGAGGAGGAAGAAGAAAAAAACCTCTTTATTTTATCGGGAACGAGGGTCGTCGACGGTCAGGGTCGCCGAGCGGTCTTCTTCTTTTTTTTCTTCTTCTTCCTCTTTATTTTATCGGGAACGAGGGTCGTCGAGGGTCAGGGTCGCCGAACGGTAGAGGAAACCCTAAATAGCAAGTATCGTGGGTGTGAGATACATGTGGCCGTCGGTGTCGGACACTACATCCACGTCCCACAAGTGACGTGGGCGTTGAAGCCCGCGCCACTTGTGGGACGTGGATGTAGTGTGCGACACCGACGGTACATGTATCTCACACCGATGATACTTTCTATTTATTGTTTCTCCTCTACCGCTCGGCGACCCTCGACGACCCTCGTTCCCGATAAAATAAAGACGAAGAAGAAGAAAAAAAGAGGAGAAGAAAGAATAGAGGAGAAGAACTCCTCTACTATTTCTTCTCCTCTTTTTTTATTCTTCCTCTTCTTTTTCTATCCTCTTCTTCCTCTCATGTTCGACGACCCTCCACCCCTCGGCGACCCTAGACCCCCTCTCAACCCCCTCATGTAAAAGTTATCGGGTAGGGGTATATCGACAACGACATACCCGATACATACATACATACATACATACATATCACATGCATCCATACATATATGAAAAAAATTAATATCTACTAATTAACAACCAAAATAAAAAAACTAATACATATAGGAAGAAGAAGAAAAAAGAAGAGAAGAAAGAATAGAGGAGAAGAACGCCCCTCTTTTTTTTTTCTTCCTCTTCTTTTTTTATCCTTTTCTTCCTCTCATGTTCGACGACCCCCTCTCGACCCCCTCTCGACCGTCGACCCCCTCCCGACCCTCATATATAAAACATTTTCTTCCATCTATTCCTTCTTCCTAAATATATAACACTTTTTTAAAATGAAACTAACCTAAAATGTACTAAATCAAAGAACATATATAGATAAAAATTTTCTAATTAAAAATCTAACTTTTACATATATGTATTTTTAAAACACTATTACAATTGAAAAAATACATATACATACAAAAACATGTAAAAAATACATATATATATGAACATACATCAAAAAATACGTATATCTAAAAAATACATACATACACATATATATGAAAATATAAAAACATGTAAAAAATAGCATGTATAATAAAAAAATGCACGACGGCGGCGGGGGCGGCAGACGTGCGGTGCTCACAGAGGCGGCGACGTTCGGGGCAGGCGACGGCGGCGCGCGGCGACGGTGTCGGCCGAGGGCGCGGGTGACGGCGTCGGGCGAGGGCGCGGGCGACGGCGTCGGGCGAGGGCACGGGCGACGGTCGGCGAGGGCGCGGGAGACGGTGACTCGGGGCGCGGGCGACGGCGACGACTGGGGCGGCGGGCGGCGTTGGGGCAGCCTGGAGGCATCGATGTGCTCGGCGTCGATGTGCTGGCTTATATAGCAAAGGCATTGGTCACGGTTTGTGGCACAAACCGTGACCAATGCCCCCCTTTAATCCCAGTTGGTGCCACCAACCGAGACCAAAGGCCTTTTTGCAGTAGCCCAAAGGGCGGGAAGCGGCGGCCTGTGGTCTCGGTTGGTGGCACCAACCGGGACTAAAGGGGGGCATTGGCCACGGTTTGTGCCACGAACCGTGACCAATGGCCCCCTTTAGTCCCGGTTGGTGCCACCAACCGGGACCAAAGGCCTTGTGCGGCTGCGTCGAAAGTTTAGTACCACCTCGCTAGTTGAGAGGGGTGCGCAGTGGTTTATAAGCCCCACTGCCGCACCCCTGTCGAGCTTCTCTCCATTGCAGGCTTACGTGCCTAATTGTCACTGCTATGCGTGTGGGCCTACTGGGCCTCCTGCGGGCCTGAATCCTGGCCCTTTGATGGGTTTCTAGTCGTATTCAGGCCGTGGGGGCCCAGTAGGTGGCATTTTATTTTATTTTTTGTTGCTTTATTGATTTTATTTTATTTTGTTTTTTGCTTTATTTTTTAATTCTTTATGCTTTTAGTTTTAGAAAAATTATAAACTTTTTGTTAATGCCATTAGTTTTCAAATTTGAAAACACTTTCTTTGTTTTTTTGTTTTCTTTGTTGCTTTATTTATTTTATTTTGTTTCTACTTACAACAAAATACTTATTGTTGCTATTTTTTTCAGTTTTTTTGTTTTGTGTTCTGCATTATTTATTTTCTTTTGTTTTTTGCTTTATTTTTTTATTCTTTTTAGCTTTTAGTTTTAGAAAAATTATAAACTTTCTGTTAGTGCCATTTTATTTTGTGATTAACTTTACTAGAAACATAGTTTTTTTCCTGTTTTTTTGATTTGTTTTTTGCATTATTTATTTTCTTTTGTTTTTTGCTTTAATTTTTAATTCTGTTTGCTTTTAGGTTAGCAAAATTATAAACTTTCTGTTAGTGCCATTAGTTTTAGAAAAATTATAAACTTTCTGTTAGTGCCATTAGTTTTCAAATTTGAATAGTTAAAATTTGAATACTTTGAAAATTGTTTGAATCACAAGTTTGTGATTAACTTACTAAAAAAATGAGAATAGATGCGCTTATAGAGAAAATTCAACCTAAATTCATAGTAAATTTTTATAAATTTCAGAGAAATTCACTATGAATTTAGGTTAAACTTTTCTCTATTACAGCATCTATTTTCACTTTGAGAGGAGCTCAACAAGGAAGAGAGGGAAGGGCTTATAAACTGGTGTGAGCCCCCTTCGGTTGGCGAGGTGGGACTAAACTCTGCCCGCAACGAGGACCAACCCTTTAGTCCCGGTTTGTGGCACAAACCGGGACTAATGGTCATGGGTCAGGGGTGAGGAGCAAAATTATAAACTTTCTGTTAGTGCCATTAGTTTTAGAATGTTGAAAGTTGGCATGGGCCAGGTACTAATGGTCATGGTATTACGAGGGACGAACCATAAGACATGAAAGCATTTCAAATGAACTCCGGAAAATTTGAAAGTTGGCATGGTATCATAATTTCACCCACATAGCATGTGCATGTACAAAACGGACAATGGTAGCATGTTCGTGTGTTACAAAGTTGGCATGGTATCATCATAATAGTTGCGGGAGAAAGTCTTCACTTTTTCTTCGCTTGTGTCATTTGCTTATTGCGCCATAACGTGGATAATCTTCATTGTTTATCAGGATGCTTGGGTCAGCCTTGTCATTGAAGGGAGGAATTTCATGAAACTTTTCATAATCTTCAGACATTTCTGTCTTGCCGTCCACTCCCAGGATGTCCCTTTTTCCTGAAAGAACTATGTGCCGGTTTGGCTCATCGTATGATGTATTCGCTTCCTTATCTTTTCTTTTTCTCGGTTTTTTAGACATGTCCTTCACATAGATAAGCTGTGCCACATCATTGGCTAGGACGAACGGTTCGTCAGTGTAACCAAGATTTTTCAGATCCACTGTTGTCATTCCGTACTGTGGGTCTACCTGTACCCCGCCGCCTGATAGATTGACCCATTTGCACTTAAACAAAGGGACCTTAAAATCAGCTCCATAGTCAAGTTCCCATATGTCCACTATGTAACCATAATATGTGTCCTTTCCGCTCTCGGTTGCTGCATCAAAGCGGAGTTTTGGTTGGTGCTCTTTTGATCTTGGGCGATCGTGTAAAATGTATTCCCATTTATCTCTTATCCTTTGTAAGTCAATACAGTCAAAGATGGTCCCCTGGACAACAAGTACAACTCATCACAAACAGTGTTGTCATCTCTGAGACGTGTTTCCAACCAACTACTAAAAGTCCTGATGTGTTCACATGTAATCCAGTCGTCGCACTGCTCCGGGTGTTTGGAGCGCAGACTGTTCTTGTGTTCATCGACATACGGGGTCACCAAGGTAGAGTTCTGTAGAACTGTGTAGTGTGCTTGAGACCAAGAATATCCGTCCCTGCATATTATTGAGTCTCTTCCAACAGTGCCTTTTCCAGTCAGTCTCCCCTCATACCGCGATTTAGGGAGACCTATCTTCTTAAGGCCAGGAATGAAGTCAACACAAAACCCGATAACATCCTCTGTTTGATGGCCCATGGAGATGCTTCCTTCTGGCCTAGCGCGGTTACGGACATATTTCTTTAGTACTCCCATGAACCTCTCAAAAGGGAACATATTGTGTAGAAATACGGGCCCCAAGATGACAATCTCATCGACTAGATGAACTAGGACGTGCGTCATGATATTGAAGAAGGATGGTGGGAACACCAGCTCGAAACTGACAAGACATTGCGCTACATCACTCCTTAGCCTTGGTACGATTTCTGGATCGATCACCTTCTGAGAGATTGCATTGAGGAATGCACATAGCTTCACAATGGCTAATCGAACGTTTTCCGGTAGCAGCCCCCTCAATGCAACCGGAAGCAGTTGCATCATAATCACATGGCAGTCATGAGACTTTAGGTTCTGAAACTTTTTCTCTAGCATATTTATTATTCCCTTTATATTCGACGAGAAGCCAGTCGTGACCTTCATACTGAGCAGGCATTCAAAGAAGATTTATTTCTCTTCTTTCGTAAGAGCGTAGCTGGCAGGACCTTTATACTGCTTCGGAGTTATGCCATCTTTTTCGTGCAAATGTTGCAGGTCCTCCCGTGCCTCAGGTGTATCTTTTGTCTTACCATATACGCCCAAGAAGCCTAGCAGGTTCACGCAAAGGTTCTTCATCATGTGCATCATGTCAATTGAAGAGCGGACCTCTAGGTCTTTCCAGTAGGGTAGGTCCCAAAATATAGATTTCTTCTTCCACATGGGTGCGTGTCCCTCAGCGTCATTCGGAACAGCTAGTCCACCGGGACCCTTTCCAAAGATTACGTAGTGTAAATCATTGACCATAGCAAGTACGTGATCACCGGTACGCATGGCGGGCTTCTTCCGGTGATCTGCCTCGCCTTTGAAATGCTTGCCTTTCTTTCGACATCGATGGTTGGTCGGAAGAAATTGACAATGGCCCAGGTACACATTCTTCCTGCATTTGTCCAGGTATATACTTTCAGTGTCATCTAAACAGTGCGTGCATGCGTGGTATCCTTTGTTTGTCTGTCCTGAAAGGTTACTAAGAGCGGGCCAATCATTGATGGTAACGAACAGCAACGCCTTAAGGTTAAATTCCTCCTTTCTGTGCTCATCCCACGTACGTACACAGTTTCCATTCCACAACTGTAAAAGTTCTTCAACTAATGGCCTTGGGTACACATCAATTTTGTTGCCCGGTTGCTTAGGGACTTGGATGAGAACTGGCATCATAATGAACTTCCGCTTCATGCACATCCATGGAGGAAGGTTATATATACATAGAGTCATGGGCCAGGTGTTGTGATTGCTGCTCTGCTCCCCGAAAGGATTAATGCCATCCGCGCTTAAAGCAAACCATACATTCCTTGGGTCCTTTGCAAACTCGTCCTAGTACTTTCTGTCGATTTTTCTCCACTACGACCGGTCAGCGGGTGCTCTCAACTTCCCATCTTTCTTTCGGTTCTCACTGTGCCATCGCATCAACTTGGCATGCTCTTCATTTCTGAACAGACGTTTCAACCGTGGTATTATAGGAGCATACCACATCACCTTCGCAGGAACCCTCTTCCTCGAGGGCTCGCCGTCAACATCAACAGGGTCATCTCGTCTAATCTTATACTGCAATGCACCGCATACCGGGCATGCGTTCAGATCCTTGTATGCACTGCGGTAGAGGATGCAGTCATTAGGGCATGCATGTATGTTCTCCACCTCCAATCCTAGAGGGCATACGACCTTCTTTGCTGCGTATGTACTGTTGGGCAATTCGTTATCCTTTGGAAGCTTCTTCTTCAATATTTTCAGTAGCTTCTCAAATCCTTTGTTAGCCACAGTATTCTTTGCCTTCCACTGCAGCAATTCCAGTACGGTACCGAGCTTTGTGTTGCCATCTTCGCAATTGGGGTATAACCCTTTTTGTGATCCTCTAACATGTGATCGAACTTCAGCTTCTCCTTTTGACTTTCACATTGCGTCCTTGCATCGACAATGACCCGGCGGAGATCATCATCATCAGGCACATCGTCTGGTTCCTCTTCATCTTCAGCAGCTTCACCCGTTGCAGCATCATTGGGCACATCGTCTGGTTCCTCTTGATCTTCACCAGCTCCCCCCGTTGCAACATCACCATATTCAGGGGGCACATAGTTGTCATCGTACTCTTCTTCTTCGCCGTCTTCCATCATAACCCCTATTTCTCTGTGCCTCATCCAAACATTATAGTGTGGCATGAAACCCTTGTAAAGCAGGTGGGAGTGAAGGATTTTCCGGTTAGAGTAAGACCTTGTATTCCCACATTCAGTGCATGGACAACACATAAAACCATTCTGCTTGTTTGCCTCAGCCGCATCGAGAAACTCATGCACGCCCTTAATGTACTCGCAGGTGTGTCTGTCACCGTACATCCATTGCCGGTTCATCTGCGTGCATTATATATAATTAAGTGTCCAAATTAATAGAAGTTCATCAACACATTAAAACCAAAGTGCATACATAGTTCTCATCTAACAACATATAGCTCTCCAGAGCATCTAATTAATTAAACCATACATTGAAACTATGTAAAACATTTCAATGCGAAAACAAATGCGATCATAATCGTAACCAAGGTAACAATTGATCCAACGGCATAATGATACCAAGCCTCGGTATGAATGGCATATTTTCTAATCTTTCTAATCTTCAAGCGCATTGCATCCATCTTGATCTTATGATCATCGACGACATCCGCAACATGCAACTCCAATATTATCTTCTCCTCCTCAATTTTTTTTATTTTTTCCTTCAACAAATTGTTTTCTTCTTCAACTA
Organism: Triticum aestivum; assembly: GCF_018294505.1. Classification (NCBI taxonomy): domain Eukaryota; kingdom Viridiplantae; phylum Streptophyta; class Magnoliopsida; order Poales; family Poaceae; genus Triticum; species Triticum aestivum. The sequence goes on along the minus strand of NC_057806.1, from coordinate 516,386,645 downwards.
AATTTAACCTCTCGACAATAGGGTAGGTTGGCATTTCCGATTCACATACATCCTACATAAATAAAATCTATGTCATGTTGGTCAGCATAATTTTCATAAACAATAAATGAACCAATAGTTATAAAGATAATATATATACCACATCCGAATAATAGACAGGACGAGGGCCGACGGGGGCGGATAGCAAAACTATCGCACTATATAAGATGCAATAATAAGAAAATAATACAAGTATCTATGTAAACATACAAGTAAGAATATTTTTCCTTTTAGAAAGAAGATAAGAACAAGAGGCTCACCACGGTGGTGCCGGCGATAAGCTCGGCGCGGGTGATCGACGGCGGTGAAGACGGGGACGGGGCGTGACAGACTGCTAAACCAAGACAAATACTATGGAAAATGGAGCTTGGAGGTCGAGCTTGGAGAGGAGAAAGCTTAAGTAGTGTGGCTCGGGAATTCCATCAAACACCTTGTGTGCATAGGAGGTGAGCTAGAGCACCACCAAGCCCTCTCCCCCTCGGCCAGAGAAAAACAGAGCACTGGGGTGCTCTGCTCGCGAGCGAGGGGTATATATAGGCACCTCATTGGTCCCGGTTGGTGACATGAGTCGGGACTAAAGGGGAGCCTTTGGTCCCGGTTCAAGCCACCAACCGGGACCAATGGTGGTGGGCCAGGAGCGAGGCCCATTGGTCCCGGTTCATCCCACCAACCGAGACCAAAAGGTCCAAATGAACCGGGACCAATGGCCCACGTGGCCCCGCCGGCCCCCTGGGCTCACTAACCGAGACCAATGCCCACATTGGTCCCGGTTCTGGACTAAACCGGGACTAATGGTCTGACCCGGCCTAGACCAAAGCCCTGTTTTCTACTAGTGTCGATGTAATCGATGATGGCGGAGCTCGTGGACACGATGGCGCGGTGCAAGGACGATGGAGGGCGCGACTATGACGACGATGTGGCGACAGGGGTGTCGGCCATGGTGGGGGAACGGCGAGGGAGAGACACAGGGGGGAATGGCGTGTCCAGGGGCTTCGGTGCGCGACGTGGAGGCATCCAGACGTCCAGGGGCACGGGCGGCAAGAAGGTGGCGCCATGGCGAGCTCAGACACGCCGGCGTCACCTCCCTGCCTACCTGGCGGGGAAGAAGCAGCTGGCTGGCGCGGGCCAGCATAGCGCTAGGCCGTCAGGTGGGCCGGCTGGTGGGCTAGGTGGGCTGCGCCAGGTAAGTTCCTCTCTCTCTCTCTCTTTCTTTCTTTTGTTTATATTTATTATATTATTTCTGTAACTTCAAGGCTTTATTAAAAATGCCAAGGCATTTCCAAAGATCATAAAATTAATCATGGCTACTACTTATAGTATATCCAACAGCAAACATTTTAGTTTATGATTATTTGAGCATATAAAATATTTTATTGCATTTAAATGCCCAAATGCAAATACTATAAGAATTAATCCAATGACGTTAAGATGTCCTAGAAAAATGTGCACCATTTTTGTCAAAGTTTTTAACCCAAAACAAAAAGGGTGGGCTTTTTAGAAGGGCATTTCAGGTTCATTGAAAAAGTTTTTAGTAAACCCTAGTTGTTCCAGGGGGGGTGTTGGGGGTTCTGTCATCCCAATTTCAGTTTTCTGGGAATTTAAGCATGATGCACATGTTCAACCAATCCTAATGCATGACTAACACATGGATGTGACAACTCACCGCCACTCAAAAGAATCTCGTCCCAAGATTTAGGATCCTCCGGGAAGAAGGTGGGGTACTCAAGTCGGAGACGATCCTCCCTTTCCCAACTGGCTTCTTTCTCGGAATGGTGTGACCATTGAACCTTGAGAAACTTGATATTATGGCGTCGAGTGGTACGCTCGGCTTGATCAAGGATACGAACGGGATATTCCCGATATGAGAGGTTATCTTGTAGATCAAGTGTTCTGTGGTCCACTCCACGGATAGGATCCACGAAGCAATGCCTGAGTTGGGAAACGTGGAAGACATCATGAACTCTAGAAAGATGCGGAGGTAGTTCCAATTGGTAGGCAACTTCTCCTCATTTGGCAAGAATGCGAAAGGGTCCAATGTAACGAGGAGCCAATTTGCCTTTGATACCGAAACGATGGGTTGATGTGAACTGGGGCCCGATCTTTCGATGAGGGAGGTAACTACAATTTTTGGGTGGGACTTGACCCTCACGATCCAGCTACCAACCGTACAGGAAGAACCGTACACGACTGATATCCACGGCAATCACTGAACCAACTCCACGGCGTTATCGACTGAGCCAACGGCGCGATCGACCTATCCACGAAGGATTTTTCCTGCAAGAAAATCGAAGAACATGCAAGAAATAATAGCCAAGCAATCTCAAAATTGTGAATATGCTAGATGGGATTAATCTCACAAGATGGGGTTCCGATAGGATGTCTTGACGGTCGCACTAGCCGCTATGAGCGAAGACAAATAAAAGTAGCAATATAGCTAAACTTCTCTAAACAAAACCCGAGTATAAACCCTAACCTAGATTGACTATTTATTAAAGGTGGACGTACGACGAGTCTGTCCGTTGTTCCATAGGATGTTGGGCCGTAAGATGACCTGACGCTGTACGGCGGCTGCGGTTGCTTCGGTTGGCCCATCCTGGTGCAAGTCTTTGGCCACATCACGTTACTTCTCTTGTTAATTTAGACAAAACAAAATTGTCTGACTCTTGTGACGTTGGCCCTTTGCTCCTCATGCATGATGGATGGAATGGATGGTTCGGTGGTGGAGTCCATGCATGCAAGGACTGTAAAGTGCATGCATGCAAAGAGTGTTACTCTTCTTTATTTGTTTTTCTGATTCCTTTATTCCTGAATATAAATAAATCAAAATATAAGTGTACTATCTTATTCTCGTCAGTTAAATCATATGTGCAAAGAAACGATTGTACCTGGCCATTTATTTGTCTCGCACGCGTAGATGTATATATGATATCTATGTCCACATCATCCCCCCTTCCTTGAAAACAAAGTCGTCCTCGACTTTCATCTACCTGAAACTGATCATACGATAGGGCGAAAATAGGTGCAACAGGTATATATGCTGCCACGGGCAAAGCCATTTTATCCCACAAAGAGTTTGTATACAAATTATGGGGACGCAAATGAACTATTTGAGCATGTGATATGTATAGATCAGATGTTGAGACACTCAACGAAAATTTTTCAGAATTGAAAGCAAGCATACTATGAATTGTACGATCTGTTGATTTAGCTTTCTCATCATTTATTATTTCAGTAGGTGTCATAGGAAGCAAGTTAATAGTTTTTCCTTGAAACACGAGAGTATATGAATTTGTTCTACCATGATGGGTAACACTATTATCATATGCCATGGTCGACCTAACAATAAAGAACAAGCTTGCATAGGTACAACATCACAGTCAACATAATCATGATATGAACCAAGTGTAAAATGTACTCTCACACGACGCGTTACCTTTAATTTACCACAATCATTGAACCATTGGATGTAATATGGATGGGGGTGTCTTGTAGTGGTGAGGCAAAGCTTCTCTACCATCTCAATACTCGCCAAATTATTGCAGCTTCCACCATCAATGATCACACGAACAGAATGCCCTTTCACAACAAACTTAGTTTGAAAAAGATTATGACGTTGAGGCATCTCAGTATGCCCCACCTGGGCACTAAGTACTCGCATGGTTACAAGGCTTGGGTGTTGATCTGCCATCTCAGCATTAATATGTATCTCCTCTGTGTCATGCTCCTTGGTGTCACCTGCATTATTAGTGGCAAGCATAGCATGTGTATCTTCATCCAAATCACTAGCAGAGGAGTACTCACCATCTTCCCGCACAATGAATGTTCGTTTATTTGGACAGTCCTTCATCAAGTGTCAGCCACCTTTGCATATATGACACTTCATGTCTCTTGTGCGTCCAGACGAGGTGGTGGGTGCTAGAGATATTGCTTTCGAAGCTGCAGAGGATTGTGGAGCTGATTTTGAACTTGTTGGGAATGCACCATTGTTCGAGTTATGTGGTGTTGCCTCGGTAGTGGGTGGGATAGTTGGAGAGTGTGTCCATGATGAGTGACGACCTGCAGAAAAGTTACCTCGTCCCTTGTTGTGTCGTCCCTGTACTTCCCCTTCAGCTTTACAAGCAAAATGAAACAAACGAGTAATAGAATTGTACTCCTTATAGTTCAATATATCCTGAATATCACGATTCAAACCAACTAAAAATCTAGCCATCATAGCATCGTTGGTTTCAACTAATCCACATCGCACTAAGCCAGTTTGCAATTCTTGATAATAATCCTCTACAGAGCTGCTACCTTGTTTTAAACATTGCAATTCATTTAGTTTATCACGAGCATAATATGAAGGAACATAACGCTGTCGCATAGCTCGTTTTAAAGCATCCCAAGTAGTAGGTATATTATTTGCATTAATACGACAATATTCACTCCACCACATGGAAGCAATGTTTGTAAATTCACTAGTGGCTGCCCTAACTCTTTGGTTCTTAGGAATATCATGACATGCAAATTTTTGTTCAACAGAAAGTTACCAGTCAAGATAAACATCTGGATTATATTTACCATTGAAAGCAGGCATAGTAAATTTGATTTTTGCAGTAGAGTGTTCATAATCTCTAACATCATACCTAGGTTGACCTCGTGCCATATCGTGACGGTTGAAACATAGTTGTCGATGAGCACGGTCATTGTGGTGGTTGACCATTTGGTCATCTTCGGTGTCACCAGAATAATCCTCGTAGTTGTCCCCATGTTGCTCGACGCGGGGAGGAATTTGTTGGTGCTGGTTTATGGTGGCGGCATCAGTGGCAGTAGCTGGGTGTTGTGGATGACCCGCGGGCACACGCCGAGCTCGCGAAATAGTGGCAACACCCGCGGCGTTCCGAGGATCAACGTTGGTGTTGACGTGGGGTGCAGCCTACAACTCATCCAGACGTGACAAGATGTCCTGTAGATGTGTGTTGGCAACACCCTATGCATCCTCGATGGCCTTGAGCCTCTCTTCGGCCGCAATTTGAGCACCCTCAAGTTGTGCGAGACGCTCGCTAGTGACTTTCACATCCGCGGTGAGACCCTCAAGTGTGGGTTGATCCTGTGCCATTGTTAGCGAAAGAGAAAAACACAGTGTATAAACCCTATCAACTAGTAGGTCGTGGTGGGAAAAAAATCGCTCACACTCAAGCTTAGTATCAAATTCTTACTTGTTCTTACCAATGCAACAGGTGGTGATCAGCGCGTTGGTGTTGGCTTCAAACGACCGATGAAGATTGGTTGGAGCGATACCCAGGAATCAGTAGAGCCGGGACCTGTACTTATTTGTAGGAAAAAAATGTAGCTTGGAAAAGGCTTCTCAACTCACAATATTGGTGGCACAATTTAGAAAAAAGCAATGCAAGTTGAATAATTGCTCAAACTCCTAACTAGTGCTGGCAGTCGACTAGCAAGAGAGAAAAACAATCTAAGCCCAGATACTGAATCACATGTATGTGAAAATTGTTGAGTAGGAGAAGACACACAAATATATAATAAAACTTGAAACAGATGATGTGTGTGCAGTGTCCAAAGTGCAGTAGCAAAAATAATAGATGCTAGTCCAGAACGGAACAAAACAGCCCAGAATAGATGCTAGCCGGCCTGATTTGTTTTTTTATTTCTTTTTTCTTCTTTTTTTCACTTTTTGGTTCTTTTTTTTCACTTTTTTTGTTTTTTTCTTTTTCTTTTGCTTTTTTTCTTTCACCAGGCCGGTTACCAAAGTATACGCACGGACGGAGATAGGACTAACAAGAAACTTGTGTGCTCTTCGAGATGCAAAAAGCAAACTGCACAACACAACTCACGGTGACGGGGGGTGATGGAACGCGTGCTAAAAGAGGTGATGGGTAATGCAACGTGTGCTAATAGTGGTGGAAGTAATCAAGTACTGATGGATGATGGGATAGGATCGGGATGCTCTTGTCTAGCGGACAGAAGCTGAGGCATGGGGTGCAGGTGCAGCTCGTGCAGGCGCATGTGCGAAATTGAATACACCCGAAAAGCGGCGAACGACGCGGCAGGCGGATGGATTAGCGTGGCACGCAACTAAACAAAGGAAGATTCGTCTTTCGTTTACCTGTTCAGATCACGGATGAATTTGCGGCGAAAAATATCATGGACAAAAGCAAAGTTTGATCTAGTAGAGAATTTTCTCACGGACCAATCTAGACGAGCACTAGTATTAGATGAATGCAACCAAAAATTCAACAAAGAAAATATGAGATGCAAATTGCTAAAGGCTAAAAAAGATAGGTGCAGCGGATGAACTAATCTGTTTTTTTGGCTTTTTTTGGGTTGTAGGACAGAAAAATAATCTAACCTATTAAAACTGTAAATCTCTCACCGATGAACCTGAAAACTGATACCACTTGATGTGAACTGGGCCCGATCTTTCGATGAGAGGGAGATAACTATGATTTTTGGGTGGGACTTGACCCTCACGATCCGGCTACCAACCATACAGGAAGAACCATACACGACTGATATCCACGGCAATCGCTGAACCAACTCCACGGTGTTATCGACTGAACCAATGGCGCGATCGACCTATCCACGAAGGATTTTTCCTGCAAGCAAATCGAAGAACATGCAAGAAAATAATAGCCAAGCAATCTCAAAATTGTGAATATGCTAGATGGGATTAATCTCACAAGATGGGGTTCCGATAGGATGTCTTTACGGTCGCACTAGCCGCTACGAGCGAAGACAAATAAAAGTAGCAATATAGCTAAACTTCTCTAAACAAAACCCGAGTCTAAACCCTAACCTAGATTGACTATTTATTAAAGGTGGACGTACGGCGAGTCTGTCCGTCGTTCCATAGGATGTTGGGCCGTACGATGACCTGACGCTGTACCGCGGCTGCAGTTCTTCGGTTGGCCCATCTTGGTGCAAGTCTTTGGCCTCATCACCTTACTTCTCTTGTTAATTTAGACAAAACAAAATTGTCTGACTCTTGTGACGTTGGCCCTTTGCTCCTCATGCATGATGGATGGAATGGATGGTTCGGTGGTGGAGTCCATGCATGCAAGGACAGTAAAGCGCATGCATGCAAAGAGTGCTGCTCTTCTTTAATTGTTTTTCTTATTCCTTTATTCCTGAATATAAATAAATCAAAATAGAAGTGTACTATCTTATTCTCGTCGGCTAAATCATATGTACAAAGAAACGATTATACCTGGCCATTTATTTGTCTCGCACGCGTAGATGTATATATGATATCTATGTCCACATCATGGGTTCCCTTTAACAGAGTAACCCGAAGGTAAGCCTTCTCGCCGACTTCATAAGTCATGAGCTTATGTTTACGACCATATTGGCTCTTTTGACGAGATTGGGCTATTTTCAATTTCTCACGAATCATGCGAACGTGCTCTTCTGCTTCCTGAATCATATCCGGGCCAAAGAGTTGTCTTTCCCCGGTTTCTGACCAGTTAAGAGGCGTTCGACATTTTCGTCCATAGAGAACTTCGAAAGGAGCTTTGCCCAAGCTAGCTTGATAACTATTGTTATAAGCAAACTCCGCGAATGGAAGGCATTTCTCCCAACCCATTCCGAACGAGATGACAGAAGCTCGGAGCATATCTTCCAGAATTTGATTGACTTGCTCTACTTGACCACTTGATTGTGGATGGAAGGCGGTGCTAAAAGAGTGGCGACTCCCCATAGCATTTTGGAAACTTTCCCAAAAGCAAGAGGTGAAAAGACTCCCACGATCTGAGTTAATTTCCAATGGGACACCATGAAGAGATACTATTAGGGAGATGTATAAATCAGCTAGCTGGCTAGCAGTGATACTCTCACGAACAGGTAGAAAGTGGGCTACTTTGGAAAGACGGTCGATCACGATGAAGATGGCATTATTCCTCTCTTGTTCCTGGGAAACCCATTTCTACTCAGGAATAGCCAAAGGTTGAACGGTGTCAGTAGGCCGTTGATGCTCTGCTTTAACACGACGACAAACGTCGCAAATAGCAATGTATTGAGCGATTTCTCTCTTCATCCTAGTCCACCAAAACCTCTGGCGTAGGTCTTGATACATTTTAGTAATACCGGGATGAATGGTGAGAGGGGATTCATGAGCTTCCTTAAGGATCAACTGGCGTAAATGTGGTTTCTTGGGAACCACCAGGCAGTTCTCGAAGAAGACAACACCTCGCTCATCCATGGAAAAACATTTAGCAAATCTGCTAGCGATGTTTTCCTTAATCCGGGATATGCCCTTGTCATACCGCTGGGCGGTTATGATATGATCCATAAGGTTAGGCTTCGCTACTAAGGTGGATAGGAATCCTCAAGGAACAATGTGAAGATTAATCTTATGAAATTCCTCATGGAGAAGTGGTTGACTTTGTTGTAACATCAGGTTGTTACAATAGGATTTACGACTTAGTGCATCAGCCATGACATTGGCTTTGCCCGGGGTGTAAGTTATTCCTAAGTCGTAATCCAAGATCAACTCGACCCAACGTCGTTGCCTGAGATTCAAATCTGGTTGGGTGAAGATATATTTCAAACTTTGGTGATCGGTGAAGATCTTGCAACGATTACCGAGAAGGTAAAGTCGCCACATTTTGAGTGCATGGACTACAGCTGCAAGCTCTAGATCATGTGTGGGATAGTTTTCCTCATGTGGGTGTAATTGCTGTGAAGCATAGGGAATTACCTGACAATATTGCATGAGTATGCAACCTAGTCATTGTCGCGAGGCGTCGCAATAGATAATAAAGTCCTTGGAGAAATCTGGTGGTACCAGTACGGGAGCAGATGTCAGGCGTCTTTTCAGTTCCTGAAAGCCGAACTCGCACTGTGGGGTCCACTCGAACTTTTTATCTTTCTTGAGGAGTTAAGTTAGAGGTTTAGCAACCTTGGAGAAATTCTCGACCAAGCGGCGGCAATAGCTTGCTAAGCCAAGGAAGCTCCGAAGTTGCTTAACCGTCTCAGGTGGAGTCCAATCAAGGACAGCTTGAACTCGCTCGGGATTGACAGCAATACCCTTACCAGAGATTACATGGCCTATATAGGTCACTTCTGGCAACCAAAATTCACACTTGGAGAATTTGGCATAAAGGCGATGCTCTCGAAGTTTCGTCAATACCAGCCTTAGATGTTCGGCATGTTCCTCTTCATTCTTGGAGTAGATGAGTATGTCATTGAAGTAAACTACGACAAATTTATCCAAATACTCCATGAAGACCGAGTTCATTAACTGAGAGAAGGTGGCTGGGGCATTGGTTAAATCGAAAGACATAACGGTGTACTCATATTGGCCATATCGAGTAACAAAGACCGTTTTGGGAATGTCCCCGTTTATGATTTTGATTTGATGGTAGCCCAACCTCAAATCCATCTTGGAAAATACTGAGAATCCAGTGAGCTGATCATACAGATCGTTGATCCTAGGAAGTGAATACTTGTTCTTGATGGTGACCAAGTTGAGAGGTCGGTAATCTACAACCATCCGATCCGTTCCATCCTTCTTCTTGATGAAGAGGACGGGGCAAGCCCAAGGAGAGGAACTACGACGGATGAAACCCCTATTCAAGGACTCATCGAGTTGGTTCTTAAGCTCGGCTAGTTCTAAGGGTGCCATCTTATAGGATCTTCTAGAAATTGGAACGGTTCCTGGAACAAGGTCTATCACAAACTCGACATCCCTATCAGGTGGAACACCTGGCAGTTCTTCTGGAAAGACATCCGGAAAGTCTCGGACTACCGGAACATCCTCAAAGTCTGGAAGGGGGTTGGCATTTAGGGAGTAGAGCTGGCGCTTGGCCACTTGAGTTAAGACATTGACTGTCTTGCCCGATGGATGAGTAAGTTGAACGGTTCTAGTGGCACAATCAATCTTAGCGTAATGAGCTGACATCTAGTCCATACCCATGATGATGTTTATGTCCGAGGACTTAAGAGCTATTAAGGATGCAAGAAAGACAAGTCTATCGACAAGAATTTTGTTCCCATGGCTTAGTCTAGAAGTTTGCCATTTGGAACCCGGAGTTTGAATTACCCTGGAAGTGGGCATGTCACAGAATGTCGTGTTATGCAATCGAGCATAGTTCTCGGATATGAATGAATGAGATGCTCCAGTATCGAAAAGAACATATGCCGGATGGCAATTAACAAGGAGCGTACCAAGGACGACGTTAGGATCCTCATGAGCCTCCTCGGCTGAGACATAGTTGACATGGCCACGTGAAGTGGTGACCGGATTGGCGTAGAATGTCTTTCCCGCTGGCTTACCACGGCCAACGGACTTTCCAGACCGATTGGGGTTGTTGTTCTGAGGACACTCTCGGCTATAATGACCCGGCTCTCCACACTTGAAACATGTCACAACATTGGGGCGTGGAGCAGCATTATCAGCGGGGCCACCATAGGGCTTGGGCGGTGCAAACTGCTGGTTTGGACGAGGCGCCTCAAAGGATGGCATCGGAATGAACCTGGGTGGCAGTGCCATGCTTGGAATCCACACCCGGTGCTTCTGAGCTCCAGAGCCGGATGAAGAGCCAAAATCACGTGAGTGCTTGCGTGAAGCGTCATAGTCAGACTGGCCTAACTCAGCACTGATGGCTTTATTAACCAACTTCTAAAAGGAGGTGCACTCGTGCATACGAAGATCGTGGCGAAGCTTAGGTCTAAGTCCCTTGCGGAACCTTGCCTGCTTCTTAGCATCGGTAGATACTTCTTCAGGGGCATATCATGCCAGATTCCCAAATTCACAATTATATGCATCCACAGTCAGTCTTCCTTGGGTGAAATTGCAGAACTCTTACCTCTTGCGATCTATGAGACCTTCCAGAATGTGATGCTCACGGAAAGCCTCACTGAATTCAGCCCAAGTAGTGATTTGGACGACCGGGCGCGTAGCTTCAAAGTTTTCCCACCAAAGGCTAGCAGGTCCTTTGAGGTGATAGGCAGCATAAGTAACCTTATCAGCTTTGGCTACGTTGGAAGAACGTAGCTTGTGGGTGATGCTGCGAAGCTAGTCATCCGCGTAGTGGGGCTTGACGGAATGGTTAAACTTTTGTGGGTACAGCTTGATAAATTCATTTATTGACACCAAGTCATTTCGCTGATGGCGTGCTGTGTTCTGCTCAATCCGCTCCAACAAGCGGTTAGTCTCACGCTTGTTTCTTTCCGCCTCTAGCATCACTTTAGCCAGAGAAGGCGGGTGAGGCAGATTTTCACCCCTAACTGCACTGGCTTCCCCCTACTCCGGGGCAGCAGGGTTGTTGCGGGTGTTGACCATCCTAGGAGAAAACAAGACAACGGTTTAGATAAGGATGACACAACTTTGCAAGGAAGTGCAGAATGTAATGGATAACATGAAATGCTAAGATGTTCATTACACGACATGGTAATATAGAAATTGTCATATATATACCATTGGTCATACACACCATACATAGTTTAGTACAAGCCCAGGCTACAGTACAACTACGGTGGAAGACATTACATCTCATCGGAGGCATTCCAAGCTCCTATACATTATTTGTCTACACCTCCGGTATTGATTACACACTAAGTCATATTCCACAAGTCACGCATGACAGTGGAGATACAACTATTACAATACTAGTGATACTACTACTAACTCAGACAGCTCCGTAGTAGTCCTCATAGAAGTCACCTCCATATCCTGGAAGTTCAACGTGATCATCCGGGAACAGACGGTCCTGAGGAGCTTGTGGACCAAAGGGGCTAGGATGAGGTCTTGGACCAACAAACGATGGCCTGTGGGGACCACGGGAAGGGGTGATGCCTCCCACATTACGCCAATCCACCATGTCTGGCATATTAGATCTCACAGGATACAAATCACTTGTATCCTTACATCCATCTTGCACCGCAGGTGCAAACCGAGTCAAAGTGGCCCAATGATCAGCACGGGTGTTGAAAAGCTCCAGCCTCAAGGCCCGATTCTCTCGGTCCTTATCCTCGAGCATCTCGGTAGTGGTACGAGTTAGTGAGTCCTCGTGAGTGGAGTCAGCATAGATAGCCTGGACATAACCTTGCGCTCCCGGAAGTGAAGCTGGCATGTAACGGAAGTCGGTGTTCCGTAGCAGGCCAGTCCAGACTCGCATGATGGTCATCATGGAATAGGCAGCATCCTGCACAGCCATCTCAACAGTAACCCCGAGTCCATAGGAACAGTGGAGGGGCTCGGTAGATCCAGGATAAGAAGAAATATCCTGACGGTGCAGAAATATTGGCTTTGATTAAAGTCTCGGAATTGCTCTTGGACACTGTATTCGGGATACCAATGGTAACCCGTCTCGATCATTACCCGGACTAACATAGCAGTATGATCGGGCACATCGAGGCACCGGGTCAGGCGAACCACTTTGTTTTGAGAACGAGTGGCCATCTGAAAGCACAACCACAATGGAAAGACATTAGAATTTCTAGGGAAAATTGGACAGCATAACAGCTGTAAATGCTCAGAAAAAGATTTGAGACATCCACAATAGTTTGCAATACCACTCAACAACATCATATCAAGGTTCTGATTCAACTGGCAACATACTAAAAGTAGTAGAAACTGTACTGAGGCTTGTAACAACAATCCTATAAGCTACTACGGATTAGTAACCCGTGAACTTGATAGAAGAAGAGAGCCTAGTCCTTAACCCATGTTGAATGAGAAGAGAATGACTCAGATCAGAGGCATAAGGTAAAGGAGTAAAAGAGCCTTACGTTCCCTCCCACAATCAATTCCCCTATATATAACTAAAGCATTTCTAGACTCGACATCGACCAGTTTGGCTCAACGAACCTACAGGCAGTCCGGCTCCGATGCCAACGCAGTCAGGACCCCGATTCCCAGTCACATCGATCTAGCCGGTAACACCTCATATCACATTGCGGCCTCATGCATGGTATTCCCCGGGTGTCCCTTACCATGGCCCGGGACAGTTTGCGCCTTTTGGCTCACGTATATGATAGTGTCGCTTGCATCCATATGACAGAGAACCCGGGCCGACATGGCTAGTCGTGAACCCAAAGCGGCACAGACCTATGGAGACCGGCATACATGAATCACATTGAACATGCCGGTCATCAGCGAGTGAATCCGGGCTGTAGCACTGGGCTAACAGGACTCCGGATGTCACCGCGTGACATTTCCCCGAAGGGACAGACATAGGAACAAAGTGAAACACATGCCGGCCAGTCAAGTGTCCAGAGCAGTAGTGCTGGGCTAGCAGGACTCCGGTGAACCGGGCTGTAGCGGACTAATATCGCTCAGGAAGCACTAGACTACATTTCCCCATATGAGAGGCTGCCAAGGATAAACCACTAGATTATCGGATCCCGCTCATACCGAGCATTTCAATCATACACACAATATGCCCGATATGAGTGCATACAACAGGGCATCACAACAAAACTCTACAACTCAAGTACTTTAATTAAAATCTCCAAAGAGCCATACATAACATGTTCATACAGGTAGGGGTCACATGACCCGACACTCAAGTCATACAAGCATACAAGCACATGCGGAAGCAAATAGTCTGAGTACAGACACTAGAAAGCAAGAAGGCTTCTCGAAGCCTGTCTATCTACATAGGGCCCTTCATGGCCAGGATCACCACCTAGGTGGCTAGTCACTCGTCGACATCAAGGTCTACGTAGAACCCATCGGAGGGGGCGGTGTTGTCGTCTGAAAAGAATAATTAATCAATCATGAGTGCAGAGGTACTCAGCAAGTCTTACAACAGAACCTAATATATAAGCTCATTCTCAAGAAGGTGGTGGGGTTATTACAGCAAGCCAGCTTTGACTCTTGGCTAAGCTATCCTACGAGACTCCACTAGTAAAATGGTTTCCGCACACGAGTCCACTACTCACCAACACAATAGCCCATCGGGGATCCTCCCTCGTCATCCTATGAGAGGGCCATCCTCGGTACTCACACTTATCTTGAGTCTTTTAGTAGTAACCATTAACTTGTCTATGAACTGTATAGGCAACCAAGTAGTCCTTTACCGCGGACGCAGCTATTCGAATAGTTTTATACCCTGCAGGTGTGTACTTCGTCATACACGCTTTCACCACTTACCGCCGTTTACACGACATGTACTCGGCAACCTTCAAGCGGAAGCCCAACGAGGGTGTCGTCCTCGGCCTAGCTAAACACTCAAGTCTCTAGTCTAGGTTTATCGCCTATCCAGGTTCCATCCGCAGGGAGTCTGGCCGAGGTTTCCACATACGGCCCCGAACGATGTGAACAGGGTTCCCGAGACACCAAACGGGTGACTCAGTACACTATGCCATGGTGTATCTACCGCAACATAGCCCACCCCTAGGGTCAGCGCTACGCACGGCCGCCAACACATAACCTACAAACACCAGAAACTAAGTGCAACTCCTGGACAGAGTACTAGGGTGATTAAGAAGCCGAGAGGGTCAATTAAGGATCCCAATGCATGGTAGTAGCTGATTCTTAAAATCACACATACAGATCTCAGTTCTTAAGGACGGCCTCAATGAAACAACCCACCATGTACTCCTACATGGCCTCTCATCGATACCTTTACCAAATCATGTTCAACACCTCCCTCACATTACCGACATAATCATTTCACTCTAGCCCATCATCCAGATGAACTAGACCTGACACAACTCTAAGCATAGCAGGCATAGCAAGGTAGGAAACACATACATGGCTCAATCAAGTCCTACACATGCTAGTGGGTTTCATCTAGTTACTGTGGCAATGACAGGTCATGCAGAGGATAAGGGTTCAACTACCGTAGCACACAGCAGTTTGAATCAGTTGTCTTAATGTAGTAAACAAGAGCAGAAGCGAGAACATGGGTTTGTATCGGAATGATCAATGGGTTGCTTGCCTGATATAGTGGTAGTAGGGTACTGCCCTTCAGACGGATACCCGGGGTTATCCTCGAAGGAAGAACCTACCACGAAAGACACACCGAAACATAATCAACACATGACAATATGCAACAATATGATGCATGCTATGACATGGCAAAATGAATGTGTCTTGGCCTAATGCAAGCTAAAACAGGAAGGAATGAACTCATTTGAATCAAAGATTCAAATGTTAGCTCATTTAACATAGCCTTTTTAGTGCATTATCTTATTTTATTTAAACAGCAAGTTTAACTTGTTTTGTCATGCATGAAACCATTACAGATGGATAGATTGAATTTTTCTGATCATTTTTCATCTATAAATTGTTTGATTTGGACCTATGATTGATTTTTTATGATTTTTAGAAGTTTTGGCTATTTTCTGGAATTTCCTATATAAGAATAATTCCAGTAATTGAATTAATGCGTCAGCATGACATAGGTGTGACGTCAGCAGTCAACTGGGTCGGCCAGGTCAAACCTTACTGGTGGGCCCTGTCTGTCAGTGACTCACCTAACTAACAAGATTAAATTAACACTAATTAACTGTCAGTGGGGCCTGGGCCCACATGTCAGTGACTAAACTAATTAAAATTAGTTAGTAGTAATCCTAAACTAATTAACATGCCGGCCCCACCTGTCATAGGCTCAGGGGGAGGTTAACCTGGGCCCCCACGGGGTCAAACAGGGTCAACTCGCCGGCGTTTAGCCGCCGGCGAGGCCAGACGCGGTGGAGCAGCGTGGGTTTTGCACTCCGGCGACCAAAAGGACGACGGAGACCATCTACGGGATGCAGGGAGGGAGCCGCATCGAGTGGTGGCAGTGGGTGGAGCTGGGGTGGCCGGAAACGTCACCGACGACGAGTTTGGCGGCGGCCGGAGCTCGGGTAAGGTTGAACTAGTCGCTTGGGTGGACGGGGAGGCGCGTGGTTTGGTGCGTTGAGCTCCTGGGGGTGCAGTAGGGCTAGTGGACAGGATGGCACGGCCATTGGGTGGCCGGAGCCTCGTCCGTGATGAGCTCCGCGGCGGTGTGTGCGGGTGAGCTACGTGCGGTCGCTACGGGGCTCGAGAGAGGGAACGGAGAGGGTGGGGAGGTGGCTGAGCTCACGGGGGTCACGTCGAGGCAGTCGGCGAGGTCGGGGCGAGCTGATGCGGCGGGGACGGCGAAGGGGATCTCTGGTGGCCGGAGTTGAAGACGAGCTCGGTGCAGCATCTCCGGGGCGAGCGAGCGCTCGGGGCTCGGCCTACTCGATGTAATCGACGACGACGGAGGTCGTAGACACAATGGCGCGACGCGAGTACGATGGAGGGCGTGGCTACGACGACGGTGCGGTGACAGGGGCGTCGGCCATGGTGGGGGAACGGCGAGGGAGAGAGAGAGAGGGGGGAATGGCGTGTACAGGGGCTTCGGTGCGCGACGTGGAGGCGTCCAGACGTCCAGGGGCGCGGCGGCAAGCAGGTGGCGCCGTGGCGAGCTCAGGCACGCCAGCGTCACCTCCGTGCCTGCCTGGCTGGGTAGAAGCAGCTGGCTCGCACGGGCCAGCATAGTGTCTGGGGCCTTGCCTGGGGCCCGGCAAGGGTCTTGCCGTGATGTCGTAGTCGTCCCCGCACTACTAGAAAAAGGGCTGCTAGTGGCGCACCTGTTTTCGCTACTAATGGCGCACTACAGGTGCGCCACTAGCACCACACCATTTGATTGTAAACTTCCCGGAAGGTCACCCATCCTCACACTACTCCAGCCCGAGCACGCTTAACTTTGTAGTTTTATCCAACCCCAGCACCACCTCACTTCAAAGGCACTTGTTGATATATCTACCATATCAATCCTATTAAACCTTGCTGATGTCTAGGACTTCGTTCATGAGTATGATGAAAATTTGAAAAAATATTTCAAACTTCCCGGTCATATTACGCATCATATTTTGAAAAATTATTCAACTCTTTTTCAAAATCAATATTTTTTCTGTTACTAGTGGCGCACCTAGCATACGGTGCGGCACTAGTAAGTTTGAATTTTTTTGAATTTTTTTGCCTCCGGATCTTAAAAGCCCCGTAACTTTTTTTCTGTTAGGATTTTGGGGATTTTGAAAATGTTTAATGTGGTTTCCCCGGTAAAATTTGGATGTAACTTTTCGAGTAGATGATTTTTCATATAGAAAACTTTTTAATCCGAGTTCGTATGAAAAAGTTATGCCCATTTTACAAATTCCAGAGAGATTTTGCAAATAAAGTCGAAATTCATATTTGTAAATTTTCCCAACAACTAGACCACATATCACATGGGAAACTTATTTTCTTTTATGTTTTTGACATTTCCATCAATTTTTTTAATTATTTTAAACTGAAAAGGCGGTCCACCGGGGGGGGGGGGGTGCATTCGGTGGAAGTTTCGGCCCAAGTTAATAATGGCGCACCATGGGAGTGGTGCGCCATTACTAGTTCAACTAGTAATGGCGCACCACACCCACGGTGCGCCATTACTAGTTTTGAAAAAAAAACAAATTCTAAATTTTTTTTAAAAAAAACATAGTAATGGCGCACTGTCCACTAGTGCGCCATTACTAGTTTTGAAAAAAAATTGAAAAAAATTACTAGTGGCGCACCGTGGATTTGGTGCGCCATTACTAGTTTAACTAGTAATGGTGCACTATCCACTGGTGCGCCATTACTAGTTTTGAAAAAAAAATGAAAAAAAATTGTTACTAATGGCGCACCATGGATGTGGTGCGCCATTAGTATTTGGAAACTAATGGCGCACCTACACATGGTGTGCCATTAGTATATACTAATGGCGCACCACATGTCTGGTGCACCATTAGTGGCCATATCATCTATAGCCCTTTTCCTAGTAGTGCCGGCAAGACCCTTGCCGGGGGTCATGTGGATTCCCTTGGCGAGGATCCTGCCGAGGGTCGTCGTCTTCTAATCCTCATCTGATCTTATGTGTTTATGATCTTCACAAAGATCTGCATGCCACAACGGAGGTGCCTCCCGAGCCCTGGTCCTGATGTAGTTGATTGTGTCGGAGCCTGTGGGCTCAAGGGTGGCTCGCTCTGCTGGTGTTGAGCTATTTGCCCCACCAAGGCTCTTGCCGGGGCTGCGGGGGGTCGCCTTGGCAAGGATCTTGCCGAGGGAGTCCACCTCACCCTCTTACCCTCCTGCGCTTCTGGTCTTAGCGTCGCCTTGGTTGTTTCGTGCTTCGGCTTCTCTCCGGCTTCCCTCCTCTGCCCTGCTAAGTGTGGCCGTGGCGCGTGGCTCTGACTGCCCGTGTACAAGTAAAGGGGTCAAAAGGAGAGCCCCTACTTTTGTACACCGACAGGGTCCCCCATGCCTGGGCCACACATAAGCGCGACGGGTTGTTGGGCTAGGCCCAGAACGGTGCACAGGCAGGTGGGGCGAATTTTACCGTAGTAACTTCTCGTCCACTACGCTTCCCCATTACCCGCGTTGAACGTGCAACATGGAGGGTCATGCGTGACGTGGTGGTCATGCGTGGGGCGGTTCTCGCATGCACGCGTCACATCGTGGTTAAGAGGAGGCTCGTGACTTCCCCATAAAAGGAGGGAGGCATAGAGGCACGACCCATTTACTTGGGTGGACTCGGTTCATGGTCTTCAAGGTGCCCGCGCCCCACGATCACGGGGTGGGGAGCGGCATCTTCGCCCATCCCTTTAATGCTGCTCACTCGCCATGTGTCCCTCATGCAGGTGGCAGGAGGTGGAGGCTGGAAACCGGGCCGTCGCTGATTGGGGCAGCGAGCCGGTCCTGATTCCTTGCGCCCCCGATGACCGGATTGGTCGAGTGGGGCGGTCGAGCCCTGACCCCACCCCTTTATAAGAAGGTGAGGGGGAGGCATTCCACATTCTTCCATCATCCATCTCCTGCCACCTCCGCTTCTTTCTTCCATCCGCCATGGCGAGAGGAAGCATTGGCCCTTCGACGGTGGCGGCGAGGGTTGCTGCTCATCGGCGCGTTCCTCCTTCCCAAGAGCTCATGGCGGCGGAACCGACAACGAGAGGAAGGGGGAGGGGGCGAGGCCGAGGACGTCGCGGTGCTCGGGCGAGAGGAGGACGGGGCGGCGCACCGGCCTCGCCTCCGCCACTGACGCCTCCCCCGACGGAGCGCCACGTCGGGGACCAGGCCCGCGAGTTCTTCATCAGGCTGCGCCGGCCACCGCGTCGCCGCCTCCGTCTCCCCACTGTATTTGCTCGAGAGATGGAGCTCGATCCACCCCAGACCCTCTGGTTGCACATGAGGGGCTGCGGGAACGGCGACACGCGGGTCGATGTCGACTTCCCCGCTCCTCACGTCATGTACCTCCGCCATGGATGGAATATGTTCACACGCAACCGCAGCTTGACAGCGGGGCTTGTCCTCTACTTTAAGTTAATGGAGGGCGGCCTGATTTCCATCAAGGTCTTTTGAGACCTCGGGACTCGCTTGAAGTGCTGCGTGGAGAACTCCTCCGACGATGAAGATTCCTCCTCAAGCGGGAGTGACGAGGAGGACAGCGACAGCGACGACGAGGGAGTCGAGCGGCAGGATGCCGACTCCGACTGACCGCGCCGCCCCTCCCTCGGCCATGCGCCCTGCCGAGAGCCATCCTCTCCAAGCTCTCCATCAGGTGCTCCCCGTCGTCTCCTTGGGCGGCTGGTGTAGGAGGGTCGGAGAAAGTGAAGAAGGCGGGTGGCGGCCGTAAAATCGGAGTACGCGGGCACTGACACCTTCATCACGTATTGCCCACCCGCTGCCTCGACTTCCAGCTCCTTTCTCGGCACCAAGATGTTCTCTTGGTGCCTTCTACTCCTCGTACCTTGCCTAGGTGCTCTTTTCGCCCTCCTGCTGCCTGGTTCCACCTTCTGTGGAGAGGGACAAGAAAGGGATTACGGGCACCTTATCTCTTTTTAGTTTGTAAGCCTGCGGGCACTTGTTAATTCTAAGACTTGTAATCCCCTTGCTCATGTTTTTAATTCCATATGAACT
Source organism: Triticum aestivum (assembly GCF_018294505.1). Classification (NCBI taxonomy): domain Eukaryota; kingdom Viridiplantae; phylum Streptophyta; class Magnoliopsida; order Poales; family Poaceae; genus Triticum; species Triticum aestivum. The sequence goes on along the minus strand of NC_057806.1, from coordinate 516,366,715 downwards.
GTACCTGTATGGGATGTTTTTAATGAAAAAGGGTGCTTGCGAGTTCTTTGTGCGTGAGCGAGGCCCATGCCAAAGATGAATCCTTGTTATTTTTAAGATAAACATTGTCGCGCGGCAACAAGCCTTGCCGTCTCCCCACTTTGATCGACCATTCTTGCGCTCTTGGCGGAGGCAGGGGCGAAGTAGAGTTAGGCCCCTCGTTCATCTACTCGCCACCGCGACTACTACCAAATTCCGACCCAACAGGTAGCTCTTGGGTACAGGAAAGCGGAAGCACGATGATTTTAAGGACATAAACGAGGTTTCACATGTCCCAGTTCTATACGGAAATGCATAACAAGGGGATGAAAGACTTATCTGAATCCGCAGCCCCCGTAAACCTTGGCTTGCCGTGGTTGGATCCTTTTACCTTCAGCTCCCAGCAATCTTGGCCTGTCGGGGCTGGAGCGCCGGTTCGTCCTCTTTTTCCCAAGCGGCTCAGCAGAAGTTTCCGTGTGCCCTGCGAACCAAAGAGAATAGAAAGATGCACACTCGACCTCTAGGCTAGGGGTTAGTCGCTGTTAAGCACTATCAACCCTAACCGAGGGAGAGACTTAACCTAGCATGCATGCTATAACTTAGGGCACCAGCGCTTTGTTTATTTATGCTCAATGTCTGCGCCTGGCTTTGTACAGAGGGTTACAAGCCTTGCCGGCAAGGCTTGTACAAAAGGTGGTTTGCCGGGAGGCCCAGCAACTGCGCCTTATTGGTAAAAATTGCGAAGAAGTTCAATGTTCCAGGAATTGCTCACTCGGATAGCATCTTCGGTCTCCAGGCGGACTGCGCCGGGCCTGGTGACTCATATTACCCGATAAGGGCCTTCCCACTTTAGCGTCAACTTGTTGGAATTCTTGGCCGACTGAACGCGCCAAAGAACAAGGTTTCCTTCCTCAAAGCTTCAGGCATGAACCTTGTGGCTATGATAGCAGCGTAAGGCTTGCTGGTAGCATGCTGCTCTCACAGCGGCGTGAAGACGATCTTCCTCAAGGAGCGTTGTGTCATCTTGGTGCAATTGCTCTTGCTCAAGATCGTCATTAGCGAGCACTCGAGGTGACACGTATATGAGTTCCATGGGGAGAACTGCTTCTGCCCCATATACTAGGGCAAAGGGTGTCTGGCCGGTGTCTTGATTTGGCGTCGTCCTGATCGGCCAAAGAACCATCGGCAACTCATCAATCTAGTGCCTTCAGCTTTTGTGCAGCTTGTCAAAAGTCTTTGTTCTCAGGCCTCACAGTACTTCAGCATTTGCACTCTCCGCCTGGCCGTTGCTCCGTGGGTGTGCCACGGAAGCGAAATAGACCTTGCTGCCGAGGTCCTAGGTGTACTTCATGAAGGTGTGGCTTCTGAACTGCGTGCCGTTGTCGGTGATGACTCTGTTTGGCACACCAAAACGGCAGACTAGTCCCTTGAAGAACTCGACGGCTGACTATGTTGTCACCTTCCTCACCGCTTCCACCTCTGGCCACTTTGTGAACTTGTCGATTATAACATACAAGTACTCAAAGCCCCCGACAGCGTGATGGAAAGGGCCCAGTATGTCGAGTCCCCAGACCAAAAACGGCTAAGAGAGAGGGATTGTTTGAAGGGCTTGAGCTGGTTGATGAAGCTTCTTCGAATGGAACTGGCACGCTTCATACCTGGTTACTAATTCCGTCGCATCCTGGAGGGCGGTGGGCCATAAGAAGCCTTGCCGGAATGCCTTGTCGGCAAGGGCCCTCGACCCTATGTGCGAGCCACATATGCCTCCATGTATCTCTGCCAACAGCTCCAATTCTTCCTCCCGGGGGATGCACTTCAATTTCACACAGTTCGGTCTTTTTCTGTACAGGACATCATCGACGAACAGGTACAAGGCAGACCGACGGGCTACTTTCTTCGCTTCTTCCTTCTCCTCAGGAAGTTCCCTTGTCTGGAGGAAATGGACGGTATGCTGTGCCCATGCCGGACTCTGGGGCTCGACGGCAAGGACCAAAGGCATCTCTTCCGCCACGGGGGCAGGCGTCTCTACGGCCAGGTCTTGGCGCCCTGCCGGAGCCAGCTGCCCCTTAGCAGGCTCGGAATCCACAATAACACCCTTGCTGGCGGCTCCTGGGGGCTTGGTGGGGAATTACTTGCCGGGGCCCGATTTCCTTCGCTTGTTCTGCTCCGTTGATGGTTCGACGGATAGTTGAGTTAACCGAAGCAAAAAGGTACCTGGTTCCACATGTAGCTTGAATGCAGCGCGCTTTGACAAGTAGTCAACGATGTCGTTCTCTGCTCAGGGAACGTGCTCCACTTGTATACCGTTGAAGCGCTCCTCTAGCTTCCTCACCTCATCTACGTAGGCCTCCAACAACAAACTCTGATAATATTTGTTGACTTGTCTGACGACAAGCTGTGAATCGCCCCTCATGATGAGCTTCTTCACCTCGAGGTCTTCCGCGATCCTGAGACCAGAAAGTAGCCCCTCATACGCAACAGTGTTGTTCGTGGACATATCACTAGGAAAGTGCATCTGGATCACAAACTTGAGGTGCTCTCCGGTGCATGCGACAAGTAGCACACTGGCACCGGCGCATTGCAGTGATAAATCCCCATCAAAGTACATGATCTAGTCGCGACTTGCTTCCTTGCCGGGGAGAGCAGTCTCCTGGATTTCTTCGTTGGGCATTGAGGTCCATTCTACAATGAACTCTGCCAAGACTCTGCTTTGGATTGTCGAAGTACTTTGAAACTTCAACCCAAAGCTTGACAATTCCAAGGCCCACTCCACAATCCTTCCGGTTGCATCTGGGTTCTGCAGTATCCGTTGCAATGGGAGGTGGGTGACGACAGTGATCTCGTGGTTTGGAAGTAATGATGTAGCTTCCTCGAGGCCATAAGGAGGTCGAAGAGCAATTTCTGCACACCGGAGTACCTAGACCTGGCCCCCTGCAAGAGGGAGCTAACAAAGTAAATCGGGTGCTGCATCATCTTCTTATTCTGCACCACTTCACTTGGCTACGATGGTGTTAGACTCTGCCGATGGCCTCGCCTTGCCGACACCTGTCTTGATGGCGTTAGACTCTACCGGGGGCCTCGCCTTGCCGGCACCAGGCCCTGCCGGGGGAATCTCTTACTTGCCATCCCCCGGTCCTGCCGTTGCCACTTCCTCTTCGTCAACCTCCCTCTGTGCCACTAGTGCGGCGCTGACCACTTGATTTGTTGCCGCCAGATACACCAGCAACGACTCTTGTGGTTTAGGCGCAACCAATATGGGCGTAGAGGAAAGGTATTTCTTCAGATCCTGCAATGCCGCCTCGGCCTCTGGGCCCACTCCATTGGGCCTACCTTCTTCAAGATTTTCAAAAAGGGAAGGGCATGCTCAGCGGACTTGGAGATGAATCTGCTCATGGCGGCAATGCTGACAGTGAGCCGGTGCACATCCTTGATCCGCTTGGGTGCCTCAATCTGCTCAATAGCCTTGATCTTGTCTGGGTTTGCCTCGATCCCACGCTGCGACACAAAGAACCCGAGAAGTTTTCCTGACGGGACGCCAAAGACAAACTTCTCAGGGTTCAGCTTGAGGTTGATCTTGTGTAGGTTGGCAAACTTCTCTTCTAAATCTTGTACAAGGGTCGCCTTGTCCTTGGTTTTGACCACTATGCCATCCATATAAGCTTCCATATTTCTATGTAGCTGGGGCTGTCGAGCCAGCACTCTTCAACCTGAAAGGCATCCATAAAAAAGCAATACGTACCACATGGCATGATAAATGTTGTCTTCTCTTCATCTTCTCTTGTCATGAAGATCTGGTGGTAGCCCGAGTAGGCGTCGAGGAATGACAACAGATCACACCCGACCGTGGAGTCAACAATCTGGTCGATGCGCGGCAACGGGAAGGGGTCCTTAGGACAAGCCTTATTGACATGTGTTGTCACAGCCCTAGCTTAGCCTTTGCTTGTCCTTGCATGATCATCATATCATCATGTTTAATTTTCTCAGAAACTTGAAATGGGGATGACAGAAACCCCCAGCACCACTCAAACCAACTAGGGTTACTAAAATACTTTTTCAATGAATCTGAAATGCCCTTCTAAAATGTTCATCATCTTTGTCTTGGTCTAGAACCTCTGACAAAAATGGTGCACACTTTTCTAGGACAACATAGGGTCACTGAGTTAGATCATATAGTATTTGCATTTGGGAATTTAAATACTATAAAATATTTTAAATGCTCAAATAATCATAAATTAAATGTTTACTGTTGGATACATTTTAAATAGTAGCCATGATTAGTTTCATGATTTTTGGAAATGCCTAGCATTTTTAACAAAGCCCTGAAGTTACAGAAAATAGAAAATAGAAAAAAATAGGAAAATAGAGAAACTTACCTGGTCTCACCTGTGCAGCCCACCAGAGAGCTCAGCCATCCACTGTAGCAGTCGGCCCAGCCCACCAGCGCCCTCCGTGTCGTCTACCTCCTCGAAATAGTAGGACAGGGGCGTGTGCTCGCCGCGCGCCGGCACGCGCCGGCCACCTCCTGCCTCCCTGCCTGTCTCCCCATCGCCTTGAGGATGCCACGCGACCCCTTGGCACCCTCTCACTCCCTCCCTTGTCTCTCCCTCGTCTGCCCCTCTCCCCCGAGCACCACCGAGCGGAGCTCATCGCCACCGACACCGTTCGTCGTGGCCACCGACCCTCCCCCGCCCATCCAGTGTGTCCAAGAGCTCCTGGTCATCTTCCTCATCCTCTCCACCAAGCCTTGGAACGAAGGACGCACCACAACATCGCAAGTATCACCGTTTCCATCGCCGGCCACTGTGGATCGTCGCCATCGATTCGGGAGCTACCTGGCATCCCCGACCTCGCCCTCGCGCTCGTTGGGCTCGCTGTGAGCCTCCGCACCGAACCTCCCTCTTCCCGATGCTGATTTCTTCCTTTAACCGCAGGCTCCATCAAGCCTGAGAGCTGATCGCCGCCGGCCATGAGGTCGCCGTGGCTAGAGCCCACACACGTCGCGTCCGAGCATGCTATCGTCCTCAGCGCGTTCCCAGGAACCCAGAGCACCTACCCACTCTTCCTCCCGTGCACCGTAGCGCTCTGTCCATATTCACCGAACTCCGGCCACCACCGTGAGCTCCGTTCCGCTGAGCTCCGGTGCCCCCATAGCCACCCACCTACTCCTCTGGATGCGGGAAAGCATGGGCTACCCTCTGGTGGTCTTCGCGCGTCCAGCCGCCATCCGTAGAGCGTTCCTGAGCGTCACTGCCGCGTTCGCATGCTCGCCGGCGTTCAACTCCGGTGTGCTGACGTGGCAACATCATTAGTGGCTAATGACCCACTAACTAACCCGCTGGCTCACTGACAGTAGGGCCCCACTAACTAATTAAACTTAGATTAGTTTCTGCTAAGTATTAACTAATCACAGTGGCCCCACGCATCAGCATTGACCATGCTGATGTGGCCATTGACTGGGTCCACATGTCAGTGACCCTAACTAGCACCGTGACACTAACCAGTGGGCCCCACTGGTCAGGTTTGATCTAGACCGACCTGTTGACCCTGCTGACGTCACCTAGACGCAATGCTGATGCAGTAATTGATTTTCTGGATTTAAAATAAATCAGGAAATTCCAAAAATTACCCAAAACTTCTAAAATTAATAGAAAATCAACCGTAACTCCAAATGCAAAGATTTATATATGAAAAATGATCAGAAAAATCCAATCTATCCATCTGTACCATTCTCATGCATGTTTGAGAAAGTTAACCTCATTTTTTAGGATGAAACATGATTAGGGAAAATTTCATAATAGGTTTGGAGTTGTAATTTGATGTAGTTTTGAATTCCACTTCAATTAAGATGACTTTCTGTTGCATTAGCCCAAACACCAGCATGTTGCCATGTCATGATCATACATCATATTGTTGCATTGCATTGATTGTGCTCTCCTTCTCTGTTGCTGGTGTTTGTCCCCTCTCGATAGACGTGGTTCGGATGATGAGATCGATGACACCGATGAAGAACTATATTATCTTTAGAAGTGCCAGGCAAGCAAAACCCCCTTGGTCATTCTAATACAATCCCACTCTCTCACTCCTGCTCTCTTTTACTGCATTAGGACAACAACGTTTCAACTGTTACATGCTGCGGTAGCTGAACCCCTTTCCTCTGCATGACCTGTCATTCCCACAGTAAATAGATGAAACCCACTAGCACGAGTAGGAATTGTTTGAGCCCTGATGTGCCTACTCATTCATGCTTGTTGTCATGCCTGCTACTGCTTAGAGTTGAGTCAGGTCTGATTCATCGGGAATTACTTGGAACGTGGTGAACATGTCCTACCATTGAGAGCTAAGTGTGTGAACACGATTTGGTAAAGGTAGCGGTGAGAGGCCATGTAGGAGTACATGATGGGTTGTCTCATTCCAGCCATTCTGAGGAACTGAGTTATGTGTTTGTGATCCATGAACAGTTACTACCACACATTAGGTTCTGGTAACTCAGCCCCTCAACTTATTAATCAACTCGATCTCTGTCCAGGAGTTGCAACTAGTTTCTGGTGTTTGTAGGTAGTGTTAGTAGTCTACCAAGTGGCACCCGGTACAGGTGGGCTTGGGACAGACTAGGCACAGTGGCACGGTGTACCAAGTGGCACCCGGATGGTGGGCTTGGGAACCCTGCAGACATCGTTTGGGGCCTTGAGCGACACCCCGTCCGGATTGGATGGAACCCGAATAGGCGACAAACCTGGATGAGAGACTTGTGTGGTTAGTCAGGTCGTGGCCGACACCCTCGCCCAGCTTCCGCTGGAAGGTTGCCAAGGTACATGACGTGTACATGGCGATAAGTGGCGAGAGCGTGTGTGAAGAAGTACACCCCTGCAGGGTTATCATTATCTATTCGAATAGCTGGATTCCTCGGATATGGAAACTTGAACCCCTTGCATAGTTCATAGACAAGTGAAAGTGGATACTCTAAAATGTGCAAGATAAGCGTGAGTGCTATGGATGGCGTTCTCGTTGGGAGACGGGAGCGGATCCATAGTGGTGTATTGGTATGCTAAATATGTGGACTCGTGTGCGCCACCTCAAAAGAGTTACTTGTAGTCGAAGTTCAGGATAGCCACCAAGTCAAAGCTGGCTTGCTGCAGTTAAACTCCACCACTCCTTTGTTGATACTGATGCATATGTAGATAGTTCTGATGTAAGTCTTGCTGTGTACATTTATACTCACGTTTGCTTAATTTATGTTTTGTAGAGAGACTTCAGTCTCGCTAGTAGTTCCACATGGACTTCGACGTTTAGCTTGATACCTTAGCTACGATCTTGTGCCCTCAACAGGATCTGGTAGATAGTCAGGCTTCTCAGCCTTTTTCATTTGTAGATGTCTGTACTCAGACATGTTAAGCTTCCGCATGTGCTTTGACTTGTATGCTCTCAATGTTGGGTCATGAGACCCATGTTTGATATATCTTGCTCCTCAGAGCCAAATGAATAAATACTCTGAGTCGTAGAGTCTTGTTGTGATGCCATGTTGTATTGCACATATTGAGAATATTGTGTGTATGATTGAAATGCTTGGTATGTGTGGGATCCGACAACCTAGTTGTTTATCCTTGGTAGCCTCTCTTATGGGGAAATGTAGTCTTGTGCTTCCATGAGCCATAGTAGTCCGCTACAGCCCGGTTCACCAGAGTCCTGCTAGCCCAGCACTACTGCTCCGGAACACTTGACTGGCCAGCATGTGATTCACTTTGTTCCTGTGTCTGTCCCTTCGGGGAAATGTCACGTGGTGACATCCGGAGTCCTGCCTAGCCTGCTACAGCCCGGTTCACCGGAGTCCTGTTAGCCCAGTGCTACAACCCGGATTCGCACGCTGCTGACCGACATGCTCGATGTTGATTAATGTATGCCTATCCCCGTAAGTTAGTGCCACTTTGGGTTCATGACTAGTCATGTTGGCCCAGGTTCTCTGTCATATGGATGCTAGCGACACTATCATATACGTGAGCCAAAAGGCGCAAACGGTCCCGGGCCATGGTAAGGCGACACCCGTGGGAATACCGTACGTGAGGCCGCAAAGTGATATGAGGTGTTACCGGCTAGATCGATGTGACTTGGATTCGCGGTCCTAACAGCTTTGGTATCAGAGTCTGACTTCCTGTAGGATTACCAAGCCAAGTTGGTCGAAGTCGTGTCTAGAAATGCTTTATTTATATAAGGGAATTGATTGTGGATGGGAATGTAAGGCTCTTTTTACTTCTTATCCTCATGACCTTCCGATCGGAGTCATCTTATCTTTTCTAAGGGGTTAAGAACTAGGCTTCTCTTCTATCTCTCAGGATGACGTGTTACTAAATCGTAGTTGCCTAGGATTGTTGAGTTCAAGCCTCAGTTCAGTTCCTACTAATTCCATATGTTCATAGTTGGCCTCAGAACCTTGATATTGTGATGTTGAGTGGTTATGCCACCATTTTGCAAGATGTCTCAAATCGTTTTGAGCATTTACAGCCGTTATGCTCTCCGAGTCATCCCAGGTTTCTAAATAGTTTGATGCACTTGCAAATCTTTCCTCCATGTTCCCGTTGTATTTTTGGGCCAGATTAAGCACACTAATCGGTGTGTTGAGGTACTCTATTGCCTCGACATATATGTTGGAGTTATTATGACACTAGGGTATCTTAGAGTTATTAATCTAGCCATGTTTGGTGTTCCCAGTGTCATGATTCTGGCCACCATTCTCAAAAGCATCTCATGATGTTATTTAGTTAGTACGTAGGTATTCTACTCCTGGGTTTTGAACCCGAGATTCACCCTACTTCATGTAGTTAGTATTTGCTAATTTCCTTAAGATATTAGTAACCTTGTGATAGTCCCCGAGGTCCGTGGTATTTCTTTCTTCCAGATACCATGAACTGCTTATGGCAGGAGTTCTTTTGAACCAAAAGATCACAACCAGAGTGCTCTTGAGGACTTCTCCATTTTACATTGTGAATCTGCCAATCCTACCTCTCTGCATGGGTTATCCGGAAGAAACCTGTTGAACTTGATTCGACATACTAATCTATGCATCCACAACTCAGCAAGTTATATGTTCCTTTGAGTTGTTCCTCTTTAGTTGTTTTCTGACCCTTGTCTATCAATTGATAGTCGGGAGTAGTTGTGCATTCGTGTTATTGATGCTTATTATTCTCGTGGTCTGTCGAGCCGTTCTATTTCACAATGACTAGGAGAAACAAACTCCAATACCTCATCCATTTCTAGGGATGGGTCAAAGCAATTGTATTTCACAGACCAAAATGCCAAACCAGCTTTTGTTCTATTCTACCCTGGAGTATTACCCTATTTATGTCAAGAATATCATAGGAACTGCACCATCTCTTATGAATTCTTGATGTAGTGATACTTCTCACCATCATCATTCATTCCTTGGTCCCCGTGTTGTTCTAACCGGAATGCCGACAAGTGAATTGTGATGTGTGAAATCAACACTCCGAGCAACTCGTTGCTTGGTAGTAAATGGACAATATTCTCATTCTTAGTGTGTTGGTTATTAAATCATCATCCTAAGATTGATCGTGCTACCTAGTCCTTATTTCCGGTGCACTTTTCGATCAATGAGTTAGGATAGTGTCAATCCTTGCTTATTTGATCATATCGTCTTGCTCTGAAAAGCAAGATTGTTCTCGATCCTAGTAACATATCGGTGGTTCGTGATTTTCTGAATATCTTCTCGGAAGTGTTACCAGGTTGTCACCTGACCGCTATGTTGAGCTCGTGATCATGTTGGTTTTCCTCTAAACCACCCATTCTCCAAGAATCTGTGTTGGATACCCTGAGCTAGTTGGTCAAGTTGAACAATAAATTGGAGAGTTGGAAGATAAAAGCTTGTCTGACCTAGTTCATGTTAAGGGATATCTTTTTGTGTGTGTGTGTGTGAGTTGAAGAAAGATGATACCTTCACCGATTGGTCCTTGTGATCAGTTGTTGGACCTATTGCGTATCAAAACTTTTATTTGAGTATGGGCTATCATCAAATCAAATCAAAACCAACGATGTTTGTAATGTTGTCTTACTCGTGGTTGATCCCTTGGGCATACACCATTTCATCCTTTGGTCTGACCAATATATCACATTGTTCACATAATGGTGGAATTCCGGTGATATGGAAATTCCGATGAGTTGTTGTTGAGCCCATCAGCAGCATTTTGTCTCCCCCATGATTCATGTTGAACGTTGAGCTAGTGCTGGAAACTTTGTAAGCATTGCCTTCGTGTTCCACTCATGAGGTATATGTTTTGGTGAAAAAGTGACTTTCTCTAAGATCACGTGCATTAGGTGTAAGTTGCCGCCATGAATTTGAGAAAGGTTTGTTTTGTTTCCTCTGGAATCATCCCAAATCAGTCATGCATACATGCGAAGTATTCTATGGTTTGGAAGATTAATTACCTCCACTCAATATGTATTCCATAGCACACCAAGCCACTGATTGATTTGTTCAAGGAGAAGAAGTTCCTTCCTAAGAGCTAATCCAGACTTGTGTAAGGACTTCGATATCCTCAATGATGGTTCCTCACTGGAACTTTGGAAGTGTTTATTATAAGACTACTATGTGGTCATGCTTGTCTAGGACAACATGTTCATATGTGTGTACCAGAACCAGCTCATTTTTTGGAGCTTACTACCATAGTTCATTTCCTGAGAAGCTCGCAACCTCATGTCGTCGACTTGTGTTGCAACCTTCCTTTTCCAGATATGGTGTCTGACATATTCTGTTACCAACCAGATCTGAATCTGAGGTAGATATGATGATTGGATCATTCCCAGCATTGCATTTTGTTCCCAGCTTGCACCGTCTTTTTCCATTCCACTATGGCTGCCCTTCTTCGTAATTGCTATTGGGGATCATCTTCAAAAGTGGTCCTACCTTGGGTCCCATCCATTTCTGATGATAAGCAAAAAAAATCATTCATTGCGCTGTCTTCAACAAGGTAGTCCACATCATCCATTCTAGTCAGGGTATGGCATTCTTTTGAAGTCCTTCAAACGATTGCTTGAGATTTGCCCTAGGCTAGGTAGATATGATGTATACATGGTGGACGCACTAAAAGATGACAACGAGGAGCGGAAGGACGCACCGAAGGCTTGTTCCCTCAAGAAGCAGTCAGAGCGGCGACGCAAGCGCCGCCCCAAATCCCGCCTCGATAGAAATAACGATCACACAGACCCAGCGCTGGAGCAGGGCGAACCGCTGCCGGACAACGGCAATCCGGATAATCAAGCCGAACAAACAAATTCTATCAAGGATAATAGTCCGGACGACATAACACCGGACAGGCGCCCGGAGCAGTAGAATGCCCGTAAAAGGCTTGTTGCCACCGCGAGGGGTTTTGAAAAGTAGAAGCAAAGGCTCAAGGCTGCGCAAGACACACTCCAAATCAGATGGAGTAAAATACTTAACACAACAGTGAGGTACGGCGACAATCACCCCTCCAAGAGCTACCCAAAGCGGAAGCTGCTACCTGAATTCAATGAGGAGGCCTCAGACCCCCCACAACCAAATATCAAAGAAGCCACCTGGCTAGATAGACGACCCCTCTACCAACACAGAGCGGCATACAATGCCACTCAAAATACAACACACGACCCATGCGAGGGCTCGCACCCAAAGGACGGCGCAACAAGATCCATCAATGGACCACGCAAGCGCGCCCCAGCATACAATGCAACACAAAAAACATCCGAACAACGCGGTATACCCAGCTACAGGGGTGCCGCACACCACCTATGTTTCACAGATGAGGTGCTGGACCATGAATTTCCAGAGTGATTCAAACCCGTAAACATAGAGGCATACGACGGAACAACAGACCCTGGGGTCTAGATTGAGGACTACATCCTTCATATCCATATGGCTCGAGGAGATGATCTCCACGTGATCAAGTACTTACCCCTCAAACTCAAAGGGCCAGCTCATAACTGGCTTAAAGGCCTCCCCGAAAGCTCCATTGGAAGTTGTGAAGAGCTCGAAGACGCCTTTCGAGCAAATTTTCAAGGGACTTATGTCTGACCTCCGGATGCGGACGATTTGAGTCATATAACTCAATGCCCGGAGACTCAGACCGAAAGCTTTGGAAAAGGTTTCTTACTAAAAAGAACCAGATTGTCGACTGTCCAGACGCCGAAGCCTTGGCAGCTTTTAAGCATAGCGTCCGTGACGAATGGCTCGCCAGACACCTCGGCCAAAATAAGCCGAGAACGATGGCCGCATTAACAAACCTCATGACCCGCTTTTGCGCGGGTGAGGATAGCTGGCTAGCCAGATGCAGCACCAGCGACCCCAGTACATCTGAAGTTAGAGATGGAAACGGGAAATCACAGTGCAACAGCAATAACAAACGCCGGAATAAAGAAGATATCACGAAGGGTACGGCAGTAAACGCCGGATTCAAAAGCTCTCGGCCAGGTCAGCAAAAGCCGCCCTCTAAAGGCACCAGGGATGAATTGTCCAGCCTCAAAAAAATTCTGGACCAAGTATGTCAGATCCATAGTACCCCTGGTAAACCGGCTAATCGTACCCACGAAGAATGTTGGGTCTTCAAGCAGTCCAGCAAGCTCAACGCCGTTCACAAAGGGGGAGGATACACCAAGTGAAGACGAGGACGAGCCTCCCAGTAAATGTGTTACACGTGATCAAGGGAAAAAACAATGCGGCACTCCCAAGAAAATATACCCAAGTGCCTGTCACCGCGAAGTCCTGCCACTGGTTGTCTCAACCAATCACTTTTGACCATGGCGATTACTCAGCAAGCATCCGACACGTAGGATGGGCTGCCCTGGTATTAGACCCAGTAATTGGCGGATATCACTTCACATGAGTCTTCATGGACGGTGGCAGCAATCTAAATCTAATATATCAGGATACAATCCGTGGGATGGGGTTAGACCCAACAAAAATTCGCCATAGCAATACTACCTTTAAGGGAGTAACGCCAGGCCCACGGGCTCGTTGTACGGGCTCCCTCCTATTACAAGTTATATTCGGCTCCCCCGATAACTTCCATCGCGAGCATTTAACCTTCCACATCGCTCCGTTCCAAAGTGGCTATCAAGCACTGCTCGGACGCGAAGCTTTCGCTTGCTTTAATGCAATACCACACTACGCCTCCCTCACACTCAAGATGCTCGTTCCACGTGGCATCATTTCATTGAAAGGAAATATCAAGCGATCTCTGCACGCCGAAGAGAGTGTGGCTGCCTTGGCAGCCGCTAACTAAAGGCGCCCGGACCAGCGAAAGCATCCAATAGGTCGTCAAGACCTCAGGCACTACTAATCGAGTCCTGCGCTGCTATTTATAACGAATACATGGTCACACCCCTATTTGTCAATACAAGAGGCTCAACACGCGTAGACGAGTGGCAATTTCTTCTCATCTTGAATTATACATGGTTTCTTTAAAAACTATCATTTTTGCACGACAACTTTTTCACCTAAATTCCTCTCTTTTACAGACGATCATCGTGCTACACCCATCCAGGATACGACACAATGGAGACATAGGCGCATACGTGCAGCAGGGACCCGCCCCAAGGATTCTTTTTAGATTAAGACCCTGCGTAAATCTTTTTTACTGTCTCTTGTTGATACATATCCACCGTTGAGAAGGATGCTGACGTCTTGGCATGTGGCCACGCCAGTTCAATGCACGTACCTAGACACAAGGGGCTTCTTACAAAGGCCATTATTTAGGCCCGGTTTATACCACAAAGACCGAATACCTTAGAGAGTGTTCGGCGTCGCGAGTTTGGCCCTATATGCATCAGCTCCGAATCATTGTCTTTGGTCAAATGTTGGGTTTGCCCGGCTCCTGTGTTTTGGTGCCTTACGTTCCGCTTTACCGGCTAAGGTAGCACCAGGAGAACTACTGCGATTGTGCCCTAGTTCATCCGGACGAGCACCTTAGTAGAGAAAGCCGAAAACTGACTGTCATGATATAGCATGAGACTGGTCAACCACTCGATGACCTGTTGGAATGCTAGAATTCCTCCGCCTTAACGAAGGGCCGTTTTCTGGCCAGGCATGTACGCACCCTGGGATCGAGAGAGTGCGGAGCCACCAGGGGCTATCTAGTAGCCCCACTGTCAAACTCCTATGGCTAAGTGAAAGTGTTAAAGCATTATAGTCCAGTTGGCTTGCTCACTCTGCTATCACCTCCTTAATAGGACCAAGACATTGGGTTAAGTTTGAACGCATGTTTTTTGCGAGCACCTCCGCATTATATGCGTGGGGGTCGAAGCCGACGGCTGCAATCTTTCAGGTTTTACACATGTATACATAAACGGCCGCCTAGGAGGCATCATATTACTTTCAGGCAAAAGTATAAAAATAGCCTTATAAAAATTTATAAAAGCATTTCGCTTACAATGAGATTACATATCACTCAAACATAATACTTTTTGAGCACTGGGTCTCTATCAAACAAGCACCCTCAAGAACTTCTTCAGAGTAGTGCTCAGCAGCCATTCGACCTATGGCCGAATCCCGCGCTGCAACAGTGGTAGCATCCATCTCCGTGCAGTATGCTTTAACACGGGCAAAGGCCATCCGTGAGCCCTCTATGCACGCCGACCTCTTCACCACATTAATGCGCGGCACCACGTCAAGGAGCTGCTGCACCAAGCTGAAATAGTTGTTCGGTTTTGTCCTTTCCGGCCATAGCTGATCCACAACAGACCTCATGGCGAGTCCGGACCACCTATTCAGTTCGGCCCATTCGGCTAATTGGTCAGTCAATGAAGGCGGACACTCAGGAGAATAGAATTGTGTTCAAAACAGCTGGTCCACTTCATGGACCCAGGAAGTACTTGGCCGCATCGGCAACGCTCGCTGCCAAATCCATATACACATCCTCCGAACTCCATAGCCGATCCAGAGAGGCATACTGTGGATCTCCGAACTTCCTCCGCAACATAAAGGATTTCCCAGCTACAATATCCCTGGCTTCCCGCAGCTCCTCCTTCTTCGCCCTCATAGCAGAGCGGATGTCTTTTCTCGTCGCAGCAGCCTTCTCAAGGTCCGATGCCTTCGCTAGGTTTTCCTTTTCAAGAACCCGGCAACGGTCGGCGCCAGCTTTTCATTCGATGGCCATCTTGGCCATCTTATGTCGGCTCTCGCCATGCGCGGACTTCTCGGTTTTCAACCCTTCGGCCGCCTTCAAAGCAGCCGCACTACTAAACCTCGCTTGTTCCTTGGCTCGGGCAAGTTCTGCCCGCAAGGCTTCAATAGTGGCAACTCCATCTGCAGTCACAACATATTAAAGATACTGGCATCATGATGCTCTTACTATGTGGCGTTTACCAGATAATGACACTTACCCTGTGCCTCGTCAAGCCTTTGGTTAACAAGCTGGATGTCGGCGTCTACCGCATCCAACTGCCGTTTTAAATGGGCAAACTCTCTAGTCCGGCTAGCCACGGGAGCTTCCATCACCTGCACATAGAGGCAGTATGGCTATTACCTGGGAATATGATCCTCTGTTCATTGTCGTTTCCGACGACAACCAGAGTCTCAGGGGCTACTATCTACACAGGGCACACCTAGCATGTGCAGGACTATCATACATTATTTTACATACCTCAAAGCCTGTCAGTAGACTCATAAAAGCTTCATGCAATCCGCTTTCGGCGGACAAGATTCTCTCCATCACCGTATTCATCAGCACACGGTGTTCATCTGCGATAACCGCTCGCCCCACCAACTCCCTCAGAACATCCGTTGGCACACCAAACGGTGTCGGACTCTTTTTTCCACTCTCTTTGGGAGCCGGACATTGGGAGCTTCGGGGGTCAATGGGATTATATTGTGGCCTCACCGGACCCGGAGAGGCCCTCCGTGACGACACTTCGGGGTCGCCCGCTTCCAAAACGGAGGAGTCCGGAGGGGGCGTTTCGCTCTCCATCATCTCTGGAAGAAGATCCCCCGAAGACGAGCTCATTTCAGAGGGGCTAAGACCCGAACTGCAAACTTATATGCGGTGGTTATTTTCTTAGAAGAAAAAGATGGCATACCTGTACTATTAAAGTATTTCGGGTCACTTACGACTCGCTGGAGGATTCATCCCTCAGCGGACTTTGTGTGACAAAAGCACGCCCCGAGGTAGGACCCTCTGTGGGAGACTTCTTCTCCCGTTTGGAAGCTTCGGCTTCCGAATCCCCGGGCACAGTCCTTTTCCTCCTCCGGTCGTCTTCCTTCATGGAGACGCTCGCTCCCTCGGTTAGAATGGGCAGCTTTGGGGGCCCGCGTCCGCCCGTATTATCCTCCCCAGTATCTTCCTTCAAGGGCTCCGGGCAAGGTGCGACCTGGAGCATCTTTTCCAATACCGGATTCTCCAAACGTCAGGGAGGGGCGCCGAACACCGAATGAACTTCTCCTTTGTCAGCCAGTCCTGGTCAAAAAGTGAACTCTCAGAAATAACTTCGTAACAAGTGAGAGATAGTATGTTCGGCCGGAAGATTCCTTACCTGTTCGGCGGCGCGGTTACTGCTTAGGGCCACGTCCTCGGTAATTTCCAGACACTCTACCTGAGGTCCGAAGAATGACTTGTACATCTCCTCATGTGTCAGGCCGAGGAAATTTTGAATGACACGCGGCCCCTCGGGATTGAACTCCCACAAGCAAAGGGGCGGCGCTTGCAAGGCTGGACTTGATGAACCAGCATAACTTGTATTACCGCAACCAAACTAAAATCTCCATTGAAGAGATCTCGAATGCGGCTTTGCAGTATAGGCACGTCCTTGGCTGGACCCTAGCTCAGACCTCTGCTGATCCATGACATCAGTTGTGGCGGAGGGCCCGAGCGGAAAACTGGGGCGGCCGCCCACTTGGCACTTCTAGGAGCCGTGATGTAGAACCACTCCTGTTGCCATAATTCAGACACCTCTGGGATGGAACCTTTGGGCCATCGAGCTCCCGTCATCTTGCATATTGAGGCACCTCGACACGCTGCATGTTGCCCCTTGATCATCTTCGGCTTTACTTCAAAGGTCTTGAGCCACAGGCCAAAGTGAGGGGTAACCTGGAGGAAGGCCCCACACACGACAATAAATGTCGTGATTTGAAGAAAGGAGTCCGGAGCTAGATCATGGAAATCTAGCCCGTAATAAAACATCAAACCCCTGACGAAAGGATCCAGAGCAAGGCCTAGACCTCGGAGGAAGTGGGAGATGAACACGACGTTCTCGTTGGGTTCGGGGGAGGGGACGGCCTGCCCTCGGGCGGGCAGCCGATGCACAACCTCGGCGGTCAGATATCTGGCCTCCCTCACCTTTTTGATGTCTTCTTTGGTGACGGAGGAAGGCACCCATCGGCCTTGAAGGCTAGATCCGGACATGATTGAAGGTTCAGAGCACCTGACCTGAACCTTGGGTGTTTGAGCTTGAGGTGGGGGAAGGATTCGATTGAGCAGGGGAGGGAAAACAGTAAGAGCCTTGTCCCTTTATAAAGAGGGTGAATATCAAGCGTCCTCTCCGTGGCCGTTTGGACTTCCCTATAGTCTAGGAGTCCTAGAAGCGGTTGGGTTACCCACGCCCGTATTGATAAGAATCCCAGAATAAGGTGACACGATCTCTGCTTTAACAAGACATGCCAAGGAAACCGCCTCGCATGATGCGCTGAGGTGGGATAATAAAACGATTCGAATAAAGGCTTGGCCGTGGTGCGGTGTCTCACTACGGAATACATCAGCGGATTAGATCTGTGTAAATATTATTCTCTCTATGGCCATATGTGGAAACTTATTTTGCAGAGCCGGACACTATCTTTATGTTCAGAATCTTCTATGTAGTACTTGGAGGAGGAACCCGCCTTGCAATGATGAAGACAATTTGTGCGCCGGACTCGTCGTCATTGAAGCCTGGTTCAGGGGCTACTGAGGGAGTCCTGGATTAGGGGGTGACTGTATGGCCGGAATATACCTTCAGCCGGACTCATGGACTATGAAGATACAATATTGAAGACTTTGTCCCTTGTCCAGAAGGGACTTTCCTTGGCGTGGAAGGCAAGCTTGGCGATACGGATATGTACATCTCCTACCATTGTAACCAACTTTGTGTAACCCTAACCCTCTCCGGTGTCTATATAAACCGGAGGGTTTTAGTCCGTAGGACGACATACAGAACAACAATCATACTATAGGCTAGCTTCTAGGGTTTAGCCTCTCTGATCTTGTGGTAGATCTACTCTTGTACTACCCATATCATCAATATTAATCAAGCAGGACGTAGGGTTTTACCTCCATCAAGAGGGCCCGAACCTGGGTAAAACTTCGTGTCCCTTGCCTCCTGTTACCATCCGGCCTAGACGCACAGTTCGGGACCCCCTACCAGAGATCCGCCGGTTTTGACACCGACAGACCCCTTGCATAGTTCATAGACAACTGAAAGTGGATACTCTAAAATGCGCAAGATAAGCGTGAGTACTATGGATGGCATTCTCGTAGGGAGACGGGAGCGGATCCATAGTTGTGTATTGGTATGGTGAATATGTGGACTCGTGTGCGCCACCTCAAAAGAGTTACATGTAGTCGCAGTTCAGGATAGCCACCGAGTCAAAGCTGGCTTGCTGCAGTTAAGCTCCACCACCCCTTTGTTGATACTGATGCATGTATATATAGTTCTGATGTATGTCTTGATGGGTACATTTGTACTCACGTTTGCTTAATTTATGTTTTGCAGAGAGACTTCAGTCTTGCTAGTAGTTCCACGTGGACTTCGACGTTTAGCTTGATACCTCAACTACAATCTTGTGCCCTCGGCAGGATCTGGTAGATAGTCAAGCTTCTCAGCCTTTTTCATTTGTAGATGTCTATACTCAGACATGTTAGGCTTCCGCATGTGCTTTGACTTGTATGCTCTAAATGTCGGGTCATGAGAACCATGTTTGATATATCTCGCTCCTCGCAGCCAAATGAATAAATACTCTGAGTCGTAGAGTCTTGTTGTGATGCCATGTTGTATTGCACATATTGAGCATATTGTGTGTATGATTGAAATGCTTGGTATGTGTCGGATCCGACAACCTAGTTGTTTATCCTTGGTAGCCTCTCTTATGGGGAAATGTAATCTTGTGCTTCCATGAGCCATAGTAGTCAGCTACAGCCCAGTTCACCGGAGTCCTGCTAGCCCAGCACTACTGCTCCGGAACACTTGACTGGCCGGCATGTGATTCACTTCGTTCCTGTGTCTGTCCCTTTGGGGAAATGTCACGCGGTGACATCCGGAGTCCTGCCTAGCCTGCTACAGCCCGGTTCACCGGAGTCCTGTTAGCCCAGTGCTACAGCCCGGATTCGCACGCTGCTGACCGACATGCTCGATGTTGATTCATGTATGCCTATCCCCGTAAGTTAGTGCCACTTTGGGTTCATGACTAGTCATGTCGGCCCGGGTTCTCTGTCATATGGATGCTAGCGACACTATCATATACGTGAGCCAAAAGGCGCAAACGGTCCCGGGCCATGGTAAGGTGACACCCATGGGAATACCATGCGTGAGGCCGCAAAGTGATATGAGGTGTTACCGGCTAGATCAATGTCACTTGGAATCAGGGTCCTTACATGGGTGTAGTCAATACACAACCTCCACTTCCCATTTGCCTTGAGCACCACCACCAAATTAGCCAACCACGTCAGATGGAGCACTCCTCTCACCAAACCTGCCGCTTCCAATTTCCTAATCTCCTTTGTGATGAACTCCTGTCATTCCAAAGGTTGCTTCCTGACCTTCTTCTTGACGGGTCGCTCATGGGGACAGACAGCAAAGCGGTGGTCAATCACTTCCCTGGGAACGCCGGGGTTGTCGGATGCTTGCCACTCAAACACATCGGGATTCGCCCACAGGAAAGTGATGCGAGCGCGCTTTCCTATTTGCTGTCGAGGGTGTTGCTGACGGTGAAAGCCCCTCCCATGACATCCTCCTTGACGGACACCCTCTTGGTCTCTAGTGGTGCATCTCTGGATTTCTTGCTCTTGCCGGTAGAGCTCTCGGGCACGTCCTCGACGGTAGCACAACACTCCGAAGAAGTACGCTTGCCGGAGTGGGTGCGAGAGGTCTTGCCGGTCTTGTTCTTCCCTCCCAGGGCTTCAACGGCAGGAGCAAGTGCCTTGGCGGCAGCTGCTACAACTGCTTCTCAATAGAGTTGGTCAATGCAGATCAGCGCGTCCTTCTTGTCGGAGGGGACGATGATGATGGTCATCGACCTAGGAATCTTCAGCGTGTTCTAGGCGTAGTGCCCCGCCGCCATGAACTTGTCTAGTGCCGGGCGGCTGAGGATCCCGTTGTAGGGCAAGGTGATCTCGGCCACATCGAAGACAATCCTTTCCATCCTGTAGTTCAACTCACCTCCAAACGTCACAGGCAATGTCACCTTCCCCTTCGGCTGGCTCCTTCCTGGATTGACCCCTTGAAACTTACTCATTTCCTTGAGGTCTTCATCAGGAATTTGCAGCCTTTTGATCACGCCGGGCGAGATCAAGTTCATGCCGGCCCCGCCGTCAACCAGCATCTTGTTCACCATGAGGTTGCGTATCGTTGGTGAGAACAACAACGGAAAACACCTGACCGGAGTTGTGCGGTCAGGGTGGTCCTCAGCGTCAAAGATGAGGGGCATGCTGGACCAGTTCAGTGGCTTCTAAGCATTGAACGATGGCTCTGCTGCTATAATCTCACGCACCACTACTTGTGCTGGCGGTGAGAAGTGTGCAGCGAGGCGCCACCATCGACGCACATGGCCTCCATAGCCTTCTAAAACTCCTACTCGTCGGACTCGTAGTCTTCGACATGATCATCGTCTTCCTATTTCTTGTCGCGGCCCCGAGCGGGCCTCTCTCGCTGGTTATCCTTGCTACGGCGGCCTCCTTGCCCGCCAAGCTTCTTGATGGATCCTTCGGCACCATCCTGAACCTTCTCCTTGTCCCGCCTCTCATACTCGGCCTTTTGCTTTTCGGCAAGCAGCTCGACCTATCGGCAGTTCTGGAGGTCATGGCCCTTGGTGCAGTGGATCTTGCAATATTGCTTGTCGGAGCCTCCTGGCTTGTCGGCGGCCGCCAAGGCCCGGCAGGCGGCACACCCGGCAATGTCCTTGCCGGGGTCGTCTACCTTCGCCTTCTTGGCGGCCCTGGTGTCGCCGGATCCCTCGATGGCAAGCACGGTCTTGTCCTTGCGTTTCCTGTTGCGACGCCAGCCCTTCTTCATCGGGTCGATGGTCTCTTCGTCACTAGAGTCGGTTTCCGCACCGGCGTCTTCGTTGGGGTACTTCTTTCCCTCTTCAGCCCGGGCGCATCTATCGGCCAGAACGTAACGTTCGGCCACGTCATTGACCTTGTTCATTGCCAGCTCTTCACGCATCTTGCGGTTACGCACATTCGGATGGAATGCGCTAATCACGGCGGCAGGATGAACATCTGGGATGTTGTATTGCACTCGGCTGAACCTCTGTATGTACTTAAGAAGGTTTTCACCTTCATTCTGGGGAATGATATGCAAATCACTCACCTGGCCATGATCTTGGTGGCCTCTAGTGAAGGCACCAACGAACTCGTGGCACAGATCTGACCAAGAAGAAATGGAATCCGCCGGCAAGTGCATCAACCAAGACATGACATTGGGTTTCAGGGCCAATGGGAAGTAATTGGCAAGCACCTTGTCATCACGAGCTCCAGCGGCTTGCATCACGATGGTGTAGATGCTGATGAACTCTGACGGGTGGGTCTTGCTGTTGTACTTCTCGCCGATGTCGAGCTTGAGCATGTGGTGGGACAGCCACTGGAACTGCCGCAGCCCACGGGTAAAGGCTGGGCAACCCACCTCGTAAGGTGGGCCGCCGAAGCCTCCCGGTGCTGGGTGGTCCATAGCGGGCCCCGCCCGCCTGTCTGACTGGTGGCGCGTATCGCGCCGGTGCTCGATGGTGGTTCGAGCATCTTCGTGGGCTCGCTTCCGAAGAACCTGGAGTTGGTCGCAGTGGGTTCGTGGGTCGGACGACGCTACGAAAATGTCATCACAAGCGTCATCACGACGGACCAATATCCGCGGTGGCTGGCGTGGAGGAGGAGAGTGCACCATGGCCGCGGCGCCTCCGTCCCCTCCACCGCCAGTATGCAGTGGCTCGATGGAGCGCCGTCCTGAGGCCCCGCCGGCCATGGCTCGTCTTTGTTGGTGACGCCGACGAGGCTCCGGATAGTGGCTCTCCCCTCGTCGAGCTTCTCCACAGCGGGAGAGAAGTCGAGGGGCAGCTGTGCGTGTGCCAAGGCTTAAGCTCCAAATAAAATTTATCATTTGATTTTAATATTTTTCCTCCAATATTTCACTTATTTTTGGAGAAGTCATATTATCTCCTCTCATATATTTTAATATGAAATATTTTCGGAGAGAAAAAATATTAAAACCAAAATGATCCTTGCCTCAATATTTGATCAAATTCAAATATGAAGACCGTGAAATCCCCAACTCTCTCCGTGGGTCCTTGAGTTGTTTAGGATTTTCGAGGATCACGAACCGAAATGCAATAAAATATGATATGCATGAATGACCTATGTATAACATTCCAAATTGAAAATTTGGGATGTTACAAACCTCCCCCCCTTAAGATGAATCTCGTCCTACAGATTCGAGTTGGCTAGAAAATAGGTGTGGGTGGTCCTTGCGTAGATCATCCTCTCTTTCCCAGGTGGCTTACTCCTCGGTATGGTGGCTCCACTGAACTTTGCAAAACTTGATAACCTTGCTGTGAGTAACTCGGCTAGCAAAATCGAGAATTTTGATAGGTTTCTCCTTATATGTCAAATCACTATCCAACTGAATTGCTTCCAGGGGAACTGTATCTCTCAGGGAAATATCGGCCATCTCTGTATGGCACTTCTTCAACTGGGAAACGTGAAACACATCATGAACTCTTGACAGTCCTTCGGGTAACTGCAACTTGTAGGCAACCTCTCCGATGCATTCCAAAACACGGTACAGTTCTACAAATCTCGGGTCGAACTTTCCCTTGACTCCAAAACGTTTAACTCCTCGCAGAGGTGACACTCACAGATATGCTCTGTCTCCGATTTCATAGGCTACCTCCTTGCGTTTCGAGTCTGCGTAACTCTTCTGTCGGGACTGAGCTACCTTCAGTCTATCTCGAATCAGCTTAACCTTCTCTTCAGAATCCTTAATCAAATCCGGTACAAACAACTAGCGTCTCCAACTTCATCCGACATCAACGGTGTTCGGCATGTTCTTCCACACAGGGCTTCGAACGGTGCCATCTTCAAACTGGCCTGGTAGCTGTTCTTGTATGAGAACTCCACGTAGGGCAGGTTTTCATCCCATCTAGATCCATAATCTAGCGCACAAGCCCTCAACATGTCCTCCAAAATCTGATTGACTCTCTCAGTCTGTCCATTTGTCTGCGGATGCAAAGCTGTACTGAACTCTAGCATGGTACCCAAAGTCTCACTACAAGAGATCAGGCCTACTATGACGAGCCAAGAAATGACATCGAATAGCTAATAACGTCACGCATTACCCCTAAGTGACGTTCTATGGGCGTCACAAGGATCGTCACGGAATCCCCGTCACAGATTACTCCTAGTGACGGCGTGCACAAAAGAATGTCACTGAAAATGGCACCTTTGGTGACGTTTTCTAGAACGTCAACAATTTGCTATTTCTGTGACGGTCAATTAATGTCATGTGTTAGTGGCGAGTATGGCATAATCTACCATATTCAGTGACAAAGCAATGTCATGACTTGCTGCCATGTCAGCACCAACCAAAATATTTCTCGGCAACAAATCGTATTTGACAGCCTAATCATATTATAAATTCAATCATCTCAGCCAAATCATCCTCTAAATAACAGTAGAGCCAACAACATTGATTCACAAGTTTGACAATCACGACAATATACAAGTTGGAAACTAATATTTAGATAATGGTAACTAAAGACCACGAAAGTGTTGTCCTCGTGATCGTTATGTATCATTCGACAACTATCTTCCATCACAAAAGGATGACCTTCATGCACCATCAGGATTGGACAAGGACTACTAAATTGCTCGATCACTTGATTGAGAGAAAGGTAACCAGGTTCTCAATTTCTTTTTGCTTCTTTACCCAGGCTTCACTCCTGTCTTGCCGGCTCTTCTTCAGAACTTCAAACTTTCTTGATTCTTCCTCTCTTTCTTGTGATTCAAGTCTTGCAGCTAACTCCTCCCGGTGCCTATTAAATGGACGGAACACAACAACGTTGCATGCTTATTACATGAAAATCGACAAGTAACATGGTACAAGAGGATTAAATTATGAAACTAAAATGAGAAGTACCTTATTAAATGTATAGACAAACATGCAGATGGGCTAATGAATTAGTAAATGCAATATCCAGTTATAGTGGTTAAAGAACATGCATAAGGAAGAGCAAGATTTCATCTATCAATCTTGAAAAGCGGCAAGCTTCATCAATAATACAACGAGTCACTAACTCAATTGTGTTTTCAATTTTACTGTCAGGAGTGCAATGTGCACACAAAACCAGAAAATAAGAAACAACAAGAACATAAATTGAAAACATAGAAGTACATGCCATTTGCATTTCTTGCCTCCGTACCCTTCTGCTCAATTCTTTCTTTTAGCTCGAATACGTGAAGCGGACCTCCTAGACCTCCAGTATTTGTGTATTTGGCATGGTAGAACCTTTATGTGCCTGGGTAAAACAAGTCAGAGAAAAAAGCAGTAAATCAACATTTGACTTATGAAAGTCAGCACTAGTTCAAATAGGAAGGTACCGAACAAAGAAAGCAACCTCCTCTTTATCTCTCAAATATATATTTAATCGGGAAATAATAATTTTAGTTTGTATGAAGTGATTTCTTGGAGTTCTTGTAGGAGAATGGTACTGTCAAACCTATATGGCATTTTTATCGTAATGATAGATAATGGCTCAATAAGTAACAAACAATATGGATGACAAAACGATCAAATTTGAGTTTATTTGTTCACAAGTCAGAGGTAAACATCATTGAAAGGAAATGTAAAATCCATGCATAGTTTGTAGAAACCTATATAGCAAGGCCACTCTCTATATCTCCACAAATGTTCACCAATTTGTATGATTTGATGCCTAACAAATCTTTAATGTTCAGACTAACCTTCACTGTACCGCTTGGCTTGAGCGGTAAGCTATCTCAAAACATATCAACAAAAAAACAAAGACTAACATTGACTTTTATGAAAGACCTTGTGCACTTAATCTCACATAGATAACTTATAGTCTTTTGCATTAGCATGCACTTAGCATAATCTGTCCAACTGAATGCGGTAATTGTGATCATGTTAGATTGGCAAAATAGAAATAGGTCTATAATGTGAATACTGAGTAGTAAAAACTGTCAGCTAAAATCCAATTTCAGGTTATAACAGGAGACTTCCAAAAAGCAAAGGTCTTCTAAAAATTCTTTAGCATGAGTTCTTCACGACCAAAAACATTTGCTTGGTAGAGTACAGTTACTAAATGTTTGGAAGAGTGAAGGAATAACATCTACATTCATTAGTGTTATTAGTACAGGGTGTCGAGTCACATATAATTGGCATGGGCTAAGAAAGTCGCTGAAAATAAACTTCAGCGCAACTGTGCAACTAATACAACTGAAAAGGGGCAACAAAAAGGCAATGTAACTTGTTTCCCCACTTGCAGTGAATCACATCTTCATCTTTGATCTAGCTTACCTAGATCTTCTAGTTTAAATCTGAGTATATGCCTCGCACCTGGAAAGAGGACCTCCATTGTTAACATGGGAAGAGTTACACGCTACCAGAAATCAATTTTGGGCACAACAGATGGAATTTTCAAAAAATTCTTGGTAGAAAAAAGGGAAGGTTATATGGAGCAGAAAGGGAAGAATCTGTGACCACCACCATCCTTAGCGAGAGCCTGGCGCTCCACCTCCATGGCAACGGCGACCTGCCCAAACAACAAGTCGCGTGCATACGACTCCATGCCGCTGTCATTAGGGTCAACAGTCATAGCCTCCGAACACCATTGGCAACCAGAAGAAGCTCGCTTGGCCATGGCCTCGTGGGGGCCAGACATGGAGGGAATTGTTGCGGTGTTGGCGCTATGGAAGGGTCGACGCAGGAGCCTCTGACCACGGCCGACGAGGATGATGCAAGATATTACTATCGCCTGTACAGGATGGCGGCTCCGATGTCGGCCGGCCAGACGTGGCGTGACGAATGGTCCTTGACGGGAGCGAACGAGGTGGTCAAGGCTTGAGGGAGCGCGATAGAGCCGCCGTGTGCGAGAAGGCGCGGGGCGCTGGCGCTCGAGACCGCGGCGGCGGCTCCAGGCAGGGTGCGCCGCCGGGATCCTCCAATCTCGCCTCGCCTCGCCTCGCCTTTGGATGCGGTTGTGGGGGAGAGGGGGTCGGGAGATAAGGTAGAAATCGGGTGAGGTAGTTTCACTTGGCCGAAAAAAAGCAAAAAATAATTGCGTGGATGGCTGACACTGTCGGGACGCTGAAGGAATGGGCACAATTTCAGAAACACAAAGGTCAAAGTATTTTTAGTGGAGAGAAGGTTCCGCTTTCAGTCAAATATAAATGCAATTTCTTATGATTAGCAAACTTTGACAGAAATAGCAGTTTATCAAAAAATAAAAATATGTAGAAAAACATTAGGGCGACGTTAGGCGCCGGCCTTGCAAATTGACCACCTCAGCAACCACGTCCATCATTGAGTGCACAAATCGCTTCCAAAACATCAACCCGGCGATTCAATAATGTGATCATCAGGCTGTTTTGAAACGCTTACATTGTTACAGAAAAAATAGTGCAAACCGGTAGGAGAACTGTCGTGGAATTGTCACGGCAGATGTCCTTAGTGTCAGGACTTAGACGCGAGGCAAACGCATCTATGTGGTAGCTTGAGAGGGGTTGAGCGGGACGAGAGACGCGATGTTCTACCCAGGTTCGGCCCCTCATGGTGGAGGTAAAAGCCTACATCCTGCTTCATTGATATTGATGATGATGATCACGGTTACAAGAGTGCTCTATCTCGAGAGCTATTGTCTAAACCTAACTTGTCCAACTTGTGGAACTTGTGAATCTTTTCCCTTTTGGGGAGCCCCTGCCCCTCCTTATATATGTTGAAGGGGCGGTTTACATGTGGAGTCCTATTAGAATTAGGACTAGTCTATCTCTAATACAAACCGGACACAAGTCCTGGTCTTAACTCCTTGTAAGGTAAATATTCCTCATGCCTTTCCTCTTGAACCGGCCCACCATTAAGCGTGAACCGGCCTTCTGGGCCTTGGGCCTTGTCATCCGTCTGTCTCGCACGCTGGATCACCAGTGAGTCATAATGAACAGGTGGGATTCTTGTAAACCGCCAGGTTAGGGCGGGTCGCCAGTAACTCGCCAAGTGTCAGCGGGGTCTTCAGATAAACCGCCAAGTCATGGCCGGGTTAACTTCCGGCCGGTTTACGCCGCGGGGTATATCCCTGACATTAGCCCCCAAGTTTAGCTTGGATTTATTCATGGTAAACTTATGCTGCAAAATAAACACAAGAACAAATTTGACAAGTTATGCTCCGGGTTAAGAATTTTTGTAAACCGGTACCTGATCATCCTTAAGTCCTTGTTATTTCCTCCTTCTGGGAAATCCGGGTCAACAAACCAGCTTCATAATCAGTTTGCCGACATTGGCTAGTCAGCGTGAAATATTGTGAAGAATAACTCCTTTGACTCAGCTCCGCCGGTTTGAGAAATATGGGTCTGAAAATACTTATCTGATATTCAGCCGGTTTGAAGATGTAAAACTTGCCGGTTTAATATACCCAAAATGGCCGGTTTACAAATATTGATGGCGCCAGGTCATAATTGTTGTCGACACCGGGTCATGTAGTTGATCTTCCTGATTTGCTCAAAACTAATAAAATGAAGATGTTCCTCCTTTATATGCATAATACCTGTAGCCCCCCAAGTCTTAAGAGGAGAACCTAGTGATAACTTAAGACTTGCTCCAATAAGTGTTTCAACCTTGAAGAAATCCGGTTTGTTCATCTCAATCATATAAACTGAATACTCCATATATATAGCCCCCAAGTGCCGGGTTGTCATGCTTGCAGCAACCTGGGACTTGCAATTGCTTATAAAAACTTCAATCAGTGTAGCCCCCAAGGGCCGAGTCATTATGCAATAATTAGCAGGGACTTTATAAATATAATCATGTAGACTTGAGCAGTGATGTGTAGCCCCCAAGGGCCGGCTTAGTAAGATAATACTGAACCGGGACTTGATATATACTACAATGAAAATAACATATGATAATGTAGCTTCCATCATAGGGCTTGAACCTATGTCCACAAGGTTAAGAGTTTTGTACTTTACCATCTGAGCAATGAATCCTTCAATATTATGGACGAAAACTTGTGTACCTTGAATTGTTGACAGGAGCAATTGGTAGCAACCAAGTGTCATGGTGCATGTTTGCAGTGACATGAGACTTGCATGTAATCTCAATTTGAATAATGTAGCCCCCAAGTGCCGGGTTGTAAGCCTGCAGCGACTCCGGACTATTCCTTCAATTGTAGAATAAATCATATCTATTGATAAAATGATAGCCATTGTGCTTAAAGCGATTTTAAAAATCTTAATCATAATACTGGCTATTGATAACCATAATAAAATCCAGCCATGTTGGCTATTCAAGATAACATAATCCGGTATGAAAACTTTATTCATTCAACATCATAATGGAAATTCAGCCAAGTTTGGCTATTTGAATAATATAACCCAATGATTTATAAGCGCATGATTCCAATGGCGCAATCCAAATATATACTGGCGACTTATAGTCGAAAGCCAGGCCGGTGTAATAAACACCATAATTTATCGTCATACTTTATTCAACCTGTTTCTCCATATAACAAGTTTAAAGTGTCCTGGCGGTTTACCGCCGGACGGGTCATAATGCCTGACTTATAACCTGGGTTTATAACCGAGGCTGCACTTAAGAATAATCAAATATGAAATACATCATACCTGTGACATTGAATCACATTGTTGGTTTTACCAACTTTTGTAGTAAGAGTGATAACTAAAACCTTGAGTACTGATAACTCCTTCCATATTGTGCCGGTTTATGATAAAACCGTGCCGGGTTGTGATAAACACCGTGTTACTCCATAAGAGGATGTTAACAACAAGGATCAAACCGGGCAAATAGTCTCCGGACCGACGTGAACTATGTTCCGTCAATTGATTGGTTGAAAACTTTGTCGGTTTAAAAACGCAATAAAAAGCAAAAAACCCCTTCAAAGAAAAGTATAAAGCAAATGCAATGACAAAACCGTTTGCAAAAAAGGTTTATTTGAGCTGATCAGATGGTGTTACCATGGCCGAACACGACCAAGCTCCTGTTAGGTGTAACTATGCTTCTAGTCAGCTAGGTCTCCAAATGAAACCGTGGCATTTATGCGGACCAAATGGCATGGTCATGGTTCGGGTTCGACCAAGCCCCTAAGTGATTTTGTGGCCTTAGGCCGATCAAGAAGCATGACTGGTTTAGACGTGACCAAGTCCCCAAGTGATCTAGTGGCTCTCGCCCATCAAGAGGCGTGACCATGGTTTAGACGTGACCACAAGTCCCCAAGTGATGTTGTGGCTTTACGCCTACCGAAAGGTGTTGCCATGGTTCGGATACGACCAAGCCCCCAAGTGATCAATAATATGATAAGCCAATAAGGCATGATATCCATGTTTGAACCGCGCATCATGGCAGCAGGTCCTCTTCGGCAATTTTTAACTTTTGCAACAGATAAATTCTTCTTTGAACCGGGATCTTGAACCGGATATTGAGAGCTTCAAAGCCTTGTGGGAGATATCTTTCCCTTGAACCGGATTTCAAACCGGAATCTTTATTTTTAGCCGGAAATTTTCTGACGGCCTTTAAACTCGAACTTGCGATAAGTTAATTCCCCTTTGAACCGGACATTGTTAAACCGGATTTGAGCGTTTCAGAGCTTTGTATGAGAATAGATTTTTCTTGAACCGGATTGTAAACCAGAGTAATTTCTGATGACCCGGAACTTCTTCATCGAGCCGGGATTGTATAACTGTCATACACTTTCCGAGCCAGAAATTTTCTGACGGCCTTTAAACTTTCATCAATATAATAGTAGCCTCCGGAACCGGGTTATCCTTTCCTCCGTCGTCCTGGGGTTCTTAAATTTGCTGAAACTGGCGAGATTCGCTGAGTCATCTCATTGTAGCCCCCGAGTCTCAAAGGTGACTCGAGGAGTTGGCTTGAGACTCTCCATTTTTTACCGTGATATAAACCGGCATAACTTGTATATCATTGGTGTTGATAGCATGATGTGAATCCATAGAAGGTTGAGGTGACTGCGACAGGTTATAAATGATCCCGTATGAGCCGTGTCAGCAACTCGGCCAATGGTTCCTTCCAACTGGTTCCTTGAAGTTTAACCAAACTGTAGTGGCGGCGACTTGTGTGCATATCCATTGAACCATCCAGTGCAGACGACGACTGATAATACATAATAATTGCCTCCTTATTGTTGAAAGAAAATCGGGCTATCCAAGTAGTGACTTGTTCATACTCGATAAACAGCTCATGCAGACAGGTGCGGCCCTGGTGTGTCGATGTAAACCAGGCCGCAATAAACGGACGGTAGAGACGTCCACAATATTAGAGGTGGCTCGGATAGATGAACCGGCCCTGGCGTTGTAAGCCGGCACTGGTAGGAAACCCGGCCGCCGGAAAGGACGGGTAAGTTGTCTGCGGTATTGTAAACCGACGTGGTCGCGAGAGACGGCCACGGCGTTGTAAGCCCGCGCGGGAGTCCGTTGAGTAACGACGACCACCTATGCCAAAAGATGTTGGCATGCCTCCATCTCCGCGGCATAATATCACTTTTTGTCATAAATAATTTCCCTGCATAAACAGTATTGCAGGCCAAGGCAAAGATAAACTTGCCCTTTTAAAAAAAGGGCATGTGCTAATAAAACAAATTTGGATGGATATCACCTGATTTGTTTGGACGACGGATGATCCATTTATCGCGACAGAGGTGGCTCAGGCAGACCAGCGACTCAATATAGTTCCGGCGGCTTAGGCTGACCGGCGACTTAATATAACCCTGGCGGATCAAAGCGGCAAGGGCGGATCAACGCGGCTCCGGCGGGTTGATGTAGATTAAGTTGTACGAGCGACGACTTGCGCACACCTGTTCCATCAGTAAGCGGGCGCAGACGCGAGCGTGATGGTGCTGACGTACACTTCATAGGCACAACATGGCACCACCTTTGTTGTACATAAAAATATATAGACCAAAGTAATTGTTCTTTGATGAAAACAATATGTGTTAATAAAATATAGTTAGAGGGACAGCACCTCATTCATCCAAACGACAGACCCGTTCAATACCACAAACCGTAGATCGCCGTAGCGGCTCAGGCAGACCGACGACTCAATATAATCCGGGCGGCTCAACACGGTAGTGGTGGCTTAATGCAGCCTCGGCGGCTCAACACAGCAGTGAAGCGGCAACGCGGTTGAGACGGCAGCGGCGACTTGAACAGCATGAAACGGGCGTGAGTCGACCCGGGGCAGGCGGCGGCTCATCGTGTGACTGTGGCTCTCCAATGGCAGATTAATGCAGGGGGATTCTCCGGCGGTAGAGGTAAACGGGACCGCGGGGGAAGCATCAACAATTCAGAGCAGCGACGGAGCAAGGCGGGTCACATCATGACGATTTGGGAGATGAACCTCAGCGGTGGAAAAAGATTGCCATGATGACTTAAAAATAGCAGCTCAAAGGCAGCTCTACTTCATGGAAACGAGCGACGGACACTCAAGCGGGATAGCAGCACGTGAGAAATACTGTTTGAACTAGTACTTTGATTGTTGTGTGATGGATGACATGCGATGTGACTGCGGCATAATGAAAAATCATATTCGTCGGGCTGACATGCTCGGCATAGTACTCCGTTTCATTCTGCTGCTCCATACTCAGAAGCGGCTTCATGCAAGAGAGAATCGGACCGGGTCACAAGCGGTAGAAGGCGTTGTCCTCGCAGTGACTCAGGACCGGTCACAGCGGAGCTGTCGACTCAAGGCGCTTCGGAAGCGGAGGAAAAACGGGGCGGCGACTCAGACAGTTGGTCTTTACATATACCAGCCAATTGATTGGTCAAACAGTACTAGTACTCTCGGTCAACATCAAATCCAACAGAAAGGTGCCTCCGAGTAGTACTTGCAGATTGCCATGAAAAACAAACCATGGCCTTGCCGTCGCATGGAGCCACCGCCCGGGTCGTACGCGTCATCTCCGGTATACAGAAACTTGTCAACACGCATTGCGTCGCCTCCAATACGCTGAGTCGCCAGCAATGTCCAACTTCATATTTTGATTAGCGTGGTTGCTGGCGCGACCCAGTTCCAAATCATGGCATAGCCGGGCGGTTTGTTGGAGTTTGCATGGGGCTGTGCACACCGGTGCACTATTGATCTGATTCTTCCTCCATGGGTTCTGTCCTAGTTGGGATCCCTGGATCTCATAACTCCACTCTGTAGTATTTTCTTGTCTTCACTAATAATAGTCCACCGATATGGTGTGGAGGTTGTACGAGCAAAAGCAACCAAAACACGCGGAGTCACCTGGCGTCCGCAACAAAAAACACACGGGGTGTCAACGCGCCGGTAAAAAACAGGCTGCCACCGAAAGCTGCCACGGGACTTGATCCGGTATGTTCTGGCATACAGAGTAATATTTGGACTACTGCACCGGAATCTGTTGACCCTCTCTGATTGGCAACTTGCGGCAGCCTTTCGAAACGATCTGGCTGGCGGATCACCACAGCGGGTGCGGCGTTTTATGCAACCCTAGCTTGCCTCGATCTCAAATCTTGTATATGTTGTTCCGACTGTTCATCGCTAATGTAGATCCTTCCTCACTGGCTCTTCTTCATCCTGAAAGTTGCGAATTTCTCGATCCCTGGGAAAAATCCCTCCAGGAACTCAATACCACCGTGCGCAGGCCCCACGGTGGGCGCCAACTGTCGTGGAATTGTCACGGCAGATGTCCTTAGTGTCAGGACTTAGTCGCGAGGCCAACGCATCTATGTGGTAGCTTGAGAGGGGTTGAGCGGGACGAGAGACGCGATGTTTTACCCAGGTTCGGCCCCTCACGGTGGAGGTAAAAGCCTACATCCTGCTTCATTGATATTGATGATGATGATCACGGTTACAAGAGTGCTCTATCTCGAGAGCTATTGTCTAAACCTAACTTGTCCAACTTGTGGAACTTGTGAATCTTGTCCCTTTCGGGGAGCCCCTGCCCCTCCATATATATGTTGAACAGGCGGTTTACATGCGGGGTCCTATTAGAATTAGGACTAGTCTATCTCTAATACAAACCGGATACAAGTCCTGGTCTTAACTCCTTGTAAGGTAAATAATCCTCATGCCTTTCCTCTTGAACCGGCCCACCGTTAAGCGTGAACCGGCCTTCTGGGCCTTGGGCCTTGTCATCCGTCTGTCCCGCACGCCGGATCACCAGTGAGTCATAATGACCAGGTGGGTTGCTTGTAAACTGCCAGGTCAGGGCGGGTCGCCAGTAACTCGCCAAGTGTCAGCGGGGTCTTCAGATAAACCGCCAAGTCCTGGCCGGGTTAACTTCCGGCCGGTTTACGCCGCAGGGTATATCCCCGACAAGAACACTAAAATATATGCTAGTTCACGCTTAGTTTTTTCACATATAGTGAAGATAACATGGGTTATATATGATTATATGGTGCATACACGACATCCATATGTTTCTATTTTAAGATGGCTTACTAGTAAAAGTTTAATATTTTTGAATATTTCCAAATCGCCATATAGCCCGTGGAACATATTGGGTCATGCATGACTCTTAATAAACAAATTAATAACGTGCTATTGTTGGTTGTATAGGTGTCAGACCATTAAAAACATGTTAGCATAAAAATGTATCAACACGTGAGCCCTAGCCTAATGGCA
Organism: Triticum aestivum; assembly: GCF_018294505.1. Taxonomy (NCBI): domain Eukaryota; kingdom Viridiplantae; phylum Streptophyta; class Magnoliopsida; order Poales; family Poaceae; genus Triticum; species Triticum aestivum. The sequence continues at coordinate 516,332,638 of NC_057806.1, read as the reverse complement.
AGCAAGTTAGGAAAGACCATGGAGGTCGTGGGTCAAACTCATCGAATCGCTTGTTTTCCTTTTCTCTTTCTTTAGACAGAAGAACGAAACAAGTACTACATCAGTACAACCATATCGTGAGCTCACACGTATTTCCGGCGATGCGCATTTAATGCGAGGAGACTTCCCCATCGATGACGAGGTGTCTATGGTGAGTTCGTAAATTTTAAGATGATATGCCGACTCAGAGGGTGTTTGGTTCCAGGGACTTTTTTGTGTTGGGACTAGAAAAAGTCCCTAGAAAAACAAACAGGGTGGGACTTTTTGGGGACTTTTTACTAAAAGTCCTTAGAAGCACCTCCTTGAGAGTCTTTTTCAAAAAGTTCTAGGGACTAGAAAAAGTCATAGGACTAGAGAACCAAACACCACCTCAGTCTTTCGGAGATGCTCATAGGGGTTGGGATGCGTGTGTGCGTTCATAGGGATGAGTGTATGCACGTGTATACGAGCGCTTCTTTTTGTACTGTGTTCAAAAAAATATCGTGAGCTCACAAACACCGTCAATAAGCTACAACTTTATATTAGATTGAACAAAATAACTACATCATGGGTCACATAAAAAAAACATTGATGCGTGGTTCCTACCACTCAACAATTGGTGAAGCGGTTATGACGGGTCCTAGTTGTAGTCCTTATATGACAAAAAAAGAGCATCACACATTCGTAATAATATGTGACACTAGTAGGTTCATCATGGAAATTAGCAAAACGTCATAGAAATTGGCATACAGGTGGCACTCTGTGCCCCAATTCATTCATTGACATTAATCGTCACCAATTCGCGGTAATCAATGACATGACCTCCAAGATGTCACATATTAGGTACTTGGGTGACGTTGTCAACCACCGTCACAAGGATTTTCGTCACAGTATGTCGATTTTCTTGTAGTGTCTGGTGCAGCTGGTGCCAAAACTTTGAAGTAAATTGTGTTCCTCTATCTGATACGATGGTCCTCGGAACTCCATGCAGACATACGATCATGGTCATGTATATCATGGCCAACTTCGCACTTCTATAGGTGGTTTTCACTGCGATAAAGTGAGGGACTTTGGTCAAACGATCCACTACTACCCAGATAGAATCATATCCCGATCGGGTCCTGGGTAATCCGGTGATAAAATCCAAGCCAAGTTTGTCCCACTTCCATTCAGGTATCGGCATAGGCTGCGGTAGTCCTGCTGGCTTCTGATGTTCTTCCTTCACTCTCTAACATACATCATATACGGCTATATACTTGGCAATATCCTTCTTCATTCCAGTCCACCAGAAACGCTCCTTCAAATCCAAATACATCTTGGTGTTTCCGGGGTGTATCGAGTATGGCGAGTCATGGGCCTCCTGAAGTATCAACTTCCTGACCTCTTCATTATTGGGCACATAAAGACGGTCCTCGAACCACAAGGTGTCGTGTTCATCCTCACAAAAACCTTTGGCTTTTCCTTCACTCATCTTCTCCTTTATTTCAGCAATTTCTTTGTCATCCTTCTGAGCTTCTCTAATCTTTTCCAACAATGTTGACTGAACTTCCAATGCTGCAACAAAACCTCTAGGAACTATCTCCAATCGTACCTCCCTGAGATCTTCTGCTAACTCCCTTGGCAGTCCTCCTGTTACTATGGTATTGGCATAACCCTTCCGACTCAAAGCGTCTGCTATGACATTGGCCTTGCCTGGATGATAGTGCAACTTCATATCATAATCCTTTATGAGGTCCAACCATCTCATTTTCCTAAGGTTCAGCTCCTTCTAGGTTAAATGTACTTCAAACTCGTGTGATCCATGTACACATCACAATGGTTTCCAATAAGAAAATGTCTTCAGGTCTTGAGCGCATGCACTATGACTCCTAACTCCAAATTATGCATAGCATAATTTAAGTCATGAGGCCAATAATGAGATGAAGCATATGAAACAACTCTTCCATCTTCCATAAGTACCCCTCCAAGTCATAAGCATGAGGCGTCGCAATACACTTGGAAATCTTTGCGTATATCCGGCAGGATTAGCACTGGGTTGTAGTCAAACGTTTCTTTAACTCCTGGAAACTTTCTTCACATTCCTCTTTCCAATGGAACTTGGTATCTTTCTTCAACAATGCCGTCATAGGCTTCGCAATATTGGAGAAATTCTCAATGAATCTCCGATAGTATCCCATGAGTCCAAGAAAATTGTGGATCTCTCCAACTGATGTGGGTGCCAACCACTCGGTGACTGACTGAACCTTGGTAGGATCCACTGCTATACCTTCTCCTGATATAACATGTCCAAGAAATCCAACTTCCTTCAACCAAAACTCACATTTGCTGAACTTGGTATATAACTGATGTTCCATAAGCTTCTCGAGAACCAAACGCAAATGCTCCTTGTGTTCCTCTTCGTTCTTCGAGTATACTAGAATATCATCAATAAACACCACGACAAACTTATCCAAGAACTCCATCAACACCTTGTTCATCATACTCATGAAATAGGCAGGGGCGTTAGTCAGTCCAAATGACATAACTGTATACTCATATAACCCATACCTTGTGATGAATGCTGTTTTTGGTATATCCTTTTCACGAATCTTTAGCTAGTGCTGATCGCAAATCCATCTTCGAAAACACTTTAGATCCTTGCAGCCGGTCAAACAAATCACTGATCATCAGTAGTGGGTACTTGTTCTTGATCGTCACTTCATTCAACACACGATAATCAACAACCATTCTCAATGATCCATCCTTCTTCTCAACCAAGAGCACTGGTGCTCCCCATGGTGATGAACTTCGTCGGATGTAACCTTTCTCCAACAACTCATTAATCTGCTTCTTGATCACTTCCAGATCATTTGCGGGCATCTCGCATGGTCTCTTCGATATAGGTCGGGTGCCTGCCAATAGCTCTATCAAAAACTCAATATCTCGATCTAGTGGCATGCCTGGTAACTCCTCTGGAAATACATCGGGCTAATCCTTCACTTCCGGCACTTCCTCTTGAATAACTCCCGAGAGGGAATTTACTCGAGTCTTCCTAGGTGCATGCCTAGATACATACTTGATCCTTTTTCCCTCCAGGGTGGTGAGTAGAATTGATCTGCTAGCACAGTCAATGTTCCCTCCATACTTTGATAACCAATCCATTCCTAGTATCACATCCAATCCTTGTGTCTCCAAAATTACTAGGTCTGAGGGGGAAACATGGCTACCAATGGTTAAGGGTATCCGATCGCACCATCAGCTGGCCATATACTCTGCACCGGGTGAGCTCACTAGCAAGGGTGTCCTAAGGGCTAAGGTGGGTAACTTCAACTTGTCCACAAATCCCCTTGAAATGTAGGAATACGATGCACCAGTATCAAATAAAACAAGGGCGGTAAATGACTTAACCAAAAACTTACCGATAACTGCATCAGGGTGCTCTTCAACCTCCTCCACGTTCACATGGTTCACTTGTTGAGGGAGTCCTGGGCTAAGGGGTCCTCGGGCATCCGACCTGTTATCTATGGGCCGGACTGATGGGTTGTGAAGATATGAAGACCGAAGACTGTACTCGTGTCCGGATAAGACTCTCCTTGGCGTGGAAGGCAAGCTTGCCGAACAACTATGAATATTCCATCTTATGTAGCCGACTCTATGTAACCCTAGATCCCCACGGTGTCTATACAAATCGGAGGGTGTAGTCTAGAAAGGAGATACTCAATACTGTAGTCATACAGGCTAGACATCTAGGGTTTATCCATTATGATCTCATGGTAGATCAACTCTTGTAATTCTCATATTCATCAAGATCAATCAAGCAGGAAGTATGGTATTACCTCCATAGAGAGGGCCCAAACCTGGGTAAACATCGTGTCCCTCTCTCCTGTTACCATCAACCTTAGACGCACAGTTCGGGACCCCCTACCCGAGATCCGCCGGTTTTGACGCCGGCATTGGTGCTTTCATTGAGAGCTCCTCTGTGCTGTCGCTGAAAGGTTCAATGGCCCCTTTAATCGTAAATAATGACGCTATCTGCGGAGAAACTTTCCTCACCGGACAGATCTTCGTGTTCGGTGGCTTCGCACTACGGGCCAACTCATTTGGCGTCCTGGAGAAGATCGAAAGCTACGCCCCTGGCCATTAGGTTAGATTCGGGAGCTTGAACTACGTCATGGACATCTGTGGAGACTTGATCTTCGCCGCATTCGATACCGAGCGGCCGCTCCCGGTCACCCAGATGACCATAACCTAAATCTTTCATCGAGCCGTGTCGGTGTCAAAACCGGCGGATCTCGGGTAGGGGGTCCCGAATTGTGCGTCTAGGCGGATGGTAACAGGAGGCAGGGGACACGAAGTTTTACCCAGGTTCGGGCCCTCTTGATGGAGGTAAAACCCTACGTCCTGTTTGATTAATATTGATGATATGGGTAGTACAAGAGTAGATCTAGCACGAGATCAGAGAGGCTAAACCCTAGAAGCTAGCCTATGGTATGATTGTCTGTTGTCCTATGGACTAAAACCCTCTGGTTTATATAGACACCGGAGAGGGCTAGGGTTACACAAGGTCGGTTACAAAGGAGGAGATATACATATCCGTATTGCCAAGCTTGCCTTCCACGCCAAGGAGAGTCCCATCCGGACATGGGACGAAGTCTTCAATCTTGTATCTTCATAGTCCAACAGTCCGGCCAAAGGATATAGTCCGGCTGTCCGGAGACCCCCTAATCCAGGACTCCCACATTAGCCCCTGAACCAGGCTTCAATGACGATGAGTCCGGCGCGCAGTATTGTCTTTTGCATTGCAAGGTGGGTTCTTCCTCCGAATACACCACGGAAGAATTTGAATACAAGGATAGTGTCCGGCCCTGCAAAATAAGTTCCACATACCACCGTAGAGAGAATAATATTTCCACAAATATAATCTGCTGACACGTTTTGGCAACACGACATTGTGCCACGGCCCGGTAATTATTCAAACCGTTTCCTTTACCTAGCCCCGCACATAACGCGAGGCAGTTCCTTGACACGTCTTGTCAAAGCAGAGATTGTGTTCCCCTAATTACGGGATTATCATCAAGACAGTCGTGGGTAACCCAACCGTGTCTAGGACTCCTAGATTATAGGCAAGTCCCAAACGGCTACGGAGAGGATGCTTGATATTCATCCTCTTTGTAAAGGGACAAGGCTTTTACTTTTTTCCCTCCCGTGCTCAATCGAATCCTTCCCCCGCCTCGAGTTCTAACACCCAAAGCCCAGGTTAGGTGCTCCGGACCTTCAATCATGTCCGAATCTAGCCTTCAAGGCTGGTGGATGCCCTCCTCCGTTACGGAAGAAGACATCAAGAAGTTGAGGGAGGCCAGATACCTGACCGCCGAGGTTTCGCATTGGCTGCCTGCCTGAGGGCAAGTCGTCCCAACTCATGAACCCAACGAAGACGTCGTGTTCATCTCCCAGTTCCTCCGAGGTCTAGGCTTCACTGTGGATCCCTTCGTTAGGGGGTTGATGTTTTATTATGGGCTAGATTTCCACGATCTAGCCCCGGACTCCTTTCTCCATATCTCGGCATTTATTGTCGTATGTGAGGCCTTCCGCCGCATTACCCCTCACTTCGGCCTGTGGCTCAAGACCTTTGATGTGAAGCTGAAGATGGTCGAGGGGCATCATGGAGTGTGCGGAGGAACATTAATAAGCAAGATCGCTGGAGCTCCATGGCCAAAGGGTTCTATTCTAGAGGTGTCCGGATTATGGCAATGGGAGTGGTTTTACATCACAGCTCCCAGAACTGCCAAGTGGACGGCGGCCCCTGCTTTCCGCTCAGGCCCTCCACCACAACTGATGTCATGGGTTAGCAGAGGGCTGAGTTGGGGTCCAGCCAAGGACGTGCCTGTACTACAGAGCCGCATTCGAGATCTCTTTGAAGGAGATTTTAGTTTGATTATGGTAAGCAAGTCATGTTGGTTCGATGAATCCAGCCATGCAAACGCCGGCCCGTCCGCATGTGGGAGTTCAACCCAGAAGGACCGCGTGTTGTTCAGAATTTCCTTGGCCTGACGAATGAGGAGATGTACAAATCATTCTTTGGACCACGGATAGAGTGTCTGGACACTACAGAGGACGTGGGCCTGAGCAGCAACCGCACCGCAGACCAAGTAAGTTATCCTCTAGCCGAACACACCGTCTTTCATTTGTCATGGCTTCATTCTGAGAAATCGCTCTTTGACCAGGACTGGATAACAAACGCAAAGATGATCTGGTGTTCGGCCCCCCTTCTGGAAGGTTTGGAGAATCCGGTGCTAGAAAAGATACTCGAGCTAGCACCTTGCCCGGAGCCCTCAGAGGAAGATAAAGGGGGGAATAAAGGGGGCGAAAGCGGGCCTCCACTGCTACCAAATCCGACCGAGTGAACGGGCGCCTCCGTGAGGGAGGATAACCTAGGGGAGGAATCTAGCATCATCTCACCCCGGGGAAGGAAGAGGACTACCCTTGAAGATCCGGAAACCAAGGTTTCCAAACGGGAGATGAAGTCTCCACCAGAGGGTCCTGCCTCGGGGGGTGCTCTTACCGCACAAAGTCCGCGCGGGGATCTGCCCTCTAACGAGATGTAAGTAATCAAAAAGTACTTTAATAGTGAAGATATACTACTTTACTTCTGAGGAAAATAACCGAAGCATTTATCTTGCAATTCGGATCTTAGCCCTTCTCAGCAGAGCTCGTCTTCGGGGGATCTTCTTCCGGAGAGGATGGAGAGCGAAACGCCTCCCCCGGACTCCCTCTCTCAAGGAGCGGGCGACCTTGAAGTGTCGTCACGGAGGGCCTCTCCGGATCCGGTGAGGCCATAATATAATCCTCTAGTCACCCGAAGTCCTCAGAGTCCGGCTCTTGAAGAGAGCAAACAAAAGAGTCTGGCACAGTTTGGTATGCGGTTGGAAGTACTGAGGGAGCAGTTGGAGCGAGCGGCCATCTCAGAAGAACACCGTACGTTAATGCTTACGGTGACGGAAAGAATTTCGTCTGCCAAAAGTGGATTGCATGAAGCCTTTATGAGTCTACTGACAGGCTTTGAGGTACGTGATACTTTTTGATAGTACCGCACATTTTTAGGTGTGCCTTGTGTAGATAGTAGCCCCTGAGACTCTGGTTGTCATCAAGAACAGCGGCGAACAGAGGTAGTCCCAGGTAGTAACCAAACCGCCTTTATGTGTAGGTGGTGGAAGCTCCGGTGGCTAGCCAGACTAATGAGTTTGCCGAACTAGAGCGGCAACTGGAAGCGGCAAATGCCGACATCGAGCTTGTTAACAAGCGGCTTGATGAGGCACAGGGTAAGTAATGCTTTTTCGTGAATGTCACATAGTAAGAGCAGTATGATGCCAGTATCTTTAATATGTTGTGAGTGCTGATGGAGCTGCCACCGTCGAGACCCTTCGGGCGGAACTTGCCCGAGCTAAAGAACAAACGAGGAGTAGTAGTGCGGCTGCTTCGAAGGCGGCCGAAGAGTTGAGGGCCGAAATGCCGCGCATTGCGAGAGCAAAGAGAAAATGGCCAAGATGGCTATAAAGTTAAAAGACACTGCTGACTGTTGTCAGTTCCTTGAAGAAGAAAACTGAGGGAAGGCGATGAACCTTGAAAAGGCCATGATGACGACCAAAGAAACCCGCTCTGCTATGAGAGCGAAGAAGGAGGAGCTGTGTGAAGCCGGGGATATTGAAGCTGGGAAGCCCTTCATGCTGCGGAGGAAGTTCGGAGATCCACGATATGCCCCTCTGGATCGGCTGTGGAGTTCGGCAGACACATATATGGACTTGGCGGCGAGCGCTGTCGATGCGGCCAAATACTTCCAAGATCAAACAGATCGTGAAGTGGACAAGCTGTTCTAGTCGCAATTTCACGTTCCAGAGCGTCTCTTTCTATTGACTAATCAGCTAGCCGAAAGGGCCAAACTCAATAGGTTGTCCGGACTCACCATGAGGTCTATCGTGGATCAGCTGTGGCCGGAAAATCCGAAGCCGAACAGCTATTTCAGCTTAGTGCAGCAGTTCCTTGGTGTGGTTCCGCGCATCAATGCGATGAAGTGGTCGGCGTGCATAGAAGGCTCGCAGATGGCCCTTGCCCGTGTTAAAGCATACTATGCGGAGATGAATGCTACCACTGTTGCGGCGCAGGGTTCGGCTATAGGCCGAGTGGCTGCCGAGCACTATTTCGAAGAGGTTCTTGAGGGTGCTCGTTTGATAGAGGCCCAATGCTCGAAGAATATTATGTTTGAGTGACATGTATTCCCATTGTAAAGACAATGTTTTTATGACATTTATTAAGGCTGTGTTTATACTTTTGCCTGAAAGTAATATGATGCCTCCTGTGTGGCCGTTTATGTATACATGTGTATCACCTGAAAGATTGCAGTCATCGGCTTCAGCCCCCACGCATATAATGCGGAGGGGTTCGCAGAAGACGCGTGTTCACACTTAACCCAACGTATTGGCCCTATTAAGGAGGTGATAGCGCAGCAAACGAGGCAACCAGACTATAATGCGTTAACACTTTCACTTAGCCATAGGAGTTTGACGGTGGGGCTACTATATAGCCCCTAGTGGCTCCGCACTCTCCCGAATTCGGGGCGCATACATGCTTGGCCGGGAAACGGCCCTTCGTTAAGGAGGAGGAATTCTAACATTCCGATAGGTCATCGAGTGGTTGACCAGTCTCACGCTATATCATGATAATCAGTTTTCGGGTTTATCTACTAAGGTGCTCATCTGGATGACCCGGGGCACAATCGCAGTAGTTCTCCTAGTTCTACCTTAGCTGATAGAGTGGAACGTAAGGTACCAAAACATAGGAGCTGGGCAAACCCAACATTTAACCAAAGACATGATTCGGAGCTGATGCATATAGGACCAAACTCGCGACGCCGAACACTCCCTAAGGTATTCGGTCTTTATGGTATAAACTGGGCCTAAACAGTGCCCTTTGTAAGAAGCCCCTAGTGTCCAGGTACGTGCATTATTCTGACGTGGCCACATGCTAAGACGCCAGCATCCTTCTCAATTGTATTGAGAATCCGAGGGATGTGTATCAACAAGAGACAGTAAAAAAGGTTGACGCAGGGTCTTAATCTAAAAAGAATCCTTGGGACGGGTCCCTGCTGCACGTCTGCGCCTGTGTCTCCGTTGTGCCGTATCCTGGACGGGTGTAGCACGGTGGTCATCTGTAAAAGAGAGGAAGTTAGGAGAAAAGTTGTCGTGCAAAAAGGTAGGTTTTAAAGGAACCATGTAAATTTCAAGATGAGTAAATATTGCCACTTGTCTGCGCGCGTTGAGCCCCTTGTGTTTGTGATAGGGGGTGGCCATGAAACCTGTACGAATTACAAATAGCTGGGCCAGACATGTCTAACCGTGTCCGTGGTCTTGTCGACCAATCGAATACTTTAGTTGGTGAGGCCGTTTTAGTGTGCGACTGCCGAGGCGGCCGCACCCTCTTCAGCGTGCAGGGATCGCTCAATATTTCTATTTACTGTAATGATGCCACGTGGACCGGGCATCTTAAGCGTGAGGGAAGCATAATGCGGTATTGCATTAAAGCGAGCGGAAGCTTCGCGTCCAAGTAGTGCTTGATAGCCACTTTGGAATGGATCAATGTGGAAGGTTAAATTTTCGCTACGGAAGTTATTTGGGAAGCCAAATATAACTTCTAGTAGCAGGGAGCCCGTGCAATGAGCCCCTCGGCCTGGCGTTACTCCTTTGACGGTAGTATAGCTGAGGCAAATTTTCGTTGGGTCTATCCCCATTTTGGGGATTGTGTCCTGATATATCAGGTTTAGACTGCTGGCACCATCAATCAGGACTCGTGTGAAGTGGTATCCGTCAATTATTGGGTCTAATACCAAGGCAGCCCATCCTGCACGCCGGATACTTGCTGAGTAATCCCGATGGTCCGAAGTGATCGGTTGAGGCGACCAGTGGCAGGACTCCGCTGTGATAGGCCCTTGGGCATATTTATCTGGGAGTGCCGCTTTGTTTCTCCCCTTGAGAACGTGTACCACGTTTACTGTTTTGACTTCCGGTGGAAATTTCTTTTGTTCCCTAGTGTACCACGTTTATCTTCGCTTTGTGTATCCTCCCCCTTGTGTACGACATTGAGCTTGCCGGACTGTTTGAAGACCCAACATTCTCTGTGGGTATGATTAGCGGGTTTACCCGGGGTGTTATGGATCTGACATATTTGGTCCAGAATTTTGTTGAGGCTGGACAATTCATCTCTGGCGCCTTTAGAGGGCAGCTTTTGCTGACCTGGCAGAGAGCTTTTCAATCCGGCGTTTACCGCCGTGCTCTTCGGGCTATCTTCTTTATTCCGGCGCTTATTATTTTTGATAGGTCGTGATTTCCCGTTTTCATCTCTAACTTCGGATGTACTTGGGTCGCTGGTGCTGCATCTAGCTAGCCAGCTGTCCTCACCAGCGCAAAAGCGGGTCATGAGGCTTGTTAATGCTACCATTGTTCTCGGCTTTTCTTGGCCAAGGTGTCTGGCCATCCATTCGTCGCGGACGCTATGCTTAAAAGCTTCCAAGGCTTCGGCGTCCGAACAGTCGAATATTTGGTTCTTTTTGGTAAGAAACATGTTCCAAAGCTTTTGGGCTGACTCTCCCGGCTGTTGAGTTATATGACTTAATATTCCGCATCCGGAGGTCGGACATGGGTCCCTTGAAAATTGGCCCGAAAGGCGTCTTCGAGCTCTTCCCAGTTTCCGATGGAGTTTTCGGGGAGGCTTTTAAGCCAGTGCCGAGCTGGCCCTTTGAGCTTGAGGGGTAAGTACTTTATGGTGTGGAGATCATCTCCTCGATCCATATGGATATGGAGGTTATAGTCCTCAATCCAGACCCCAGGGTCTGTTGTTCCGTCATATGCCTCTATGTTTACGGGTTTGAATCCCTGTGGAAATTCATGGTCCAGCACCTCATCGGTGAAACATAGGGGGTATGCGGCACCCCTGTATCTGGGTGTACCACGTTGTTCGGATGTTTGTTGTGTTGCATCGCATGCTGGAGTGTGCTTGCGTGGTCCATAGATGGATCTGGTTGCGCCGTCCTTTTGATGCAAGCCCTCGCATGGATCGCATATTGGCTTATGTGGGGCATTGTTTGCCGCTCTATGTTTGCCGTGAGGACGTCTATCCAGCCAGGTGGCCGTTTTGATTTTTGGTTGCGGGGGATCTAAGGCCTCCTCATCGAATTCAGGTAGCAACTTCCGCTTCGGGTAGCTCTTGGTGGGGTGATTACCGCTATACTTCGCTGCTGCGTTGAGTACTTTGTTCCATCTGATTCCGAGTGTGTCTTGTGCAGCCTTGAGTCTTTGCTTCTGCTTTTTAGACTCCTCGCGGTGGCAACAAGCCTTTGACGGGCATTCTGTTGCTCCAGGTGTCTGTCCGGTGTGATGTCGTCCGGACTATTGTCTTTGACAGAGTCAGGTGTTCGGTTTGATTCTCCGTGTTGCCGTGGTCCGGCGATTGTTCACCTTGCTCTAACGCTGGGTCTATATGATCGTGGTTTCTGCTGAGGCGGGATTTGGAGCGGCGCTTATGCCACCGCTTTGACTGCTTCTCCAGGGGACAACCCTTTGTTGCGTCCTTCAGTTCCTCGTTGTCGTTTTCTTTTGGTGTGTAAACCATGTATACGTCATGTGATGAAGTGGCCGTCCAGTGCCTTGTGGGCATTGGTGCCTGTTCGTCTCCTGCATCGTCATCCATACCGTCGATGTCTTCGGAGTCGAGGTCGAGCATGTCGGTTAAGTCATCGACAGTGGCTACTAAGTGGGTGGTGGGTGGGCGGTGAATTCCTTCGTCATCCGCATCCCAATCCTGCCGGACATAGTTCGGCCAGGATCCTCCTGACAAGGAGAGAGACCTTAATGAGTTCAGTATGTCGCCAAGGGGCGAGTGCTGAAAAATATCCGCGGAGGTAAACTCCATGATCGGCACCCAATTGGATTCAATAGGAACGGGCGCAGGTGGTTCAGAGTCCGTGGCCGGAGAAGAATCCAGCGGTTTAGCAACATGGCTCTCATGAAGGGTAAGGTCGATGTTCGGCTCGATCGCCGCTGAGGGTAAGGCCTCCGTGGCGGGGTCCATCCACCCATCCATGGACGGCGTAACCGGCTCCTAATTGATGGTCGGAGCGGCTGCCGGTGTGATCTCTCGGACACTGTCTGATGGTAGAGCTAAATCATACTCATCGTGACCATGCGACGCACAAGGCAGAGGCTCGAATCCGTCGAAGATCAAGTCTCCGCAAATATCGGCCGTGTAGTTTAAGCTTCCAAACCTGACGTGGTGGCCAGGGGCGTAACTTTCGATCTGCTCCAGATGGCCAAGCGAGTTGGCCCGCAGTGCGAAGTCGCCGAACACAAAGATCTGTCTGGGGAGAAAAGTCTCACCCTGGAGTGCATCTCTATCAATGATAGAAGGAGCCATCAGGCCTAACGGTGACGACACAGAGGAACTCTCAATGAAAGCACCAATGACGGTGTCAAAACCGGCGGATCTCGGGTAGGGGGTCCCGAACTGTGCATCTAGGCGGATGGTAACAGGAGGCAGGGGACACGAAGGTTTACCCAGGTTCGGGCCCTCTTGATGGAGGTAAAACCCTACGTCCTGCTTGATTAATATTGATGATATGGGTAGTACAAGATTAGATCTATCACGAGATCAGAGAGGCTAAACCCTAGAAGCTAGCCTATGGTATGATTGTCTGTTGTCCTATGGACTAAAACCCTCCGGTTTATATAGACACCGGAGAGGGCTAGGATTACACAAGGTCGGTTACAAAGGAGGAGATATACATATCCGTATTGCCAATCTTGCCTTCCACGCCAAGGAGAGTCCCACCCGGACATGGGACGATGTCTTCAATCTTGTATCTTCATAGTCCAATAGTCCGACCAAAGGATATAGTTAGGCTGTCCGGAGACCCCCTAATCCAGGACTCCCACAGGCCGCATCCAGGAGATCGCTCCTGTAACCGCTCTGGCCCTAGAGTCGGAGCAGGCCGTGCTATCCAAAGACGTGAGGATTAACCCCACCTCGAAGGCTGCAGATTCCACGGTGTTGGAGCCGCACCTGGACCTGGTCTCACACGATTCCTATGCCACCAAAATGCCGGAATGGTCTCCGGCCGTAAGTTCCGAACCGCGCGAGCTTGCGGACGCCGAGCTTGATCGTTTATCGATCTTCAAATTTAGTGCCGCAGACATGTTCCAGCACTCACCTTTGGGCGATGTGCTAAATTCATTAAAAAAAACTATCCTTGGCGGAGGACTCTCAGCCGAACTATATCCGGCTCGAACTCGGGGCTGACGATGGAGAATTTTACTTCCCACCCGCCACCCACTTTATAGCCACGATCGAGGATTTGACCGGCGAACTTGATTACGACTCCGAGGACATCAATGGTATGGACGACGATGCTAGAGAAGAAGAGGCCCAGAACCCGCCGTTCACCGGACGCTGGACGTCCACTTCCTCGTATGACGTATACATGGTGGATGCACCAAAGGAGCATAGCGGCGACGATAAGGAAGACCCAATTGAGGATAAACCTTCAGAAATACAGTCCAAGCACCGGGGTCAGCGGCGCCGCTCTAAGTCACACCGCAGTAGAGACAACAACACCGGCACAGGAGAAGATAACACTCCGGAAGGTGCCGAAGACAAGGAAGACCCCGTCGATAAAGCAAACAAACAAGATGAATGGGAAGATGAGCAGGTTAGCCCTGTTAAATAGGCCACGCACGAAGATTCGGAGGACGATAATTACCTTCTGCTCTCCGAAGATGAGGTGAGCCTCGGCACTGAAGACTTCATCGTGCCCGAGGAACCTCTTGAGCAGCAGTGCTTCAAGCACCAGCTAATAGCTACGGCAAGGATCTTGGAAAAGAAGCAGCGGCAGCTTCAAGCCGACCAAGATCTGCTCAATGATAAATGGACTGATGTCCTAGAAGTCGAAGAATACGGCCTCAAGCGCCCATCCAAAAGCTACCCAAAGCGCAAATTGCTACCTAAGTTCAATGAGGAGGTGTTGTAGTACATACCACCATCGCACAATACGGCCGACCGACCACCACGTGGTCGGTACAAAACATCAACTCATGCCGAACACCAGCCCGCTCCGCCTCATCACTCAGGTAGAGGTAAATTAGCCCACGACCATACATATGACCTCTGGCAGAACCTGAACAATAAAGCAGGACATACCAGATCAATCTAAGGATCACAAGAACGCGCCTCGACACGCGACAACGGCCACCTATTCGGACGCGACAAACCGAGTCATGCGCGGGCTAAACAATGCAGACAGACTCTATCAGAGCTGTGTCACGATACGACCCGATATAGAGGCCCCGCACACCCTCATTGCTTCACTGATAATGTCCTGGATCATGAATTCCCGGAAGGATTCAAGCGCGTGAACATAGTATCATATGATGGAACCACGGACCCCACGGTGTGGATCGGGGACTTCATTCTCCACATCCATATGGCCCACGGAGATGACCTCCACGCCATAAAATACCTCCATCTGAAACTCAAAGGGCCAGCTCGGCATTGGCTAAACAGTCTGCCTGAAAATTCCATTGGCAGCTGGGAGGACTTGGAAGAGGCTTTCCTCGACAACTTCCAGGGTACATATGTTCGACCTCCGGTCGCTGATGACTTAAGCCATATAGTTCAACAGCCCGGAGTGTCCGCCAGGAAATTCTGGATAAGGTTCATAACTAAAAAGAACCAATTTGTCAACTGTCCGGACGCCGAAGCTCTAGAAGCTTTCAAGCATAGCATCCGCGACGAATGGCTCGCTCGCCACCTCAGCCAACAAAAGCCAAAATCCATGGCGTCCCTCATGGCACTCATGACCCGCTTTTGTGCAGGCGAGGACAGTTAGTTGGCCCATAGAAAAAACAATGCAAGCGACGCCGGCACCGCTGAAGTTAAAAGCAACAAAAACAAGTCCCTACATAATAGATACAAGCGCCGAAACAATAGTGACAACACCGAGGATACGGCGGTCAACGCCGGATCCACTGGCTCTAAGGCCGGTCAGCGGAAGAAGCCGTTCCAAAGGAACAATTCTGGCCCATCCATCTTGGACCGCATACTTGACCGTCCATGGCAATTCACGGCACCCCCGACAAGCCTCCTAATCATACAAATAGAGAGTGCTGGGTTTTCAAATAGGCTGGCAAATTAAACGCCGAGAATAGGGAAAAGGGATCGCAAAGCGAGCGATGACAAAGAGCCACGACAACTGAACACAGGGGTACAAAAGAAGTTTCCCCCTCCGGTCAAAACGGTGAACATGATATATGCTACCCACATCCCCAAGAGGGAGCGCAAGCGTGCGCTCAGGGACGTCTACGCGATAGAGCCAATCACCCCAAAATTCAATCCATGGTCGTCATGCCCGATCACTTTTGATCGTCGGGATCATCCGAGCAGTATCCGTCACGGAGGCTCAGCCGCGCTCGTGTTAGACCCAATAATTGATGGGTTCCACATGACTTTTGTCCTTATGGACGGCAGTAGAAGCCTCATTCAGCTCTATCAGTATACAGTGCCAAAAATGGGTATTAACCCATCAAGGATCAAGCCTACAAAGACCACCTTTAAAGGAGTCATTCCAGGCATAGAGGCCCGTTATATGGGCTCAATCACATTAGAGGTTGTCATCGGATCTCCGGAAAACTTCCGTAGCGAGGAGTTAGTCTTTGATATCGTCCCATTCCTAAGCAGCTATCATGCACTACTCGGACGAACTGCATTTGCTCGATTCAATGCAGTGCCACACTATGCTTATCTCAAGCTCAAGATGCCCAGCCCACGCTACGGTCTTAACAGTCAATGGCAATAGGGAATGCTCTCTCCATACAGAATAGCACACAGCTGCCCTAGCAGAAGAAGTACAAAGCGGCCTTCTCAAGAAGAACCTTCATTCGGCTGCCGAGCCCTCGGACACCCTTAAGACGTTTCGAACTACTCTGCAGCAGGAGAGCTCGGCTTGTCAGGAGCTCGACTTGCAATCCGGCCTCCGTCTCAGTTCCGATCAAGCGGTGGCATGTGCTCCGCACATACATAACTACGCACTCAAAATTCCTTGGGCATCGACGGAGGCATAGCTAGTTTGTGATCCACGACACGGCTCAACCGACATCGGATACACACATCATTTCACTTATGCTTGTTTTCTTGCAAGTTTTAATCCTACAGGCCCCATCGGGTGGTCTGGTTATCAGTCCTCTTGAAGGATAAATACACCAAGATGGCGAGGAGCACAGACATACAGGACCTTTTAGGTGATTCCATTAACGATAACTCTACGTGTCTTCTAGGACCCACATGCAACTCTCCCCTGGTTTCGGCATGTTAAATAGCCTGTTTCTTATTGCACTACTTGTATCAATGCGCTTTGACGTACTAATTACATTACAATGAAAACAGTTTGTAGGTGGAGCTGTAGGACCCCACCATTTTACCTTTACATCTTTTCTGTTTTCTTTCTCTCTTTTCTTTTTTTTAGTTTCCCCGTGGATAACCCCATCATGTAGCATTCGTACACTTTGGTACATTTTGATGTTTGCCAAGGGCTTTATAGCACCCCACATTACGGCAACAGAAGTCCGAACACTTCTTAGAAGTATAGTTCAGCACCCCGAATTTAGCATTATATGCATTGGATCCGAATCATGTATTTGGTCAATAGTTGGGTTGGCCGGCTCCTGTGCTTGCTACCCTATGTTCCGCTTCATCGGCTAGGGTAGTAAAGGGAGAACTACTGCGATTGTGCCCTAGTCTAAACCGGATGAGCACCTCAGTAGATAAAGCCGAAAACTGACTGTCATGATGCGACGAGAGCCGGTTAGCTGTTCAGAGGTCTCAAATAGTTGGAGGTTTTTCTGAATTTCGCAAAGGATCGTACTTCCCAATCAGACGCTGACAGCACTCTGGTTCATATACCAGGGTCTGCGCCCATGTTTTATTATAAAACTCCTGTGGCTAAGTGAGCGTGTTCAAGCCGTATAGTCTGGTTGCCTGGTTCGTTGCGCTAAACAACCCCTTCAAGGACCATATAATTGGATCAAGATTGTTTAGATACCATCCCGAACACCTTCGTACTACCTACGTGAGGGCAGAAGCCGACGACTGGCCAACCCTCAGATTTCATACAACATGGCAGCACGGGAGGACACAATCAAAACATATGTTATATTACAAATCGGATTTGTTGTGATCATACAAGACAAAATACGAGTGTATTCACTCAAAAATAATGTCCTGCCCGCACTGCGTGGCTACAATATGAGACCCCTGTAGGATATCTGCAAAATAGCGCTCGGGTCTACGGTGGTCCTTGCCCTTCGGCGGCCCCTTGGTCAGCTCAATGGCGTCCATCTTCACCCACCACATCTTGCAGCGAGCAAAGGCCATCTGGGCACCTTCAATATAGACCTCAAGCCACGGGCTGGCACTAACAAGCCGCTTCACAAGCCCGAAGTAGCTGTTGGGTACTGGTGCGGCAGGCCATAGCCGGACTATCAGGTCCCTCATGGCCAGCTCGGCTGCCTTGTGCAGCTCGACCAACTGTTTCAGCTGGTCGCTGAAGGATACCGGATGTTTTGGTCCAATATATTGAGACCAGAACAACTTCTCCGTCGAACTCCCTTCCTCGGCTCGATTGAATTCTGCAGCATCGGATACGCTGCCCGGCAAATCCGTAAACGCCCCTTTAGAGCACCAAATTCGGGTAAGTAAAAGGAGCATTTCCTTCACATACTTGCTTTGCATAATGAAAAGCCTTACCCGCCGCAATCTTCTTAGCGGCCTAGAGTTCCTGAAGGGCCCTCTGGGCCTCGGCTCGAGCCTCTTGTGCGATGTGGCGGGCCTTTGCAATTTTGGACGCCTACGTCTTAGAATCACGCTCCAGGGACTCATACTTCTTAACGGCATCCTAAAGCTCTTGCCGAACCTCGCTGACCCGAGCCTCGTGCTTTTCGCGTACAGCGTGTTCCTTGGCCGCTTTGTCGTCGGCCTCGGCTAATGCCTTCTTGAGGGCCGCCAGCTCGGTCGTGGCCCCTAGAATAGTCCATGACACTTTAGTCAGCACGAAGTATTCATCCTTCCTAACATACACGCATAGGTTACTTCATACCTTGGTTGTCCTCCAACTGCTTCACAAGGCTGAGCTCTTCCTCGGCCCGCTCCAGGTTCCGCTTCAGTTTGGAGACCTCCGCAGTATGAGCGGCAGCAGCCAGCAGCGAAACCTTCTTATTTACATAGACATCATATGTTAGACTCCTGCGAAATTGTTTTGATCCTCTGTTCGGCTTTTCTTTCCGAACACCGAAAAGAGCATCAGGGGCTACTGTCTACACTATGATATTCTATATACAAATATTATTACCTCAAAACCTGTTAAAAGGCTAGTGCAGGCTTCGGTCTACCTGCTTTTGGCAGGCTGAACATTTTTGATCACCGTACCCATAGGGACACAGTGTTCATCTACAATGGAAGCACCTCGAAGTGCTTCTAGCAGATCATCTGGCGCCTCTGGTCGGACAAAGGTCACCAGCGGATCAGGAACACCCCCTCCTTTCGGAGAAAGCCGTTCGCTGGACTCCAGAGCCGTGCAGGTCTCCGGAATGATATCCGGCTGAGGGCCGAATGGAACTCGGCCCCCACCATCAGTCCCCATGGGGGATTCTTCCCCAATGTGTCCGGTGGCCGTGGAGTCATCCTTGGATGCCGCACTGACGATCTCCGGAGCCTCCCCCTTGGTTGGGAAAGGCCCTTTCGGATACCACCTCGTCATCGCCTTTGGGCGAGGTAGAGTGAGCAGGTGGCGGCGACATGCTAGCCATCTCCTTTGAGTCTAGCGAGCCCTCTATCGAGGATTGCGGAGAACTGCCGCGGGCTAGACTGCAATAGCAAAAATTAAACATATTAATATGGCAAAGGGGAAGGGCCATAAGTTTGAATGAGCCTAAGGTCTTTGGTACTTATGAAGCGGCCCGAGGCTTGGTCCGGGGCATTCATTCCGCACTGCTATCGTCATCCCACGCGGAGTTTTCCGCGAGGGATCCCTTCCCCCTTTGGGTGCCTTCGCCTGTAGGGGAGTTGTCCTCTTCCTCCTCCTCGTCGTCGTCTCCGGCGACCGAAGGGTCGGCCTCGTCTTTGGACGACAGGTCCAAAGTATCCTTTCGACGAAGGCGCCAGAACAACATCTTCATCAGGAGTGGAGTCTCTTTGTCTTCGGGTAGCCGGGCTGGCCAGTTAATCCGCCTCGCTATGTCGGTCCAGGACAAGGAAAAATTTGATAGGAGGGCATAGAATTCTTTCTCACAATATGCTAGTAAAGATTATGCCTTGAGAGCGTGAAAGAACTTACCGAATTGGCTTGGCGCTTTGAGCTAAGCCCACGATCCTCGGTTGTAGGGGGTGGCGTCTCGCCGGCCTTAAAGAGCACTTTCCAGATATCCTCGTGCGTTGTGCCGAAGAGCTCTAGCAGCGTCTGGTGCTTGGCCGGATCGAATTCCCACAAATAGCAAGTCCGGCGTTGGCACGGGAGGATCCGGTGGATGAGCATAACCTAGATCACATTGACAAGCTTGATCTTGTTGGATATCATGTTCTGGACACACGTCTGGAGCCCTGTCAGCTCGACCAAAGAACCCTAGGTTAAGCCCTTCTCTTGCCAAGAGGTGAGACACATCGGAACTCCGGATCGGAATTCGGTGGCCGCCGTCCAGTTGGTGCGATGCGGCTCGGTGATGTAGAACCACCCTGATTACCACCCCTTCACCGTTTCCATGAAAGAACCTTCGATCCAGGTGACGTTGAGCATCCTACCCAACATAGCTCCTCCACACTCTGGCTATTGACCGCTCACCACCTTTGGCTTCACATTGAAGATCTTCAGCCATAGGCCGAAATGAGGTGGGATGCAGAGAAAGCCCTCGCACACGACTATAAATGCCGAGATGTTGAGGATAAAGTTGGCGGCTAGATCATGGAAGTCTTGCCCATAATAAAACATCAATCAGCGTACAAACGCGTGGAGATGGAATCCCAGCCCGTGGACAAAATGCGTGAGGAACACCACTCTCTCATGAGGCTCGGGGGTGGGGACGATCTGTCCCTTGGTCGGAAGTCGGTGAACGATCTCCTTGGCCAGGTCTCCGGCCTCTCGGAGCTCCTATATATCTTTCCTCTCAATGGAGGAGGCCATCGACTTGCCGCCAGCTCCGGATCCGGACATGGTTGGGTGTTTGTTTGAATGGGAACGAATGAGGACTTGGGCGTTGGAGGTCAAGAACGAAGAGGCAGGAAGAAAGCGTGGGAGAAGAAAGGGGAATCTTATCTCCTTATAAGGGCGGTGAATATCGAAGGCCCCACCATTCGCCTTAAAATTCGCCTGCTCCCAAGGGTTGTCTAAACGGCATGATTGGGTTACCCACGCCCGTGGTGATGAGAATCCCGTAATAAGGGGACACCATCTCTGCTTTAACAAGACATGCCAATGACAACCGTGTCTCGAAACGTGGGACGAAAAACGGTTTGAAATTATGACCGGACAGGCGTGACGTCACATTACTAAAGTTGTTAGCAAATTGGACTTGTGTGTTATTATATTCTTTCTGCGGTTGTGTGTGGTGTCTGTTATAGGTCCCGACACGATCAATTGGTCTGGAGACTATTTGGGAGTTCGGGAGGAGGAACCCGCCTTGCAATGTCGAAGATAGCACAACGCGTCAGATACCTTGTCATTGAAGCCAGGTTTAGGGGCTACAGAGGGAGTCCTGGACTAGGGGGTCCTCGGGCGTCCAGCCTGTTATCTATGGGCCGGACTGATGGGCTATGAAGATATGAAGACTGAAGAATGTACCCATGTCCGGATAATACTCTCCTTGGCATGGAAGGCAAGCTTGGCGAACAACTATGAAGATTCCATCTTATGTAACCGACTCTATGTAACCCTAGATCCCCCCGGTGTCTATATAAACCGGAGGGTGTAGTCCGGAAAGGAGATACTCAATACCGTAGTTATACAGGCTAGACTTCTAGGGTTTAGCCATTACGTTATCGTGGTAGACCAACTCTTATAATACTCATATTCATCAAGATCAATCAAGCAGGAAGTAGGGTATTACCTCCATAGAGAGGGATCGAACCTGGGTAAACATCGTGGCCCCTGTCTCCTGTTACCATCAACCTTAGACGCACAGTTCGGGACCCCCTACCCGAGATCCGCCGGTTTGACACCGACACTTGTGCCCTATTGAAAGGGTTGGGCCTCTTCCCAGCGCTTCCATTGCCATTTCCATTCTTCAATTCCGGACATTCATTGGCATAGTGCCCAGTCTTCCCGCACTTGAAACATGTAATGTGACTTTGATCCTTCTTGGCAGGTGTGGCTGGGTTAGAGCGGTTCTGGTTACTGCCTGCTCCATTCCCGTTTCCATTCTTGGGGCCGTTATGGTTATGCGAACTACCTCCATTGTTAGTGTGGCCTCCATGGTTATGGGTCAATCTCCCGAGTTTGGGGTGAAACAAGGCTTCTACTGAGCTCCAGAATTGTACTTTCCTTGTCCATACTTCCTCTTGTGGCTCTCAATTTGTTGTTGCTTCCCTTCAATCATAAGAGCCTTGTCTACCAGCTCCTCGTAGTTGTTAAATGTTGCCACCATCAACTACATGCTCATCTCATCATTTAGCCCTTCCATAAACTTCTCTTGCTTCGCGACATCCGTGGCCACATCATCACGGTCATAACGAGATAGCTTGCTAAACTCATCTACGTACTAGGCCATAGTACGATTTCCCTGGCGCTAGTTACGAAACTCACGCTTCTTCATGTTCATAGCTCCAGTTGAGACATGGGCTATGCTGAAAGCTTTCTGAAACTGCTCCCAAGTAACATTAGCTATTTGAAAAGTGGCTGTGTAATTCTCCCACCATGCGGCTGCGGGTCCATCCAATTGGTGTGAGGCAAAACGCACCTTCTCAACATCTGTGCAACTGGCAGTGGTTAACTCCCTTCCAATCCTAGGTAGCCAATCATCCGCAACTGTGGGCTTGGTGCTACTGGAAAACACCGGCGGCTATAACCTCCGAAAGCGGGCTAAGTTGTCAACTAGAGGTGGTGGCGGTGGGTTGTTGTTGTTGTTGTTGTTGTTGTTGTTGTTGTTGTTGTTGTTGTTGTTGTTGTTTTTGCCCTGATTCTGAACTAGCAACTGCATCAGCGTATTCTGCTGCTAGATCAACTGAGTGAGCTTTGGTGGGAAAGCAAAACTGGGGTCACATCTCGGAGGCATTTGATGGGTTTTAGAGGGGAGAGATTAGAATAGAATGAGGTCTAAGGAGAAAAGTACTACCCATATGGACATGAGGCAAACACAATCATGTCATATCACTCAATCAATCAAGCAAGGGCATACAATCGACCTAACTATCATTACAGTGCTCAGACTATTCTATATACATGGGGAAACACTACTGATCATATGGTGGTCTACTAGAAATTTTGATCGGTGGAAGACTCCATGATATCTGCTCCAGCTACCTCTTCATAATCATCATCACTATCGTCGGGGTAGGAGTCGGTGTCATCGATGATGATGTTGCCTTCAGAACGAATTTCCTCGGGTTCATTGTCTTCTCCTCCTGGCGCGGGGTCTCCCATGAACACTCCTAGCTTCCTTGTGATGTCGTCATTCTTCTCCACAAGTATCATCATTTCCTCCTCATATCCATCGCGTGTAGACTTAAGCTCCTCTTCCAGCTCTGTGATCCTTGTCATCGCCTTCTTCAAATATATCATGCTTGCACACATCTGGTTCTCCTGGCGATGAATATGATGGTTTAACTCCTGAATGAATGCTGCAACGGACCTATCCTTCCTGGTGCTGATCATCTCCCATTGCTCATCTCGGTGCCCACATATTCGGTTGATTGTGTCCTTAAGCTCCTTATGGTAAACTTCGCCGATGCGTCCTATGGCGATGTGGGCTGCCATGATCTTGCTTAGACTCCAGGTTGGTGCGTCAAAGGAAAACTCTATGGGTTTAGTGATCTGATAGCCTGGTTTTCCCCCTCCTTTATTTGACTAATTTTTCATTTGGTTTGATTTTGAATTTGGAGATTTTTGAATCTTTTCATATGGACTTAAACACTTGGGTACCCTTGTCTTTCACCCAAGTGCCTCATTCCCCATCTAATCATCATTCACTCTCTGGTTCTACCCAAAATAATATTTTGAATATTTTTCTTTAATGAAAAATATTCATTTTCCCCTCCAAAACCCTAGCTCGTTCAATGAGCTCCAAAGCAACCCCAATTTTTCTTACCCACAAAAATCTGAGAAAATTCACAAATATTCTCTGAACCCTAGGGCACCTTCCTGAGCAAAAATATTGTACCACATTTTGGAATATTTTTGCTATAGAAAATATTTTCTGTTCTGGACAAAAATGGTGGTTTCTAGAGAAACTACCATTTTACTTCCTCCATTGTGCCTGATTTTTCTTGTGCATCATCACCTTAGTCGATGATTGCTAGCCTCCAAAGCACAGCCTCCAACTCCTAGCCATTTAACCTTAGTAACCTCTCAAAGTTACTAATCGTAAACTTACCAAACGAGTGAAATCTTTTCTACTGCATCTGGAGTCAAACCAAAGCATGGTAATCTTCAAAACTACCACGAACAACAAGCCAAACATTATCTTTGGACGTTGGTCGGCCTGTGGGCAGAGTTCACGCAGTGACCACGCGTGTCCATGATGCTAGCCTATGTGTCGACGCGCTCTGACTGTCGTCGAGCGCTCTATTTCGCGCATGCTCACTTCCCCGACTGCCATGGAGTGCCAAACCACACGACCACCCTCGTCTCAACTCCCTTAACTCCCCCCTGGCACTCGCTGATGCCGGAGCTTTCCGCAGCGAGCACGGGCGCTGTCCGGCCAACATAACAGTGCGGTACATACTGTGCTCGTCGCCTTCTCTGTGATCCTGTGCTCGTTTCCGTTCGCCCACAGTCCCCGTGTGAGCTGCGTCGCCTTCTCCTTCTCTCATTGACGCCGCTCGTCGCCGGGCGCAGTGTCCAGGTGTCGCCGGCGGAGCCCGATCCACTCCTCTCCGCTCGCCTATAAATGGAGCCACCCCCAGCCTCCTCAAGCACCATCCTCCACTCCCACACACTCCACAAACGTGTAGGTAGCCGTAGCCCGGCCGGGCAGGCCGCGGGACACCGTCCCCAAGATCGAGCTCGCCGGCGATCCTCTCGGGGTGCCATGGTAGCTCCAGCCTCTCCCAGGCTGGGGCGACCTTTCCAGAGCCTCCGCCACTCTTCGGTGAAGCCGTTATGTCCACATGGAGGCCCTGGAGTCGTCGCAGTTCGCCGTCGTCTTCGTCTCCGGTGACCTCCGCTCTCTGCCTCCGCCTGCGAGGTCAAATCCGACGCCGTCCGGCCACCCCTAGCTACACTACGGGTACGGGCAGGTGCGCCTCGATCCCCTCTCTCACTACTAGGAAAAGGGCTATAGCCAATATGGACAATAATGGCACACCATTTATGTGGTGCGCCACTGCTATATAGTAGTGGTGCACTAGATACAGGTGCGCAATTAGTGTCCTCATTACTAATGGCGCACCACACACACGGTGCGCCATTACTTTCAATTTTTTTTACTTTTCCAAAACTACTAATGGCGCACTAGCGCACAGTGCGCCATTAATAGTTTTAACTAGTAATGGCGCAACACAATCAAGGTGCGCCACTACTAACCATTATATTTTTTTGTTTTGCAAAACTAGTAATGGTATTTCTTCAGTTCTAGTCCTCATGAATATTTATTTATGTATTTATTCTGGTATTGAATTTCCAACTCACAAAAAGTATTGAATTTGTTAATATTTTTTAAACTCATGAATATTTTTAAATTTCATGGGAACTTTTTGAATTCATGAATATTTTTACAAATTTGGTGATATTTTTTCACATTCATAAATGTTTTCAAATTTGATCGTCATTTTCTAAAAAAATATTAGATGTAACTAAAAATAATAAAAATAAATTTAGTAATGGCGCACCAGGAGAAGGTGCGCCATTGCTATCAAGGTACTTATGGCGCACGCCTAGGAGGTGTGCCATTGGTATACCAATTTTTAAGATATTTTTTCAAATATTTTCAAATAAAAAATTTGATGATATTTTGAAATAACAAATTTGATGATATTTTTTATATTCATAAATATTTTCAAATAGAAAATTTGATGATATTTTTTCACATTCAAAATGTTTTCAAATTTGATCGTCATTTTTTAAAAAATTAGTAGATGCAACTAAAAATAATAACAAAAAATAGTAATGGCTCACCAGGGGAAGGTGCGCCATTGCTATCACTGTGTTTATGGCACAACAGTAGATGGTGTACCATTGCTAACCCTTCCCCTACTAAAATCCCCAATCCCCGATCGATCCCCAATCTCACACAACCCTCGATCGACCTGCTGCCCCCGACCTGCGCTGCCGCCCCGACCCACTGCGCCGCCGCCCCTACCTGCGCCGCCCCGACCCACTGTGCTGCCGCATCTCCAACGCCTTCTTCTCCACCAAACCCCCTTCGTCTCCACTGCCATCGGAGGCACCTGTGTTCCTCTCGCGCGTCAGATCCCGCGTGCCGCCTCATCTTCATCGCCGGCGAGCAGCACCTGCAGTCTCCGCCGCCTCGAGGTACACCGCAGCCATGCGCTCCAGCCGGCTCTCCTTTCCTTCATCTAATTTCCCCTATTATCCGCTGTAGGTCACCGCCTCACTTTCTCTTTCCCATAGGTCACCGCCGTTGTGCAACCGAGCCACAAGACCTCCCCACCGTCTATCCCCGCCTCCCCCAAGCTCGCCGTCTCTGCCCTCCGTCGTCTCCGCTCCGGCCACCACCTCATCGTGGTTAGGTAATCTTCATTGCCCTCCTCCCTCTGCCTCTCTTATCCTCTCTTCCTCCTCTCCTCCCTCCCGGCCATGCCCTCTTCTTCTCTCTTTTGTTGGTTTAGGTCAAATCCCTCTCGAATTTAGTTCAAATTAGGTTCAAACCCACTTTGAATGAATGTCCCTGGTGGATAGTGATCCTGAAAAGTGGTAGTAGTTGAACTTAGAAGAAAATGTGGCATCAAGATATCTTAGACAAAAAAATATTTGTCTACTCAAATGATTGTTAAAGCAGTTGGTGTTATCTATAGTCATGCTGTCAACTAAGACTACTATTTATGTGGAGCTATTTTCTTGAGTTCAGTAAGATAAAATTTGGATATTATGGCAATTTGAATATGAACTATCATATTTAGTTGTGTTGTTTAAATGATCCAACAAGGAGAAGTAGCAGCATGTGGGTTGCAGATTTTTAAGTTTGTCTTTTAGGAATTCTAGTATCTTGGATAATTGGAAAAGCTATTGGTGTTCCTATCAGATTGGGTTTCTGGAAGTGATATATTCCCGTATACTTAAGATTGTTGATGATTTTGGCTCTAACTGTCTTGCTTAATACTACTTCTTTTGAAAATCTGTTGTCTATGCATTTCAAGCGGTAGAACTGGCTGGTTGAACTTCGGTAGCGCAAGTGGAATCAGATTGAAATCTATCTAAAACATGCAAGCACATTTCAAGAGGTAGAACTAGCACATGTGTGAAAAGACCAAACTAAACATTCTTAGATTGTCTGGTTGAACTTTGGTGGCACAACTTGAACCAGAATACAGGAGGTATTACCGTTGTAATTAAAAAATGCATTTCTTGTTTGGTATAGTAGTATTTGGTTAAGGAAGTTGCAAAAAGGCATCAGAACAGTATATCAATAAAAAATAACTCAATCATTGTGTTTCTCCCTATGATGGCCATGCCCAACTTTTGCTTGGATGAGTTGTTCAATAGCTGCCTTTGAAAATGACGGGGTTGATGATGCAGGTCATTCAATAACTGTTCCCGGAGTAACACTTGATCGACCATGAATTAATAAATCGTGCATGGTATCAAGTGAGCCATGCACAACCATGAAAACAGCTTGCTTACTACTGTTTTAAATAGTGAGTCAAATGAATTGCTTTCTTGCTACTGTTTTTATTCAAAAATTATTGGAGTTTATATCATATATATTGCTGGCATGTATCTCATATGTTCTGTGGCATTAAGGCTACATAGCATGCCATTTTTGTGCCTTGTATTAATTGCTTTCCCTACATGTTTGCAGGTTTAAGTAAAAAAGAGGAAGAAAGGAGAATCAGGGTAGGGTTTCATGGCTAGAAGATATATTGCTGGGTTTTGTCTCCAACCATCGTGTCGTGATGATATAGGGGGGTTTTGTCTCCGACCATCGTGTCATGATGATATTGTGGGGTGTTGTGGGGTTGCAGCGGGGCGGGGTGGGATAATGATTTTGCAGGTACCCCGAGAGGCCCTTGAGTTTGCTGGAATGTCGATTAACTTCTGTTCCAGCAAATTCGGGTACTCCATATGTCCTATTTTCAGCAAAGGTCATGCTGAAATTTTCCGTGAATTTTAGCATGACTTTGCTAAAAATAGGACATATGGGGTACTTGCGACTAATGCATGTGCCGGGGTATCTTAGTACTTATTTAAGTAGGATCAACTGCCTCCTGTGTTATACATATAGAAGTGTGATATCAACTCATAGTCATTACTAATGTCAGTTGCTCGTCATCGATAAACCCTAATCTGGTAGGATGACCTACTAAAAAAGCCCATACCACATATTCTATTTGGATGGCCCTGCTAACCCTTGACCATAAATACTGGAGATGGATGTAGCAGGCATAAAGAAAGAAATGTTTTTAGGCCAACTCCACTAGGCCTGGCTGAAAATGCACAAGTGTGCATGACTAACAATATTCTATTGTAAAGCTAAACAGGAAAGAGGAACCACTCATCCTAACCATTTCCTCTCAAAATTACCACTTCACTTGTACTGAAAATCTTAGACCATCTCCATTCACCAATAGCTCAAACTAGTTTGAAGGGTGTGTTTTCACCACACTGTGGATTATCTTATTGGACACAACAGATATTTGCAGAAGTAACTTCCTATTCACCTAAAGGCATGAATTATCAAAATATTGATTCATCCTCATTAATGCTTTCCATCTGAATGGATTCTGCTACCTATCTATCCTCTAGAAGACCCTCCACCTATGTTTCTAATTAGATACCTTTCTTTCAACTCTTAACCAGTTCCATTTCTCCATTTCACCACCCTCCATTTCTAATTAGATACCCGTCGGGCGCTACGGTTCTAGCTGTACTAGCGATGCTATATGTATCATAGTATTTGAGGTGTATTAGTGATAATATTCGACAATGTACAGACGCAATAGATGATGTAGTTTTGAATTATGAACGTAGGAAATGTCGTCATTAGACGAAAAAAGTCTCCCGGGGGAGTGCGGCTGGTGCCACGACGATCGAGGTCTGTGCGACAGGCCTCACCTGGATGATGATCGGCGCTTCAACATTAAGCTCGAGGAGACCATCGAAATTGAAATGGTATGCAACAACAACAATTATTTCTTTCTTAATTAAGCATGACTTCAACTATTTCAACATGTAATGTTCATCTTTTACAATTCGAGTATAGCTTATCCCATGCCATGCAAGACGCTATGTCTTGGAGAGGATGGATTTTGAAGACCATGAAAATTATTATGAAACAAAGAAAATTCACCTGAGGACTCATCATGATGTGAATTTTGAAGTAAAGTTGTACAATTCTGAGAGCGTAACCCATTTTGGTTGCAAAAATTGGGAAGCATTTTGCAAGATGTATGGTTTTGATGAGGGTATGATTGTCACCATGGATCTTGGTGATCCTGAAATCAAGCAAGACAATATGGAAATTTGGGTCCTTGTTGATACGCCTCCAATTCTACCGCTATGTGAGTTTCTCAAATATAGTTATTAGCTAATTTATATTGTTTATGTCAAAATAGTTGATAGCTTATTTCCATTGACAGCTGATTTTCATTCTTCAAAGAATGTGCGGGAGATGGTAGACAAAACCCACTACACCGATGGCTCCGAATTAACTTGCAAGGAGAGAAATCATCTGGTCGGATTTTGTACTGACATTGAGAATTACAATATCTACAATCAAACTCCTCAACATTATGGTCAATACGTGCCACTAGTGCGTGTGTTGAAGTACGGTAACTACCATAGAGATACCCTGGTAAGATGTTTTACTATAACGACATCTGTGCATCTTTTGCATACTTCTAAAACTAGTACATCATTGCTAACTATGAAGTTATTACTATGTTTTTCAACAGATAATCCAAGAGAATTGTGTGCCTCATTTGTTGTATCAGAAAGGTAGCCTTAATGTTTTGAACATACATCCAGGTCATCCTACGAATCTTAACTGTCCATACTAGATTTCTAAAAGGAATGGAGACATACGAATCAAAGGATGGAAAAATGTATGGACAGACCTAAGGAGGTTCTTGGAAGCAAAAGGAAGCGAAGCGCAAGAATTGGAGACAGGATGATCTACATTCTCCATAATGGAGAGTCAGGGTCTATATTGTTTTATGCTATTTTACCTTAAAGAGGGTATTTAGGTCCTACCTAATACTGATGATCATGTGCAAAGAACAATTAAGTAGGGTTGGTTCGATGATTATGAGGATGATGATCGTATGACTTGTTATTAATAACGAGTAGAAGTTGTATGATGATGATTAGTAGGACTTGTTATTATGATGATGCATGATGCGAGCATGAAGAGTTATTATATATCTGTGGGTGAAATGAACATGGATTGGATTGAAGTGAAGGAAACATGCATGTGGTGCATGTTTGAAGGCGGTACAATCCAAACTTGATCAAGTTAGGATTAGTATTACTTTCAACATGCACCACATGTTGCCTCAGTTCAATCTAAGTCATGTTTAGGCATAGCAGTAGCAGTAGCACGGAGATAAGAGAGGACACATCTCTCAATTATCTCCGAATGCAGTATTACTTTCGACAAACTCGCTACTCGCGGTCTCGAGACTTGTAATGTTCTAACTTTGTTCGGTCTTTTGAATTCGGAGACTAATATGATGAATTGTATTCAGAGACTAATCTTCTATTGTATTTGATTGATCTGTTGTTTATATGTTGTGCTGTCTATATTCTGTGCAGTAATATATTTTGTAACCTGTGCAAATATCAGAAAAGAAAAGAAAAAATCCTAATATTCATACTAGTGGCGCACCATACAGCACATTAATGGAGCACTGCTACAAAAAATACTAGTGGCGCATTATCTGTTAGTGCGCCATTAGTAACCTAGAGCACAAGGTAAATATGGACCCTTGGGAGGCATACTAATGGCGCATCGTGTGACTTACTAATGGCACACTGCCTGGTGCGCCACTATAGTCTGGTATACTAATGGCGCACCAGGGGTGCGCCATTAGTATATGTTACTAGTGGCGTGATGATAGTGGCGCACCTGTAGTGCACCATTAATGGCCAAAACAGGTGCGGCACTAATAAGCCTTTTCCTAGTAGTGTCTCGATCCCTCCCTCTCGTTTTGTCCAAGGAGCCCTCATCACCTACGTGAGCTCCGGCGAAGCCGCGACCCCCTCTGTTTCCTTCTCCCCCTCCACCTCACCTGACTAGCGGGGCCCCCTAGTTAGCCACTCAGTACACGCGCGAAGTGGTACGAGTGGTGGCGCCCCGAGGCTTTACGCCTTCGACGTCACCCCCATAGTTTGTTTAATCTAAATTCAAATTCAATTAATTTCCAGAGAGCTTCAAACAGCTATAACTCTTCAACCATAAGTCCAAATGAATTGATTCCTTTTGCATTGTATTCTTTGCAAAGAAATCTAACAGCTCACCAAAAGTGAGATTTTTTCTGAACTATATAGAATTTTTGTTGATTTTCAGAAGGGTTCTCACTACAAAAAAATACACTTTCATGATGATACGTGTTTGTCACAGTAGGTCGCGTTTTTTGTCATGCATGTACATCCATGACGATTTTATGATAGAATCAAGATAGTCATACCTTGGCTGTCGTAGAAGTGTTCCATGACATTACCAAAATTATCATCACGGAAGTGTACACTTCCATGACGATAAATCGTGTGTCACAGATGTGCTTTCGTCAAGGGTGACCGACACGTGGCATCCACCATAACGGAACACCGTTAAGCTATCGGGTCGGGTTTTGGATTCGATAACCCGTTAACAGCCCCGACCAATGGGGATTTACCACGTGTAAAATCATCATTGGCTGGAGGAAACACGTGTCGGCTCATTGTTGGGACAGATGTCATCCACTCATTGGACAGAAGACTCCTATGATATGTCAACACATGGCATGGTCCAACAGAGGCCCATTCCTTTGAAAAGGCCGGCCCATTTGACTTGGTCAAAAGGGGGCGGGCCAGCCCATGGAAAGCCTGTTAATGACTTGTTCGCATATAGCCCATTTACAGCCCACTAACCCAAGGCCCGTTACGCCCTGTCCGAATTAGTCCTAGTAGCGTCATCTGGGCCATCCAATATGATTCCAGCCCGTTTGCACTTCTGGCCCATCTATGGCCCATGACGTCTTTCGGCCCATATGAGGCCCTATGTAACTCTTGGCCTATTAATGGCCCATGGTGAAACTGGCCTGTAATGAACAGTGTATCACTTTACACCCATTAACGGCCCGTGGTGAAACTGGCCCGTAATGAACAGTGTATCACTTTATACCCATTAACGGCCCGTTATTCCGTTGGGCCGTCTCCAGCCCATGTTATCTTTCGGCCATGTCAGAGCCCATTTATTCTTGGGCTCATTTCTCGCATTCGTTTACTTGCGGCCTGTTGCTGTCATTTTCTGCTTGTGGGCCAAATTCAGCCCGTGGTTACAGTCGGCCCATTTGTGGTCCGTTAATACGTCGGGCCATTTTCATAGCGTCATCAAATACAGCCTATTAACGATGGCCCGTTATGGTCGGCCCAAGAACGGACGATTCCAACTCTAGCCCGTTTACGGCCATAATGCAGCCTGTTATTGGCCCATGTTTGGCCAATCGATGATACGGCCCGTATAAGGCCCATTGATGATACGGCCCGTAGAAGGCCCATTGTTTCTATGGCTCATGGAAAGCCCATTGTTTCTACAGCCCGTTGAAGGCCTACTGTTTCTACGGCCCGTAGAAGGCCCACTGTTTCTACGGCCCGTAGGAGGCCCAGTGTCACTATAGTAAATATTAGCCCATGGTTATTGTGGCCTAGTTTTAAAAAATAGGTTATTGAAGCCACTAGCAAACCGCGGAAAAAGAACTGCACTGACTACAAGCAAACAAATAAACAAGACAACAAGGAAATAAATAAGCAAGCAACTTATGCTAGGCTATCATGGCTATTACACATATTACATCCACTTGGCATCAAAGTTCGCCACTAGTACAAATATAAGGAACAAAGCAGCATATAAATGACACAGCAAAACAAGTCCAGAACTGAAACCACTTCAGAAGAGTTCAATAAACAATATCCTGGGTACCCATAATGCTGGCAAGATGCTTTGCAAGCTTATTAACTTTCTCTTGTTTGGCGCTTAAATCCTCCAGTGCTTGTTGTTGCACAAGAAAGTACGCATCTGAATTCAGCAGGGACTTCCATAGTCCTTCGGCTTCTTGCCGCAGCACAGCAGACTGATGCCTTTCAGCTTGTAGCTGAGACTGAAGAAGCTGAAGTGATTCAGGCAGCGAGTTCGAAGAGCTTGTGCCAGCGGTACTGGCCAGTAACTCGAACACTACATCAACATAGGACTGTGGGGTTTTCTCACTGTCTCCAAGATCATTTTATCACCTTTCTCGGAGACCAACAGGGTTGCCTCACTATCTTGAACCTTACCAGCATTACTTTCTCTACCATTGCATAGTGGGGTGCTCTTCTCCAATATTCTGTTTGCACACTACAAGAGAAACAAGCAGACACATCACAGGTTTAGCTTGTAGTATACGAAACTCATTTGGTAAACCAGTTCAGTAGTAAGGTGGACAGAATAACAGCATGAAACAAACATATATCTATGTACTATGGTCACTGTATTGTCCACATCATTCTAGTTTATGTTCCCTAATAAAGATAGAGACACAGTTTGACTCATATATTTTTAAGACACAGCAGCATAGACAGAATATAAGTGTGAGAAACTACACAGCATTGGCAACACTTGTAATGTGCATCACAGGAGAACATAACTTTTTATACAACTTACACTGAAATCAACATAGAGCAAGAAGTTAGAATAGCAATCCAGTTAAAGAAATAGGTTTAAAACATACCTGTTGCGCCATTGGAGTTTCAATTGGATCCTTCAAATTCGGAAGTAGTTGGTATGAGTAAATATAGTGATGCAACAGCAAAGGAGTATGGACCATAGCTACGGAATCTGACCTGAGAACAGTTGCTCTTCTGCTTTAAACGTGTAGTTTGGGTTAGCTGTGGTGGTCTTCGTGCTTTGGGCACTGTAGTAGCTTTACAAACAACTCGTGTGGGGGTACTCTGTGGTGGACATGGTGCTTTTTCAAGTATAAGTGGGTTACTATCCGCTGGGGCTGCGGTTTGATGGGTTGTAGCTGGTTCTTTGCCCAACGGTGTAAGTGTGCAATCTGGAAGAGTCTCGATTATGTGTGGTGGGGCTAGTTTGTGGGCCAGTACAACCATGGTTCTATCTGCATCGATGGGTAGCACTGTCTTTTGTGAAGAACGGGTTTTTGCTCCCTTAGATACTGCCATCACCCCCTCCAATTCAAATGGCTGACAAACAAGAAAAGAAATTGAACATATAGACATTGTATGATAGACAGATGTGGTAATTCACATATATGTTGTCTAACCAAACATGACAACATGACTCAGTTTCACATATATGATGCCTAACTAAACAGGATAGCGTGACACAGTTTCAGATATATGATGGATAACTTAACAGGATATAATGGCATAATTCAACGTATGATGAGTACCTAAACAGGATGACATGACAAAACTATATGATGTCTTTCTAACATAGGTTGGGATGAAATAATTCACATCCATGTTGTCTAAGTATACAAGATGGCATGATATAATTGACATAATTGATTCATATACTAAGCAGCTAGCACTCGCATGTATGATCTCTAAACTAAGCAGATAGAATTCAATATTGTGCATATGATGTCTAAACTAAGCAATGCAAGACACCATATGCATCATATGAGAAATATAAACATTGCAACTTAGAGCATACACCTCAGGTGGGATATAGGACTGGTCGTCTGTGTCTGAATCCTTCTCCGAGGAGCTCCCTGTAACCATCGAGATATATGCTTCAACAGGTACCATTGCCTGCTCTGAAGACCTTGTTTTCACTCCAGATTTTTCCATAACTGGCTCAAATGGCTGATACACATGAAGAGTAGTTTAATATACACAGATTGTCGACAAATGGAATACATAATGGCAAAAAATATGGCATGAGATAATTCACATATATGATGCCTGGCTCCATGGCGGTGCATAATTCACATATATGATAACTGGCTAAAAAACATGGCATTGCATAATTCACATATCTGATATAGAAAGCAAATAGGAGGCATTCACACAAAGCATGTCTAATCTAAGTAGATGGCATGACAATGCAACACACCATATGCATGATATGAGCAATATAACCTAGCCAAGTTAGAGCATGCACCTCGGGGGGGGGGGGGGGGATACGACTGGTCATCTCTCTCTCAATCCTCCTCTGAGGAGCTATCTGTAATCAGCAAGAAATCTGCATCGACAGGTAGCACTGACTGCTCAGAAGACCTTGTTTTCACTCCAGATTTTCCCATGACCGACTCAAATGGCTGATGCACAAGAAGAGTAGATGAATGTATAAACATTGTTGACAAATGGAATACATTATGGAAAAAAATATGGCACGATACAGTTCACATATATGATGACGGGCTAAACATGATGGCATTGCATTATTCACATATATGATGCCTGGCTAAAGAAGATGGCATTGCATAATTCCCATATACTCCCTCTGTTCCTAAATATTTGTCTTTTTAGAGATTTCAAATGGACTACCACATACGGATGTATATAGACACATTTTAGAGAGTAGATTCACTCATTTTGTTCCGTAAGTACTCACTTGTTGAAATCTCTAAAAAGACAAATATTTAGGATGGTGGGAGTATGATATAGAAACCAAACAGGTGGCATTCACACAAAGCAAATCTAAACTAAGCTGATGACATATAAGATGTATAATGTAAGCAATGCAAGGCGCCATATGCATGATATGACCAACATCAGCATGCCAGGTTAGAGCAAACACCTCAGGTGGTAAACAGGCATGGTCAGCTGCTTCTGAATATCCATCTGAACAGGTATCTTCCACTGGAATACAATCTGGAAATGCAGGAGGGGCGCACTTCGCCCACCATAGAGCGGCATCTGCATGACATTATATTCGCATGCAACGGTCTTCTCTTTTTGTCTACATGTTCAGTATGATTGTGTACAATATCTGACATGCATAATAAAAAAATAGTTACATTTTGCAAGGCTTAAAGGGTGCATGCAAAAATCAAGACTGAAGGTAGCAAACAAGTGGATGGATCCAGAACTAATGATAGCAGGTAGATTATAGCTTAAGTTTAAAAAGATAGACAATGGATCATCTATTGTTTGTTGCCCACCCAACATGAACCACATAGAAGACCCTAGATGAACCAGATAGTAGAGAGATACTATTCGTTGCAGGCTCGATATGAGACCCATGGGCAATTCAAAACTCAAGATTGAACGATAAAGTAGCAGATAATTATAACCGATGTATAACATAAGCAAACACGAAAGACTGCGACCTCTCTTCCGGAACTGTGTAGTCCTCGGGTTCATCTGCTCAGTCGATGATGGTAATGCAGTTGGTGTGGCTGCCGGGAACGGGGAAGATTATCTAAGGCGGAGAAAGGACGTCTGCACACTACTAGGGAAAAGCCTAGCAGGAGCGAGGGTTTTGGGCCTCTTTGTAGCGCGGGTGCCGGCGCTACTAATAAGGCTCTACAGCTAACGTATAGCAGTAGCGCCTGTTGTCCCACGCTACTGCTATACATGAATAGCTGTAGCACTCTTTGGGAAAGGGCGCTACTGATATTATCAGCAGCGCTGTTTGCTGGGACGCGCTACTGGTAAGGAGGTGCTACTGCTAAATTTCCACCCTCGCTACTACTAGTTTCTTTATTAGTTTTTTTCCTGCATATTTGTTTTGTATTTTAATAGGCTTTATACAATAATCTTTAGCATATCATACACATACAAATGTAATCATAGCATATACATACAATTAGTCTCATCAAATCATGTCATCATCATAATCATCATCCAACACAAAGTAGTCTCTCGTCATCATCTTGAAAATAGCGATACAAGTCTCGATTACTTGCAAATACATTGTCATCCATCTAAAAAAGGATATACGTGAGAAGAGCTGTCACTTTGAGAACATGAGTTTGTATCCCTCTCTCGCATTAGCAATAACATCGGTTGATCGTCGGTAAGGCTAAAAAATTCGTCTGCCGCCCGGTAGTCGTTGTCGCAATCACTAGAACCCTGTCCTTCATCGTTGCTAGCCATCTTTCCTATGATTAGATCTAGTTAATTAATTCTAGACCTAACAAAATGAATAATGACATAAAAGGCCTATTGTTTTGCAGGAATGTTGACTCCTTCCTGGTGCGGCAAATCATGGGCACTCGATATGTCCTAGTTTGTAGCACAAGTCATGCCGAAATTCACGGAAAATTTCGGCATGACCTTTGCTAAAAAGTGGACAAATCGAGAACCTGAAATTTGCCGGAACACAAATGAATCAACATTCCGGCAAAACATAGGCCACTCAGCATCATTCCCTAGAAACAGTGTTCAAATATCCCTCTTCGACACCGCAACACATGTCCAAATATACACGAGCAACCACATTTCCAAATATACACGAGCAACCACATGTCCAAATTTCACAAGCTAATTCAAAAACAAAGTGTAGAAGAAAATTGATTTAACTACTAATAGAACAAAATTCAGTTAACTTTAGTGCTCTATAATGATGAAAGGAAAAAATCAGTTAACTACTAATTTCATTCATTTAGGTTATTCATTTAACGTCACCTAATTAACCTACTGTACCACTACTACTAGCAGCACTACTAACCTAATTAACATAGCAAAACTCTAGTGCCCTAACTGAAAAACATCTAATTAACATCTACTAGTACCACTATTGCCCTAACCTAATTAACATCTACTAGTATCACTATATACTATACAAGCAGCATCTACCCTAATTAAACCCTACTGCCCTAACTAACTTTTGTTGTAAACCAAATTTTTTGCTCTAAACTAATTTTTGCTCTAACATCTAGTACTTAACATCCTTTGCTCTAAACTAAATTTTTTGCTATAAACAAACTTTTGCTCTACTAATTTTTTCTCTAAAATGCAGAGAGAGATGAGTGGGGGGAGGGGTGGGGGACTTACAGAGAGGGGGGAGATGGTGGCGGGGAGGTGCTTGGTGACGGATGCAGGGGCGGAGAGGGCAGGCTCGGGCACGGGCAACGGCGGTCCTGGGTGGGCTCGGGCGGCGGTGAGGTGGAGGGCGCCGACGGTGAGGTGGAGGGTGCCGACGGTGATGTCGAGGGTGGTCTCGGGCGGCGGTGAGGCTGAGGGCGACCTCGGGCGGCGGCGGTGAGGATGACGACGGCCTCGGGGGGAGATGGTGAGCTTGCGGGCGTCCACGCCGGCAGGAGACGGCGGCGAAGTGGGGTGACGCGAATTGGGGAGACGGTGGCGAGGGCGAGGGATTTGGGGAAGAAGTGGTGGCCGAGGGGCGGGGGGGGGGGGGACCGCTGTTTAAGTGAAACGTAACGGTAGCGGGTTTCCGAAAAGGCGCTATAGCTAAGTTAGCTATAGCGCGTTTCGTGAAACCCGCTACTGCTATTCCTTTCTCCTTTTTCCCTTTTTTTCTTTACATTTTTTTTTCTTTCTCCTTTTTCTATTTCTTTCATTTTCATTTACTTTTCTACTTGTTTTTCACTTTATTTTATTTCCGGTAGCAGCAGCGCCTTACACGTAAGAGCGCTACAGCTAAGGAGACTAGCAGTAGCGCTAGGCCAGTATACGTGCTACTGCTAGGTTGGGCTAGCCATGCGCGCCCACTTCAAACATAGCAGCAGCGCTTTTCGCTAGTACGCGCTACTGCAAAAGTCATAGCAGCAGCGCGGTTTAGTTACGTGCGCTGCTAGTAAGTAGCAGTGGCGTTTGATTTTGTACAACGCTACTGGTAAGATTCTGTGTATAGGCTTTTCCCTATTAGTGGCAGGGGGATCTTTGCTGGAGTGACCGCTTCTATCAATGTTGCACCTTAGGTGGGGTGGATGACGGCACGGCAGGAGCAGGACATAACACACAGAGTTTTCTTTGACACCTATCTGAAAATGAAGTAAATCTGTAAGGGCTCCTTAGAATTGGAGGATTCTATAAACGCAGGGACAAGAAAAACATAGGAATAGGATAGAAATGCACGTGCAAAACAGAGCATTTGGAAACATAGGATTTCAGTCAACCTAGGTGTTTGGCTCACATGAATTGGAAGAACAGAGGAATAGAGAAACAAAGCGATGCGACGAGTGTACAACCTCTTTGGTATAGCCTTGTGGACCTCAGCGTCATTGGGTTGGACGTGGAGGATGGTGATGATGCTGGTGTGACTACCGGAGGCGGGGAAGAAGATCTGAGGCCTCTAGAAACGGCGTCGAGGGTACTACTCTGTTGTGATGCATGATTCCGTCGTTGGAGCAGCTCCGCTAAGGTGTACGGCGACGAGGCTGAAGCATGACAAGACAGACAACGTTAATCTGAAGTGGGACCCTAATATCATCTACAATAGATGATGTAAAATACATCACCAAAAAGTGCTAGATGTAAAACGCATCAGCCGCACCACGGCCGCCCCGACAGATGCTGTCAGTAATGTTCACTCTGAACTTAACTGAAGAAAATGATCTTCACAGTCGAAACTAAATTTTACTGTCAAAACTGATTGAACTAGTAACAGAGCATTGCAATAGATGTTTAGGGCATTCGAGCACTAGTAGCAAAGAAGCAGTGATCTAAATCAGCAGACGCTCTAGCAGGGAACGCACTAGCAGAGACCAAGTCATGTAGTAGCACCGCGAGGGAGTGCTAAAGCAGCAACTCCTGTAGGTGCCGAAGGTTGTGCAGCAGCAGCAGCAGCGCAACCGAGAGCAAGAGTAGAGCAGCAACACGAACGAAAGCAGGAGAAGTGCAGCAGCGCGACCGACAGCAAGAACAGAGCCGCAGCGCGAGCGAGAGCTGGAGCAGCTACAGCTAGTGCCATTCTTGAAGTCGCCACCGAGGAAGCAATGACATGGGGGAGAGACGCCGTGAATGATGTGGCCGGCGACGGTGTCGTAGATGGAGATGCGCCATGTCTGCTTGGTATCGAGCACCGGAAGCCCTGTGAGATCGAATAAAATATAAAATGCAGCGGTGAGTGCAGAACCTGCTTGGTGGCGCCGAGTTGGCCTCGGCTTCATCGGAGGAATTGGTGAGGGTGCTACGGTTCCAGTGGGGTAGGTCAAGACGGCGCTGTGGGGATTGAGGTGGCGTGATAGACGCGGCGAATGTCGGGGAAGCTCCTTGGAGGTGGAGGACGGGGCGGCTGATCCGGCGGGACGACGAGATCGATAATGGATCCTCATCCAGTGTAGTGGACGAGGGACGGCGAGCTGTTGCGGTGGACGACATAGTCGGGGAAGAGTCTCCGGCTAGGCGGCGGTCGGGAGGCCGACTGAGGAGTGTGGGGTTTCGCAGATTTTGGCGGCCTCGGTGTATGAATGGGGGGCGAAGGGGGAGGGGGGAGCCAAGCTTAGGGACGCGCTTGTCCGAAATGTAGGGTAAGTTACTGGTGTACCCCCACCGGTTTTGACACCGCGAGCTGGAGCTTCATTTCCGGCTGAGGGGTAGGAAGGGGATTTCGCGTGTTTGGGCCGCGGGAGCGATTTCGGATGAGGAGGGAGTTCTCGCGCGCATCCAAATTTGGGGATAACAAGGCGCGGCGCGGGTTGAAGAAGCGGGAGTTTCAAAGCAGGTGAGACAAAAGATACTCGAGCTTGAAAATTTCGGGATAACAAGGTGCGGATTCCTTGTTCAGCAGAACAAACTTAACGTGTAAAAAAACAATTCATACAAGACACAAGAGAGTCATGTCCCCTTGTACTATATTGCTATAGATGCCATTGAAATAACTACAAGAAAAATGTAAAAAAATCGGGAGAACAAGTTTACCCTGCACAGTACCAAATCGATTCGCACTTCCCTCAACAACAAAAAAAAAATTGATTCCCACCAAAGAAAGAGTAATGTCCCTTTTTATATGATGACAGATGCCATGATCTCGAATTTCAATTTTTGAATCCACGTTATGTTGAATTCGAATATATTGTTAGGTGATCTTGCGGTTTATAATTGATGTAGTCATACATTTTGATCTTCCATCATATATGAACATTTTACTCCACCATGTGAACATATATATTGTCGTCTACCATATGGACTAAATTTGAATCAATTTTCCTTGTTTGAATACAATTGTTGTCAAGTTATACAATAATTTAAATATTATCTTGATAACAAAAAACATACATATAGCAGTAATCATATTTCACTATGAACTACATGTACCATACACTCTCCGATTCAAATATTTGTATCCATTTTATGTTGAATTCAAATCATAGTACATTATTTGTCTAGGTAGCGAGATGTTTGGGATAATCTAAACCCTATTTTCATACGTGTAAATAATGGCTGAATTGGGACAAGTTTTGGTATAACCTCTTGCAGAACCGGAGATTCTCTCAACAACCCTCGTGGTTCCGAGAGGGAACGTGTCACCTTTGTGTGCGAAACGATGTACGCTGCCTTCCCCCTGATTTTATTTACAGAGGCAACATAGAACTATATGAGTGCCCTGTTAAATTTTGGAATTATTTCGGGTTCATTTGGCCTTTTTATACATTAATTGAGTTTCTAGACTTTTAATGTGCATAATCTAAATATGAATTGCATGCACATGCTCCAGTGCACCAAAGTGGGTTGAAAAATCACATGTGTGTCCTTGGTTGAATTTCTAGGTCCCATGGAAGAAATGAGAATGAAATTCAAACATCTGGGCATCATGACTCGGCCGAGAACATCGAGAAACTTTGATTTTAAATTCATGTAAATCCAAAACTCGCCTGGAAATCATGAAACTTGGCATGGTGTCATGTCATGGCACTAACATGTTGTGGTAAAAAATTGGGCCGATTTGGAAGCTCGTGATTCTAAGAGGGAACATGCCACCTTTGAGTGTGAAATGATATACGCTGCCCCCCCATGAGTTTCTTAACAAAGGCAACATAGAACTACATTAGTGCCCTGTTAAATATTGGAATTATTCCGGGTCCGTTTGTCATTTTTTACATTAATTGAGTTTCTTGCCATTTAATGTGCAAAATCAAATTTGAACTACATGCACATCCTCTCGTGCACCAAAGTTGGTTGAAAAAACACATTTGTATCCTCGGGTGAATTTCTAGGTCCCATGCAAGAAATGAGAATAAATTAAAACATCTGGGCATCGTGGCTCGGCCGAGAACATTGAGAAACTTGGCTTTAAAATTCATGTAAATCCAAAACACGTCTGAAAATAATGAAACTTTGCATGGATGTCATGTCATGGTACTACCATGTTGTGGTAAAAAATTTGGCCGAATAGGAACAGATTTTGGTATAAGCTTTTGCAAACTGAAGCTTCTCTCAAGAAGGCTCGTGGTTCTGAGAGGGAACGTGCCACCTTTGAGTGTGAAACGATATACATTGTCCCCCTTGAGTTTATTTACAAAGGCAACATAGAACTACATGGGCGCCCTGTTAAATTTTGGAATTATTCCGGCTTCGTTTGGCCTTATTTACACATTAATTGAGTTTTTGGTCATTTAATGTGCATAATTCAAATTTGAACTGCAAGCACATGCTCCTGCGCACCAAAGTTGGTTGAAAATCACATTTGTGTCCTCGGGTGAATTTTCCCTCCTTCCATCTATATACACTAGTGCAGAACCGGGCAATAGCACCGATTCGTAAGACCCTTTAGTGCCGGTACGGTAACCCGCACTAAATTGTGGGCACTAAAGGACCCCCCCTTTAGTACCGATTCAGCACGAACCGGTGCTAAAGGGCAACCATGTGGCACGAGCCAGCTCCGGGGGCGCGTAGGACATTAGTACCGGTTGGTAACACCAACCGGTACTAAAATTTTGGGTGTGTTTTGGTTCTATTTTTTATTTTTACTTTAATTTTGTGTTTTCAATTTAATTTAGTGATTGTTTTACATTATAATGAGTTGTTAAATCATTAGGTGAAAGTACCGCAGATTAGTTTCACTGGATGCATGTGGATCCTAGCTAAGTCATCAATTATATGCCATATCCATATTATATATACTTGATCACCTAGTAAAGTGATCGAGGTAATATGGATATGGCATATACTTGATCACTTAGCTAGAATCCATCCAGTTGAAACTAATCTGCGATTTCTTTCGTAAATGATATAATAACTCATCATCATCATAATCATCATCATCATCACCTTATTAATATAAAAACTCTTGCATCATATATTTCATCACCAACAAAAGTTTTCATAGCTAGCTAAAAATCATCATATAATAGTCGTCTCATTACCACTACTTAATCATCATATAGTCATTACCGCTATCTAATCACCACCAACACTAGCTTAAAGAAGAAACATTCACTTGTACCAGAAGCAAAGATATCATCTAGTTCAACATGGTAATGATATTATAAGCGTTCATAACACCAGAAAAGCAAATCACACTTTGAGATTAAGTTCAGGACGAAGAACACGGACATGAGAGGACAAGTACTAAGAGCATGAACTAGCTAATCACTCCTGCAGATCTCTCTCAGGTAAAATAGCATAGAATATGTATAGCTTTCTTGATTCATCATATTGGAGCATGCAGATGAACCTGTCTCCTAATCGTGGGTTCCGCTTATGATTGCTGCCCCCTAGTACTTCTCTGCGACCGTTCACAATTTTGCTCCAGTCTTTTACTATTAAGCATTCCTCGCTATTAGAAATCCTGAATGCACTAAAGTGCATTGTAGGATATCTTGGCCATAAGCTAAGAATTTTCATGGTACCTTTAGTCTCGATCCAATCAGGCACAACATTCATCGGGAGTCCCTGTTGAAGAACATTGTATAGTAACATACTTAGCAATGAAGTTTAGCTTAAAAAATAATGTATGCAAAAGATGCACTGAGGAGAAATAGTAGAAATCTTACCATCTTTCCTAAATATATGTGACCGTAGTTCTGTACGAACACTATTGGTCTCACGTTTTGAGTACTAACATTTATAAGTGCAGGAAAAAATTTTGTCTTGGCAGCATCAAGATCCTCATGCCATGAAACATAACGACTTGTCTCCTCGCAGCTTAGTTCAGCCCAAGGACAGTGGACGGTCCTGTCTACCAAGTGGCGGACATGTTTGCTTGATTGGAAATAAGCTGTCAATATAAATCACTTGTCAACTCTTTCTGAATAAACAATATCGAAGACATAAATATGGTTGAGAAACTCACATAATGGTAGAGGCGTCTGCACATCGACCCAGATGTCTCTATTACCTTCAATATCATCTTTTGGACGAATATCAAAGGTGATAACCATATCAGGCTCAAATGCATAAGCCTTGCATAGTGCTTGCCAAGTTTTGCATTCAAAATAAGTGCATGTGTCTGCATTGTATAATTTGACATTGAAGGTATAACCATGCTCAGTCTGCAAGTAAACTTTTTTTACCTCCATAGTTTTGTTAGGACTGAAACCTATCTTATCCAAGACAAAAATTCTTGCATGGCAGGGGATACGCTAGTAGAATAGTGGAAAAAATTAAAATTAAAAGTTGAAGCAAATGAAGCATAAGTCATGCTTAATTATGAAAAAATACTTGCCGTTCTGACTTACTGTATCCACTTCGAAGTTCTGATCCAGCTTGATGCTAAAGTGCCTATCATCAACTACAAAATTTCTGCCGCACAGGCCGCGCTGGTGTTCGCAGTATTCACACATAATGAAATCGTGTTCGTCGTCAAACGATATTCCTATGTTCATAGGTGAAACATTAAACACTTATTAGTTCTATTAATTCAACTAATTCAACTAGTTCAACTAATTAATTCAACTAATTCAACTAAGCACTTACAAAAAATATACCTAAATAAAGTAGCTCAACTAATTCAACTAACTAGTTCAACTAATTAATTCAACTAATTCAACTAAACTAGTTCTATTAATTTTCTTACTAAAATAAGGTAGCTAGTTCTATATAGTAAAATGTTAATTAGATAATCAAATCTCATATAACTAAATTAGATATATATCTAACATATAATTTATATCTAATTCATCTAACATTTGACATTAATATCTAACATATGTTCATATATAGGTGAAACATTAAACACTTACTAGTTCTATTAATTCAACTAAATAAACTAGTTCTATTAATTCAACTAAGCATTTACTAAAAATAAACTAGTTCAATTAATTTCTTACTAAAATAAAGTAGGTGGTTCT
Organism: Triticum aestivum; assembly: GCF_018294505.1. NCBI lineage: Eukaryota > Viridiplantae > Streptophyta > Magnoliopsida > Poales > Poaceae > Triticum > Triticum aestivum. The sequence goes on along the minus strand of NC_057806.1, from coordinate 516,287,824 downwards.
TTATAGTAATATTTTGATTAGATCATCAAATCTCATATACCTAAATTTTCTTACTAAAAATAACTAGTTCTATTAATTCAACTAATTCAACTAAGAATTTACTAAAAATAAACTAGTTCTATTAATTTTCTTACTAAAATATATAAATTAGCTATATATAGTAATATTTTAATTAGATCATCAAATCTCATATACCTAAATTTTCTTACTAAAAATAAACTAGTACTAATTCAACTAGTTACTTCAACTAAGCATTTACTAAAAATAAACTAGTTATATTAATTCAACTAGTTCAAATAATCTCATATACCTAATTAATTAATATCTAGCTAATTCATCTAACAATTGACATTAATATTTCACTTCTCTATCTAATTCATCTAACATTAACATTCTAACATTCTTATCTAGGTAATTAATCTAATTTGGTCATCTAATTAACAATTTGACATGCATTAATATAAAAACAGAAATAGAAAATAAGTAAAAAAAATGTGTGTGTGTGTGTGTGCATGTGCGTGTGTGTGCGTGCTTGTGTGTGTGTGTGTGTGTGTGTATGATTGAGGGCGGCGGTGTACGGGCGGCGGCGGTGATACGGCAACGACGGGGGCAGCGCGAGACGACGATGATGGGCGGCGGGGGCGGCGATGACGACGTACGGCGCACGGCGGGGACGGCGAGCGGCGGGGGCGGCGCGAGACGGCGAGGACGGGCGGTGGGGGCAGTGACAACGACGTACAACGCTCGGCGAGGATGGCAACGACGGGCGGCGAGGCAGCGCGCGATGGGCGACGGCGCGGCGGCGGCGGCGACGATAATGGGCGTTGGATAGAAGACAAGCGACGCACGGATGAAAACTGGATTTTCGTAAGTGCCATATATATAGGAGGGACCTTTAGTACCGGTTGATGGCTCCAACCGGTACTAAAGGCCTATTTTGGCCAGGTCAAGAGGCGGGAAGCGGACCCCTTTAGTACCGGTTTTGTGGCTCCAACTGGAACTAAAGGCCCCCCATTAGTACCGGTTGGAGCCACGAACCGGTACTAAAGGTGCTGCGCTGCCATCCGCGGTGCACAATGTTTAGTCCCACCTTGCCGAGCGAAGGGCAGCCGCACTGGTTTATAAACCCAGCCGCGGCTGCTCCTTCGAACTCCTCTATATAGTAGGCTTCTGGGCCTAACTATGGCGCGCTGTCCTATGAGTCTGCCGAACCTTTTGGGCCTGAATTTGCACATCCTAGGTCTGGCAGGCCCACTGGGCAGCGTGCCAACAATTTTTTTATAGTTTTTTTTCTGCTTTATTTATTTTCTTCTATTTATTTTTCAGTAATTTTTTATATAGTTTTTTCTTTTCTGCATTATTTATTTACTTCTATTTATTTTGAGTAATTTTTTATATAGTTTTTTTTCTTTTCTACTTTATTTATTTTCTTCCATTTATTTTTGAGTAATTTTTTTTTGTATTTAGTTTCTTCGTGACCCTCTCTTCTCTTTCACACGTGCTATGCGGGTGAAATGATGATACCATGGCAAGTTTCAACATTTTCAGAGTTCATTTTGTAGTGATTTTCAATTTCACGGTCATTTAGCTCTCTAAAAAATTCGGTAAATGACTGAAAAACAGCAAATGATGTGAGAACGTGTTGGAAATTGATGACGTCGCTTTGAATGTTGCATAATGAACGCAAAAGATGTCGGGATTTCAAATAAGTATAAAAAACATTGAAGTGCCCGTGTAACAGATGAGTTCTCGTACGAAACCCTGATACTCCGAAAGACATTGTCCAGTTTGTATATGAAGTGCGTCAAGTTTTTGCCGTGACCCTCTCTACTCATTCGCACATGCTATGCAGGTGAAATGATGATACCATGGCAAGTTTCAACATGTTTAGAGTTCATTTTGTAGTGATTTTCAATTTCACGGTCATTTAGCTCTCTAAACAATTCGGTAAATGACTGAAAAACAGTAAATGATGTCAGAACATGTTGGAAATTGATGACGCCGCTTTGAATGCTGCATACTGAACGCAAAAGAAATAGGGATTTCAAATAAGTTTAAAAAACATTGAAGTGCCCGTGTAACAGATGAGTTCTCATCCGAAACTGTGATACTCCGAAAGAGATTGTCTAGTTTGTACACGAAGTGCATCCAATTTTTGCCGTGACCCTCTCTACTTTTTCGCACATGGTATGCAGGTGAAATGATGATTCCATGCCAAGTTTCAACATTTTCAGAGTTCATTTTGTAGTGATTTTCAATTTCACGGTAATTTGGCTCTCTAAACAAATCGGTAAATGACTGAAAAACGTCAAATGATGTGAGAACATGTTGGAAATTGATGACGTCCCTTTCAATGCTGCATACTGAATGCAAAAAACGTCTGTAGTTCAAATAAGTTTAGAAAAATTAAGTACCCGTGTAACAGATGAGTCACTACAAGCAATATGTCAACTAGTGACCTTCTGTCAGTGACCCTGGAAGAAATGGTCATAGATCTATGACCATTTCAGACCAATTGGTCAAAAGCTGTTCGGGGGGCTCCAAACCCTAAACTATTGCGACCATTTTGGTCAGAAAGGTCGTAATTTTCTTACATGAAATGGTCATAAAGCAAACAACGCTAGTCCGCTGCCTTATTTCTAGTTTTTAACGACCAATATAGATGGTCATAGCCTTGTAAATTGTGGTGGGTTGCTATGACTAGGTGCCACCTCATTAGTTTTGCCTATGTGTCATGTCCATGTGGCAGTTTTTGCCCTAGGTTGTGAAGCAACCTATATTTCTATCATTCCCAAAAATCCCAAAAAAATCTCATAAATTCTTTGGGTCATATCTTCGTCAAATATGTAAAAACCTTCCTTTCCTAGTTCAAAAATAATTCAAAAATATTCATTTTCCTATTCTTTTCAAAACAACAGTTTGTGAAAGAAGTACCACTTTGGCATGTCCAAATAGTATCCATTTTCTACAGTGCTTTCCTATGCCCAAATAACCATCCTCCACCAAGTGCCAGCTCAATCCATTCATTATTTTGAGCCGAGCTTCAACATTCGTATTTATGTCTAGTGTGGTAGTTTGCAAAGCAAGTACCACCTAGGCTCCTCCTTTTGAGCTGAAAATTTGTGAAGACGGTCTTCTTAGTAACTGATCATCCTCAGCCAAAACTCACGCCCATTAGCCATGTACATTTCTCATACCGCTAATCAAACACTTGGCTGCTAATTCATGTTTGAGCATCGATCGGTCTCCTCGTGAGAATCTTATGTTGTAATTTTCTTCCTAGCACCTACTTGGGGAGTGCCCAACCCACTAGACATGCCTAGGCTGCTTCAAACACATGGCAACGCCACGGTCATGCGGTGACCACGCGGCAGGCATGCGAGCTTACGCGCTCTAGAGTTGGGGGCCTCGGCCACCGCCCAAACCTCGACGTATCGCCACCAAACCATGTATTTATGATTAAATAGGTACTTATGTAACTATAAATGATTTTTGGAAAAAATAAATAGTAAACTATGAGGCAGCTGCAGTTCAAATTTGACCCGCTTCCTCCTGAATCAGCGGGAATTTGCCTTTTTCACCAGAAGTGGATAAAACTTTTTACACCCAACCATTTTTGTCAATTGTGCATTGAATATGTCCTAGTATTTAGAAAATTGATTTGGTGCAATTTTGCAACAATTATTTGGGAGGTCCTTCACAAAAAAACCTCCTTTTGGGCACTCGAAAAATGGAAAATGGTTTTTTCATCCAAAGGAAATGAAAACTTCCTTAGGAAATATTGTTTGCCATTCCAATATGCACCCTTGTGCACAATATGAGATCATTTAAACAAACTATGCCATGAATGTGGCCATAGGATTGATCATTTCGCTTGAAAGCCATGAATTTTCACGCATGATAGCTCATTTCCGAGAACACTTTTTCAAAAAGGATTGCCGTATTGCAAGTTTATTATTTTTCCTAGTAACTTGGTCATATATAATGACACAATGCAAAGGTTTTCCAATTTTTTGATTTTTTTTTGAATTTTTTATGCCCGTTTCAAAATGCGGTCAAAACGGCGGGAATGACCGTTCCTAGCTAATGGTTGAATCTTGGAATTTGTTTGGTGTTTCTCTGATTAAATGGATACTTAAAAGATAAAGAGCAAACTACAAGGTAGCTACAGTTCAAATTTAACCCACTTCCACCTGGATCGGTGGAAATTTGTCTTTTTCACGAGAGGTGGATCAAAACTTTTTACACCCAACCATTTGGTCAATTGTGCATTAAATATGGCCTAGTATTTTATACAAATGATTTGGTCCAATTTTGCAATAATTATTTGGGAGGTCCTTCACAAAAAAACCTCATTTTGAGCACTCGAAAAATGGAAAATGTTTTTTCGTCCAAAGAAAATGAAAACTTCCTTAGGCAACATTGTTTGCCATTCCAATATGCACCCTTGTGCACAATATGAGATCATTTGAACAAACTATGCCATGCATTTGGCCATAGGATTGATCATTTGGCTTCAAAGCCATGAATCTTCACACATGATAGCTCATTTATGAGAACACTTTTTTAAAAGAATTGTTGTATTACAAAATTATTATTTTTTCTGGTAACTTGGTCATATATAATGACACAATGCGAAGGTTTTCCAATTTTTTGATTTTTTTTAAATTTTTATGCCCGTTTCAAAATGCGGTCAAAACGGCGGGAATGACCGTTCCTAGCTACTGGTTGAATATTGGAATTTTTTTGGTGTTTCTCTGATTAAGTAAATTCTTATGTACCTAGAAATTATTTTTGTAAAAAATAAAGAGCAAACTACAAGGCAGCTACAGTTCAAATTTGACCCACTTCCAACTGAATCATCGGAAATTTGTCTTTTTCACGAGAGGTGGATCAAAACTTTTTACACCCAACCATTTGGTCAATTGTGCATTAAATATGGCCTAGTATTTTATAAAAATGATTTGGTCCAATTTTGCAATAATTATTTGGGAGGTCCTTCACAATAAAACCTCATTTTGGGCACTTGAAAAATGGAAAATGGTTTTTTTGTCCAAAGAAAATGAAAACTTCCTTAGGCAACATTGTTTGCCATTCCAATATGCACCCTTGTGCACAATATGAGATCATTTGAACAAACTATGCCATGAATTTGGCCATAGATTGATCATTTGGCTTGAAAGCCATGAATTCACGCATGATAACTCATTTATGAGAACACTTTTTTAAAAGAATTGCCGTATTACAAATTTATTATTTTTCCTAGTAACTTGGTCATATATAATGACACAATGCGAAGGTTTTCCAATTTTTTGATTTTTTTTTAATTTTTATGCCCGTGTCAAAATGCGGTCAAAACGGCGGGAATGGCCGTTCCTAGCTAGTGGTTGAATCTTGGAAAACTTTTGGTGTTTCTCTGATTAAATAGATACTTATGTACCTATAAATAATTTTTAGAAAAAATATAGAGCAAACTATGAGGTAGTTGCAATTCAAATTTGACACACTTCCAGCTGAATCGGCGTAAATTTGTCTTTTTCATGAGAGGTGGATCAAAACTTTTGACACCCAACCATTTGGTCAATTGTGCATTAAACAGGGCCTAGTATTTTATGAAATTCATTTGGTCCAGTGTTGCAACAAATATATGGTAGGCCCTTCACAAAAAAACCTCATTTCAGGCACTCAAAAAATGAAAAATGAATTTTTCGTCCAAAGAAAATGAAAAATCTCTTAGGCAACATTGTTTGGAATTCCAAGATGCACCATTGTGCACAATATGAGATCATTTGAACAAACTATGCCATTTAAAAAAAATTATGCCCGTTTCAAAATGCGGTCAAAACGACGGGCTTGACCGTTCCTAGCTAGTTGTTGAATCTTGGAAACATTTTGATGTTTCTCTGATTAAATAGATAGTTATGTACCTAGAAATGATTTTTGGAAAAAATAAAGAGCAAACTATGAGGCAGCTGTAGTTCAAATTTGACCCGCTTCCTACTAAATCGATGGAAATTTGTCTTTTTCATCAGAGGTGGGTAAAAGCTTTTGACGCCCAACGTTTGGTCAATTATACATTAAATATGGACTAATATTTTAGACAAATTATTTAGTGCCATTTTGCAAAAAATGTATGGTAGTTCCTTTACAAAAAAAACACATTTTGGTCTCTTAGAAAATGAAAAATGGTTCTTTTGAGCAAAGAAAATGAAAACCTCCCAAATCAACATTGTTTCTCATGCCTAAATACACACATGTACAAAATATTGGTTTATTTAAACTAACTATAAGAGGTTAAATGTTTGCCTGAATAAGATGGTACAAACTATAAGAGAAAAAACAAAAAATGCTTAATTCTGATTGGTGGAACCAGCTGTGGCATGGATCAGTGACATGGCAAACATCTGTCCATCCATCCATCCGTCCGTCCATCCACCCCTCCGCTCTCTCAGCTAACCCAATCCACCCCTCTCTCTCGCATAGCTAACCCTAGCGATCCACCTCTCCCCGCCCCTCCCCTCCCCTCGCGCGGTCGCCACCCACCTCTTCCTGTCTCGATTCCCACCCACATCACCGCCGCCGCTGCCGCCGGCCTACGCCATCCCCCCACACTGCCGCCCTGAAACCCCCTCCTCACCTTCTCTCCCCGATCGAGTGGCAGTAGGTGAGGCAGAGGCGGCAGCCAGATCCGCCGCGTTTCTTCCGGATCCGCGCCCTCCCCACCACCGGTTCATCTCCAATCCCGCCACCGACACCCACCCCCACCCCCACAGGCGACCTCCCGTAAACCCATCACCATCGGCGACCTCCCTCCCTTGCTCCTCAACCCAACCCAATCCCGGTTCGATTCAGTTCAGAGACGAAACCCCTCCTACATCGCCGCTGCGGCCACACACTGCCAATCCCCTCACTCCACCACGCCTTCTTCCTGTCCCGATTCCCGGACGGGCGTCGACACGGCCAGCGTCAAGATGTCCATGAACCCCTTCTGTGAGATTTCCGTGGACGAGGCGCTGCACCACACTCACCATGGGCGCCGACCACGCCGTCCACGTCCTCCATGACCCCGACCCCGACCCCGCCCGCCCGCTCCTCCCGCTTGCCATCGCCAAGATCATCCGCGCCCTCACGCTACAGGAGACCCCCGGCCTCCTCATCCTCGGCAAGCAGGTTCTCAGATCGGCCTCGATTCAGTCAGTTGTTTGCCTCATCTTTCATGGTGTCTGACTTGCTCTGCTTCCTGCCTGCGCGTGCAGAGTGCTCCCTCTAGGTGAAGTCACCCACCGCAGCGCCAAGGGATTCATCTCCGAGGACGAGTTCCTCTCCATCCCGGAGTTCTCCACCAACCGCTCTCCCAGGTCCGTCCCTCCCCCTCCCCCTCACTCTCTCGTCGCCGAGACGGGCAATTTTGTTCCCCTGCTCCCTTTGTCCCCGTCTTGCCACCTCCAGATGACTCACTAACTGATTGTAGTACCAGTGCGTGCCTCTTGTTTTTATGCGCTGTCCTTGGATTACACACACATCACTTGCCTCTACTACTATTTTCCTAGTGGTATTGTATACAGCTCTGTCCCCACTCAGTTTTTCCACTAATTGGGAAAAACTAATCCAGCATTATACCAATCACAGAACATGTACGCAATCGATCGGCATAGGGAGTTTTACCGTACATGTGGAACCTGAATATCTCTATGAAGACAAGCACCTTCCACATCTGCTTGGAAAAAGCTCTGGCTATCTTTGATTGGGTACGGACGGACTCATAGTTTTCAAAGACTGGTATAATGCTTTTTGTCAAATACGTAACACTTATCATAGACCACAAAAATCTCCATATAGATCATTTCTACTGAAGATTTGCATCTCATTTTTCTTCCCCAGAAAAACTCGGTGTATCTAATTTGTACATATAGTGTATTTTTTCCAGCAAAACATGACCTCCCTTGCAAATTACATAGCCCTGTTGACTTTCTTTACTCAGTTTGACTATTTTAGTTATATTTAGGAGATTCAGCAGTGTCAACTATGGAGGTGAGACTGATTTTGACCTTCCATTTCTTCTATTTGCAGAGGTTGCTACGTATGGTTGATGGATTGAACTTCAAGGAATTTGTTTCTTTTCTCTCTACCTTCAGCGCAAGGGCCAGCCTTCAGCAAAAGATTGAGTGTAATGCTCATCACGTTTCTTTTCCTTTTTGCTGTCTATCTTGAAAGGAGTGTATGTTGGTTTGGGTCTCTCTGATCCTTATGATGACTACTAATTTGTTGGTCCGGTGTTGATCGGGTTTGTGTTTCATTGAGCAGTGAGATTTAAGGTGTATGACATTTATGGCAAGGGGAAATTATCCTTCAAGGACCTGGTACAGATTTTACGTGACCTAACAGGCTCATCCATGTCAGAGAAACAAAGAGAGGTTCTGATTTGATCCAATCCTATATTTCATTGCATAGTACTACATTCACTTGCAAGTACACTTACTAAATCAACAAGAACAAATGTGGCTCTTTCCTTGTTTCCTTTTCAAATAATTAGTACTGTGCCATCATAAACACATCAAGTGTGCATATCTTGTTTCCAAAGTGAAGGGAACCCTGGCACTAAATTGTAGGTTTCTTCATTGCAGTAAATGTTCAGAGTAGCATGCTTCGCAGTGCAAATTCCTATGTTGATATTTACTACTACCTCTGTTCGTAAATATAAGACTTTTATTTACGAACAGAGGAGCATTAGCTAGAAAATATAGCCTTGTGTGGAACCAATCCTTGTGTATCTAAGAGCTAAACAAACATGCCATACAAGGAAATGGAAGGCTTGTGTAGTTTCAACTGTTCATTGCCAATGATTAATCATCTTGTTTGTTTTTTGGCTGCATCTGACATACGTTCTTATGCCTGTTTACTCCAGGTCAGGCTCACGTTGCGTGGCTGAAAGGAAAATGAGCCTATGCTTGCACCAACATTATTAGAATGAGGTGTGGGCATGTATCATTTTTTAAACTCTGCTATCTTTTCCCAAGTCTTTATTATCTTGCCTAGCCTTGTACTGATATGTATTGTTTGCTACTAATTACCCAAGATAGTGTGTGATGTTAAGGATAACCTGAGAACACATGCCTAAGCTTATAAGATATGGCATGTGACAGTGCTGCTGCTGTTTGAATGCTTCTACTGCTAGCTGCTTGCTTAGATAGGTGTGCACTTGTGCTGGTGGTGGTGCTGCTTGTGCTGCTACTGCTCATTCTTGTGCTCCTAACAAAATTGAATATAATCATTCTTGTTGGATCGTGCAGACATGTATTTGCTGCTAATTCTTGTGCTGCTAACACATTCTTGTACTGCTCATTCTTCTGATGCTTAAGCTGTTGATTGCCTAATTTTATTCATCGTCTCCAGAATAAATTCATTTGATTGCCTGCGACATCTCCACTTAAATACTAATAATGCTACTGTCTAGGTTTTGTTCAATTGGACTGACTATATATCTCTTGTAAAATTGTGGTCTTGATCTTTTGTTTAAACCTGAGACATCATGCATAACTAGCTCTTCCTTTCAGTCTAAACCTGAGACCTCTTTTGTTCTATATTCAGATCTGGCTGATGGCCACAGTGTTGTTTTGTTGTGCTTGATAAACCTGAGACTTATTTTTATTGTAATATTGAAGTTTTTTGGTTCTGGCCTTAGCAGCAGTACACTCTAATTTTGGTGGCCTTTATGTTCATTCTTTTACAGGAGCTCCAGGCCTATTTTTTTGGAGTGTGAAGTCGTGAAGCCAAGTGTGAAGCAGTACTTAGCAAACAGTTTTTGGTTCTGTACTTAGCAAAGAGTTTTTGGTTCTGAAGTATGAAGCCAAGTGTAAATTGTAATATTGTAAAAGTATAATGTAGTGTTCATGAATTATATCTATTCTGTCCTATTTGAAATAATGATTATGTATGTTGAAAATATGTGAAATGGAAACTTGACCAGTGGGACCCAGTTATGAATATAATCTGAGCAATTTTGAAATTTATGACATGTGTGACTGATGTATGGCATTATGACTACTGGGACCAGTGCCAAAATATAATTATTGAAGTAGAAAATAAATGACTGTAAGAGTGCCAAGGCCAAAAATAAAGAACCTGAAATATTGGGCTTGGCCCATGTAGCCCACAAGAATTAACTTGGAAAAAGCTTGAATTGTTGGGCTAGGCCCATGTAGAAAATCGAATTGGACCGGGCTGATTCTTGTGCCACATTAGATTGCCACGTCGGATGCCTACGTGGCCTGGGGAGGCTGCTAGTGACGAAAACAAAACAATGGGCATATTTTAGTCGTAAACATCTACGACCTTCTCACAGAGAAGGTCGTTAATTTCAGATTATGACCGCCAGCTTTTGACCTTCTGTTTTTGGTCACAAAAAGGTCGCAAATGAAAAACAATGACCTTTTAGTGACCAATAGTCAAGGTCACAAGTTGACATATTTCTTGTAGTGAGTTCTCGTCCGAAACCCTGATACTCTGAAAGAGATTGTCCAGTTTGTACACGAAATGCGTCCAGTTTTGAACTGAGTGAAGAGTGTGAGGGGCGGCCGACGGGGGAGGACCGGTGCGGGGGATTGAGGGGGAGACCGAGTGAGTGGAGAGAGTGAGGGCGTAAACATGTAAAAATATACATAAAAATGCATTGATTATCTATGATCTTTTTGTGTACAATCTGAATTGTCAATATGAGTCCTCAACAGTTTAGAAACTGGTGAAGACCAAGTGCAAATGAAGACCAAGTGCTTGTGATAGTTTGAGAAGTAACATATTTAAGGTGGTAAAAATCTTGCTAGGGGAGCGAGGTGGGACTAAAAACAGCCTGCGACAACCTCTTTACTACCGGTTCATGCCACGAACCGGTACTAAACGTGTTAGCCGCGCCCCAGCCACTTTAGTACCGGTTCGTGGCATGAACCGGTACTAAAGGTTCTCAATGAACCGGTACTAAAGATCTCCTCCCGCCTAGCCAGTTGAACCAGCACTAATGGACACATTAGTGCCGGCTCGAATGCAAACCGGGACTAATGTGTCTCACATTTGACCCTTTTTCTACTAGTGATAGGTCCTAATGCGTCTTTCGAGGCTAACTTTGACCAACCGTTAGAGCAATAATATATGACATGTAACTTACACAAAGCATACCTTCAATTTTGTATGTCAAAGGAGCTTCCAATAATATAATTTTCATAGTATACATCTTATGTGCTATTAATCTTGTCAATAGTCAAAGGTTGTCTTGAAACACGCATTAGGCCCATATAGATGGAATGAGGGAGTAGGTCCCATGCAAAAAATGAGAATAAAATTCAAACATCTAGGCATCGTGGCTCGGTCAAGAACATTGAGAAACTTGGTTTTAAAATCATGAAACTTGGCATGGTGTCATGTCATGGTAAAAAAATTGGCCGAATAGGAACAAAATTTGGTATAAGCTTCTTGCAAATTGGAGCTTCTCTCAAGAAGGCTCGTGGTTTTGGGAGGGAACGTGTCACCTTTGTGTGCATAATACAAATTTGAAATACAAGCACATGTTCTAGTGCACCAGAGTTGGTTGAAAAATCACATGTGTGTCCTCGGGTAAATTTCTAGGTTCCATGCAAGAATGGGAATGAAATTCAAAATTCTAGGCGTCGTGGCTGGGTTGGAAACATTGAGAAACTTAGTTTTTTAATTCCTGTAAATCCAAAACACGCATGAAAATAATGAAACTTGGCTTGGTGCCATGACATGGCACCAACATGCTGTGGTAAAATTGCAGTCCGATTTGCGAAGGCGCGCACATTAACAATCAGCAAAGTCATTTTGGAACAAGTGATGTCACGTTACATTCGGAAACACAAGTATTATTGAAACCGTGGGGGTTCTACTTACTAGTACCATTTACGTGCCGCCACGCGTCCCCATTCTTTATTAGCTAGGAGGCGCCGTGCAGGGTAGCTATTTGAGTACGAGAGGCGTGCGATCAAACCCCTGCGCATGCTTATCGGGAGGAGAGCCGTTTGACCTCCATCTGTCGTCCACCTCTCTCCCAAGGTCTCCATTAATGGCGGCCGAGCCTGTGTTTAATGGCGTGGCTATGTCTCACTCGACTGAGATTTAAGAGAGAAAAAAGAAAATCTGAAAGTACGGATCTTGATGTAAGATCCGACGAACCTATATAGCATCTACTGTGGCTTATAGCAAGACTAATGAATATATAAGGATGGTTAAATTTTTTTGATCAAAGAAGGGCTTGCCCCTTCCGATTTTTATTACTGAAAACCACCACAATCCACAAGAAGTTCAGCACAACTCCAGCCTAACACGAAGGACTAAAAGCTACCAGATTGAAATCGCAACATCCCAAGAGGCCAACAAAGGCCAAACATCCGCGCTAGAACCCAACATTTCACAACCGACGACACAATCCACATCCTAAAATGATTATTACATCAACAGAAACCAGGAAACTCGTCTTCGCGGCAAGCGGCGATGAGCTCTTTCGTGTCCTCAAGACGTTGCTTGAGAATATCCACGGATTCCTCCACCAACCTTTGGCGCTCGTTGCGGAGCATGTCGTTCTTGTCCATAAGTTTCTTCAACAAGGCACTGGTCTCCTCCTGCAGGTCTGCACTTCGGACGATCTTCTCCCTCAGCAGGTCGCGCTCGGCCCGGAGCCTCTCATTGCCCTCCCTTAGTTGCCGGATGACGCCGGTAGCCTGTTCAAACAAGGCTATCATGTCATCCAGCAACCTCGCCGAGCCGGAGATTTGATCCATCAGGCTATGGATGATCACATGCATGCGCCTGTAACACTCGTCGCCTACCCGTGAGAAATTTTCCAAGGCTGCCGCGGCGCGGCGGGACATCTCTGCTGCATTCATGGCGCGGCGGGACATCTCTGCTGCTTCCGCGGTGCGACCGGACCAGTCTGCTGCATCGACAGCGTGGCGGGACCTCCGTGCTGCTTCAGCGGCACGGCGGGACCTCTGTGCTGCTACTTCCGCGCGGAGGGACATGTCGGCTGCTCTCGCAGTGAGGTGGGACATCTCTCGTGCTTCCGCATCCATGCTTGCCTCTCCCTGGTGGCAATCTCTCGACCCAGAACTCACGCTGGCCATGGCAGACGCAAGGAAGGATGCTGAATGACTTGTTTGTTTTTGTGGATGAGGAGTTGAGGAGGAATGTGCAGTCATCTTGGCATACTAGTATTTATAACCGAGTACTAATACGCTCCTAAGTGGGAAACCGTTTAGGTTGTGATCGGTGTGAACAGGTTTGCAATTCAATATAGCATGGACTAATTTGGAATGTGACGAGACACAAGCTCAAAATTTATTGACGGTTCTAATTTCGAAGTGCGGCACTATTCCCGGATGGAGTACTTCTTTTTCTACTCCCTCCTTGGGCTTATCTCAAAATTTTAGTTCTTCCATTTTATAAGGCTCAATTTGGTTGTCCCCAACACATGTTCAGATTCCAAGGTGCAGTAAATCATTGCATGCACCCCAACACAAGAAAATTGACCAACGCACGTACTTTATGCATGCATGCATCGCAATTAATGCATTAAACCTATCTCTCTAGACTTCTCGCACGCACCATCGTTCCACCCACAAAAATTTGTACTCTGAGTTTAGTAGTACGTTATACAGGAAGAGAAGAGGTGCACGCACGCACTCGTCCTCTCACACACGCATCTGTTTTTTCTTGAAAAGGAGGGTGATAACCCCCGGACTCTGCATCTGGGAGTCACCCACGCAAATTATTGAAATATATCGAGTGTAGTGCTTTGATGTGTCGCTCAACTCATCATCAATGAGAAGTTTGATTATCCTCTCCCTCGCGGACTTAACTGCACCTGCCTTTGGCTGTATGACAGGTTGGCCACACACCTGTAGGGCCCACCTGTCATACACGCAAAGGCAGGAGCGTCCCTCCCTCGCCCATGAGCGTGGTGGTTGGCAAGACTAGGAGAAGCTTTGGCTACACGCTCTCCCTCCCGCGCGTGGTGGACATGCAGTAGTTCAATCGGTGTCAGATGTCCAGAAGCGTACTATAGTACTCCTCCAGTGCAGTAGTATTCCATCATTGTTCGACTTCCCAAAGAGGCGAAGAGCCAAGGGCAGCCCGGACGCTCGTGTGGGAGTTTCATGTGTATAGTAGTCTAGGATAGCGTGTAACGTGCCTGTAAGCTTAAATTCGTTGGGGTCGGCTCCATGCTATGTGGCCGTCTCGAGGTTTTAAAAAAATTAAAATAGTCTTCTGGCCCTACCCGAAAACTGCGGCACGTACTGCCCGGGAAAAGCCCCGCCCTCAACTTTTAACTACGCGAAAATAGTTCGAGCTTGTTTGTTCTATATAAATACAGTATTTACTCTATGTTTATTCACCCGTGGGGTTGCTCAATGAATGGAGGGGCGGGGAGCAGAAGTGAAGAATATTGTAATACTACTAGTAGTAAGTAGGAGTCATACAGTAGTCACCTTAAATATAGAGTTTCTTTTCTTTGATGCCACTTACACAAATTGAAACGCTTGCTGTGGAGAGAAAAAAGAAAATCACCCCACTATATATGGAGGCAGGGGCCTGAGCGCTTGCTTTACTAGGGTTTCTCTCTTCATTATCTCACTACTAGGAAAAGGCCTACTAATGGTGCACCTAATTTGGCCATTAATGGCGCATTAGTGGTGCGCCATTAGTGCCACACCATTAGTATATTTTACTAATGGTGCACCACTGGTGCACCATTAGTATCTGGTATACTAATGGCGGACCTCAGATGCGCCATTAGTATATACAACAGTGCACCATTAGTATGCCTCCTAGGGGGCCATGTATACCCAGGTGCTTTGGCATACTAATGGCGCACAACAACAAGATGCGCCATTAGTAACTTCGGCATACTAATGGCGCACTGTTTAATGATGCGCCATTAGTATCCTTTGGCATACTAATGGCGCACTGTGATGTGATGCGCCATTAGTATGAATATTAGGTTTTTTTAATTTTCTATTTTTTGCACAGGTTACAAAATGTATAATTGGACAAAATATAGACAACACACATCAACAACAGATTCATCGAATACAATAGAAGATTAGTCTCTGAATACAATTCATAATATTAGTCTCCGAATACAATTCATCATATTAGTCTTCGAATTGAAAAGACCGAACAAAGATAGAACATTATATTACAAGTCTCGAGACCGCGAGTAGCGAGTTTGTCTTCACATTACAAGTCGATATCGATCATCTAAACTACCATCACATAGAAGAGAGCTGCGGTCATCACGATGAGCATCATCACGATGAAACTCGTCTTCATCCGGTTCCTCCAACGCTCCCTCCCCTCTCCCGCTAGATAGCGGGCGTATCTAGATTCGGCCTCGGCCCTAGTGGTGTACCCTTTGTAACTGTTACCGCTGAATCGGTGAACTTGTCTCCGACACTCCTCCCAGTCGTCGTAGACTCCGGGAACCTTACCCTTGTACACGACATACGACGGCATCGCTATGCACTAGCCAAACGAAACGTTAGTACCAATTCACAGACAATACATAAGCAATATATAAGTATGCAACAGAACGATCGGAAGAGAAAAGCAAGACATTAATAGCATCGATTACATCTAAGTTGAACGACTCTCGGAACCAAAGAGACATACTACAAGTTCATTAAAGTTTAATTACAACATGAGCCAATCGATGTTTCAGAACTAGACACAGCATCACTGCTTTCGACTCGACTCAAGGGACCAGAGCGTGGATGAAGCCGCCGTCTATCGTGGGAGTCATGAAATAACGGTCGTTGTCAGCCTGCATTTGTAGCATTGTGTCGATGTCACTGTTGGACGGTTGATTTCTAAGGTAGAACTGCCCCGAGGTACGAAGGACATCTTGATGGATGATTTCCGCAAACTCCGACTGGATGCGAAAGAATTCTTGTCTGATGTCCGCGTCCTAGATTGCCGACATGCTCGCGGCCCAATCTTTGAGTTTACTCGGTAGCAGAAGTTGATGATGGTCCCGTACGATCGCTCGCATGTGATGGATGGCGTAGTAGGCACCCTTCTGACCGCCAGGCGGCTGCTTGACGCAGCAGAACATCGTATTGTGGGAGAACACGTGCTTGCCGTACTTACGAATAGGCCTGGTGAAGGTGCCTCCAGATTTGGCGTAGCCGGGGAGAACATCATCAAGAACCTTCTTGACATTTGTGTAGTCTATGTTCGAATGACGGTCTGGGTCGAAATATGTGGCCATGGAATATTTGGGGCTTAGGAGGATGAGCGTGCAATGTGTGTCACTGCAGAAAACACGGAATGTTAAAAGAAAAACGATCGAAATCTAAGAATTCATATGTTACGGGGCGGTTGAGGGGAGGACTTACTCGGGAAAGTAAGGCACGAGGAAGTTATCCTTATCTTGGTTTGCCAGAATGACGCCTTCGAGGTAAGAACTCGCGACTTGCCGGTCCCCAGCGCTGCCCAAGATCTTGGCACGCATGTAGAAGGGGTCGACTATCACGATGTCCGGGGTCTTGTCGCGAATGATCCGCATCTCCATACTCAGCGAAAATAGCCGAACGAAGGTGTAGTGCAGCGGATGAAGGTTCAACATAGCGTGGATGTCATCAAACCGCAGGACGATCGTACCCCCGATGGAGTTATCCACAAAGCCCTTGCCCTCTGGCACCTTGGCCGCGAAAACCGGGTATGCCACATCCTTCTCTCTGAGACGCCGCTTCTCCAAAGAAAGAACACTGTCATGCAGACTCCGCATAGCACCGGTTGCAGCATCGAGCATATTTCTCGGTAGCATCGGCCTACCCGCCACATGCAGCCTCCTCATTAAATCCTCAGGTGAAGGTGGCCCGTCCTGAGCACGGATCGTACTCGGTGCCGGCTGGCCCGCACCCTTGTTAGTCTTTCTTTTGCGTGCCTTCTTCTTCTCCTGTAATGGGACCGAGTTCTGCTCACAGACCGCCTTCTTGAGTGTGTTGGGGCTGATAATATTTCGCACCTCGCCTATCTGAGGCTCGGTGAAGTCGGCAGCTGGAGGCGTCTCCTGAGAGCTGAACTGCAGACGACGCCTGTTGCAACTTGGCTTCTCCGCGGTACCAGCTAGATCGCGCACGTCTTTTGTTGGGTTGGGTTCTTCAGAAGGAGGCCCCATGAAGTCGCCACCGTACCCATGATCGGCAAAGTACTGATCGACGTTGCCAAATGTATCGTCGTCGTCGTCGTTCTGATCCTGTGCCATATGCATGTTTGGA
Source organism: Triticum aestivum (assembly GCF_018294505.1). NCBI lineage: Eukaryota > Viridiplantae > Streptophyta > Magnoliopsida > Poales > Poaceae > Triticum > Triticum aestivum. The sequence continues at coordinate 516,270,539 of NC_057806.1, read as the reverse complement.
TCCAGTGGCATAGGGATGTCCGGCACCGTTGCGGCGGTCTTGCCATGGGGCCGACTTGGCGCCGGCACGACTGGCGGTGTTGTCTTTGGGGTGGTGTCCCCCGCCCCCAAACGAATCTGGCTCTTCGGCCAAAGCAGGGGCCAGCTCAGGCAGGCGCTGAGGGTCATCACGTCATCATCGTCGGCCCCGACGGGTCGAATCGGAGGTAACAACTCGTCGCAGCCTGGCAGCACCCGAACCAGTTGAACCCTAAACAAGTTGGGTGGCATCTGGGTACCGTGGAACAAGGGGTTGCCCGGTTGAACGATTTTGCCCTTGGCGACATCGACCAACTCGTTGTTCACGAAGTGCAGGAGAGTGCACGGAACGTCGGCGGCGCCCTGCGAAAACATGTAGGGCGTCAGGGATGCCCAGTCAAAGGCAAGGAGATGAAGTCCTCGGCCGAGAGAGGCTTAATTAGTTACCGTGATGATGGCGTCGAGCTCGGCTAATGTCGAGGCACCGCCAACGGCGGGCGTGCAGTTGACGGAGGGGCCGCTTGCTGCAGAGGTGGCGGCCGGCGTACACCCGGGTGCATTAAGCTCCCGTGCCGGCGTCGGAGACACCAATGCCGCCTCCGCCGGAGACACCAATGGCCCCGCCATCGCGTTCTGCGAGTTGCTGGCCGTGAAGCTAGGAATCGGGGGCGGCCCCTGTTGGCCGCCCGCAATCCACGCACTCAACCCCTCGATCAAGGTAGGCACAATGGCGGTGATCGTCGCTCCGAGTTGTTGTTGCACTTGCTCTTGGACAATCTCCGGAATCCGCGCCACCTGTGCCTTGAGTTCTTGAACCTCGCGCGCCTGGCTTTCCGAGCTGGTCTTTTTCTCCTTTCGCCCACCAGTGTTATAGTATGACGACCATTTTGTCGACAAGCCTTTGCCGGCCACACGACCAGCTGACGTCGGCTTACTGAGCTTATCCTTGTTCTTCATTACATTCAACGCCCTATTTAGAGTGGTGTCCCAAGGGTTGCTCTTAGTCGACCCCGCGCTACTGCTTTCAGTCGCCTGCGGAAGGAATGTGAACCATTTAGAAATTTGGCTTCATTAATTAGAATGCAACCATATGGAGCTAATTACGCGGGGGTGTATTCCTTACCAGAACAAGCTCAAGCGCCCTGGTCTTCGGATCCGTGGTAAGCTCCTTTGTTTTCGGGTCCTTCTTGTACCGGGCCCTGACAAAGTTCCTGGTCTGCTTGTCACCGTATTTATCGAAGAGGGGCGGTAGGCCTTGCTCGGCACGGTCCGCCTCCTCCTTGTCCCATATAGGCTCCGCCACTCTGTAACCGCCGGGACCGAGTGTGTGTTCCCCTAAGTTCAGCTCCCGCATTTCTTTCCCCCACTGACTTGATTCGGAGTTTGCGGTGCTCGAGCAATTGATCTTGAAGTCGTTGTAGTCATCTTCGGTGATCGAAGGATTTTTCTCCTTGATCTTCTCATAACTCTCACCTTTCTCGATCATTCTCTTCACATTGCTTTTCCAAGTAGACAGGGCCTTGCTCATCTTCGTGAGGGCAGCATTGTTCACTTTATTCCCTTTGAGGCTTGTGTTTTCAAATTCAGCGGGGAACTTGTATCGTTCGTGCAGCTTCGTGAAGAGGAGGTTGCGCAAATTCCCTCGGTCAGGATGCCTCAGGTTCTCGGTGTTGATCGAGACGGTGCTCCGGAGAATGCACCCGAGCTGAAGCGAGTACCCCTTGACTATTCGTTCGGGCGCCGTTGGATTCCCGTCGGAGTCCACTTCAGTAACTTCCTCCTTGAGGGTGCGGAGCACGGTCGGGCGCCGGTCCTTCCGTTGCCTCTTCGGTTGGCTGCCATCTGTGCGTGCGCCGCCATCATCAGTGGTGGCATCCTCGCGGCACCATCAGTGGTGGCATCAGTGGGGTCATCCTCGGCGGCACCATCAGTGGTCTCAGGATCGGTGGGGAAGGCGGCGTCCTCATACAAGTGAGGTTGTTCCTCCATCTCCTGGGACAGCTCCCAGAATGCCTTGCCGCCCGAACCCCCGGCCTCATCGTTGTTGGCCATGTTTCTCTCTATATAGGAACAAAGTTTGGTCAAAAAGTTGGTTATTGTCAAGGAACAAGATCATGGTCTCATCATTTAGGGTTTGTCGACACCGAGGCATCCTAAAAGCTAAGCTTTTATCATTAAGGGTTTTTCGACGCCGAGGCACCCTAAAAGCCTAAGCTTTCATCATTTCGGTTTTTATCGACACCGAGGCACCCTAAAAGCCAAGGTTGTATAATTAATGGTTTGTCGACACCCATGCATTAGTCACAAGTACCCCATATGTCCTATTTTTAGCAAAGTCATGCTAAAATTCATGGAAAATTTCAGCATGACCTTTGCTGAAAATAGGACATATGGAGTACCTGAATTTGCCGGAACGGAAGTTAATCGACATTCCAGCAAACTCAAGGGCCTCTCGGGTGGAAAAGGCAAAAAAGGTCTCCATCACAACATGGAAAATACATTGGCATGTGAAGAGGTGAAACAATATATGCATCTCCAAGCAGTATCAGTCAACATTTTGGACAAACCACTACAAGCAATACTGGATCAGATACAAGAAGAATGTGAGAAAATGCAGACAAATACTTACAGATTGAGGTGTTTAACTTGTGGTGCTCTCTGTGCTATTAACATTTCAAGTCAAAACCTTTTCTGTTAGTAAGTGTTTCTTGAGCATATGTATGTAGTAACTGTTTCTGCTCTAAGTGTTTCAGAACACATATTTTAGCTAGCTATCTGTTCACAATCTGCAACATGAGACACTGAAAACAATTGCTACCAATGAATCTACACTTCTATAAGAAAATAAATCAGAAACTTAGTCTGTCATCATTAGGCAGCCACCATAGTCAGTATTCCGTTATGTTAAAGCAGAAATAGAAAAATAGACTGAAAACACTAAAATCAGAAACTTAGTGCATGATACAGATGCAAAGTAGGTTCAAAGACAAATGAAGACCATATGGTAAGTACAGCAAGTGAAATAGGATCACCAACTAATAGCTGAATGAAAGGCATATATATGACAGGCATATTTTCCGGCTACAAAGTGTTGTGGCAAATATGCCAGGCACCACAATGTGATCACACAAACAAAATAGCCTCAAACCAGTTATTCTCGCATGATAATATGAAAATCCATATGGCACTGCCAAATTATACTATCCATATTTCGGTATAATGTCATTATTCCATACAGCAGGCAGCACTGTCACCATAAATCAGTTATTCTAGCATAATATAGATACGCAGAACAGAAGCAACAATTTACATTTCTGCATACGGCGTTGCCAATTTTTTTCTATCCATGTTTCAATTTGATGCCATCACTCCATTCAGCAAGTAGCATTGTAACAAAAAGAAATTCTAGGCGCAAATTTCTTCAGAATGAAATTAAGTTAGTGAAACTGTCACACATTTCTTCACAATGAAAATGAAGCAGCAGGTGAACAAGTACAGGATTCGTAGACTTGAGTGGCTTGGTATTTGGGTACCTGGCCGATGATGACGGCTTTGACGTTGTGGAAGGGGGTGGTGTGGAGCGCGTGGAAGACGAGGTGGGGCGGCGGGTAGACGGGCACCTTGGCGTGCAGGCGCTCGTGGGCGATGAAGCGGCAGAGGTCGAGCGCGTAGGGCTTGCGCAGCTCCCCGGACAACGCCTCCAGCCACGTCTCCTCCACGAGCAGCACCTCCAGCTTCGCGGCGCCGCCGGCCGCTAGATGCGAAACCCCCAGCAGTTCAGCTAGAACCCTAGCCAGGGTCCGGGGAGCGGGGGGCATGGAGAAAGAGGGTACCTTTGGACTCGGCGAGGCAGAGATTGCGCCACGTGCGGGCGAAGCGTCGAGGCGGCGTCGAGGCGTCGAGGCGGCGTCGGGGCGGCGTCGATGCGGCGGGGCAGTGGCGTCGGGAGAGGAGAGGGGAAGGGAATCGAGGGCGAGGGCGAGGGAGCGAGGGGGGATAGGTTTGGGCCGGGGCGGAAATATGGATGGGGGCGGCACAATACTAATGGCACACCACCCCTCGGTGCGCCATAAGTACATCCATACTAATGGCGCACCTCACCCTGGTGCGCCATTAGTATTTTTTTTCATTTCTGCTCGAGCAAACAGGTTATCTTCCACATGACCTGATCCACATCAAGTTCCCTCTACTAGCTCGATTGGTCAGCAGCCAGTTCTCACACCAGGAGGTCCTGGGTTCGATTCCCAGGCTCCACAATTTTTTTTATGCATTTAAAATGCTGTTTGATACTTATTTGTGTTTAAATATGTTCAAACTTGTTTAAATCATAACAGTAATATTTTTTATAAGACAGTAATAATTTTTTTAAAAATATCATCAAACAGTAATGCCGGTGGAGCGGGTGAGGGTGCGGGGGTGCGGGGGGTCGGCGGCGGCGGTTGAGTAGGGGAGGGGTGCGGGGGGTCGGCGGCGGCGGTTGAGTAGGGGAATCGAGGGTGCGGGGGGTCGGCGGCGGCGGCCGGTGGACCGGGGGGTGCTCGGCGGCGAGGGGGACCGGATCTGGCGAGGTGGGATAGCGATCGAGATGGAGGGGGATCGAGATCGAGTGTCCATGAAATTTAAAAATATTCATGATAGTTCAAAAAGTGCCCATGAAATACAATCGAGAAATGAAGGCTACGATTTAAATACAATCGATCTTAGCTAGCTATCTGTTCACAATCTTCTTGCCCTTCTTTTTCGCAAATGGAGTTCTTCTGTGGAACGGACGTCCTTTAGGTAGGGTGGTCCTGCTTCTTCTTGTGGTGTATGCTGCTACTTCATCATCGTCGTCATGTTCGATCCTCGGGTCGCCGTACTTGTCGAAGTCTTGCTCATTGGCTACTCCATCCATTCCGATGATCTTCCTTTTGCCTCTCCTCACGACAACACGACTGGGCTTTGACGGGTCGGTAATGAAGAAGCATTGGTCCACTTGGGAAGCCAGTACCCATGGCTCATTTTTCGCAGTGACGTTTGCGCCCGCGGTCTTGGATTTGGCTTCGGGTATAACCATGGTGGTGAAATACCGGTCTTCTTTTAGGACGCTCTTGGCCCATCTGACACGGAACATCGGGACCTTCTCTCCAGCGTAGCTCAGCTCCCAGATCTCCTCGATCCTTCCGTAGTATCTGTCCTTGTCGTTACCGGTGTAGGATTCCATCGTTACCCCGGAGTTCTGATAACCATCGCTCTTCATGTCCTTGGCCTCGGTGTAGAATGTGTAGCCGTTGATATCGTACGCCTCATAGGTCATCAGGTTGTGCTCGGCGCCCTGTGACAAGGCGAATATGAGTTGTTCTTCCGCGGAAGAATCCTCATGTAAAGGGTACGACAGAAGCTTCTGCTTGAACCAACGCGTGAAACATGAGTTGTGCTCTTTGAGTATATCTCCGTCCGTCCTTTGTTGGCCTCGGTCATTGTACGTCTTCTTAATAAAGGTTTTGTGCTCTACCACCCAAGGATCGACCACGTCTATGTGTTGTAGCGCGACTAGGTTTGCTCTTTCAAAGTCGGCGAGTCGACCCTCGAAGTCGACATGCATTTCGCGGCGACCCTCACGGTGACCCCATCCAGCGAGCCTGCCGAGGTGCCTGTTGACGGGCAGACCAACGGGGTTCTCGATGCCTAGATAATTCGTGCAGTAGGAGATGCACTCTTCGGTCAGAAAGCCCCTGGCTATGCTTCCCTCTGGACGTGACATGTTGCGAACGTATCCTTTGATGACACCATTCATCCTTTCGAACGGCATCATGCTGTGCAGGAACGTCGGCCCGAGTTGGATGATATCCTCCACTATATGGACCAGCAGATGCACCATAACGTCGAAGAATGCGGGCGGGAAGTACATCTCAAGCTCGCATAGTATCACCACGATCTCTTCCTGTAGCCTTCTGAGTTGCCTCACGCCAATCGACTTCCGAGAGATGACGTCGAAAAAGTTGCATAGGCCAAATAGCGTTTCACGGACGTGCGCGTCCATGATCCCACGGATTGCAACTGGAAGTATCTGCGTCATCAGCACGTGACAGTCGTGAGACTTCATCCCGCTGAACTTCTGCTTCGCTGGGTCTAGGTATCTGCTTATCTTCCCCGCGTAACCGTAAGGAAGTTTTACTCCTAGGAGGCAGGTGAAAAACTGCTCGATCTCCTCCTGACTTAGAGTGAAGCACGCGGGAGGGTAGTCATTTCCGGTCTTCTTGGCCTTTTTGCCTTTGCGACGACTTTCTGTGTCCTGCTTCGCCTCATCATCATCATCATCATCATCATCATCATATATAGCGTGAAGCTCCTGCCTGATGCCCATTGATTTCAAGTCTGCCCTTGCTTTCGGCCCATCTTTGGTCCTCTCTGGCATGTTGAGCAGGGTACCAAGCAGACTCTCGCACACGTTCTTCGTGATATGCATGACATCAAGGCTGTGAGGCACACGGTGGATCTTCCAGTACGGCAAGTCCCAGAAAACAGACCTCGTTTTCCATACCTTCAGCAGCGGCTCTGGCGCCTTTCGCTTCTTTCCCGGCTCTGGCGCCTTTTGCTTCTTTCCCGGCAGTGGGCAGTCTTTCCAATTTTTCAACAGCTTGTCTATTTCCTCGCCGCTCCTCGTACACGGGCGTTTTCGGGGTTCGGTTTCACCATCGAACAGATCCTTGCGTTTCCTCCACGGGTCATCGTCGCGAAGCCACCTTCGATGTCCCATGAACACGGTTTTCGAAGACCCGGGATCTCTATCTAGCTGGCGATACGTTGTGTCATCCATGCACCTTACGCATCCAGAAAATCCGTGGACTACCTGCCCCGCGAGATATCCGTAACCGAGATAGTCGTGCACCGTCGTGAGCAGTGCGGCTCTCATAGGGAAATATTCTTTCTCTGCGGCGTCCCACGTATTGGCTGGCGTTTTCCACAGTGTGTCTAGCTCCTCCTTCAGCAGCCCCAGATACAGATTGATGTCGTTCCCTGGTTGTTTCGGCCCTTCAATTAGCATACTCATGTGAATGTACTTCCTCTTCATGCACAACCAGGGGGGAAGGTTGTACATCCACACAAACACAGGCCAGGTGCTATGTGTGCTTCTCTGGCTGCCAAACGGATTGACTCCATCGGTGCTCGCGCCCAGCACGATGTTCCTTGGATCCTTCCCAAATTCTGGGTATTCGAAGTTCAACGCTTGCCACTGGCTCGCATCCTTAGGGTGACTCAGCATCTTGTCTTTTTTATCTATCTCCGGATCATTTGCGTCATCTTCTCGCTTCTTCTCCTCCCTATCCGCGTGCCAACGCAGGAGCTTTGCTACCTTAGGGTCCGCGAAATACCGCTGCAGACGAGGAGTGATCGGAAAGTACCACACCACTTTTCGAGGAGCTTTCTTCCTCTTCTTGTATCGAGTGACGCCGCACACCGGACATATGGTAGACTCCGCGTGCTCGTCCCGATAAATGATGCAATTGTTCATGCACACATGGTATTTCACGTGCGGTAAATCCAGAGGACACACGATTTTCTTCGCCTCCTCCAAACTGGTCGGGCACTTGTTCCCCTTGGGAAGACGTTCGTGCCAGAATGACATGTTCTCGTCGAAGCATGCGTCGGTCATTTTGTGTTTTACCTTCATCTCCAGAGCCATGAGCGTTACTTTCAGGCGGGTATCCTCGGGCCTGCATCCTTCATACAATGGAGTAACCGCGTCTAACTCAAGTTGATCCATCTTGGCTTTCTCTCGGGCGGCAGCTCTTGCGTTATCCGTCTGCTTGAGAAGCAGCTCTTGAATATGAGGGTCCTGCACCCAGCCCATCGATGGTCCAGCGTCGTCTGCTCCGCCGGCATCATCATCTTCATGATCATGCCCGTCGTCTGCTCCGGCATCTTCCTCATCATCATGTCCTGCATCTTCTACATGATGACTGTGTACAGCATCACCGTCATGATCATCTCCTGGGGATTCTTCGTCTTCTCGCCCGCCCGAGCCGCGGTGGTTGTCTTGCTGCCCTTCCTCATTTCTTGCCCGGCCCCCATGGACGACTTCGTAGTCATCTTCATCACCTTGCCACCGATAGCCATCCATGAAACCACGCAAGAGCACGTGGTCCCGCACCTGCCCGGAATCCGGGTCCGCAATAAGGCTCTTCAGCTTGCATCTTCGACACGGACATCTTATCTCCGTCTCGTTCTTTTGAAGCATCTCGGCCTTCGCGGACCTCAAAAACCTATTCACGATGCCTTCGGTCATCGTGCGGACCATGGTCGCCTGCGGGGTAGAGCAAAACGATATTTTAGAACCAAGAAAAATTTTGGCATGACTTTCCCTAAAAATAGGACCAAAAAGAATGCTTAATGCCAAAATTCTCGCCGAAACGGAAATGAATCAACATTCCGGCAAAATATTGGCAACTATCGCATTTCAAATACCGGTACACCTCCAAACACAAACACATATGCAACACCACAAACATATGCAACACCACGAACATACATAGATCTAGCTAGGCCATAAAAAGTGCATGTGCACATTGTTGTAGGGAGAACAACATAAATATAGCTTCCCCCTTACTTACCTATCAAAACAAGGTAATTTAACCACTTAATTGAAATCTATGGTGGAAAGGGAAAAGAGGAGGCACCCGAGACAAGGAGGAGGTGGAGAGAATGAAGTGGGGAGAAAGTGAGTGTGGGTAGGAGAGGCTGTCCAAAATATCTTGTTGCTGCCCACTTACTAATGGCGCACCAACTCTAAATGCGCCATTAGTAATCCAGGTTACTAATGGCGCACCTTCTGGTGGTGCGCCATTAGTAGTTTTGCAAAAAAAACATACTAATGGCGCACTGTTCCACAGTGCGCCATTACTAGTTTAAACTAGTAATGGCGCACGGTGGAACAGCGCGCCATTAGTAGTTTTGCAAAAAAAGGAATAAAAAATATAATAAAAAAAACAACATTAGTGGCGCACTTTCCGACAGGTGCGCCATTACTAGTTACAACTAGTAATGGCGCACTGTGTCTGGATGCACCATTAGTATGTTTGGACAGGCGCACTAGTTCAAAAAAAAATTGATACTAATGGCGCACCCTGGGCCAGGTGCGCCATTAGTAGTTTCAACTCTAATGGCGTATCAGAAGGTGGTGCGCCATTAGTATATACTAATGGCGCACCGCTTGTCTGGTGCGCCATTAGTGTCAATCCCATCTATAGCCGTTTTTCTAGTAGTGTCTCATCCTATCTAGATATAAACAAGACAGCGGTAGTGACATTTTCTCTCTGCTCATTGCTGGTCACAGATCCGACCGGATCCCTTCGTCCGGTGTGTGTAGAGGACTAAAAGTTGCATCATTCACGCGGTCATCGCCGCCGAGGGAGGAAACCCACAACTGCCGGAGGTGCCCGATCCTCTGCCCGTGTCGTTCTCTCCGACACATGGCCGGCTCGGGAGGTCCTCCGACCCTTCTTCCTCCCTGCCATATTGTCCGCAGATTCGACCTGCCGCTGCCGACATCCCGGCTACCCTCAGGTATAAGTTCTTCGAAAGCGGCCTTGCTCTACTGCCCCAGCTCACCACGTGTCCAAATGTGCATCTTTTTCTTCTCCCATCAGCTCTTCCAAAGCCACCTAAATTTTTAGCATTATTAGAGGTAAAGCTACTTCATGCATTCGAATCTAGGGCGTTGTTCAAACAATGAAGAAAGGCGGGAAAGTTGTAGCATGAATCTAGGACTTGATTTAAAGAGGAAATAATATGGTGAAAGTACTAGAGACCGGATGATACCCAACCGGTCTCTTGGTTGAAAAGGGAAATAATGGGAAAACGCAATACAAACTGGATAAGGAACATATCTACTATTGGTTGAAAAAAGGATAGAAAGTGGCGGCTGGTGGACAAGTCAACAGAGTATGTCCAGGATTAGATTTGCTGCCATCACATAGTAAAAGGTCTCTAGGATTAGATTTGCTGCCCTCACATAGTAAAAGGTCTCAGGATTAGATTTGCTGCCCTCACATAGTAAAAGGTCTCCAGGATTAGATTTGCTGCCCGCACATAGTAAAAGGTCTCCAGGACTAGATTTGCTGCCCTCACATAGTAAAAGGTCTCCAGTATTAGATTTGCTGCCCTCACATAGTACAATGGCACTCCTACTGTTTCCCCCAGTATGATAAGTTGCTCCTTTACGCTACTGAGTGTCCTGGTGTACCCATGGTGCCATGCCCTTAAACCAACTCTTTAGCTGCTGTTGATTTACTGAGTCCAGTTGTCGGTGTACTAGAGGAGGGGTACCCTATTACCCCGAACTTGTGCACGGGCAGTTGCAGCGCCCCGCGGCAAGGCTTGCCGGGTGACCGCCAAGACCCTCCGTGGTTCCCTTGAAGACCATTCAAGAACAAAGTACTCAAACCAAGGCCCCGGCAAGAGGAGCTTGCCGGAAGGCCAACCAAGGCCCCGGCAAGAGGAGCTTGCCGGGAAGGCCAACCCAGGCCCCGGCAAGAGGATCTTGCCGGGAAGAGACAAGACCCCGGCAAGAGGAGCTTGCCGGGAAGGCCACTCAAGGCATACCAAGAAAGCTTGCCGCGACGCGCCGCGCGTCCCGGCAAGGCCTAGTGAGCGATAAGCTCCCAAACACGACAAGACGACGACCCCGACAAGGTACTCGACGGGGGCCCGCTGCCACTCTGTACCCACGCTCCAGCGCACCCACCCACGTGTCGCCATGAGGCTTCCTCAGGGACGCGTGGCGGGAGCCTGTGCAGCCAGGGGTACGCGGTGGCAAGCGGAGATGAAGAGAAGGCCATCGTGGCAAACGGTGGCGCTCCTAACGGTCACTTTTTGCACTGTTTAGGCTACACAGACGGGCATTCAATGACCTTGTCCCCTGCCGTCAGAGTTACGTAGGGTGCACTGTGTCCACAGTAGCGGTAGCTGCACCTACCGCATCCTTTTCCATTTTTACCCTTCTAGTCTACGTTGCCACCTGTCGGTGACCCCTTGAAAGTATAAAAGGAGGCCCAGGCGCAACGTAGAGGGGTTTCGGCCCATTCGAAACATCAAGAACACTCTCACGCTCGGTCTGGTAGTGTCCATCGCTCCTGAGCAAGAATTCAATACACACAAACAAGCAGCAGTAGGGTTTTACGCATCCGTGCGGCCCGAAGCTAGGTAAAAACTGCTCGCGTGTACTGCCTCAATCCGCTCTTTGTGCGGCCTCCGCCCCCCTCCAAACTGAAAGGGGCTTTGTACAAGCATACTTCGCACCGCCAACTCAAGCAGTGGATGCGGGAGGTTAATGCAGCGGAACCATCCGTAGAGTCACGCAAGCCTCTGAAATGGTCCAGCACGCCTATCATCTTCGACATTGAGGATCACCCTGATCGCGTAACTGCGGTCGGGTGCTTGCCGATGTTGGTTTCACAAACTATCCGCAACCTCAAGGTCACGAAGATGCTAGTTGACGGCGGGGCCGGCTTGAATCTGATCTCCTCCGCGGTCCTTCAGAAACTCCAGATCCCTGACAGCGAGCTCGAAGAGACTGGCACATTCCAAGGAATCAGCCCGGGAAGAAGCAAGCCGAAGGGAAAGATCACGCTGCCGGTCACATTTGGCAGCGAGCTGAATTTCAGAACTGAGAGGGTCACGTTTGACGTTGCCGACTTTACATTGCCCTGCAATGGGATCCTTGGCCGTCCAGCGCTCGCCAAGTTTATGGCAGCCTCTCACTATGCATACAACATGCTCAAGATGCCAGGCCCGATAACTGTCATCTCTGTCCCCGGCGACGAGAAGGATGCCCTTATCTGCGCTGGCAAGATCTACCGGGAAGCAGCAGCCGCAGCTGATCACAACACACTTGCCGCTGAAGCTCCCGGGGGGAAGAAGAAGACAAAGTCCGGCAAGAGCTCTGATGCCCACTCCGGCAAGCGCATGTTGGGGAACGTTGCAGAAAACAAAAATTTTCCTACTCGTTTCACCAAGATCATCTAGGAGTTCATCTAGCAACGAGTGATTAGATGCATCTACATACCTTTGTAGATCACGAGCGGAAGCGTTCAAAAGAACGGTGATGATGTAGTCGTACTCGACGTGATCCAAATCACCGATGACCAGCGCCGAACGGACGGCACCTCCGCGTTCAACACACGTACGGAACAGCCACGTCTCCTCCTTCTTGATCCAGCAAGGGAGGGAGGAGAGGTTGAGGGAGATGGCACCAGCAGCAGCACGACGGCGTGGTGTTGATGGAGCTGCAGTACTCCGGCAGAGCTTCGCTAAGCACTATGGAGGTGGAGGAGGTGTTGGGGAGGGAGAAGGAGGCAACCAAAGGCCAAGGCTTTCAGGTATGAAGTCCCTCCTCTCCCCCACTATATATAGGGGTGCCAAGGGGGGGTGGCCGGCCCTAGGAGATCCAATCTCCTAGGGGGTGCGGCGGCCAAGGGGGGTTTCCCTCCCCCCCAAGGCACCTAGGAGGTGCCTTCCCCTCCTCGGACTCTTTCCCCCTTAAACCCTAGGCGCATGGGCCTATGTGGGGCTGGTGCCCTTGGCCCATTAAGCCAAGGCGCACCCCCTACAGCCCATGTGGCCCCCCCGGGACAGGTGGACCCACCCGGTGGACCCCTGGGACCCTTCCGGTGGTCCCGGTACAATACCGATAACCCCGAAACTTGTCCCGATGCCCGAAACAGGACTTCCCATATATAAATCTTTACCTCCGAACCATTCCGGAACTCCTTGTGACGTCCGGGATCTCATCCGGGACTCCGAACAACATTCGGGTTACTGCATATACATATCCCTACAACCCTAGCGTAACCGAACCTTAAGTGTGTAGAACCTACGGGTTCGGGAGACAAGCAGACATGACCGAGACGACTCTCCGGTCAATAACCAACAGCGGGATCTGGATACCCATGTTGGCTCCCACATGCTCCACGATGATCTCATCGGATGAACCACGATGTCGAGGATTCTATCAACCCCGTACGCTATTCCCTTTGTCTATCGATATGTTACTTGCCCGAGATTCGATCGTCGGTATCCCAATACCTCGTTCAATCTCGTTACCGGCAAGTCACTTTACTCGTACCGTAATGCATGATCCCATGACCAGACACTTGGTCACTCTGAGCTCATTATGATGATGCATTACCGAGTGGGCCCAGTGATACCTCTCCGTCATACAGAGTGACAAATCCCAGTCTTGATCCATGTCACCCAACAGACACTTTCGGAGATACCGGTAGTCTACCTTTATAGTCACCCAGTTACGTTGTGACGTTTGGCATACCCAAAGCACTCCTACGGTATCCGGGAGTTACACGATCTCATGGTCTAAGGAAAAGATACTTGACATTGGAAAACTCTAGCAAACGAACTATACGATCTTGTGCTATGTTTAGGATTGGGTCTTGTCCATCACATCATTCTCCTAATGATGTGATATCGTTATCAATGACATCCAGTGTCCATAGTCAGGAAACCATGACTATCTGTTGATCAACGAGCTAGTCAACTAGAGGCTCACTAGGGACATGTTGATGTCTGTTATTCACACATGTATTACGATTTCCGGATAACACAATTATAGCATGAATAAAGACAATTATCATGAACAAGGAAATATAATAATAATGCTTTTATTATTGCCTCTAGGGCATATTTCCAACAGTCTCCCACTTGCACTAGAGTCAATAATCTAGTTACATTGTGATGAATCGAACACCCATGGAATTCTGGTGTTGATCATGTTTTGCTCTAGGGAGAGGTTTAGTCAACGGATCTGCTATATTCAGGTCCGTATGTACTTTACAAATCTCTATGTCTCCATCTTGAACATTTTCACGAATGGAGTTGAAGCGACGCTTGATGTGCCTTGTCTTCTTGTGAAACCTGGGCTCCTTGGCAAGTGCAATAGCTCCAGTGTTGTCACAGAAGAGCTTGATCGGCCCCGACGCATTGGGTATGACTCCTAGGTCGGTGATGAACTCCTTCACCCATATTGCTTCATGTGCTGCCTCCGAGGCTGCCATGTACTCCGCTTCACATGTAGATCCCGCCACGACGCTTTGCTTGCAACTGCACCAGCTTACTGCCCCACCATTCAAAATATACACGTATCCGGTTTGTGACTTAGAGTCATCCAGATCTGTGTCGAAGCTAGCGTCGACGTAACCCTTTACGACGAGCTCTTCGTCACCTCCATAAACGAGAAACATTTCCTTAGTCCTTTTCAGGTACTTCAGGATATTCTTGACCGCTGTCCAGTGTTCCTTGCCGGGATTACTTTGGTACCTTCCTACCAAACTGACGGCAAGGTTAACATCAGGTCTGGTACACAGCATGGCATACATAATAGAACCTATGGCTGAGGCATAGGGTATGACGCTCATCTCTTCTATATCTTCTGCCGTGGTCGGACATTGAGCTGAGCTCAATTTCACACCTTGTAACACAGGCAAGAACCCTTCTTGGATTGATCCATATTGAACTTCTTCAATATCTTATCAAGGTATGTGCTTTGTGAAAGACCTATGAGGCGTCTCGATCTATCTCTATAGATTTTGATGCCTAATATATAAGCAGCTTCTCCAAGGTCCTTCATTGAAAAACTTTTATTCAAGTAGGCCTTGATGCTGTCCAAGAGTTCTATATCATTTCCCATCAAAAGTATGTCATCTACATATAATATGAGAAATGCTACAGAGCTCCCACTCACTTTCTTGTAAACGCAGGCTTCTCCATAAGTCTGTGTAAACCCAAACGCTTTGATCATCTCATCAAAGCGAATGTTCCAACTCCGAGATGCTTGCACCAGCCCATAAATCGAGCGTTGGAGCTTGCACACTTTGTCAGCATTCTTAGGATCGACAAAACCTTCCGGCTGCATCATATACAATTCTTCCTTAAGGAAACCATTAAGGAATGCCGTTTTGACGTCCATTTGCCATATTTCGTAATCACAGAATGCGGCAATTGCTAACATGATTCGGACGGACTTCAGCTTCGCTACCGGTGGGAAAGTCTCATCGTAGTCAACCCCTTGAACTTGTCGATAACCCTTAGCGACAAGCCGAGCTTTATAGATGGTCACATTACCATCCGCGTCTGTCTTCTTCTTAAAGATCCATTTATTTTCTATGGCTCGCCTCTCAACGGGCAAGTCAGTCAAAGTCCATACTTTGTTTTCATACATGGATCCTATCTCGGATTTCATGGCTTCTAGCCATTTGTCGGAATCCGGGCCCGCCATCGCTTCTTCATAGTTCGAAGGTTCACCGTTGTCTAACAGCATGATTTCCAAGACAGGGTTGCCGTACCACTCTGGTGCGGAACGTGTCCTTGTGGACCTTCGAATTTCAGTAGGAGCTTGATCAGAAGTATCTTGATCATTATCATTAACTTCCTCTCTAGTCGGTGCTGGCACCTCAGGAACATTTTCTTGAGTTGCGCCATTTTCCGGTTCAAGAGGCAATACTTCATCAAGCTCTACTTTCCTCCCACTTACTTCTTTCGAGAGAAACTCTTTCTCCAGAAAGGACCCATTCTTGGCAACAAAGATCTTGCCTTCGGATCTGAGGTAGAAGGTGTACCCAATAGTTTCTTTTGGGTACCCTATGAAGACGCATTTTTCCGATTTGGGTTCGAGCTTTTCAGGTTGAAGTTTCTTGACATAAGCATCGCATCCCCAAACTTTTAGAAACGATAGCTTAGGTTTCTTCCCAAACCATAATTCTTACGGTGTCGTCTCAACGGATTTCGACGGAGCCCTATTTAAAGTGAATGCGGCAGTCTCTAAAGCATAGCCCCAAAAAGAAAGCGGTAAATCGGTAAGAGACATCGTAGATCGCACCATATCTAACAGAGTGCGATTACGATGTTCGGACACACCATTACGCTGAGGTGTTCCAGGCGGCGTGAGTTGTGAAACTATTCCACATTTTCTTAAGTGTGCCCCAAACTCGTGACTCAAGTATTCTCCTCCACGATCTGATCGCAGAAACTTGATTTTCCTGTCACGTTGATTTTCAACCTCACTCTGAAATTCCTTGAACTTTTCAAAGGTTTCAAACTTGTGTTTCATTAAGTAGATATACCCATACCTACTTAAATCATCAGTGAGGGTGAGAACATAACGATAGCCACCGCGAGCCTCAACACTCATTGGACCGCACACATCGGTATGTATGATTTCCAATAAGTCGGTTGCTCGCTCCATTGTTCCTGAGAATGGAGTCTTGGTCATTTTACCCATAAGGCATGGTTCGCACGTGTCAAATGATTCATAATCAAGAGACTCTAAAAGTCCATCAGCATGGAGCTTCTTCATGCGTTTAACACCTATGTGACCAAGGCGGCAGTGCCACAAGTATGTGGGACTATCATTATCAACCTTACTTCTTTTGGTACTCACATTATGAACATGTGTAGCATCACGTTCGAGATTCATAAAGAATAAACCATTCACCATAGGAGCATGACCATAAAACATATCTCTCATAAAAATGGAACAACCATTATTCTCAGATTTAAAAGAGTAGCCATCTCGAATTAAACGAGATCCCGATACAATATTCATGCTCAAAGCTGGCACTAAATAACAATTATTAAGGTTTAAAACTAATCCCGAAGGGAGATGCAGAGGTAGCGTGCCGACGGCGATCACATTGACCTTGGAACCATTCCCGACGCGCATCGTCACCTCGTCCTTTGCCAGTTTCCGCTTATTCCGCAGCCCCTGCTTTGAGTTACAAATGTGAGCAACTACACCGGTATCAAATACCCAGGAGCCACTACGGGCACTAGTAAGGTACACATCAATTACATGTATATCACATATACCTTTTGTTTTGCCGGCCTTCTTATCCGCTAAGTACTTAGGGCAGTTCCGCTTCCAGTGACCGCTTCCCTTGTAGTAAAAGCACTCAGTCTCGGGCTTGGGTCCATTCTTTGGCTTCTTCCCGGCAGCTTGCTTCCCGGGCACGGCAACCTCCTTGCCGTCCTTCTTGAAGCTCTTTTTACCCTTGCCTTTCTTGAACTTAGTGGTTTTATTGATCATCAACACTTGATGTTCCTTCCTGACTTCTACCTCTGCTGATTTTAGCATAGCAAATACTTCAGGAATGGTCTTTTCCATCCCCTGCATATTGAAGTTCATCACAAAGCTCTTGTAGCTTGGTGGAAGCGACTGGAGGATTCTGTCAATGACCGCATCATCCGGGAGATTAACTCCCAGCTGAGTCAAGCGGTTAAGCAACCCAGACATAGTGAGTATGTGCTCACTGACAGAACTGTTTTCCTCCATCTTACAGCTGAAGAATTTATCGGAGACTTCATATCTCTCGACCCGGGCATGAGCTTGGAAAACCATTTTCAGCTCTTCGAACATCTCATGTGCTCCATGTCTCTCAAAACGCTTTTGGAGCCCCGGCTCTAGGCTGTAAAGCATGCCGCACTGAACGAGGGAGTAGTCATCGAAACGTGCCTGCCAAGCGTTCCTAACGTCTTGTTCCGCAGGGAGAACGGGTGCGTCACCAAGCGGTGCTTGTAGGACATAATCTTTCTTGGCAGCTATGAGGATGATCCTCAGGTTCCGGACCCAGTCCTTATAGTTGCTGCCATCGTCTTTCAGCTTAGTTTTCTCTAGGAACGCGTTGAAGTTGAGCACTACGTTGGCCATTTGATCTACAAGACATATTGCAAAGATTTTAGACTAAGTTCATGATAATTAAGTTCAACTAATCAAATTATTAGTGAACTCCCACTTAGATTAGGCATCCCTCTAGTCATCTAAGTATTACATGATCCGAGTTAAACTAGACCGTGTCCGATCATCACGTGAGACGGACTAGTCAACATCGGTGAACATCTTCATGTTGATCGTATCTTCTATACGACTCATGCTCGACCGTTCGGTCTTCTGTGTTCCGAGGCCATGTCTGTACATGCTAGGCTCGTCAAGTCAACCTAAGTGTTTGCATGTGTAAATCTGTCTTACACCCGTTGTATGTGAACGTCTGAATAAAACACCCGATCATCACGTGGTGTTTTGAAACAGCGAACTGTCGCAACGGTGCACAATTAGGGGGAACACTTCTTGAATTTATTGTGAGGGATCATCTTATTTACTACCGTCGTTCTAAGTAAACAAGATGCAAAACATGATAAAAATCACATGCAATCAAATAATAAACGTGACATGATATGGCCAATATCACACAGCTCCTTTGATCTCCATCTTGGGGCTCCATGATCATCTTGTCACCGGCTTGACACCATGATCTCCATCATCATGATCTCCATCATCGTGTCTCCATGAAGTTGCTCGCCAATTATTACTTCTACTACTATGGCTAACGCGTTTAGCAATAAAGTAAAGTAATTACATGGCGTTTCTTGATGACACGCAGGTCATATAAAAGAATAAAGACAACTCCTATGGCTCCTGCCGGTTGTCATACTCATCGACATGCAAGTCGTGATTCCTATTACAATAGCATGAACATCTCATACATCACATATAGATCATTCATCATTCATCACAACTTTGGCCATATCATATCACAAACCACTTGCTGCAAAAACAAGTTAGACGTCCTCTAATTGTTGTTGCAAGTTTTACGTGGCTGAATTAGGGTTCTAGCAAGAACGTTTTCTTACCTACGTTAAAGCCACAACGTGATTTGTCAACTTCTATTTACCCTTCATAAGGACCCTGTTCATCGATTCCGCTCCAACTAAAGTAGGAGAGACAGACACCCGCCAGCCACCTTATGCAACTATTGCAGGTTAGTCGGTGGAACCGGTCTCACGTAAGCGTACGTGTAAGGTTGGTCCGGGCCGCTTCATCCCACAATACCGCTGAAGCAAGAAAGGACTAGTAACGGCAAGAAAGTTGACAAGTCTACGCCCACAACAAATTGTGTTCTACTCGCGCAAGAAGAACTACGCATAGACCTAGCTCATGATGCCACTGTTGGGGAACGTTGCAGAAAACAAAAATTTTCCTACTCGTTTCACCAAGGTCATCTAGGAGTTCATCTAGCAACGAGTGATTAGATGCATCTACATACCTTTGTAGATCGCGAGCGGAAGCGTTCAAAAGAACAGCGATGATGTAGTCGTACTCGACGTGATCCAAATCACCGATGACCAGCGCCGAACGGACGACACCTCCGCGTTCAACACACGTACGGAACAGCCACGTCTCCTCCTTCTTGATCCAGCAAGGGAGGGAGGAGAGGTTGAGGGAGATGGCACCAGCAGCAGCACGACGGCGTGGTGTTGATGGAGCTGCAGTACTCCGGCAGAGCTTCGCTAAGCACTATGGAGGTGGAGGAGGTGTTGGGGAGGGAGAAGGAGGCAACCAAAGGCCAAGGCGTTCAGGTATGAAGTCCCTCCTCTCCCCCACTATATATAGGGGTGCCAAGGGGGGGTGGCCGGCCCTAGGAGATCCAATCTCCTAGGGGGTGCGGCGGCCAAGGGGGGTTTCCCTCCCCCCCAAGGCACCTAGGAGGTGCCTTCCCCTCCTCGGACTCTTTCCCCCTTAAACCCTAGGCGCATGGGCCTATGTGGGGCTGGTGCCCTTGGCCCATTAAGCCAAGGCGCACCCCCTACAGCCCATGTGGCCCCACCGGGACAGGTGGACCCACCCGGTGGACCCCCGGGACCCTTCCGGTGGTCCCGGTACAATACCGATAACCCCGAAACTTGTCCCGATGCCCGAAACAGGACTTCCCATATATAAATCTTTACCTTCGGACCATTCCGGAACTCCTCGTGACATCCGGGATCTCATCCGGAACTCCAAACAACATTCGGGTTACTGCATATACATATCCCTACAACCCTAGCGTAACCGAACCTTAAGTGTGTAGACCCTACGGGTTTGGGAGACAAGCAGACATGACCGAGACGACTCTCCGGTCAATAACCAACAACGGGATCTGGATACCCATGTTGGCTCCCACATGCTCCACGATGATCTCATCGGATGAACCACGATGTCGAGGATTCTATCAACCCCGTACGCTATTCCCTTTGTCTATCGATATGTTACTTGCCCGAGATTCGATCGTCGGTATCCCAATACCTCGTTCAATCTCGTTACCGGCAAGTCACTTTACTCGTACCGTAATGCATGATCCCGTGACCAGACACTTGGTCACTCTGAGCTCATTATGATGATGCATTACCGAGTGGGCCCAGTGATACCTCTCCGTCATACGGAGTGACAAATCCCAGTCCTGATCCATGTCACCCAACAGACACTTTCGGAGATACCCGTAGTCTACCTTTATAGTCACCCAGTTACGTTGTGACGTTTGGCATACCCAAAGCACTCCTACGGTATCCGGGAGTTACACGATCTCATGGTCTAAGGAAAAGATACTTGACATTGGAAAACTCTAGCAAACGAACTATACGATCTTGTGCTATGTTTAGGATTGGGTCTTGTCCATCACATCATTCTCCTAATGATGTGATATCGTTATCAATGACATCCAGTGTCCATAGTCAGGAAACCATGACTATCTGTTGATCAACGAGCTAGTCAACTAGAGGCTCACTAGGGACATGTTGATGTCTGTTATTCACACATGTATTACGATTTCCGGATAACACAATTATAGCATGAATAAAGACAATTATCATGAACAAGGAAATATAATAATAATGCTTTTATTATTGCCTCTAGGGCATATTTCCAACAGCGCACCCCTTCGGAGTGCTGCGCTACCGTCGAGGACGCACCATCAAGCTCCACTGGCAAGTGTAAGAAGGCAATGGCAGCTCCACCTGAGACCAAGAAGGTGTCCGCCAAGGAGGACGGCACTGGTGGTACCTTCACCATTAGCGCCACTCTTGACCCCAAATAGGAAAGCGCGCTCGTTGCTTTCCTGCGGGCAAATGTCGACGTGTTTGCATGGCAACCGTCTGATATCCCCGGTGTTCCCAGGAAAGTAATTGAGCACCACCTAGCCGTTTGTCCTCATGCCCGGCCCGTCAAGCAGAGAGTCAGGAAGCAGGCAGTGGAGCGCCGAGAGTTCATTGCAGAAGAGATCAGGAAATTGGAAGCAGCAGGCCTTGTCAGAGGAGTGCTCCATCCCACGTGGTTGGCCAATCCTGTAGTCGTGCGCAAGGCGAACGGGAAATGGAGGCTTTGTATAGACTTTACTGATGTCAATAAAGCTTGTCCCAAAGATCCATTTCCCTTGCCGCGCATTGACCAGATTGTTGACTCCACAGCTGGATGTGATTTGCTTTCATTTCTTGATGCATATTCAGGATACCATCAAATCTTCATGGCAGAAGAGGATGAGGAAAAAACTGCATTTATCACCCCTTGCGGCACATACTGTTTTGTGCGGATGCCCTTTGGGTTGAAGAATGCTGGTTCAACATTTGCAAGGGTAGTCCATGTGGCTTTTGAGCTACAGATACACAGAAATGTGGAAGCCTACATGGATGATATAGTGGTCAAGAGAAAAAACAAGGCTACCCTGATCCAAGATTTAGAAGAAACTTTTGCAAATCTGTGCAAGATCAACCTCAAGCTCAACCCCGAGAAGTGCGTGTTTGGAGTCCCTTCCGGCAAGCTTCTCGGGTTCTTTGTGTCTCAGCGGGGAATTGAAGCCAACCCCGACAAGATCAAGGCCATCGAGCAGATTGAAGCACCGAAGCGCGTCAAGGATGTGCAAAGGCTTGCCGGTTGCGTGGCTGCTCTCAGCAGGTTTATCTCTAAGTCTGCAGAGCGCGCCTTGCCATTTTTCAAAATCTTGAAAAAGGCAGGTCTGATGAAATGGACTCCGGAAGCGGAGGATGCGCTGCAGGACTTGAAGAGGAACCTGTCCTCCACTCCAATACTTGTCGCACCTAAGCCACAAGAGAAGTTGCTGTTGTACCTAGCGGCAACCAATCAAGTGGTTAGTGCTGCGTTAGTAGCGGAGAGGGAGGCGGATGATGAGCCAGCGACCGCGACAAGTGAATCCGGCGACAAGCAGGGGGCTTCTCCGACAAGCTCTGGCCCCGACAAAGTCGAGTCTGCGCAGGCATGCAAGGAGGTGCAGAGGAAAATGGTGCAGCGCCCAGTTTACTTTGTTAGTTCCCTTCCATAGGGGGCTAGATCAAGGTATTCTCGCGTACAGAAATTGCTTTTCGGCCTTTTCATGGCCTCGAGAAAGCTGCGCCATTACTTCCAAGCACATGAGATAACAGTTGTCACTCGCTTTCCGCTGAAGAGGATACTGCAGAATCCAGAAGCAACAGGCAGGATTGTCGAGTGGGAATTGGAACTGTCAAGCTTTGGCCTCAAGTTTGAGAGCACTGCAACGATGCAAAGTAGGGCATTGGCAGAGTTCATAGCAGAGTGGACGCCAACCCCAGATGAAGAAATTCCAGAGACGAGCATCCCCGTCAAGGAGACAAGCAAAGAGTGGCTGATGTACTTTGATGGTGCCTTCTCGCTGCAAGGCGCCGGTGCTGGCGTGCTGCTTATCGCACCCACCGGAGAGCACCTCAAGTACGTAGTCCAAATACACTTTCCCAAGGAGCAAGCAACGAACAATACCGCAGAGTATGAAGGTTTGCTTGCCGGCCTCAGAATCGCAGCCGACCTTGGGATCAGCAAGCTCATTGTTATGGGTGACTCGCAGTTGGTAGTCCGCCAAGTAAACAAAAGCTACCAGAGTCCATTGATGGAAGCTTATGTTGATGAAGTGAGAAAGCTAGAAGAACACTTTGACGGCCTGCAAATGGAGCATGTTCCGCGAGCTCAGAATGACATTGCTGATGGCTTGTCAAAGTGCGCTGCACTAAAGTTGCCTGTGGAACCAGGGATCTTTGTACTCAAGCTGACTCAACCATCCGTGACACCATCAACTGGACAGAATAAGAAGAGGAAGTTGGTTTCTGGTGACTACTTTCCGGCAGAGCTTCCCGAAGCCGCCGCCAAGAAGGTCCCCAAGATCGACGCCAAGAGTGCTGCGGAGCAGTCTGCTCCGGTGAACCTCTTGGTTTGTTCCGTTGAAGCAGACGCTCCCGACAAGTTTTGCTCCGGCAAGCTTGCCGGGGAATATCACGCTCCGGCCGAACCGCAGGTTCTTGCCGTAGAAGCGGATGTTCCCACAGCAAGAGATACGCCTTTAGTCCTTGTTGTCGAGCCACAAGCTCCAGCATGGGCACAGCAGATTGTCCATTTCCTTCAGACAGGAGAGCTTCCCAAAGAGCAAGAAGAAGCGGAAAGAGTAGCCTTGCAGTCAAGTATGTACCAGTTTGTCGATAGCATACTGTACAGAAGAAGACTCAACGTTGTGAAATTGAAGTGTATTCGCCGGGAAGAGGGACAAAAGCTGTTGGCAGAGATACATGGAGGCATATGTGGTCACCACATAGGCGCAAGGGCACTTGCCGGCAAGGCTTTTCGGCAAGGTTTCTTTTGGCCGACAGCCCTCCAGGATGCAACTGCACAAGTAACCAAGTGTGAAGCGTGCCAGTTCCACTCCAAACAGATACACCAGCCAACTCAAGCTCTCCAGACGATCCCTTTATCCTGGCCATTTTTGGTCCGGGGGCTCGACATCCTCGGCCCCTTCCCCCGAGCTATCGGGGGTTTTGAGTTCTTGTACGTTGCAATCGACAAGTTCACAAAGTGGCCGGAAGTGGAACCAGTGAGGAAGGTGACAGCACAGTCAGCAGTCAAGTTCTTCAGGTCGATTGTTTGTCGTTTCGGGGTTCCTAACAGGATCATCACCGACAACGGCACACAATTTACGAGCCGCACCTTCATGCAGTATGTCCAAGATCTTGGCGCCAAGGTCTGCTTCGCTTCTGTTGCTCACCCGAGAAGCAACGGTCAAGCGGAGAAGGCAAACGCTGAAGTGCTGCGCGGGCTCAAGACCAGAACTTTCGACAGGCTGCACAAGTGCGGAAAGAACTGGATCGAGGAGTTGTCGGTGGTTCTTTGGTCAATCAGAACGACACCAAATCGAGCCACTGGCCAGACACCTTTCGCTCTAGTCTATGGAGCGGAAGCAGTTCTCCCCACAGAACTCGTTTACGGGTCGCCTCGAGTGCTCGCTTATGATGAGCTCGAGCAAGAGCAGCTGCGACAAGATGACGCGCTGCTCCTTGAGGAAGACCGTCTTCAGGCTGCTGTGCGAGCCGCTCGCTACCAGCAATCTTTGCGTCGCTACCATAGCCGCAAAGTTAAAGCCAGAAGCTTCGAGGAAGGCGACCTTGTTCTTCGGCGCGTTCAATCCGCCAAGAATTCCAACAAGTTGACGCCGAAGTGGGAAGGCCCTTATCGGGTGAAACGAGTCACTAGGCCCGGCGCTGTCCGCCTTGAGACCGAAGATGGCATTCCGGTGAGCAACTCCTGGAACATTGAACATCTTCGTAAGTTTTACCCATAGGGCGCGGTTGCTGGAAGCTTTTCTGGCAACCACCTTTTGTACAAGTCTTGCCGCTGTTGCATGTAATCCTTTGTACAAAGCCGGCCGCAGACCCCGTGCACCAGTAACGTTCATGTGCCCCGCACATCTTGTCAGTTTTTTTTATGCTATAATCCTTTTTTGCATATGTTATCTGACACTTTGTGCAGCACCAGACCCCGTTAAGCGATAACGAGCCCAAGGCTCCATATCATTACTTTATTTCTCTATTTCTTTCTCAAAAGAAGGAAGGTTCCCTCGCCCACAAGGTTTACCGGGGGGAAGGAGAAGATAATGGTGTGGACCAAGCCGTTCAAGAAAGTTTCTCCTTGCCGGGAAGCAAACGACAGAAAAGCTAAGTTGCTAAAGTTTGAGCAATCAGTTTTTTTAAATTCTTTAAGTTATCTCCCTTGAACGACCGCACTTTGTATGGAAAACCTATGCGCGGAGGAACCAACTCGTAGCTAGTTGCGCCTTTACTTTGTTTCGAGTCCGCTCAACAACTTAAGTGAGCTGCTAGCGCCCTTACTTTGCTTCGAGTCCGCTCAGCAACTTAAGTGAGCCGCTAGCGCCCTTACTTTGTTTCGAGTCCGCTCAACAACTTAAGTGAGCTGCAACTAGTTGCGACAAGGTTGCTTGTCGGTAGCGACCCCGCCAGCAGGCTGCTGAAGTTCCGCACTCGGCGCTCGCGGCAAGGGTGCCTGCACCGGCAAGTTTCCCTAGAAAGCGTAGGGCAAAACCATACAAAGCCAAGAATCGAGTAAAGGAAGTAACACAACAATTTTTTGCCTAAAATAGAGCTATATTACAAAAATAACTTGTTGCGCCTCTAATAAAGTGTTCCCGTGACATGGCTGGCAGCGACAAGAAAAGAAGAAAACATACGGCCTAATCTACGCGACCGCTTTCAACCCTTTTGACCTCGTTCACCCTATCCACAATGGGTGCGACGAGGACCTTAAGTGCGTCAAGATCAACGTCCGCCGACAGCCTCTTGAGGACGTTGGTGATGTTGACGCCCGGATTGCGGAAGGCCACCTTCACCAGCACCTTCTCCAGAACTCCGGCACAAATCGAGCGTGACTCGTCGGCCAACTGCTTTGGGATCCGTTCCCGGAGTTACTGGAGCGCCGCCGCCACGCCTTTGAAGAACAGAGTGAGCTTGGCGCTGGGTTGGAGTTCCTCGTCGGAAGAGTACCCGAAGCCTTCCACCCCGGGGTTATAGCATGCATGCTAGAGGTCGAGTGTCCGTCCTTTTGCTTCTCTTTCGTTCGCAGGGCTCGCATATCCTGGCCAGACTGCTTGAGGGCGAAAAGGAGAAGAAGGGCGCGCCGGCACCTGGGCCCCGGCAAGCCAGTATCGCTGGGGGCTGCGAGTGCCAAGAATCGTCCACGGCAAACCAGAGTTGCCGGGGGCTGCAATATCAGATAAGTCTTTCATCCCTCATCATGCATCCTCTTATGGACTGGGGAATGCGAAACCGCGTTTCTTCCCGAAAACTGCCGTGCTCCCTCAACTCTAGGCCCTGGGGCTCGTTCCCGGGGCCAAGTTTGGTCGTAGTCGCGGCAGCAAAGGGATGAAACGAGGAGACCACACCCACCTCGTTCCCGCCTCCGCCAAAGGCGTGAGAAAGGTCGGGCGACGTGGGAAGGCGGCAGGGCCTGTTGCCGGGAGATGAAATGTCTGTCCGAGGGATACCAAGGATTTGCTCCTTGGCGTGGGTTCAACTCGCGAGACAAATAACCCGGCAAGCATCCCCTTTTCATTAAAAAACATCCCACTCAGGTACAGTCCATAGAGGATGAAAAACATGAAAGAGAGGATTACAAGTTTTAGATACAGCAAAGGCCCGAAGGCTTACAAATTGAAAAGATAAGATGCCCGTAATCCCTTTCCTATCCCTCTCTTCAGGAGGCAGGTCAAGGAGGCGAAAAGGGCAAAAGGAGCGCCTAGGCGAGCTACGGGTGCCAGAAGACACCAAGAGAACATCCCGGGGGCCGTCCGAAGGCTGGACGGCGATGGCGGCGCTGGAAGCGGGGCTCGAAGACGGGGCGGCAGGACGTCAGCACGCTGTCGAGGGCACCACGCCCTCGTACTCCGACCTGACGGCCTTGTCGCCAGCCCTCTTCCCCTTCCGCAGCCTCCCTACGCCAGCCGCCCAAGGAGACGACCCCGGGGAGTTCAAGGAGCCCGCGACACGGATGATGGGGTCGCCGGTGCCGCGTGAAGCGGCGCCCGACGCCTAGTCGGACCCGCCACCCCGCCGCCCGCTACCCTCATCGTCGTTGTTGCTCTCCTCCTCATCACTCTCGCTCGAGGAGGAGCCTTCGCTATTGGAGGAGCTGTCCACGCAGCACTTCACCCGAGTGCCGAAGCACCCGAAGACCTTGACGGAGAGGAGATCACCCTCCATCAACTTAAAATGGAGGGTAAACCCCTCCATCAGGCTGTGGATACGGGCGAACATCTTCCACCCTCGATCAAGATACATCACATTAGGGGCTGGGAATACAACACGGACTCGCGTGCCGCTGATCCCACGGCCCCTCATGTGCAGTCTCAATGTCTCGGGCGGGTCCAACTCCATCGCGCTCGCAAACGGAGCTGGAAGCCGGAGGCGACGACGAGGCGCCCGGCGCAGCTTGACGAAGAACTCGCAAGGGTCGTTCCCTATATGGACCGCCGTGGGGGAAGGAGCCGCCGGCGGAGGCGAAGCTGGCGCGCTGCCCTGCCCGCCTCTTCCCCAAGCGCCTCGACCTCGTCCTCGACCTCGTCCGCGACCTCGCCCCCTCCCTCTTCCCCTATGGCTGGCTCTGCCACCACGGGCGCGGGAGAGGGAGAGGTGCACTGTCTGGCGGCGACCCTCGCCGCCACCGATGAAGGGCCTGGGTTCCCTTTCTCCATGGCGAATGAGAGAAAGGGGAGCAGAAGCTGAAGAAAGGAGGAGATGAGAGAGTGCGGGTTTCTGTGCTCCCCTCCCGCTCTTTATAAAGGAATGAGGTGGGGGCTCGGCCGCCCCGCTCAGCGAATCAAGGCACGGGAAGAGCAGGGAGTCGGTGCTAACCCGCTGCCTCTGCTCGCGACGGCCCAGTTTCCCACTTCCACCGTCCGCAACCCCAAGCGCATGGGAGCCGCGTGGCGGGGATGCAGAACCAAGACGACGAATGAGGCGGCCTCGCTCCGCCTCGTGATCGCGGGGAGTGGACGTCCCAAAAACCGCACACCGTCCCCATCATCGTGGCCTGACGCATGCTCGAGGGGCTTAGCCCCGCGCACGCCGCCCGCGTCACCCACGACGCCGCGTTTGACGCGTGCCGTTCTGGGCGTGCGCGGTGGGAGCGGGGAGATATGCGGCGTGACCTAGTCCGCGCGTGCCCGTGCACTGTTTTTGGGCCTAGCCCAACAGCGCTCGGCACCATGTATGGCCCAGGCCCGGGGGCTCCTGTCGGTGTAATAGAGTAGGGGTACCCTATTACCCGGAACTTGTGCACGGGCAGTTGCAGCGCCCCGCGGCAAGGCTTGCCCGGTGACCGCCAAGACCCTCCGTGGTTCCCTTGAAGACCATTCAAGAACAAAGTACTCAAACCAAGGCCCCGGCAAGAGGAGCTTGTCGGGAAGGCCAACCAAGGCCCCGGCAAGAGGAGCTTGCCGGGAAGGCCAACCCAGGCCCCGGCAAGAGGATCTTGCCGGGAAGAGACAAGACCCCGGCAAGAGGAGCTTGTCGGGAAGGCCACTCAAGGCATACCAAGAAAGCTTGCCGCGACGCGCCGCGCGTCCCGGCAAGGCCCAGTGAGCGACAAGCTCCCAAACACGACAAGACGACGACCCCGACAAGGTACTCGACGGGGGCCCGCTGCCACTCTGGACCCACGCTCCAGCGCACCCACCCGTGTGTCGCCATGAGGCTTCCTCAGGGACGCGTGGCGGGAGCCTGTGCAGCCAGGGGTACGCGGTCGCAAGCGGAGATGAAGAGAAGGCCATCGTGGCAAACGGTGGCGCTCCTAACGGTCACTTTCTGCACTGTTTAGGCAACACAGACGGGCATTCAATGACCTTGTCCCCTGCCGTCAGAGTTAGGTAGGGTGCACTGTGTCCATAGTAGCGGTAGCTGCACCTACCGCATCCTTTTCCATTTTTACCCTTCTAGTCTACGTTGCCACCTGTCGGTGACCCCTTGAAAGTATAAAAGGAGGCCCAGGCGCAACGTAGAGGGGGTTCGGCCCATTCGAAACATCAAGAACACTCTCACGCTCGGTCTGGCAGCGTCCATCGCTCCTGAGCAAGAATTCAATACACACAAACAAGCAGTAGTAGGGTTTTACGCATCCGTGCGGCCCGAAGCTGGGTAAAAACTGCACGCATGTACTGCCTCGATCCGCTCTTTGTGCGGCCTCCGCCCCCCTCTGAACCGAAAGGGGCCCGGTCCCCATAGGTGTTCGTGGATCAGCTTCCCCGACACCAGTAAACAAGCAATGCCACCATTAAAGTAATGCCATATTTGAGGAATCTCATTGTTGATCGTAATGCTTCTAGTAACATGAAGCATTGTGACATTTTAAAATTTCTACTGTCCTTGCGTGATTGCCATGAACATAATTAAGATGCTTCTTTTCATTTTGTATATGTTTCTTATATTCTTATTGACCATCAACTGTTTACTTTCTATCTTTTTGTGTAGATATGGATATCCATTTCACCTTGTTGCTATTATGACCTTTTGGTGAACTGCACAAAACACTTTTTTTTGAATGAGCATCTTGTGCAGCTCAACTAAAATGTCATGTGGGCAACATCTCTCAATTTTGGTGGAATTGCACAAAATGGTGATTGGAGTTTCCAAAATCTCCGTCAAGTTCTGCTGGTAATCTCGTGCAACATTTTATTGCCTTTGCAAGATGGAGCCGTCACTGTCACCACAATGACACTTTATTTTAGTGGAATTGCACAAAGGGATAAGAAAATTATAGTTGCACCTTACATGAGCCGGACAACCAACCTTAATGTTCCTCAATTTTAGTGCAACTACTAAAGAAGAACCTGCCAGCTCACAAGAGCAAGTACTTCTTGCTAGCTGAATGATGCAATCTTTGCTTCATTTCAGGTGAACTGCAGAAAAAGGCGCAAGAATTGAATCATGGAACTCCAGGCAGACCTCATCCAAGTAGAGCTCGAGGTTGAGTTCAAGGAGGCCACTATTAAAGCGAAATCATGCTCTCCTGTCTCCTTGTTTGTGCTGTGCAAACATGAATACTCAACTACAGATGTTGTGACGGTCAAGAGAATTCCCCAAGTTCTTCGATTGTATGACATGGCTAGCCAAGATGGATTTAATCCCGATATTCACTTTACCAAAAGGCTCTAATGGGTTGGTTCTGAATCCTGCAAGCTGGGAATCAGTGAGATGTGTAGGCATCTTTGTTGTACTTATTATTTGAATCTTATTTGTTGGTTCTGAATCTTGCAAGCTCGGAGTCAATGAGATGTGTAGGCATCTTTGTTGTACTTATTATTTGGATCTTATTTGTTGGTTATGAATCTAGCAAGCTGGGAATCAATGAGATGTGTAGGCATCTTTGTTGTACTTATTATTTGGATCTTATTTGTTGGTTCTGAATCTTGCAAGGTGGGAAACACGGCATGATGATGCAAAGGACAACAACCATAACAAACAGTTCAAACTTGGTAGTATTATCTTGGTGAAAGTGCGACAAATGTGCTGATCGTGTGCGTCCTGAGAATAATAATTCTAATTGTTGTGCCTGTTGATCCTGTGGCACTGATAGAATGAGCGAATGCGTTGCTTGTTTTAAGTACAAATTTCTATTAAAGCTAATTAAATTTAAGTAAAGTGACCACTAACTCTTGTTATTACAGTATCAATACAGACCCGCTCGTGAACCGACGTGTGGCCGAGGGTGCATCTTCTGCCGGGCGTGCAGCGGACGAGGGAGGGGTTGTAACTTTTGTCGCCTATACACACTCAGCTTACTGTTGAATCCAGTTCCCCAAGAGCTAAAAAACGAACTGCTGCTGCCGCCTACACACTCGTTCACTCGAAGAGACTCCAATGGCGATCCGAGGGGTGAGCCGGGTGGATATGGACTTTAGCAAGGATTTCCCCTTTGAGTTCGCCGTTCAGTCCTATAGCTGCACAAAGTTCAACGTGATGTACACCAACAATATGGACTCAGTGAAGCTCTTCCTCGCCTCAGTCCTATGGCTGCACCAAGTTCTGGAGCATTTTCCCATTTCATCGGCAGCCCCAACTGCACCTTCGCTACGGTGGAGAGAAGGAAGAACGCGATGATTCGGCCATCTGGTGCAACAAGCTTGTAGACATCCAGAAACAATACAAGATCATCAGCAACGGGCAGGAGAAGGACTCCATGGTTGACCTCGCTGAGACCATCATCGACCCCTGATACGCCAACATGAAAGAAGACGACCTGAACACGTGGGAGGTACCTCTGAATCTAGCCTACATAACCTACGCGGCCAAGGACGCATACGCATGCTACGACATGTACAGGCAGATCTTGGACACGAGGGCGTGTCTGCTTCCCGTAACCGACGAGTACACGGACAACTGCAACGTCATGATCAAGCGTGCGAGGAAGGTCTAGATGTTGTACTTTATCTGTTTATAAGCACCTTTATCATCTGAGTGTTTCATGCATTAGCCTATGTGTCGTAATTATCTGTTTTGTACGAAATATTTCTTTTAAGAACCCATTAACCTGATTGCTTTTTTAGTGGCTATTTGCTTATGTATGTAAACTAGTTCACTTGTCCGTAAAAAAACAAGTTCACTCGGCTGTCGTGCTTTGAATCTCCTTCCTCCCAACATATTCCCCTCCTCAGGTGGACACAGCAAGTCTCTGAATTTTCTCCCACTTTCTTTTTCGATGTAAACTGAGTTTTCTCCTAGTACTTTCCCCTAGAACCAACTCAACTGTCCCACGTCTAGCCTAAAAAATAATATACCACGTAATATTAACTCATCAAATTAAAATGATATTTTATTTCGTAAGTTGAAAGTTCTTACAAAATAAGAATAATAATTGTTTATATATAACTTGGCAAGTTAACTCCTAGTGATTGCATACATAAGCTTGCAAAGATTTTACTGACGTGCAATCATGTGTTTATGTTTTTATACCATTTCGCCATCTAGCCGAACATGATATTTTCACCCAGCCCAGCAAGTCCGCGAATTTTAAGAAAAATGCAAATGGGATTTAAACGGGCTGCATAGATGCTACGTCATTGTTTCACCCAGCCCACCAAATGGACTAAAAAAACAAATGGACTGACAGCTGGGTCCAAGGCCACAGCCCAGTTTTTTTTGTGATTTGCCAAGTAAGTCGCTTTGTCAGGCCTGTTGGGCTGCAAATCATTCAAGACGAGGAGAGCTTCATTCAGCTGGCCGAGAAAATGGCCTATCAGTAATGAGAAATGGGATGTACATTTTTAAAACACATCAAACCAGCAATTAGTTTCAAATATCTTTTTTTCATTTCTAGATTTTAAATTACATTAATTTTTATGCATGGAGAATTTGTTGGATTTTATATTGATATACATTTATTTTTAAAATCAGTTTGAATATGAGTCGAAATTTTGGAATTAAAAACAGTTCGGACCACACCGAAATATGCAAAATTTCGTATAATTTTTTAACCGTGGCCACAATATGCGTTGTAATGCTAACAAAAAGAATATGGGCTCCAAAAAACCTTAATAATTAGAAAATGGGCTGTAAATTATTAGAAATAATGGCAGATGGGTTGTATGTTGTTTTCCACAGATTTGACGCTTTCCTAAAAAAAAGGTTGACGCACAAGCAGTGACTGTTGGATGGCCATGCAACGGCCGTCGTGCTTCTTCAATCTCTGCTCTTCCTGCTCCAGCCGCTCAAACAAGCATCGGCGGGACTGCCTGCTCCCTCCTCCCCGCGGCTGGCTCTGCTGCCTCACAGGCCTCACCGCCCCACCGTACTCCCATTGCTGGCCTAGCCATCCCTCTACTCACCCACACCTGGTGTTATTCTCCGGCGACGGCAGACGAACCAGTAAACCCTCGTACAATCGTACTCCCCTCCGTGTGGGAAACAACTGCCGAGTCTTCCCTTCCTCCGTGTCGTTCCCTTCCTAGGCCTCGCCATCGTCCACCACCCTGGTGCTCTCGGCGCGGCCTGGTCAACATGGTCAACGACCGACATGCATCTGAAGTGGACTGTACGTGGAGAGGCTGACAGCTGGGTCCATGGCCGCACGCAAGGAAATGCCTCGTTATTACATGCAAAATAATGATTCCTCCACCTGACATCAGGGACCCACCGAAAGGGCCTATGTATTTCGCGAAAAAAACGTTACCGCCGCTGACAGCTCAGACCCACCAGCTATATCTTCGCACGCAAAGAAGTGCCTCCTTATTACGCACAAAAAAATGAATACTCCCCCTGTTACACTACTAGGAAAAGGCCTACTAATGGCGCACCGGTTTTGCCTACTAATGGCGCACTACCGGTGCGCCATTAGTATCATGCCACTAGAATTTTTTACTAATGGAGCACCACTGGCGCGCCGTTAGTATCTGGTATGCTAATGGCGCACCAGGAAGTGCGCCATTAGTATGTAACACCATGCGCCATTAGCTACCATCACATAGAAGAGAGCTGCGGTCATCACGATGAGCATCATCGCGATGAAACTGGTCTTCATCCGGTTCCTCCAACGCTCCCTCCTCTCTCCCGCTAGATAGCGAGCGTATCTAGATTCCTCCTCCGCCCTAGTGGTGCACCCTTTGTAACTGTTACCGCTGAAACGGTGAACCTGTCTCCGACACCCCTCCCAGTCATCGTAGACTCCAGGAACCTTACCCTTGTACACGACATACGACGGCATCTCTATGCACAAGCCAAACAACAGACAATACATAAGCAATATATAAGTATGCAACAAAAGGATCGGAAGAGAAAAGCAAGACGTTAATAGCACGATTCATGGTCCTACTAATAAATAGCATCGATTACATCTAAGTTGAACGACTGTCCAAACCAAAGAGACATGCAAGTTCATTAAAGTTTAATTACAACATGAGCCAATCAATGTTTCAGAACTACAAATAGCATCACTACTGTCGACTCGACTCGTGGGACTGGAGCGTGGATGAAGCCGCCGTCTGTCGTGATGGTCATGAAATCGCGGGCGTTTTCAGCCTACATTTGTAGCGTTCCGTCTATCTCACTGTTGGACGGTTGATATCTAAGGTAGAACTGCCCCGTGGTATGAAGGACATCTTGATGGATGATGTCCGCAAACTCCGACTGGATGCGAAAGAATTCTTGTCTGATGTCCACGTCCTGGATTGCCGACAAGCTCGCGGCCCAATCTTTGAGATTATCTGGTAGCAGAAGGTGATGATGGTCCCTTATGATCGCCCGCATGTGATGGAGGGCGTAGTAGGCATCCTTCTGACCTCCAGGCGGCTGCTTGACGCAGCAGAACATCGTATTGTGGGAGATCATGTGCTTGCCGCACTTACGAACTGCCCTGGTGAAGGTGCCTCCAGATTTGGCGTAGCCGGGGAGAACATCATCAAGAACTTTCTTGATATTTGTGTAGTCTATCTTGGAGTCACGGTTTGGGTCGAGATACGTGGCCATGGAATATTTCGGGCTTAAGAGGATGAGTGTGCAATGTGTGTCACCGCTCAGAACACGGAATGTTAGAAAAAAAAAGAACGATCGAAATCTAAGAAATCATATGTTACGGGGCGGTTAAAAAAAGGGATGACTTACTCGGGAAAGGAAGCCACGAGGAAGTTATCCTTATCTGGGTTTGCTAGAATGACGCCTTCGAGGTGTGAACTCGCGACTTGGCGGTCCCCAGCACTGCCCAAGAGCTTGGCACGCATGTAGAAGGGGTCGACTATCACGATGTCTGGGGTCTTGTCTCTAATGATCCGCATCTCCATACTCAGCGAAAACAGCCGACGAAGGTGTAGTGCAGCGGATGAAGGTTAAACATAGCAAAGATGTCGTCAAACCGCAGGACGATCGTACCCCCGATGGCGCCATCCACAAAGCCCTTGCCCTCTGGCACCTTAGCCACGAAAACCGGGTATGCCACATCATTCTCTCTGAGACGCCGCTTCTCCAAAGAAAGAACATTGTCATGCAGACTCCGCATAGCACTGATTGCAGCATTGAGCATATTTGTCGGTAGCATTGCCCTACCCGCCACATGCACCCTCCTCGAGATATCCTTAGGTGAAGGTCGCCCGTCCTGAGCACAGATTGTACTCGGTGACGGCTGGCTCGCACCCTTGTTACTCTTTCTTTTCTGTCCATTCTTCTGCTGTTGTAATGGGACCGAGTTCTGCTCACAGACCGCCTTCTTGAGTGTGTTGGGGCTGATAATATTTGACACCTTGGCTATCTGAGGCTCGGTGAAGTCGGCAGCTGGAGGCGTCTCCTAAGAACTGAACGCCAGACGACGCCTGTTGCAACTGGATTTCTCCGCCGTACCAGCTAGACTGCGGTCATCTTGGTTGGGTTCTTGAGAAAGAGGCCCGCAGAATTCGTCATCGTACCCATGTTTGGCAAAGTGCTTATCGATGTTGTTAAATGTACGGCAGTCGTCGTTGTCATCGTCGTCCAGATCCTGTGCCATATGTATGTTCGGATCTTGTGCCATAGGGATGTCCGTCATGTCCGGTAGCGTTGCGATAGTCTTGCCATGGCTTGGCGCCGGCACGACTGGCGGTGTTGTCTTTGGGGTGGTGTCCCCCGCCCCCAAAAGAATCTGGCTCTTCGGCCAAAGCAGGGGCCAGCTTAGGCAGGCGCTGAGGGTCATCAGATCATCTTCGTCAGCCCCGGCGGGTTGAATCGGAGGTAACAACTCATCGTAGTCTGGCAGCACCCGAACCAGTTGAACCCTATACACGGTGGGTGGCATTGGTTTACCATGGAACACGGGGTTGCCCGGTTGAACGATTTTGCCCTTGGCGACATTGACCAAATCATCGTTCATGAAGTGCAGGAGAGTGCACAGAACGTCGGCGGCGCCCTGCGAAAACATGTAGGGCGTCATGGATGCCCAGTCAAAGGCAAGGAGATGAAGTCCTCGGCCGAGACGCTTAATTAGTTACTATGATGATGGCGTCGAGCTCGGCTATGTCGAGGCACCGCCAACGGCGGGCGTGCAACTGACGAAGGGGCCGCTTGCTGGCGAGGTGCCGGTCGGCGTACACCCGGGTGCATTAGCTCCAATGCCGGCCGTGCCGGTGTCGGAGACACCAATACCGCCACCGCCGAAGACACTAATGGCGCCGCCTGCGCGTTGTGCGAGTTGCTGGCCGTGAAGCTGGGAATCGGGGGCGGCCCCTGTTGGCCAGCCGCAATCCACGTCGTTATCCCATGAATCAAGGTAGGAATAATGCCGGGGAGCGTCGATCCTAGTTGTTGTTGCACTTTCTCTTGGACAATCTCCAGAATCCACGCCACTTGTGCCTTGAGTGCTTCAACCTCGCGCGACTGGCTTTCCGAGCTGGTCTTTTTCTCCTTTCGCCTACCAGCGGTATAGTATGACGACCATTTTGTGGACAAGCCTTTGCCAGCGACACGACCATCTGACGACGGCTTAGTGAGCTTGTCCTTGTTTTTCATTACGTTCAACGCCCTATTTAGAGTGTTGTCTCAAGCAGGCGTTCTCTGAGACGACCCCGCGCTACTGCTTTCAGTCTCCTTCGCCAGAACAATATCAAGCACCCTGGTCTTCGGATCCGTGGTAAGCTCCTTTGTTAACGGGTCCTCCTTGTACCGGGCCCTGACATAGTTCCTGGTCTGCTTGTCACTTCTGTATTTCTCGAAGCGGGGCGGTAGGCCTTGCTCAGCACGCTCCGTCTCCTCCTTGTCCCATATAGGCTCCGCCACTCTGTAACTGTCGGGACCGAGTTTGTGTTCCCCTAAGTTCAACTCCCGCATTTCTTTCCCCCACTGACTTGATTCGGTGGTTGCACTGCTCTCGCACTTGATCTTGAACTCCTTGTAGTCCTCTTCGCTGATCGAAGGATTTTTTGCCTTGATCTTCTCATAACTATAACATTTCTCAATCATTCTCTTCAGCGCGCTTCTCCAAGTAGAAAGGGCTGTGCTCATCCTCGTGAGGGCGGCACTGTTCACTTTATTCCCTGAGAGGCGTGTGTTTTCAAATTCAGCGGGGACCTTGTATCGTTCGTGTAGCTTCGTGAAGAGGAGGTTGCGCAAATTCCCTCGGTCCTTATGCCTAAGGCCTAATATCCACTAGTATTGCCTATTGATCATATTTTTCACTAAAACAAACACTGCCGCGGTCAAGGGGAGGGAGGGAGGGAATGGGGAATGGTGGAGAGAGGGAGGAAGGTGGAAGGAGGAGAGGTACCTGGTCGCCGGAAGGGTCGGGGTCGGGGTCGGCGAAGGGGTCGGGGTCGGGGTCCGAGATCGTCCGGGTCCTTGCTCG